>NC_067138.1:59111517-59795517 GCF_903995435.1 Acomys russatus
TTTGTGCCTAAGATATTTGGTGAGGTACTTGGTATGCACTTGTTTATTAGAAATTTGTCATTTTATGAGCTGGGATGGTGTTGCACACCTGTAGTCTCTGCACTTGGGAGGCTAAGATAGGAAGATTCTAAGTTTGAGGTCACCAGTGGCTACATAGTCAGATTCTATATCAAATATATAAATAAATGATATAGTCTATAATTATATAAGATTATATAATGTGTGTGTTTTATATATATCAACAAATATTTTTAATTTTTACTTTGGCTCATATTTCTATTTCTCATTCTTTGCAGAGACTTATTTCCACACCTCTGTCCAGATTATTGATAATTGATTGTTGGAGCACTTTTAGAATAATTATTTTAAAAATCAGGGTTATAATTCTGGATCATCACAGTTATTCTTTTGTTAATATTTTCTTATCTCAAGTTATTTAATAATTTGGAACTATATCTTTGACATTTATGTATTATAAGACTGGATTCTATTTTTATCTTCTATTTTAGAAGATTAACAACCTGTTTTGGTTTAGAATAGATGTTCTGTTTCAGTTTTGTAGACTTTGGTTCAAGTGTCAGCTTAGTTTTCAGATCCCTTGCAGGCTCATCTGGCCTTTCCCACTTCTGGGCTGTCTGCTCCAGGTTAGGACCTGGGCAGGATCCCAGCTGTAGTTCGGTTCCTGGAGCTTTTGCTATCCTGATTCTGGTCAGTTTCACAGGAGTTGGTCAGGTTGCCCATGGTCCCATGCACCAGGTTAAAGAGCTGCTTCCTCCAAGCCCTTCCTCTCCATCTCCTCTCCTGGTCGATATATAAATCCTAGTCAGAGACTAGAGTCAGAGAGGAAGTCAGAATCATGTGGCAGGGCTAGCAATTTCTCAGTCTTGCTCTGCCATCTACTCAGTATGCATATACAGAGACCAATAAATTTCTCTGAGCTTCAGTTGTCAATAATGTAGGGGTGCTAATATCTACTGCATAGACTAAATTAAAATGAAATAATATACAGTGGATTTAGAACGATCCTCAATAATAAGGATTTAGGAATTTTATATACTCATATTAGTAGTGAGACAATTATTAAATATCATTATTTCTTGTATTTATAGGAAACCCTGCTCTTAAGGACAAAGAAGACCAGTTTGGGAGAACACCACTTATGTACTGCGTGCTGGCAGACAGACTAGACTGTGCAGATGCTCTTCTCAAAGCAGGAGCAGATGTCAACAAAGCTGACCATAGCCGGAGAACAGCACTCCACCTTGCAGCTCAAAAGGTGAGAAGTCAAATTACCTTGAGGAGGAGACTATGTGGCTGTTTTCACATGACTGGTGGAACTGTGCAGTGGACAAATAAATGAGATAGGAATGACACCTAAGCTCTGGGTTTCTCCAAAAATGTTCTACAAACTGTGGGTTAAAACACAGGTAACAGGGCCTGAGGAGATAGTTTAGTTGGTGAAGCGCTTGTCTTACAAACACAGATATTCCCAGAACTTACAGGGATAGAGACAGGCAGATCTGAAGAGGCTCTCTAGCTGGCCAGCCTAGTGTAATCAGTGAGTCCTAGGCCTGTGTCAACAAAGAAAAAGTGGATGGCACCTGGGAACCAACATCCAGGGCCAATTTGAGGCCTCCACACATAGAAGCATACAGGCACAAGTACCTTTGCACATACACGCACATACAAAATCAATGGAGGTTTGGTCAGGCTTGGTGGCACACTCCTTTAATCCCAGCATTCAGGAGGCAGAGGCAGGCAGGTCTCTGTGAGTTTGAGGCCAGCCTGGTCTACAAAGCGAGTCTAGGACAGGCCAAGGCGACACAGGAAACTCTGTCTTGAAAAACAAACAAAACAAAACAAACAAACAAAATCCATGAAGGTTTTCTGGAGAGAAGGTAAAGACTAAAAAGCAGCCCTCTGCTGCTCTGGAAATGAACAATAATCTTTGTGCTTGACGTAGTTTGTTTTTCCTTCATGAGCATTACTTTTACCATTAAGAGTTTCATTCTTTTGAGAAATCTGTGGCATTAGAGCCATAAAGAAATTTCCTTCTCAGTGTAGTGTCAGCTTTTTAAAAATATAAAATTATATTGAAAATATCAGCGATTTCAAGTTTTTAAAGTCATCATTACAACAGTGTTCAGATTTCTTTTCTTGTTTTCTTGACATTGGGTCTTACTAAGCAGCTCTGCTGTCCTGGACTCACTCTGTAGACCGTCTGGCTTCAAACTCACAGAGATTTGTCTGCCTCTGCCTCCCAAGTGCTAGGATTAAAGGCATGTGCCACCACACCAGGTTCAGAGTTCAGATTCTTAAGATGAAACACAGTAAAAAAAAAAAAAAAAAACACAAAAAGCTTATAAATTAAAGACTTGCCTGAAAACCATTTTCCCTCCACAAAGTTTTAGTTAATAAGATATACTTCTAGTTTGTGGTATTTTTCTTTTTGTTACAATAGACTTCATATTTTTATAATAAAAAACAGTGAGCATGAATTAGATCCAGCATAAACTATTAGTGGTATTTCCCATTTAAAAATATAACTAGACCATATATAAATATATATATATATATGCTTTTTTTTTTAACTAGACAGAGCTGATTAATTGAAGGGTTAGAAAAATACTTTTTCATGGGCTGGATGCATAAAAAGAAGCTGATGTTAAGATCGGCTGCACACTGTGCACTTCCCAGTAAGGTCTGTCAGTTTGCTTCCAGTTACTGCTCCTGAATTGATTTCATTATAGTAATTTCTAAACAACAAAACACAACAAAAAACCTCTCATTTTTAACCTCAGTTTTAACTGCTACTCAAGTATTTATAACCTTTTACCTAGGCTCGTCAGCTGCCTAAATTATTCCTGGAAGATAACCACATTCTCCTTGTTATCATTAAAAGCAATTAGAAATGGTTTCAATATTAAGAATTTGGTGTTCTTTAGACTTCTTAGTGTGAATCATTTAAGTATGAGATTAAACTTTTTTCAATGTCGGTTGGAAGACCCTGACATCAGATAGATTACTTGGTGGGTGGGGTGTGGTGGGATTAGGATTTACATTGATGATCTAATACTGTGAGAGAGCTTTTCTCAGAGAGTTAATGTGATGCGTATAGTTGACAGAGGGGCTTATCTCCTCAACCAAGTTAGCTTTGTCAGATGCGACATTCTTTGCTTTTTGTTTCAGTGTTAATTTGGGCTTTCTTTGTTTGTCTGCTTGTTTTGTTGTTTGTTTGTTTGATGGGGTTTTATTGTTTAATAAGTGGTGGCTCTATGTCTGTGGCTGTGTGTGTGTGTGTGTGTGTGTGTGTGTGTATGTGTGTGTGTGTGTGTGTGTGTGTGTGTGTGTTGAGACAGGGTCTCACGGTGAAGCATAGACCAACTTCAAACTTGTATCACTTTCCCCCAACTCATCCTCCCATACCAGGCTTCCTATTTTGATATTTTTTAATTTAACATTTTTTATTGTATGTTATGTATACAAGGTGTGTGTATAGGCACACATGCCACAGGGCATATGTGGAAGTCAGAGTCAGGTCTTTCTTTTCACCTTTACCTGGGTTTTGAGGAGTGAACTCAGATTTGAGGGTGTTCAAGCTTGTACAGCATATGCCTTTGCCCGCTCTGTTAGTTACTTTTCTACTGCTATGATAAAACACCATGACCAAGGCAACTTAAAGAAGAAAGATTTTATTTGGGTTAATGGTTCCAGAGGGTTAGAGTCCATAAGGCAAAGTGAAGGCATGGTTCTTGGACTCAACTAAGAACCCACATCATGAACCACAAACAGGAAGCAGAAAAAGAAACATTATTAAACTTAAAGCACATATTGATCCCCATACATTAATGGTAGGAGACTTTAACACCCCTCTCTCACCTGTGGACAGATCATTGACACAGAAACTAAATAGAGAAACAATGAAACTAACAGAGATCATGCACCAAGGGGACCTAATAGATATCTACAGAACTTTTCACCCAAGCACAAAAGAATATATATCTTCTTCTCAGCACCTCATGGAACCTTCTCCCAAATTGACTGTATAGTCATTCACAAAGCAAGCCTCAACTGCTACAAGATAATTGATCAAACCAATTTTGATCACCATGGCTCTTATTAGATCACCATGAATCAAAGCTGGTTTCAACAACAGTAGAAATGAGAAAAAGCCTACACACTCATGGATACTAAACAACTCCCTATTCAATAAAAACTGGGTCAGGGAAGAAATAAAGAAAGAAATTAAATCCAGTGAAAACAAAGGCACAACTCACCCAAACCTGTGGGACACAATGAAAGCAAGGCTAAGAGGAAAGTTCATGGCACTAAGTGCCTTCATTTAAATAAATAAAAAAAAATGGAGAGACGGCCCTTGAAGCTCTAGAAAAAAAGAAAGCAAACTCTGCCAAGAAGAGTAGATGGCAGAAAATAATCAAACTCGGGCTGAAATCAATAAATTAGAAACAAAGAGAACAATTTAAAGAATCAATAAAACCAAGAGGTGGTTCTTTGAGAAAATCAGCAAAATAAACAGACCCTTAGCCAAACTAAAAGACAGAGAAACAGTGTCCAAATCAACAAAATCTGAAATGAAAAGGGGGACATAACAACAGACACTAAGGAAATCCAGAGAGTCATTAGGGCTTACTTCAAACCCTGTACTTTACAAAATTGGATAATCTAAATGAAATGAACAATTTTTGTGATAGATTCCATTTACCAAAGTTAAATCAAGTAAACAAGTTAAATAGTCCTATAACCCCTAAGGAAATAGAAACAGTCATTAAAAGGCTCCCAACCAAAAACAAACAAACAAAACAAAACAGGGCCAAATAGTCTCAGGGCAAAATAGAAACAGAAGAAACACTGTCAAACTCATTCTATGAGGCCACAATCACCCTGATACCTAAACCACACAAAAACCCAATAAAGAAAGAGAATTTCAGACCAAATTCCCTTATGAACATTGATGCAATATGCAATAAAATACTCGGAAACTGAATCCAAGAACACATCAAAAATATCATTCGCCATGATCAAGTAGGTTTCATCTCAGGCATGCATGGTGGTTCAATATACAAAAATCCATTAACATAATCACCATATAAACAAACTGAAAGAAAAAACATATCACCATCTCATTAGATGCTGAAAAAACATTTGACAAACTCCAGCACCCCTTCATGATAAAAGTCTTGGAAAGATCAGAGATACAGTGAACATACCTAAACACAATAAAGGCAACATACAGCAAGCCTATAGCCAACATCAAATTAAATGGAGAGAAACTTAAATCAATCCCACTGAAATCAGGGACAGGACAAGGCTGCCCCCTCTCTCTCTCTCTCTCTCTCTCTCTCTCTCTCTCTCTCTCTCTCTCTCTCTATATATATATATATATATATATATATATATATATATATATATATATATATATCTTCAATATAGTACTTGAAGTCCTAGCCAGAGCAATAATACAACAAAAGGAGGTCAAGGGGATACAAATTGGAAAGGAAGAAGTCAAAGCATTGCTATTTGCCAATAGCACAGGCTCTAAGATCAACAATTAATAAATTGGACCTCATGAGCTGAAACACTTCTATAAGGCAAAGGACACTGTCAATAGAACAAAACAGCAGCCTATAGACTAGGAAAAGATCTTCACCAACCCTACATCTGATAAAGGGCTAATATTCAAAATAGATAAAGAACTCAGGAAATTAAATACCCAAACCAAATAATACAATTTTTAAAAATGGAATACAGAGCTAAACAGAGAATTCTCAGCCGAGGACTATCAAATGGCCGAGAAATACCTAAAGAAATGCTCAAAGCCCTTAGTCACAGGGAAATGCAAATCAAAATGACTCTGAAATTTCATCTTTCACCTATCAGAATGGCTAAGATCAGAAAACACAGTGACAGCACATGCTGTTGAGGATGTAAAGAAAGAGGACCACTCTTCCATTGTTGTTTGGAGTACTAACTTGTACAACCACTCTGGAAATCAATCTGGCGCTTACTCAGGAAGTTGGCAATAGTTCTAGCTCAAGACCCAGCTATACCGCTCCTGGGAATATACCCAAATTATGTTCAACCATACAACAAGGACATTTGCTCAACTTTGTTCATAGCTACTTTATTCGTGATAGACAGAAACTGGAAATAACCCAGATGTTCATGTTCATCAACGGAAAAATAGATAAAGAAACTGTGGTACAGCTACGCAACAAATCACTACTGAGCTATTAAAAAAAAAAAAAAAAAAAAAAAAAGGAAACCATGCAGTTTGCAGGCATATGGATGAAACTAGAAAAGATCATCCTGAGTAAGGCAACCCAGACCCAGGAAAACACACATGGTATATACTTATTTACAAAAGGATTTTAGCCATACGGTACAGGATAACCATTATCATTCACAAACCCAAAAAAGATAAGTAACAAGCTGGGCGTGGTGGCACACACTTGGGAGGCAGAGGCAGGCGGATGGCTGTGAGTTCTAGGCCAGCCTGTCTACAAAGTGAGTCCAGGACAGCCAAGGCTACACAGAGAAACCCTGTCTCGAAAAACCAAAAGAAAAAAAAAAAAGATAAGTAAGAAGAAGGACCCAAGGGAGGATGCTTAACTCTTATTCAGAAGTGGAAACAGAATAGACAGTGGAAGTGGTCAAAGAGAACAGGGTAAGAGAGGAAGCAAAGAGAGCCATGTAGGTTGATATCAGACCTGAAGAAAGCAGGCATGGGAGGACAGAGGGCTTGAACAGAGAAGACAAACCTTGGGCAGGGGCTTCTCTGCGACAATCTAGAGACCTACAACAGGCTAAGCTCCTGAGAGATTACAAGGGTGACACTACCTGAGACTCCTAGTAGCAGAGGTCATTGAGACTGAAGAGGCCACTCTTGAACTAGTCATGACTCCAAAGACTTGGGAACACCAACCCACCCACAAAAACGTTGACCCAAAATTTACCCTGCCTACATGATATGCAGGGACAAAATAAAGCAGAGATAGAGGAAATGTCCAACCAGTGCCTGGCCCAACCTGAGACCTACCCCATGGGAGACAGCCAGCCCCTGACACTACTAATGATATTCTGCAATGCTTGCATACTGGAGCTTAGCATAGTTTTCCCCTGAGTGGCTCTACCCAGCAACTGATGGAAACAGATGCAGAGACCCACAGCCAAACATTGGGCGGAGCACAGAATCTTGTGGAAGAGATGGGAGACGGATAGAAAGACTCAGAGGGGATAGGCGCTCCACAGGAAGACCAACAGAGCCAACTAACCAGGGCCCAGGGGGGCTTGTGGAGACTGAAGCTCCAGTTAAGGACCATGCATGGACTGGACCTAGGCACCCTACAAAGATGTAACTGGTGAGCAGCTCAGTCCTCATATGAGTCCCCTAGTAAGGAGGATGTGGGCTGACAATGACATGGACTCTGTTGCCTGCTTTTTGATCACTTTCCCCTTGTAGGACTACCTCACCAGGCAACAGGGGAAGAGGATGCCCTCAGTCCTGATGCAACTTGATATACTGGGGTGAGGATGGGGCAATTCCCCTTCTTTGAGGAGTAGGGGAAGGAGGATAGGGGAAACAGGGAGGGAGGGTGGGGATAGGAGGAGAGAAGGGAGGGGGTTATGGCCAGGATGTTAGGTGAATAATTAATAAAAGAAAAGAAGAGGGATCCAAGATGGCGGCGAGCAGTGTGGACCGCGTTTGGAGGCTCCAGTGAACAATTCAGGGATTTGCACAGATTTCTGAGCCAGGAACACCGAGGGCCGAACATCACGGCAGCGGGAGTGTTCCACGGTTCAGAGGGACCAGGGTGCGGAGGACCTGCGTGCCCCTGCACACGGGAGGAGCGTGGATTTTCTCTGATCGGAGCGGCAGCGGCAGAGGCAGCAGCACCAGCGGCACCAGCAGCACTGGCTGAGGTTTGCAGCTCATAGCCTTCTGGTGGAGGCGATTGGTGTGCTGGCTGGTGGGAGTTGCTGCGGGAGAGGGGACTCGGGGCAGGATTTGGGTCCGTGGAGCCTTCGGACCCAGACTAGACTCGGCGGACAGTTCGGCCCCAGAGTCCCGGGTACTGGCCCAGCCCAGCAAGCAATTCTGCCTGAGGCACTAACTCAGCTTCGGCCACAGCTCCCCTGCTGTGGCACAGGCTTAGTTGAGCACGCAGCTCCACACTAGGCAGCACCTCAGCTCAGCGGCAGCTCCCCTGCGGTGACACAGTCTGGGCGGAGCACTTGGTTCCAACACAGGCGCTAACTCAGAGCAGCCGCAGTTCTCCTGCGGTGGCGCAGGCTTGGCTGAGCACTCAGTTCCACCCTAGGCGCCACCTCAGCTCAGCGGCAGCTCCCCTGCAATGACACAGTCTGGGTGGAGCACTTGGTTCCACCATTGGCGCTAACTCAGAGCAGCTGCAGTTCTCCTGTGGTGGCGCAGGCTTGGTGGCGTGCTCAGTTCCATCCTAGGCACCACCTCAGCTCAGCGGCAGCTCCCCTGCGGTGACACAGTCTGGGCGGAGCACTTGGTTCCAACACTGGCGCTAACTCAGAGCAGCCGCAGCTCTCCTGCTGTAGCGCAGGCTGGACAGAGCGCTCGGTTCCACCAGCTCTAAGACTCTGGTTGGACACAGTGTGTAGTTTGAATCCAGAATTCCTGGCTGAGATTGGTGGTCAGTTCGGGCCCTGAGTCAATAACTGACCACAGCACGCGCTTTGGGCCAAAAGGCCCTAGCGGAGCTTGGTGCGTAGTCCCAGCCCAAAAATTCTGGCTGGACCCTGTGTGCATTTTGGGCCCAGAATCCCTAGCTGAGCTTGGCAGACGGTTCAGGCCCTGAGAATCTAGCTGAGTTCAGCCCGTGGTTCGGGCCCAGTGTTCCTGGCTGGACTTGGCAGGGAACACAGAAGGCTGTGGATACCTTGGCCTGACCCAACGCTCATTCAGAGACCCAGAACAATTGCAGGATCCACAGCACAGGGGGGCTGAAGATCACTGGCTGTGAGAGACCAGAACAACAGAGCTAACCTCCTAACATCCACACCAGTGAAGCTTTGAGCTCCCAGCCTAGGGAAATCGTGAGAAAACACGTGAATCTATCGTCAGACACCCTCCATCCAACTCTGGAAGCTACCCAATAAAAACAAAGACGGCAAGATGTCTAAAGGACAACGAAAAAGCATACGCAAAAAACCTCAAAACAACATGGCGTCTCCAGTTTACAGCTATCCCAAAGAAAACAACCCAGAGAACTCAAATACAACGGAAATACAAGAAAATGACCTCAAATCCTTAGTAATGAGGATGATAATGGAGGAAACAAATAAAATTCGTAATCAAATGCAGGAAGACGCAGACAAACAGGTGAGAGACATAAAAGAAGCACATAGAGTGGAACTGGAAAAATTGCAGGAAAATGCAAACAACCAGATGAAAGAAATAAATAAAACGGTTCAAGCTCTGAAGCCCTATAAAGAGGCAATGGAAGAAACTCAGGAATATACAAAAAATCAGATGAAAGAAATCAAAAATCAGTTCAAGATCTGAAAATGAAAATGGATTCAATGATAAACACACAGACAGAAGAAAAACGAGAACGTGAGACCTCAGAGAAGAAGGCAAGCAACACAGAGGTGAGCTTTTCTAACAGAATCCAAGAGATGGAAGAACGAATCTCAGGGCTAGAAGATACAATCACAGATATTGAATCAACCATTAAAGAAAATGCCAAATCTGGAAAACTCCTGACACAAAACATCCAAGAAATTAAGGACACCATGAAAAGAAGAAATCTGAGGATAATAGGCATTGAAGAAAGTGAAGACATCAGACTCCAGGGCCCAGAAACTATTCTCAACAAAATCATAGAAGAAAATTTCCCCAATCTAAAGAAAGAAATGCCTATAAACATACAAGACGCCTACAGAACACCAAATAGAATTGACCAGAAAAGAAAAACTGCCCGCCACATAATAATCAAAACACAAAACATGCAGAACAAAGAAAAAAATATTAAAAGCTGCAAGGGAAAAGGGCCAAATAACATTTAATGGTAAACCTATCAGAATTGCACCCGACTTCTCAGCAGAGACCATAAAAGCCAGAAGGGCCTGGACAGAGATCCTACAAACCCTAAGAGACCACAGATGCCAGGCCAGACTACTTTACCCAGCAAAATTATCAATAACCATTGATGGAGAAAACAAAATATTCCATGACAAAAACAAATTCAAACAGTACCTATCCACAAATCCAGCTTTACAGAAGGTGCTAGAAGGAAAACTCCATCCCAAAGGGTCAAGCTACAACCAAAACTACCTAGGAAATAGATAACTATCCCATGGCAAAAACACAACTACACAAACGCTCGACTGGAAACAACATCAAAATTAAGACTCTTAACAGTCACTGGTCATTAATATCTCTCAACATCAATGGCCTCAATTCTCCAATAAAAAGACACAGACTAACTGAATGGGTACATAAACAAGATCCAACATTCTTCTGCATCCAAGAAACACATCTCACCCATAATGAAAGGCATTACCTCAGGGTAAAAGGTTGGAAAAAAATATTCCAAGCAAATGGTCACAAGAAGCAAGCAGGCGTAGCCATTTTAGTATCGAACAAAATAGACTTTCAACCAAAATTAATCAAAAGGGATGAGGAAGGACACTTCATACTCATCAAAGGTAAAGTCAACCAAGATGACATCACAATTCTGAACATCTATGCTCCCAATACAAGGGCACCCACATTTGTAAAAGATCTCCTAAAAAAGCTTAAACCACACATCGATCCCCACACAATAATAGTGGGAGACTTCAACACTCCACTCTCACTGAAGGATAAGTCATTGAAACAGAAACTAAGCCGAGAAATAACATCATTAACCAATGCCATGGGTCAAATGGATCTAACAGATATCTATAGAACCTTTCACCCAAACAAGAAAGGATACACCTTCTTCTCTGCACCCCATGGAACCTTCTCCAAAATTGATCACATCGTAGGTCACAAAGCAAGCCTCAATAGATACAAGAGGATTGAAATAATACCTTGTATCCTATCAGATCACCATGCTCTTAGGCTGCAATTCAACAGCAACAGAAATAACAAAAAGCCTACACGTACGTGGAAACTAAACAACTCTCTGCTAAATGACACCTGGGTCAGGGAAGAAATAAAGAAAGAAATCAAGGAGTTTCTGAAATTCAATGAAAATGAAGAAACAGCATACCCAAATTTGTGGGATACATTGAAAGCAGTGCTAAGAGGAAAATTCATAGCACTGAGTGCCTTTAAAAAGAAATTGGAAACATCGCACATAAGCATCTTAAAAACACAACTGGAAGCCCTAGAAAAAAAAGAAGCAGAAACACCCAAGAGGAGTAGACGCCTGGAAATAATCAAACTCAGGGGTGAAATTAACAAATTAGAAACTAAGAAAACAGTCCAAAGAATAAACAAAACCAAAAGCTGGTTCTTTGAGAAAATCAGCAAGATAGACAGACCATTAGCCAAACTAACTAAACGGCAGAGAGACAGTATTGAAATCAACAAAATCAGAAATGAAAAGGGAGACATAACAACAGACACTGAAGAAATTCAAAGAATCATAAGATCCTACTTTGAAGGCATATATGCCACAAAATTTGAAAATCTAAGGGAAATGGACGATTTTCTTGAACAATTTCACTTGCCAAAGTTGAATGAAGAACAGATAAACAAGCTAAATAGTCCCATTTCCCCTACAGAAATAGAAGCAATCATCGATGGTCTCCCAACCAAAAAAGCCTAGGGCCAGATGGTTTCAGTGCAGAATTCTACCAGACCTTCAAGGGCGAGCTAATACCGATACTCTTCAAGCTACTCCAAAAGATAGAAATGGATGGAAAATTACCAAATTCATTTTATGAGGCCATAGTCTCATTGATACCTAAACCTCACAAAGACTCAACAAAGAAAGAGAATTTCAGACCAATTTCTCTTATGAACATAGATGCAAAAATACTAAATAAAATACTAGCAAAACGAATACAGGAACACATCAAAGATATCATTCATCATGACCAAGTAGGCTTCATTCCAGGCATGCAGGGATGGTTTAATATACAGAAATCCATCAATGTAATCCACCATATAAACAAACTGAAAATAAAAAACCACATGATCATCTCCTTGGATGCAGAGAAAGCATTTGATAAAATTCAACACCCATTCATGTTTAAAGTTTTAGAGAGATCGGGGATACAAGGCACTTTCCTCAACATAATAAAGGCTATATACAGCAAGCCAATAGCCAAAATCAAAGTAAATGGTGAGATACTCAAGGAAATTCCTCTCAAATCGGGAACAAGGCAAGGCTGCCCACTCTCTCCATATCTCTTCAATATAGTACTCGAAGTTCTAGCCAGAGCAATAAGACAACAAAAGGAGATCAAGGGTATCCAAATGGGAAAGGAGGAAGTCAAATTATCCCTCTTTGCAGATGATATGATAGTGTACATAAGTGACCCTCAAAATTCCACCAGAGAACTCCTACAGCTGATAAACACCTTCAGCAAATTGGCTGGATACAAAATTAACTCAAAAAAGTCTGTAGCCTTCCTATACACAAATGACAAGCTTGCAGAGGAAGAAATTAGGAAAACCACACCCTTCACATTAGCCACAAGCAATATAAAATATCTAGGAGTTACCCTAACTAAGCAAGTGAAGGACTTGTATGAAAAAAATTTCAAAACTCTGAAGAAAGAGATTGAAGATGACCTGAGAAGATGGCATGATCTTCCTTGCTCATGGATCGGGAGAATTAACATAGTAAAAATGGCCATCCTACCAAAAGCAATCTACAGATTCAATGCAATCCCTATCAGAATACCTACACAATTTTTTAAAGGCATTGAACGTTCAATTCTGAAATTCATATGGAAAAACAAAAAACCCAGAATAGCTAAAACAATCTTGTACAATAAAAGGTGCTCCGGAGGAATCTCCATACCTGATCTCAAACTGTACTATAAAGCAATAGTAATTAAAACAGCATGGTACTGGCACAGCAACAGGCTGGTTGATCAGTGGAATCGAATCGAAGACCCAGATATGAATCCACACACATATGGTCACTTGATTTTTGACAAAGAAGCCAAATCCATTCAATGGAAAAAGGATAGCATCTTCAACAAATGGTGCTGGTCTAACTGGAGGTCTATGTGTAAAAAAATGAAACTGGACCCATATTTGTCACCTTGCACAAAACTCAATCCAAGTGGATTAAAGACCTCAACATAAAACCAAAGACACTAAGCCACTTAGAGGAAAAAGTGGGAAAGAGCCTGGAACATATTGGCACAGGAGACAACTTCCTGAACAGAACACCAACGGCCCAGGTCTTAATGTCAACCATTAATAAATGGGACCTCATGAGGCTGAGAAGCTTCTGTAAGGCAGGAGACACTTTCAAGAGAACAAAGCGACAGCCTACAGACTGGGAAAAAATCTTCACCAACCCTACATCTGACAAAGGTCTAATATCCAAAATATATAAAGAACTCAAGAAATTAAACACCACCAAACCGAATCACCCAATTGAGAAATGGGGCTTGGAACTAAACAGAGAATTCTCAACAGAGGAGTATCAAATGGCTGAGAAACACTTAAAGAAATGCTCAACCTCCTTAGTCATCAGGGAAATGCAAATCAAAACAACTCTGAGATTCCATCTTACACCCATCAGAATGGCTAAGATCAAAAACTCAAGCGACACCACATGCTGGCGAGGATGTGGGGAGAGAGGAACACTCCTTCATTGCTGGTGGGAATGCAAACTAGTACAGCCACTTTGGAAATCTATCTGGTGCTATCTCAGAAAAATGGGAATAGGGCTTCCTCAAGACCCAGCTATTCCACTCCTTGGAATATACCCAGAAGATGCTCCAGCACACAACAAGAAACTTTGCTCAACCATGTTCATAGCAGCCTTATTCTTTTTTTTTTTTTTTTTTTTTTTTTTTTTTTTATTAATTTATTCTTGTTACATCTCAATGTTTATCCATCCCTTGTATCCTCCCATTCCTCCCCCCCCCATTTTCCCATTATTCCCCTCCCCTATGACTGTTCCTGAGGGGGATTACGTCCCCCTATATATTCTCATAGGGTATCAAGTCTCTTCTTGGCTACTTGCTGTCCTTCCTCTGAGTGCCACCAGGTCTCCCCCTCCAGGGGACATGGTCAAATGTGAGGCACCAGAGTATGTGAGAAAGTCGTATCACACTCTCCACTCAACTGTGGAGAATATTCTGACCATTGGCTAGATCTGGGAAGGGGTTTAAAGTTTACCTCCTGTATTGTCCTTGGCTGGTGCCTTAGTTTGAGCGGGACCCCTGGGCCCCAATCTGCCTATCATATTGTTCTACTTGTAGATTTCTAGGACCCTCTGGATCCTTTTATTTTGCTGTTCTCCCATGCGTCTCTCATTTAGAGTCCCAATAGGATGCCTTCCCCTCTGTCCCAGTTTCCTGGTAAGTGAAGGCTTTCGTGGGACATGCCCCTTGGGCTAGTATGCAGATATAAGTGAGTATATACCATTTGATTCTTTCTGCTTCTGGGTTAACTCACTCATTATGATCATTTCTAGCTCAATCCATTTATCCACAAATTTCGGGAATTCCTTGTTTTTAATAGCTGAGTAGTATTCCATAGTGTATATGTACCACAGTTTCTTTATCCACTCTTCTACTGAGGGACACTTAGGCTGTTTCCATGTTCTGGCTATTATGAATAAGGCTGCTATGAACATGGTTGAGCAAATTTTCTTGTTGTGTGCTGGAGCATCTTCTGGGTATATTCCAAGGAGTGGGATAGCTGGGTCTTGAGGAAGCCCTATTCCCATTTTTCTGAGATAGCACCAGATAGATTTCCAAAGTGGCTGTACTAGTTTGCATTCCCACCAGCAATGAAGGAGTGTTCCTCTCTCCCCACATCCTCGCCAGCATGTGGTGTCGCTTGAATTTTTGATCTTAGCCATTCTGATGGGTGTAAGATGGAATCTCAGAGTTGTTTTGATTTGCATTTCCCTGATGACTAAGGAGGTTGAGCATTTCTTTAAGTGTTTCTCAGCCATTTGATACTCCTCTGTTGAGAATTCTCTGTTTAGTTCCAAGCCCCATTTCTCAATTGGGTTATTCGGTTTGGTGGTGTTTAATTTCTTGAGTTCTTTATATATTTTGGATATTAGACCTTTGTCAGATGTAGGGTTGGTGAAGATTTTTTCCCAGTCTGTAGGCTGTCGCTTTGTTCTCTTGACAGTGTCTCCTGCCTTACAGAAGCTTCTCAGCCTCATGAGGTCCCATTTATTAATGGTTGACATTAAGGCCTGGGCCGTTGGTGTTCTGTTCAGGAAGTTGTCTCCTGTGCCAATATGTTCCAGGCTCTTTCCCACTTTTTCTTCTAAGTGAGTTAGTGTCTCTGGTTTTATGTTGAGGTCTTTAATCCACTTGGATTTGAGTTTTTGTGCAAGGTGACAAATATGGGTCCAGTTTCATTTTTTTACACATAGACCTCCAGTTAGACCAGCACCATTTGTTGAAGATGCTATCCTTTTTCCATTGAATGGATTTGGCTTCTTTGTCAAAAATCAAGTGACCATATGTGTGTGGATTCATATCTGGGTCTTCGATTCGATTCCACTGATCAACCAGCCTGTTGCTGTGCCAGTACCATGCTGTTTTAAGTACTATTGCTTTATAGTACAGTTTGAGATCAGGTATGGAGATTCCTCCGGAGCATCTTTTATTGTACAAGATTGTTTTAGCTATTCTGGGTTTTTTGTTTTTCCATATGAAGTTCAGAATTGAACTTTCAATGTCTTTAAAAAATTGTGTAGTTATTTTGATAGGGATTGCATTGAATCTGTAGATTGCTTTTGGTAGGATGGCCATTTTTACTATGTTAATTCTCCCGATCCATGAGCAAGGAAGATCACGCCATCTTCTCAGGTCATCTTCAATCTCTTTCTTCAGAGTTTTGAAATTTTTTTCATACAAGTCCTTCACTTGCTTAGTTAGGGTAACTCCTAGATATTTTATATTGCTTGTGGCTAATGTGAAGGGTGTGGTTTTCCTAATTTCTTCCTCTGCAAGCTTGTCATTTGTGTATAGGAAGGCTACAGACTTTTTTGAGTTAATTTTGTATCCAGCCAATTTGCTGAAGGTGTTTATCAGCTTTAGGAGTTCTCTGGTGGAGTTTTGAGGGTCACTTATGTACACTATCATATCATCTGCAAAGAGGGATAATTTGACTTCCTCCTTTCCCATTTGGATCCCCTTGATCTCCTTTTGTTGTCTTATTGCTCTGGCTAGAACTTCGAGTACTATATTGAAGAGATATGGAGAGAGTGGGCAGCCTTGCCTTGTTCCCGATTTGAGAGGAATTTCCTTGAGTATCTCACCATTTACTTTGATTTTGGCTATTGGCTTGCTGTATATAGCCTTTATTATGTTGAGGAAAGTGCCTTGTATCCCCGATCTCTCTAAAACTTTAAACATGAATGGGTGTTGAATTTTATCAAATGCTTTCTCTGCATCCAAGGAGATAATCATGTGGTTTTTTATTTTCAGTTTGTTTATATGATGGATTACATTGATGGATTTCCGTATATTAAACCATCCCTGCATGCCTGGATGAAGCCTACTTGGTCATGATGAATGATATCTTTGATGTGCTCCTGTATTCGTTTTGCAAGTATTTTATTTAGTATTTTTGCATCTATGTTCATAAGAGAAATTGGTCTGAAATTCTCTTTCTTTGTTGAGTCTTTGTGAGGTTTAGGTATCAATGAGACTATGGCCTCATAGAATGAATTGGTAATTTTCCATCCATTTCTATCTTTTGGAGTAGCTTGAAGAGTATCGGTATTAGCTCGCCCTTAAAGGTCTGGTAGAATTCTGCACTGAAACCATCTGGCCCTGGGCTTTTTTGGTTGGGAGACCATCGATGATTGCTTCTATTTCTGTCGGGGAAATGGGACTATTTAACTTGTTTATCTGTTCTTCACTCAACTTTGGCAAGTGAACTTGATCAAGAAAATCGTCCATTTCCCTTAGATTTTCAAATTTTGTGGCGTATATGCCTTCAAAGTAGGATCTTATGATTCTTTGAATTTCTTCAGTGTCTGTTGTTATGTCTCCCTTTTCATTTCTGATTTTGTTGATTTCAATACTGTCTCTCTGCCTTTTAGTTAGTTTGGCTAATGGTCTGTCTATCTTGTTGATTTTCTCAAAGAACCAGCTTTTGGTTTTGTTGATTCTTTGGACTGTTTTCTTAGTTTCTAATTTGTTAATTTCAGCCCTGAGTTTGATAATTTCCAGGCGTCTACTCCTCTTGGGTGTTTCTGCTTCTTTTTTTTCTAGGGCTTCCAGTTGTGTTGTTAAGATGCTTATGTGCGATGTTTCCAATTTCTTTTTAAAGGCACTTAGTGCTATGAATTTTCCTCTTAGCACTGCTTTCAATGTATCCCACAAATTTGGGTATGTTGTTTCTTCATTTTCATTGAATTTCAGAAACTCCTTGATTTCTTTCTTTATTTCTTCCCTGACCCAGGTGTCATTTAGCAGAGAGTTGTTTAGTTTCCACAAACGTGTAGGCTTTTTGTTATTTCTGTTGTTGTTGAATTGCAGCCTAAGAGCATGGTGATCTGATAGGATACAAGGTATTATTTCAATCCTCTTGTATCTGTTGAGGCTTGCTTTGTGACCTACGATGTGATCAATTTTGGAGAAGGTTCCATGGGGTGCAGAGAAGAAGGTGTATTCTTTCTTGTTTGGGTGAAAGGTTCTATAGATATCTGTTAGATCCATTTGACCCATGGCATTGGTTAATGATGTTATTTCTCGGCTTAGTTTCTGTTTCAATGACTTATCCTTCAGTGAGAGTGGGGTGTTGAAGTCTCCCACTATTATTGTGTGGGGATCGATGTGTGGTTTAAGCTTTTTTAGGAGATCTTTTACATATGTGGGTGCCCTTGTATTGGGAGCATAGATGTTCAGAATTGTGATGTCATCTTGGTTGACTTTACCTTTGATGAGTATGAAGTGTCCTTCCTCATCCCTTTTGATTAATTTTGGTTGAAAGTCTATTTTGTTCGATACTAAAATGGCTACACCTGCTTGCTTCTTGTGACCATTTGCTTGGAATATTTTTTTCCAACCTTTTACCCTGAGGTAATGCCTTTCATTATGGGTGAGATGTGTTTCTTGGATGCAGAAGAATGTTGGGTCTTGTTTATGTACCCATTCGGTTAGTCTGTGTCTTTTTATTGGAGAATTGAGGCCATTGATGTTGAGAGATATTAATGACCAGTGACTGTAAGAGTCTTAATTTTGATGTTGTTTCCAGTCGAGCGTTTGTGTAGTTGTGTTTTTGCCATGGGATAGTTATCTATTTCCTGGGTAGTTTTGGTTGTAGCTTGACCCTTTGGGATGGAGTTTTCCTTCTAGTACCTTCTGTAAAGCTGGGTTTGTGGATAGGTACTGTTTGAATTTGTTTTTGTCATGGAATATTTTGTTTTCTCCATCAATGGTTATTGATAATTTTGCTGGGTAAAGTAGTCTGGCCTGGCATCTGTGTTCTCTTAGGGTTTGCAGGATCTCTGTCCAGGACCTTCTGGCTTTTATGGTCTCTGCTGAGAAGTCAGGTGTAATTCTGATAGGTTTACCATTAAATGTTATTTGGCCCTTTTCCCTTGCAGCTTTTAATATTTTTTCTTTGTTCTGCATGTTTTGTGTTTTGATTATTATGTGGCGGGCAGTTTTTCTTTTCTGGTCAATTCTATTTGGTGTTCTGTAGGCCTCTTGTATGTTATAGGCATCTCTTTCTTTAGATTGGGGAAATTTTCTTCTATGATTTTGTTGAGAATAGTTTCTGGGCCCTGGAGTCTGATGTCTTCTCTTTCTTCAATGCCTATTATCCGCAAATTTCTTCTTTTCATGGTGTCCTTAATTTCTTGGATGTTTTGTGTCAGGAGTTTTCCAGATTTGGCATTTTCTTTAATGGTTGATTCAATATCTGTGATTGTATCTTCTAGCCCTGAGATTCGTTCTTCCATCTCTTGGATTCTGTTAGAAAAGCTCACCTCTGTGTTGCTCGCCTTCTTCTCTGAGGTCTCACGTTCTCGTTTTTCTTCTGTCTGTGTGTTTATCATTGAATCCATTTTCATTTTCAGATCTTGAACTGATTTTTTGATTTCTTTCATCTGATTTTTTGTATATTCCTGAGTTTCTTCCATTGCCTCTTTATAGGTCTTCAGAGCTTGAACCGTTTTAGTTATTTCTTTCATCTGGTTGTTTGCATTTTCCTGCAATTTTTCCAGTTCCACTCTATGTGCTTCTTTTATGTCTCTCACCTGTTTGTCTGCGTCTTCCTGCATTTGATTACGAATTTTATTTGTTTCCTCCATTATCATCCTCATTACTAAGGATTTGAGGTCATTTTCTTGTATTTCCGTTGTATTTGAGTTCTCTGGGTGGTTTTCTTTGGGATAGCTGGAAACTGGAGATGCCATGTTGTTTTGGGGTTTTTTGCGTATGCTTTTTCGTTGTCCTTTAGACATCTTGCTGTCTTTGTTTTTGTTGGGTAGCTTCCAGAGTTGAATGGAGGGTGTCTGATGATAGATTCACTTGTTTTCTTACGATTTCCCTAGGCTGCGAGCTCAAAGCTTCACTGGTGTGGATGTTAGGAGGTTAGCCCTGTTGTTCTGGTCTCTCACAGCCAGTGATCCTCAGTCCCTCTCTGCTGTGGATCCTGCAATTGTTCTGGGTCTCTGAATGAGAGTTGGGTCAGGCCAAGGTATCCACAGCCTTCTGTGTTCCCTGCCAAGTCCAGCCAGGAGCACTGGGACCGAACCACGGGCAGAACTCAGCTAGATTCTCAGGGCCAGAACCGTCTGCCAAGCTCAGCTAGGGATTTTGGGCCCAAAATGCACACAGGCCCAGCCAGAATTTTTGGGCTGGGACTACGCACCAAGCTCCACTAGGGCCTTTTGGCCCAAAGTGCGTGCTGTGGTCAGTTATTGACTCAGGGCCCGAACTGACCACCAATCTCAGCCAGGAATTCTGGATTCAAACTGTACACTGTGTCCAACCAGAGTCTTAGAGCTGGTGGAACCGAGAGCTCTGTCCAGCCTGTGCCACAGCAGGAGAACTGCGGCTGCTCTGAGTTAGCGCCAGTGGTGGAACAAGTGCTCCGCCCGCACTGTGTCCCCGCAGGGGAGCTGCCGCTGAGCTGAGGTGGTGCCTAGGATGGAACCGAGCACGTCACCAAGCCTGCGCCACAGCAGGAGAACTGCGGCTGCTCTGAGTTAGCGCCAGTGGTGGAACAAGTGCTCCGCCCGCACTGTGTCACCGCAGGGAGCTGCCGCTGAGCTGAGGTGGTGCCTAGGATGGAACCGAGCACGTCACCAAGCCTGCGCCACAGCAGGAGAACTGCGGCTGCTCTGAGTTAGCGCCAGTGGTGGGACAAGTGCTCCGCCCAGACTGTGTCCCCGCAGGGGAGCTGCCGCTGAGCTGAGGGTGGTGCCTAGGATGGAACCGAGCACGTCACCAAGCCTGCGCCACAGCAGGAGAACTGTGGCTGCTCTGAGTTAGCGCCAGTGGTGGAACAAGTGCTCCGCCCGGACTGTGTCCCCGCAGGGGAGCTGCCGCTGAGCTGAGGTGGTGCCTAGGATGGAACCGAGCACGTCACCAAGCCTGCGCCACAGCAGGAGAACTGCGGCTGCTCTGAGTTAGCGCCTGTGGTGAAACCAAGTGCTCCGCCCAGACTGTGTCACCGCAGGGGAGCTGCCGCTGAGCTGAGGTAGTGCCTAGTGTGGAGCAGCGTGCTCAACTAAGCCTGCGCCACAGCAGGGGAGCTATGGCCACGCTGAGTTAGTGCCTCAGGCAGAATTGTTTGCTGGGCCGGGCCAATACCCGGGACTCTGGGGCCGAACTGTCCACCGAGTCCAATCTGGGTCCAAATGCTCCACGCGACCCAAATCCTGCCCCTAGTCCCCTCTCCCGCAGCAATTCCCACCAGCCACCACACCAATCGCCTCCACCGGAAGGCTATGAGCTGCAAACCTCAGCCGCCGCTGCTGGTGCCGCTGGTGCTGCCGCCTCTACCGCTGCCGCTCCGATCAGAGAAAAACCACGCTCCTCCCGTGTGCAGGGGCACGCAGGTCCTCCGCACCCTGGTCCCTCCGAACCGTGGAGCACTCCCGCTGCCGTGATGTTCGGACCTCGGTGTTCCTGGCTCAGAAATCTGTGCAATTCCCTGAATTGTTCACTGGAGCCTCCAAACGCGGTCCACACTGCTCGCCGCCATCTTGGATCCTCAGCAGCCTTATTCTTAATAGCCAGAACATGGAAACAGCCTAAGTGTCCCTCAGTAGAAGAGTGGATAAAGAAACTGTGGTACATATACACTATGGAATACTACTCAGCTATTAAAAATAAGGAATTCCAGAAATTTGTGGATAAATGGATTGAGCTAGAAATGATCATAATGAGTGAGTTAACCCAGAAGCAGAAAGAATCAAATGGCATATACTCACTTATATCTGCATACTAGCCCAAGGGGCATGTCCCACGAAAGCCTTCACTTACCAGGAAACTGGGACAGAGGGGAAGGCATCCTGTTGGGACTCTAAATGAGAGACACATGGAAGAATAGCAAAATAAAAGGATACAGAGGGTCCTAGAAATCTACAAGTAGAACAATATGATAGGCAGATTTGGGCCCAGGGGTCCCGCTTAAACTAAGGCACCAGCCAAGGACAATACAGGAGGTAAACTTTAAACCCCTTCCCAGATCTAGCCAATGGTCAGAATATTCTCCACAGTTGAGTGGAGAATGTGATATGACTTTCTCACGTACTCTGGTGCCTCACATTTGACCATGTCCCCTGGACGGGGAGACCTGGTGGCACTCAGAGGAAGGACAGCAGGTAGCCAAGAAGAGACTTGATACCCTATGAGAATATATAGGGGGAGGTAATCCCCCTCAGGAACAGTCATAGGGGAGGGGAATAATGGGAAAATGGGGGGGGGAGGAATGGGAGGATACAAGGGATGGGATAAACATTGATATGTAACAAGAATAAATTAATAAAAAGAAAAAAAGAATATATGGAAATGATAAGTTCATAGTCTGTTATGTCCTGTTTCTGAGAGAACACACACACACACACACACACACACACACACACACCCCTTCTCTTTAAAGATATCTTTGCCTTAAATATCCAGGATTACCCTATATTAAAGAAACCAAATATGACCTCTCAATGAAAGATCACCAACCTGTACAAAGAGCCTCACCATCATCCTGGCTTTTTTCCTTTAAACGCGTTTTCCAAATTGTCATGCAGATTAATACAGTCCTAAGAGTCTTGTGATGTTGAAGGAACCAAGGTAGAGTGGTGAGGACAATGGAGGGGCACCACAAGTCCTGTTACCATTGCCTTCCCATTAAAGCGTGGTTGTGCAGGTAGGGCTCCGTGAAACGTAGCAGTAGACAGCAGCTAGGAAGTAGAAAGGCTGAGAGGTGGTTGTTCTCTTTCATGATTAAGTCTTTTAGTCAATAATAAATTGATTTTTTGCATAGGGATCCATTCTCACTTTAAAACATATGGGTAACTAATTTTTTCCAGCACAAGTTCATTAATTTTCAGCCATATAATATTAGCTGAGTGCAATGCAATCCCTATGCCTTTTTAATTTTTTTTCTAATAAGAACTTCTTTCTTCCCTGGAGGCACTTAGTAAATTTGAAAAGTTACATGATTGAAGTATCTAAATCTATTAACATGGTAATCAAAGCTATTTGGAAGAGGAAGAAAGTGTTAGTGAGGTATTATAGTCGAGCCAATGGAATCTGAAGCTGAAGCTGAGAGACACCATGGAAGTGCTGACTCAGCAAGTAGTGCCAAGACATTTCCTAGGTAGCCATGATTGTGTAACTTGGGAGAATAGGAAAAGTAAGACACACATATCTGCTGTAGTTTGAGGCTTCTGGTATAGCCCCCACTGAATTTCCTTCTCTTTCATCTAGTCAACTTCTCTTCAAATGTTGTTTGTCCCATTTAAATCTGGTATCTGTGATAAAATCTGTGACCAAAAGTGTGCTATTTGGGCTGTGGCAATAGTTCAGTAGATGCAGTACCTGTCAAGTAAGCCTGAGGAGTTTCATTCCTAGAATCCTAGAGAAAAAGCTGGGTGTGGTAGTGCACTCCATTAACCCCCGCCCCCAACACTCAAGAGACAGAGGCAGGTGGATGGATCTCTGCAAGTTTGCAGTCAGCCTGGTCTACATAGTGAATTCCGGGATGCCCAGGGCTACATAGAGAGATCCTGTTTCAAAAAAACAAACAAAACAAAGCTGGTATGATGGTACACGCTTATAGTCTCCGTCCTGGGAATGCAGAGGCCGGCAGATCCAGCGGTCTAGCCTGATAGGGAAGCTTCAAGCCAGTGAGAAATCCTGTTCAAACACAGGTGGGCGGCACCTGATAAGTGACGTCTCAGGTTGACCTCTGACCTCCACATGCACATACATATATTTGCTATTTGTGTGAGTGCCATGTCTTGTTTTTGTTTAAAAAACAAAAAAGCTTGGCCTGACACAGTGGCGCACACCTGTAATCCCAATACCCAGGGAGGCGTAGGCCGGTGGACCTCTGAGTGGAGGATAGTTAAGGCTGCACAGAGAAACCCTGCCTCAAAAAAAGAGAAAAAAAGAAAAAGAGAAAAAGAAAGAAAGAAAGAAAAATAAGATGGGCCTCCCTATTTTCTCTAGAGGAGTTATGAGTCCTTAAACTTAGAGCATTTATTGTGTTGGAGAGCTGTGCTCTCTAGGGATGTGTTGGAGAGCTGTGCTCTCTAGGGATGTGTCATCAGCGGTGTTGCTGCTGCTGCAGCCTAGGTACAAGCCTCAGACTACCACACTGGGATCAGTAGATCTTACACACAGATGGCTCTCCGGATCTTGTCTTGTTTGGCACTAGATATGGAGACTAGGTCGGTCACTTTCTCTCTCTCTCTCTCTCTCTCTCTCTCTCTCTCTCTCTCTCTCTCTCTCATCCTCCCTCCTTCCCTTCCTCCCTCCCTCCCTCTCTCTCTCTGTAATGCTGAATATTAGACTTGGGGCAACTGCTTAATCTCCAGTCCTCTTGAAAAAAAAGTAATTCACTCTTCTCGTTGCCTGTGCATATGTGTGGGCTCTTCTTTGTTTCATTCTTATGTTAATGAAGCATTATAAGCATATGTATAGAATAGGAAATAATGTGAAAGACTTTCACCTTCCTAACACTTAGAAGAAATAAAACTAATACTTTATATTTTGTATAAGTCTAGCCGACCTCAAAGAAAATGATAAACATCAAAAAACCTCCTTATAGAAATGGCTTTAAAGGTGGCAAACCAGCCACTGGACAAAATGTACTCGTTTCTGCCACAGAAAGAACTCTGCCTAAAAAGGGGCAAGCTTGGATGCTGGCAGAGTCGACAGCCAAACTCTGCCAAGACAGAGTATGCAAGTCCTTAGTAGTTCCTCCCTCACAAATATGTCTGTCAGATATATTGGCCAGAAGGCTGACTATGATGCTCCACCATTAGAGAGTTTTGGGTGACTATTTAGGCAGCAAACTGTCTCTGTCATTTTCTCATTTTGGAAACTGCTAACCTGAACTTCCTGTCTACTCAGATAATTAATTTTATTCCTTCTCGGGTCTCTGATGGGCTTGAAGACCAGATCGTTTAGTTTTACAATTAAGCTTAGTTGTTTAGGGGTTAAGATGTTCCTAGGTCAAGATAGATATTTTAAGTTGATAAAGATGAGATATGATATTGATTTACATTCAGAATTTTAGATGCACCAAGATGGGAAAGATGTTTTCTTCAAGGTTGCCAAATACAAATAGCCAAAATGCTATGAATGTAACATTCATATAATTCTTGATCTTATTGCTGTAGGTAGTTTATTTTATATATGTATAATAATATAAATATATATGTAAAAAAGGAAAAGTAATAAAAAAGGAAAAAAGAAAATTAATTTGTAAAACAACAACAACAAAAGATCTTTTAAATGAAGCTAAGTAGAATTGATGTACTTAAAATCAACTTACCGTGCTATTCTCCTATTTCTCTTTATCCTAACTTAGATTGAGTTTGGTAGTTTCAATTCCATGAATATTTTTGTAACATATGCTCACTCATATAAGCAACATTTTATGTTTTAAAATGTTAAACAATTTGAGTCTTTCTGCTTCTGGGTTAACTCACTCATTATGATCATTTCTAGTTCAATCCATTTGTCCACAAATTTCAGGAATTCTTGGTTTTTTAATAGCTGAGTAGTATTCCATAGTGTATATGTACCACAGTTTCTTTATCTACTCTTCTACTGAGGGACACTTAGGCTGTTTCCATGTTCTGGCTATTAAGAATAAGGCTGCTATGAACATGGTTGAGCAAATGTTCTTGTTGTGTGCTGGAGCATCTTCTGGGTATATTCCAAGGAGTGGAATAGCTGGGTCTTGAGGAAGCCCTATTCCCATTTTTCTGAGATAGCACCAGATAGATTTCCAAAGTGGCTGTACTAGTTTGCATTCCCACCAGCAATGAAGGAGTGTTCCTCTCTCTCCACATCCCAGAAGCAGAAAGACTCAAATGGTATATACTCACTTTTATCTGGACACTAGCCCAAGGGATATGTCCCATGAAAGTCTTCACTTACCAGGAAAGTGGGACAGAGGGGAGGACATCTTATTGGGACTCTAGGTGAGAGAAGCATGGGGGATGAGGAAATAGAAGGATCTAGAGGGTCCTAGAAACCTACAAGAATATCATTATGATGGGCAGATCTGGGCCCAGGGGTCCTGCTCAAACTATGGCTCCAGCCAAGGACAAGACGTGCAGTAAACTTCGAATCCCTACCCAGATCTAGCCAATGGACAGGACATTCTCCACAATTGAGTGGAGAGTGGGGTCTGACTTTCATAATAACTCTGGTGCCGCATATTTGACCACGTCCCCTGGATGGGGAGGCCTGGTAGCACTCAGAGGAAGGATAGCAGGCTACCACGAAGAGACTTGATACCCTATGAGCATATACAGGGGGAGGAGGTCCCCCTCAGTCACAGTCATAGAGGAGGGGAGTAAGGGGAAAATGGGAGGGAGGGAGGAATGGGAGGATACAAGGGATGGGATAACCATTGAGATGTAATATGAATAAATTAATAAAATATATTTTTAAAAAAGAAAAGAATGTTAAACAAAGCTGGGTGCGGTGGTGGCACACACACACTTTTAATCCCAACACTCGGGAGGCAGAGGCAGGTGGATCGCTGTGAGTTTGAGGCCAGCCTGGTCTACAAAGTGAGTCTAGGACAGCCAAGGATACGCAGAGAAACCCTGTCTCAAAAAACCAAAAGAAAAAAAAGTTAAACAAATGGTATGATGTGATGTATATCATTCTCCAGCTTTTTTAAATTGACCATCACGCTTTTGAGATTTACTTGTATTGAAACATCTGGCTCACTACAGATTATATCAAAATACCCCAAAGACACAAGAAAAGGTATACATCATCGTCAGTAATTAGGAAAATGCGAATTTACCGCCGGGGGAAGATGCCACTACTCAGCTACTTGAATGTCTAAAATAAAAATGTGCCATAGTTGCTGCACCAGTCGGTGGTGGCCATGTGGAACAACTGAATGCTCAACATTTCGTGACAGTGTAAATGGCACAGCCCCTCAGAGCACCTGCAGAAGGCACCTGCCTACTAGACACACAGTTATAAATGTAAGCCATAGCACATAGGTAAACGAGCTCCTCTCCACCAAAAGCTGTTTGAAAATGATCAAGGCTTTTAAAAAATTGTTTTCTTCTTTCCAGTGCTGAGAATTGAGCTCAGGATTCTGCATGTGGTAGGTCAGTGCTGAATCACTGAACTATCCCACTGCCCCAATGTTTTAATAATAGCTCACATAACTATAACGCTCAACAACATGAATATAGGCAAATATATTTCTATCTATTCCTGCTACACAATTTAGAAAAGCAAAGTGTTGGTATGTTCAGCCTCGTGAGTTTCATAGACACCACATTGCATGAAGCAGATTACTTTTAAAATGTGGGTGTTATTTATAGGAATTTCAAGAACAGGCAAAGCTGACCTCTGGTGACTGAAATCAGATTTGTGGTTACCTACAGAGTATGTGTGACAGAGGATATGAAAGAGCTTTCCAGGGTGCTGGAATGCTCTGTTTCATCTGTGCAGTGCGTCCATGAAAACGTGTCAGTCTGTTGTCCTAAGATTCATATCCTCTGCTGTGTGTATGTTGTTTTATGTAAAGTGCTGCTTATCAGTGACAACATGTCTAGAATGTCATAATTATTACCTGTAGATAATAAGATCAGGTAGAATGAAACCAACAATGGTTTCTGGACTGAGTGTGTAAACCCTAAGGTCACATTTTCCACCTAGTTTATAGAGTACTAGGAAACAGACATGCCTACATCACTTGAACTGCATACGAAAACACAGAATGCTGGGCCTACTTCAGGCATTTTTTAATTCAGTTGAGGCAACAGAACTGACAAGTTTCAAGGTGAAGACAGTAATGCTGACAAATGCTGAGAACTGCTGCTCTGTTCTGCCTACATCATTGGCTTTTATGTGTTCTTCCTGTTTTCAGTGCTATTGGCCTTGGCTAGATATTAACCCGTTAGATTAGTTGGTATTACTGGCCTTGAGTGCCATTATTCAAAACCGTTGAACAGCTTTGGGTGCTGCTAATCAAGGAGCAATAAGGAGAAGAAAAATTTAGTTCAGAGTAAACTAACTGAAGGTTAGGTACCCTATCTTGGTAATTGACAGCTGGATCTGCAAAGTGAGGCCTGAGCTAGAGTTGTTAGTGCAAACAGAGGCCATAGGAATTGCAGTGCCCAAGTGTGGAATATAAAGGGAAACAGATTCAGAAATAAGAAGCACTAATATTGAAGGTTAATTTAAGAAAAATAAGCTTATGAAGGAGCCAGGTAAGAAGGGAGAAGAGCTAGGTGAGAACAGCAGGGCTAGCCTAGTCAACACACACACACACACACACACACACACACACACACACACACACACACACACACACGGGTTAAGTGGATGGTTTCTGAGTTCAAGTCCCTGGAAAATAGGAACAAAGCATTCCAAAGTATCTCCAAAGATAGTGAGGGAGTTTGGACTTAAACAAGTAGGCTTTTTGTTTAGTGAATGTGGCAACAGTTTAGAATACATCCGAATACTGCTGACAACTAGTTACATCCTAGTTTTAAAGCCAAAATCTCCCTGGGAAATTAGTCTCCTTATACAAATGGGAAAACAATTTGCTGTGAGTTTCATGCCTAGAAGCTGAGAGTGAGATGTTTTGGCACTAAAGCTGAAGAGACTGGATAAGAAAGTGCATGTCCTATGGAACCAGTATCTGACGAGGATGATGAGGGGAAACTCAGGGCTATAAAAGACTACTGCTCCCCATCTCCTGGCCCCCACATAGAACACCCCAATCCCATAAAGCTCTCATGCTTAGGGTCCAAGTACAGGGAAGTATGGAAGCTGAAGTGAAGTGATAACTTAGTTCTTCACTAAATAGAAAGGACCTACTAATTTCCTGTTCTTGAGCCAGTCAGTGTGGTATAATAAAAAAGAAATTGGATCTGAAGTTTCAAGATATATAGTCCATTCATAATTCAAAAACATCTGGTACCACAAGACATTACTCAGTAGCTTGTGATCTGACACGGGGTGGTTTAACTCCCCAAGGCTTTATAAAATAGGGTTTATATTACTACCTTACCGACCTCATAGAGT
This sequence comes from Acomys russatus, assembly GCF_903995435.1. NCBI lineage: Eukaryota > Metazoa > Chordata > Mammalia > Rodentia > Muridae > Acomys > Acomys russatus. The sequence goes on from NC_067138.1 coordinate 59,140,426, forward strand.
TGTGAATATTTAAGAAATAAAATATCAGTATTATCATCTGTGCCAGAGACTGTGGAAGGCAGATAACTTGTGCATAGAGTTTACAAACACACAGGCTTGAACATTATCTGAAGGTCATATAATGTAATTGCTCTCTCAGTTACAGTGTTCTTTCCAATTGCACTTAAAAATTGATGTGCCTAATAAAATATTTCATTTTAAATTGTCATTGAATTTAATACTTATATTTTCAATCAACCAATAAATATTAAGACTAAACACTAACATCAAAAAGACTAAGAACTGCATATAGCAACATATTAATGTATAAAGTACTTTACAAGTAACTTTAATTAGGAAAAATACTAAACCTGATATGTTTACTGGCTTTAGCCTTATTAGAACAAATATTTTAACATATGTAGCTTTTTACACATCTAACCTTCAAAATAACTGTTTTCCTTAACTAAAAACACTGGTTGTAATTTAAGAACTGCTGTCATATAGCCCTGCCCCTGTGCCTCTCGCCTTCTGACTCATCACTGTCTCATTCTCATGGCGCTTTCTCTTCTGACCTATCATTTGCCTGTTTAGATCAAAAGACATGGACATTTTAATTCTTGGGATAAAGAAATTAAACAAATTGTAACAACTTTGACTTCCATTTTCAATTTTTTTCCCGGAAATTCTTCCAAAAACAAGTGACAAATATGTAAGGAGAGACATCATTTACAGCCTTATCTTGTACTTCTGTTTTATATTAGTCTTACAGGGCACAGAGCATGAGCTGTTTGTCGTTCTTGGTTTAGTAAAGGACAATACAAGACCTGATTTTGGGTGGACTTACTCTTTTTTCCATCCTTATTCTTTCTTCTTTCTCTGACATTTGCACTTGACCACTTGCTCCTCTTTGTTGTTGTTGTTTATTTGCTTGTTTGTTTTTTGAGACAGGGTTTCTCTGTGTAGCCTCGGCTGTCCTGAACACACTTTGTAGACCAGGCTGGCCTCGAACTCACAGTAATCCACCTGCCTCTGCCTCCCGAGTGCTGAGATTAAAGGTGTACGAAGGTGTGAGTACCATGCCCAGCTCCACTTGACTGTCTTAACTTGTTTTGTTGACTCCTATAATCCTGTAGTAACCTTTGTTTCTTTTTTAAATACTTTTCTTTCCCTCACAGACTTTTCAATTGTTTTCCCTCACATCTTTTTTTTTCTAACTCTGCTTTCTAATTAGACTTGTTTTTCCAGCTATTGTCTTGAAATCTCTAACTGAATATCTTTCAAAAAATGTCAGTTTCAGTTTCAACACATCTGAAACACATCCTTGTCTTTTGCCTACGTATACATATAACCTGCCTGCTGGGTTTTTTATTTATTTGTTTTAATAAAACAAAATTGGTTTGTGTGTGTGTTTCTTTTTGTTTGTTTTTGTCTTTAGACAGGGTATCCTATAACCCAGGTTGACCTGGAATTCACTGTATAGCTTAGATTGGCATCAAATTTGTGGTCCTCCTGTCTCTGCCTCTTGGGTGCTGGAATTACAGGTCTGTGCCACCGTGTTTGCTTAGTACACTAACTTTAACGAGATATAGCTCAGCTGCTAAGAGCACTGACTGCCCTCACAGGGGGCCCAGGTTTGGTTCCTTGCACCCACATGATGGCTCAGAACTTTCTGAAACTCCAGTTCCAAAGTACCCAACACCTTATGACCTACACAGCTACCAGGTAACCACATGGTGCACATACATGCAAGTACTCACACATACATGTAAAATAAAAATAAGTTCTAAAAATTAATCTGTCTAGGTGAGTCACCTAACAAAATTGCACAAGTCAGGAGCATTGATACATTCATGATTTGTGGTCTCCATCTGTCTAGTTCCGCAAACCTTGGCAACCACTGATAAACACTCTGCCTCTATGGAGTTACGTAGTAAAGATACTTTATACAAGCAGATTCAAATAGTAGTTGAATTTCTGCCCATGTACATTTACTGGGATATAATTTGGTCCAGCTCTTTAAAGCCTTTACCCCCGCTATCAAAATTAGTTTGCGTTTGGTTTGGTTTGGTTTGGTTTGGTTTGGTTTGGTTTCTGACTCACATCCTAGTGTTCCTAATATGCCAACACTAAAAAGAAACCTTCAGATTTCTCTCAGGATTCTTTCTGATTTTCACATCATTGTTCCTTGGCTTCTGGTTCTCCTGGCCAAGAATACTCCTCAAATCCAGTTTTCCCATCTCAACTCCAAGAAGTACTTGAGCGTTTGCTTCTCATAGACTAGGTTCATGGCACAATCCAAAACTGAACCTTCAGCTCCAGCATTTGCTTTGACTTTATGTTAGCATACCTCTCAAACACAGACTTGAAGCTTGCATTTTTTAAATCTGCATAGCTTATAGAATTTTGTTTTAAACATAATCTTGTTTCCTACAGCTATATCCATTGCCTAATCATCTTTATCTCTTCACTGACCCCTACTTTACCAAGCCATGAAAATAAAGTATCTGCTGTCTATGAATAGGTTCAGTGATCCCCACAAGCCCCGATTCCCATGGAAACCAATCAAAAACTAAAAGGAAAAGAAAGAAAATATATTGAATTTCCCTGAGACCTACAGCTTGTTTTTCATTAGACTCATGCTGGTTTCCTTTAGACTCTGGGCACAGGGCCAATGAATATTTTTATGGCTGATAAAAAGGAACTTCAGATCCATTTACTTTCATTTAACCTTTTAAAAATTAATTTTGAATGTAACATCAATTCCAAAGAAAACATGAGCATTAATTTTCTAATTACTTTTGTATGTCATAGTACTATAATTTTCATACTATTTTTCTTCTTGTTTTTCTCTTGCTCATATTTTTCTGTTTAAAAAGAGATAAGGAAGAATCAGGAGTGCTTATTATGCCTATGGATGCATATTATGCTTATGGTATGCATATTATGCCTATGGTATGCTTATTATGCCTATGGTATGCATATTATCCATCCCTGTCCTTAACGGCAATCTTAGGTTCTTTGCTTCTCCTTTTATTACTAAGTTTCTTCAGAGCCCAAATGATTGCTTAAAATATAATAACAAGTCACCAAAGAGAATCAGGGAGTGTGTGGGCAGGAAAAGCAGGTTGTTACTTGATGGGTGAGTGAGTGAGTGAGTGAATGAATAGATGGTTGACTGACTGTGTGCTGGGAATTTAATCCAGTGTCTCCTACATGTTTGGAATCACTCTGTCACTGATTATACCACCAGCCCAGGTTGTGTTTATAAAGGAAACAATCAAAACAATATTCACTAAGATAATATCTGAGGCAAGACTTGACGAAGATGGGGAAGCTAGCCAGGTGAATACTAAAGGGAAAGTGTATGTAAGTGGGAGGAAGAACAGTGGGGATAAAGCCTTACCGTGGAGCATGCCTGGACTGAGAAGAGCAAGCTCCTGTCAGTTAGCCTCAGGATGGTTAGTGAGGAGAAGACAAGAGGAAGATAGACAGGTAAAGAAATGGTGGCTGGATCTTAAAGGTTGTTGTCACAAATATGAGGAAGCAGTGGAGGATTCTAAGGAAAAGATGGTGTAATCTGTCATCTATCTTAAGCAAAGGAGTTTTTCTCCAGTTTCTATGCACTTTCTTCCATGCAGCTTTTATGACTGCTGCCCATCATCATCCTTTCACCAGATGAGCACACATTTGTCTTCTCCTGAAGAAACATTGTCTACGACAGACTATATGCAAATCTGATGGGCCCAGAGCATGACATGACCATCCCTTTGACTGTTTGGCAGTCGCCATTGATTCATGTTGGAGGTTTTAAAAATACTGTCTCTAGATCTGCTGTTTAGTTATTGCTGATTAAACTACATCCTTTATCTATATTGTTTCATATTTTAACACAAATGCAGTATCTCATTGTTAGCATGCTTTAGACTTTGCCAGAGCTGCATAGGTGGTAGAGTTAGGCATTGCTTCCCTTGCCTTTGTATCTCCTGTCTTCCCTCACTTCTTATCACCTGTCACACACACACACAAAAAGACAATTGTTTTCTATACATTTGGTTTCCCTACAGATTGTGAGCATCTGAATATGGAAGAGTATCATTCATTCTTTTTATTTCTAGCACCTAATATTCAATAAGCAATGTTTGGTGAATGTATTTGGATCCATTATGCAGCCTGTCAAAGCTCCTGGTTCTGTGCAGATACCTCCCTAACCTATGGGTCACCAACATGCTCATCCTCATCTTTGATGTCCAGATATATCCTAAATAAAGAAAAGGCTTAACCATTAGTACTAAAATTAACTTCCCTTTTTATTTTTTTGATACTGAACCTAGGGTCTTGCAGATGCTAATTAAGTGTCCTACCACTAGGTCAGCCTCCACCCAGCTTGTCAGCTTGACTAACTGAAGACATTGTTTCATTTTCTTAAATTTGTTCAAACCATGCTATCACTGATAGATATGTCTCTTGGAATTAATGTATAATCTAAAGAATCCATTGTCACTCTGATTTTGAATATATCATTCCTTTGTTCAACAAATAAATGTTGAGTATTTACTTTGTATTAGGCATTGTGCTATATATGTATCTCTGTGTGTTTTAATTTCACCCCATATTTGGGTATAAGGACTTTCAGAATGTGCAATCATAGATCTAATATTTCACTATTAAAACTACTTTATTTTCAGAAAAAGCATTAAAATAGTTTTAGATCTCAGGAGACATGTTTAGATACTTTGAATATTTTTATTACATTTCTCTCTCTCTCTCTTTCTCTCTCTCTCTCTCTCTCTCTCTCTCTCTCTCTCTCTCTCTCTCTCTGTGTGTGTGTGTGTGTGTGTGTGTGTGTGTGTGTGTGTGTGTGTGTGTACACACATACATGGGTACGTGTATGAATGTCAGACTACAACTCACAGGTATGAGTTCTTCCCAATATGTGGGTCCCACAGGCTTGGCTTGGCTGCAAGCATGTTCACCCCTGAACCATCTCATTGGCTTTCAAATCTCTTCTCTCTCATCATTTATCAGGTTGACTCTGCTGATTACTTCTTAGTAACTTGAGCTAAAATGTTTGGACAATACTTTGAAATAATGACTAGAAACTGCCAACCGTATATGTAAACTGGCCATCACCATGTTGTACCAATTGTAAACCATTACTCAGCCTGTGTGCATGTGTATGTGCCTGTAAAGACAGGCATGCTTTAAATTGTCATCTAATTAAATGACAATGCTTTTTTTTTTTTTAATTTTTTTGTCTTTTGTTTTTTTGAGACAAGGTCTCTCTGTGTTAGCCTTGGCTATCCTGGACTCATCTTAAAGCTATCAAGAAGACATAGTGAATAAGCTGGAAGTAAAGAAAACCTTTTCCTCCTTATTTTTAATTTTTGTTTTGTATGTTTGAGTATTGCATGCATGGAGGTATTGTGCAGAGTGTATATGCCCGGTGTCTAAGGAGGCCAGAAGAGGGCCTCACACCCTCTGGAGCTAGAGTTACAGGCAGTAATGGGCCGCTATGAGCAAGTGCTCTTAACTACTGAGCCATCTCTCTAGACTGTTAGGGAAATCTTTTGGGAATTAAAATATAGAAATGAAAGAAAAGACGTTAATAAAGGTGGTTACAGAGTGACAAGAAAGACATTAAATTTGCAAGAAGATATGATAAGCAAAGGCCCCTTAATGTCTGACAACACTGGGATGCAAAAGGCCAGTGAGCCTATTAAAACTTAAACAAGAAAAACAAAAACAAAAAAACCAAAGATGCATAGGGTGGCGTGCATATTGTTATTTATACTAGTTACTTTGGAAACCAAAGTAGGAGGATTGCTTGAGTCCTGGTTTGAGGCTACCCTGGACAACACAGAAGCAGAGAAAGGAAAGAGGGGTAGGAGTATGTGCAGTCCAGCTAACTGACCCCAGATTTCCACTGCTGGGAATCTACATTACACATGAGTAATATAAGAGATGGCGCATAGCTGGAGATATCAATCATTGGTAGAGTATTTCCCTAGTATGCATGTGGCCCTGGGTTTGGTCATCAGCACTGCAAAAACGTGAATGAGTGAGTGAGTGAGTGAGTGAGTGGATGAATGAATGAATGAATGAAATAGAAGAACAGGGTTGCAGTTTACTTTGACTGTTTTGTTTTGTTTTTTGAGACAACGTCTAACTGTATATCCCTGGCCAGCCAGGAACTCATTATGTAGGCCAAGCTGGCCTCAAACTCATAAAGATACACCTGTCTCTGCCTCCCAAGTGCTATAATTAAAGGCACGCACTACCATGTCTGACAAAGAGTTTGATTATTTTTTAATTATGTGTGTGTGGGTATGGGTCTGTGCATAAAAATGCAGATGCCAAGATGTCAGAGGCCTCCAATCCCCTGAAAGTAGAGTTGCAAGCAACTGTGAGCTGACTAACAGGGGTACACAGAACTGAACCCAGGTTCTCTGCGAGGACAATGCATACTCTTAATCACTGAGCCGTCTCCAGTGCAGGTTGCTAACAGTGAAAGCCTGTAAGCAAATGCACTTTCTGAGGGTTGAATACACCACATAACATAATGCCTTCTACCTATTGGAAAGGAAGGAGATTGTGATGTAATATTATAAAATGAGCTGCAATTAAAAAATAAGTGCAAACTATATAGCTTCATGTTTAATATGCAACAGAGAAATGAACTCAAGTGTTAATGTTAGAAGATTAAAACGAATTTCTGAAGAAGATACATGAACTTGCTTTTCAGGAAAGAGAATACTCCCCAAATATAGAAGAATAGATGATAAGTGATTGGCAAACCCTCCCCAATTGGGAAAAAGATAGCATATGGGACAGGTACAGACAGTTGATTTCTCCTAATACATCTTGTTCTGCGGTTTTATTTAAATTTCAGTAATTATTTCAAAACGATTGCTTGCTAAGGACAATTCTTTTTTTTTTTTTTTTTTTTTTTAATGTCTTCATTAGTCTCAGGTTTTATTGGCTTTGCTTTTGTCTAGTTTACACAAAGTTGCCCTTTGGGAATGTACTTGTCTGAAATTTGATCTTGTCATTAAAAATGTTTTTTAACATCATTACATGAAATGTGCTTTTTTTAAAACATTTTTTAATTAATTTATTCATATTACATCTCGATTGTTAGCCCTTCCCCTGTTTCCTCCCATTCTTCCCTCCCTCCCACTTCCCCCCTTCTCCCCTCCCCTATGTCTGTGATTGAGGGAGACCTCCTCCCCCTATATATGCTCTTAGAATTATCGAGCCTCTTCTTGGTAACTTGCTATCCTTCCTCTGAGTGCTGCCAGGCCTCCCCATCCAGGGGACGTGGTCAGAAAAGGGGCACCAGAGTTCGTGTGAGAGTCAGATCTCACTCTCCACTCAGTGGTGGAGAATATCATGTTCGTCGGCTAGGTCTTGGTAGGGGTTCGAAGCTTACTGCCTATATTCTCCTTGGCTGGTGCCTTAGTTTGAGGAGGACCCCAGGATCCAGAGCTGCCTGTCTTAAAGTTCTTCTTGTAGGTTTCCAGGACCCTGTAGGTCCTACTATTTCCCCATTCTTCCATGCTACTCTCGCCTAAAGTCTCAATAGGATGTCCTCTCCTCTGCCCACTTTCTTGGTAAGTAAAGTTTTTCATGGTACGTGTCCCTTGGACTAGTGTTTTGATATAAGTGAGTATATACCGTTTGTCTCTTTTTGCGTCTGGGTGAATTCACTCATTATGATAATTTCTAGATCAATCCATTTGGCTAAGGACAATTCTTAAAGCTGATAAAAAATAAAATAAAACAAAGAAATCCAAGTGTCTACTAAGTTGTATTGACTACATAGAGTAGTTATTCAAAACTTTAAAACAGAAATTTGATTCTGCAGTCCTAGAATGATAAACACTAAACACCTAAAAAAAAAAGGACTATGAAAAATTGTAACCCATATTCAGTAATGTACTACTTGCAACAATTCTTTGTTGTGCAACAACACAAAGAAATGGGGTGAAGCAAGTAGAATTTTGTATTAATCTCATTAGTAAACATTTTCTGTAGGAGATATACAAACACATAGAAATATGAAGTGATGATGCGTTTTTTGCTACTTAAGATTTATAGGATTGAATTCCATAGCTCTATGCACTAAGAACCTTAAAGCAATGACCAGCACAGTATTGATGATCACACAATTTGTGATCTCTCAGTGCTACTAAGAGGAACTAGAACTCCATAGAGACATGGAGATGCGCTTACAGACAGGTAGTGTATGGATTTCTTGTCAAACTGAATGGCAAGAATACAGCAGTGCCTACTGGGATCGTACCAGAGGGGGATGGAAGCCAACATAAAGGAGTTTCACAGTTGGACAACCTGGCCAGCAAAAAGATGACAATTGCAGTAGATAGAAGAAACACATGTAGCTTGTTAAGTTCCATGTGTCAAAATAATATGAAGGAAAAGTCACTTTAGGCATTGCTCATATCTCAGGGTTGAAGAGGAAGCTTTTTTTTTTTTGTACAAACTATCTGTACAAGCTGTATTTCTGGCAACCAATAATTAATGAGTTAAAGTTTTAAAATGATTTCCAGGAAATAAATATAGGGAAATAATGGGTTTACAGTTTCATCACTTTGGAACCACCAATGGAATAACAAATCTCGACAGCGGCCATCAATGAAGGCTAAAATCACTTGGAAGAAAGACTGATGGAGAACATTATAGCACACCAAGAGGATAACATCTGAGCTTCCTGGAGAGTCTTAACATTACAAAAACAAAGGAGGTAGACATTTGATATCCACCATAGATAGGGGAAAGCACATTGAACTACCTATGGTGTGGTTTTGTCCGAACAATATGAATACACTCTTTTAAGCCTCCAACTCTAACTATCCGTCTTCAAGAAACACTGGAATGTTAGAACATGTTATATGATAGCGTGAGGTGTCCTGAGTCCTGCTTTTACATATAAGTGCACACATGCTTTAGAAGTTAAGAATTTACATAAGTTTTCTCAACTTGAGTTTGTTCCACAGTTTCCTTTCTTTCCTTCCTCCATCCACATTTGCACATCCTTTTCCTCCCCACAGTGAGATGTCTCCCAACATCATCAACACATTTATTCACTCCTGAAATAGTTTCAGAACAGTCTCAGAATTGCTTCATGCATCACATTACAAAAATACCAGCTGAGTAAAAATACTACTAACGTTAGTTATAGCTCTTCCACTGTGACTGAAAGGACATTTTCAGCAGGTAGTCACATTTTGTGTTCACAGGTTATTTAAGTAAGACTTTTCCTCCTTCCCTGCTTGTGGTACACCCTGTAAATGCAATGTTGTTGTTGTTGTTGTTTTCAATTTTGTTTTGTTTTTTAGATTCCCTTTCCTCCATCTTTGGTAATTCTGTTTTGTCAGAAGTCAAACTTTAGTGAAAGGTAACTTCAGACAGTCTTATTTCCATCTTCATTCTGTTTCCATTTTCTTATTTCATATAGACAACCTGCTTTGTTGTTTTCTGCTTTATTTGTCCTGTGTTTCATAGGATATATTTTCTTGTTTCCACTTCCTGATTTCCTTTTTTAAGAATATTTCACAAGTGGTTGGGTGGCTTTGTAGCCATTTGATTCCATTCTGTCTATTATAATCAGGGAATTTTTAGCAAGTGACATAAAAATTGTAGAGATAAGGACCTAAGTTAATTTGGACATCAGATGGTTTGATATAATAAGTAATAGCCAGGGTTTGTCAGCCCAGTGACATCTGCAAAGATCTGAGTGCTATGAACTGCATACAGACCACGATATGTCTATAAACAAGACAACTAAATAGCCTTATCTTACTCACCTCTGAATAAGGACAACCTTTATCAGACTTTTGTCTGACCCTTTCATTCCCAGCTTGAATCCAGTCCCATTAAAAGAAAATTATCTCTCATTGGCTGCCTATATCAAAATCGTTCTGGGTTGCAAAGTACTCAGCCTCTTCTAAAGAATATGACCCTCAAAAAATGAGGGTTCTGCTACCGTAGAAGAAGATGGACATCATGCATCAGGCAGACATGCCACGATCTGGAAGTGTCTGTTGATCACAGAGCTTTGTGAACTAAGCCACTTGGAGAAGCAATGGCCTTAGTCACCATAGGCCACCTTTGGCATTCCCTCTTACTGTGTGGCTCTTCAGCTCTATGCTACAAAAAAGCCTACTAAATAAACTTTTCCTACAACTGAAGTGACTTAATCTTTACCGCTTTTTTAACTGTCTTTTCTAGCATTGATCAAATATGGACATTTCTTCTTGAGTACTCCCAAATAAAGGAATACTCAACTCACTCAGCTTTGCCAGTAACAGATATGGGACCCTCTCAGCGTGTCACCGAGTTCTTCACCTCATAGGCTCATTGAGAAGCATAGTGCTGATAAGCTCTGGTCTGAGAAGCAGACGATTTGTTGCATATTGCCTTCTGGAGCTGTGCCTTAGCCATGTACCAACAGAAATCTCAGAGATGGGAGTCCCAATGGAAAAGAAATGAATTTATTGAGTCACAAAAATAGGACCTGTGCCTTGTGTTCTTCTCAGGGGGTGATAGCATTATAATCAGGGTGGGCAGTCCCTGTGACATCCTGTTTGGAAAGAAGGCTTCTTTGAGCTATATTCAGGTGTTTTTTATTCTAGCTTCCACTGGAATGGGAGTTTTGGTCAGTACCCTTCATTTTAGTGTATTCTTGAGTTTATGTTTATTACATTAAATAAACTAAATCTACTGTGAGAGATGAAACAAGATGATAAGAAATGAATGTGATGATCCTGGGCTCTTGGGGTTCCAGTGTGTCCTTTCTAATTCTTTTAACCAATAAATACTGACCAATCATCAGCTACTATTCTATATCATTAGGCTATAGCATGAATACAAAAGTACCAAAAAAAAAAAAAAAATCCCTGTTCTAAAGCAGCATTTGCTGGTAGAGAGCAAGCAAGTATTATGACATAACAGAGTATCATGTCATGTCAGATGAGGATACATATTATAGGGAAAGTAGGGCACATGGGAGAGCCAAGGAACCTTGAAGTTTACAAATATAAATATAGAGCTCAAGATAAGTTGTGTCTAAGAGAGTAATAGTCAGGGTCTGAAAGATGGTGAGAGAATAAATCCTGCAGGGAAGAGGAATGCCAGACATGAGGCCCTGAGATGAAAGCATGAATGGTACTTCCCAGGAACAGTGCACAAGGAGGCCGCTGGCTCCTGTGTAGTAAAGATGCATACAGAAAGTCAGTAAGGCCCATGTGCTGGTTAAGAATCCTGCCTCTACTCTTTACGCTAGGGTAATTACAGGAAGTATGTGCTAGCATATGTATGTTTTCCTAAAAGAACATGATTTTTAAAACATAATTGCGAGTTGTAGAAAAGTTTCCAGGCCTAAGAAAGCTGGGGCCGCTCTTCCAGAGGATCCAGGTTCAGTTCACAATGCCCACATGGTGCCTCACAGGCACATTAATTCTAGTCCCACAGGATCTTATAGCCTCTTCTGACCTTCTCAGGAAGCAAGCAGTCACAAAGCACACAGACATATATGCAGGCAAAATACCAATGCACCTTAAAATAATTTTTTAATTTATAATTATTAAAAATATAATCATTCTGGCTTATTTCATTAATAAGAAGGTTGGTGTGGTAGTGTACACTTGTAGTTTTAGTTATGGTTACTATCACTATTATGAAACACCATGACCAAAAGCAAGTTGGAGAGAAAAGGGTTTATTTGACTTACATTTCCACATCCATAGTCCATCACTGAAGGAATTCAGAGCAAGACCTCAGGCAGGTCAAGAGACCTGGAGGTAGGAGCTGATGCAGAAGCCATGGAGGGGTGCTGACTGTTGGCTTGCTCAGCATGCTTGCTTAGAGAACTTGGAACCACCTGCACCAACCACAATGGGCTGGAGGCTCCTTCTTCCCAATGACTTTAGCTCGAATCAAGTTGACATAAAATTAGCCAGTTATCCCAACATAGGGAAAACTGTCCTACAAGCCGACATGTGTAATTCAGTGGTAGGGTGCTTACCTAGCATGCTCAAGGCTCTGAGTTCCAGCACAGCAGAGAACTCAGAAGCAATACTGTCAATGCCCAGTTACCAGTTGTCTGGTAAATATAAGTATTTTTGTTTAGACATTTGATTTTGTGACTGGTTTTGTTTTTTAAATCATTTTAATCTGTAGATCCACCTTCAGTCTCTCATTTCTTTCTTTTTCCTGCCTACCCTTCCCTTCACCTCCTTTTACAAGTCTTTTGGTGTGTGTGTGTGTGTGTGTGTGTGTGTGTGTGTGTGTGTGTGTGTGTGTGTGTGTGTTATCCCTTACCCTAACGTAACCTGTTGTCTTAGTTTGAATGGATTGTCTCAGTAGAATGATGCATCTCTCTTCAGGTGTAATTAACCCATTCCTTAGACTTCTTCGTTTCCTGTAAATTAGTTATTGGCTGTAGAGGTTTGATTTGATTTCAGCTCTATCTTTATTGGGGGTAGAGGGAAGCTATGTGATTATTCTGGTATGTCATCAGGAGGTAGGTGATGTCTCATCGCCTCTGTTTTATAATGTCAACAATTACTGAAACTCAGTGACTAGAGCCCATAGCTCTTTGGAAATTACAAAAGGTGCTATTATAAATTCTGTGCACCCTCCCACAACTATTAACTGGAATAACTTGTTCTAGATAAACTTTGCTTTACTATATTAAGATGCTTCAGAAGTGCAGGTTATTTAGGGGAAAAAATAAGTATTTGCTTTTTCTTTTATTTGACAATTTTCAGAACAATGAGTGGTTTCTTGGCATCTTAATTTGATGACCTATTTTTTGTTTTTTGTTTCTGTTTTTTATTTTAAATGTCATTCTGAGTTAGGCCTAGAATTTTCAGTGTCAGCTTAACATAGTGTCATTCTTAACCAATATTTTGTTCCACATGGACCCAGTACTTGATGGCTTACTTGTTGTTCACTATGTCTTAATAGTCAAGATTCATTTATTCATTTATTTATCTATTTATTTTTGTTCTAAACTAGAATTAGCCATTTATTTCAAGGGCTTTTCTTCCAGTAGGAAAAAGTATTTAGAGCCCACAGTCTACTGTCTAGGTGTTCATTACTACCAGATTGGGAATTGTTCCTAAGCCCTGACAACAGACAGAACCTAAGTAATCTATAAGAAATAAGAACATGGGGCTGGAGAGATGGCTCAGCAGTTAAGAGCACTGACTGCCCTGAAAAAGGAACCAGGTTCAATTCCCCGCACCTACATGACAGCTCACAACTCTCTGTAACTCCAGTTCTGGGGATCAGCACCCTCACAGAAATACATGCATGCAGGCAAAACACCAGCGCACATAAAAAATATAATTTTTAAAAAAGAAATAAAAACATGATTTTATCACTTTCTTGTCTAATTCCAGACTAAAAGGAATTTAAAGTAACCTCTTCTGTCTTACATCTGTACTCCGTTTTTCTTATTCCGCTATAAATGATAGAATGTGTTGCATTTTATAGGAAAATCTTGCCTTCAAGTCATTTTTAGAAAATTTGGCTTGACATTCCTTCTTTTAGACAAAGCATAGCATTTTTAATATAACATTTTTTAATCTTTGATAATTTCATATGTGCATACAATATATTTTGATCATATTCACTCCCACCCTTCCCTTAACTCTTCTCAGATCCACCTCAACTCTTTTCCCCTCCCAACTTTGTGTCTTTTTTTTTTTTTTTTTTAAATAACCCTCAAGTCTAGTTTTTGCTGCTCATATACTCATGAATGTATGGTCATCCACTGTAGTGTCATGATACTACCAGGAGTCATACCCTTAAAGAAAACTGGCTCTTCCTCCATCCCCAGAAGCCATCAACTGTTAATAGGTCTACGTGTTAGCATGTAGATTGGCTTGATCTTGTGCAGGTCTTAAGTAGGCAACCACAGCTGCTGTGATCTCTTGACTACAGCAATTCTGGCATGCCCAAAGACACTGTTTTTCTCCCATTCCCCAAATCTTTGGCTTTTACAGCCTTTCAGCCCTCTCTTCTTCACTAGTCCCTGCGCCTTGGTGCATAGAGCTGTGATATGAATGTCCCATTTATGGCTGACCTCCACACACACAGAGACTTTGTACTTTGGCCAGTTGTGGGTATCCACATTAACCACCATTCACTAAACAAAGACACTCTTCTGATAAGGCCTGAGCATTGCATTAATTAATGGGTATAGAGATATGAATTTAGAGGAAAGTTGGCTATTATGTCCACTTAGCAGAAATAATGATAGTAGGCTCAGCCCTTGGATTCTTAGCCTGACTCACAATACTAGAAATGTATTGTGTGGCAATCAGAAAACAACCAGCCCCAACCCTATAGTTACATATGCATGTCACTTTTGCATCCATTGACATATCTTGCTCATAGCGTCAAAGCGGAGTAAGTCTGTTGATGACTTTTTCCCCCAGCAGCCTACATAGCATCTTCCAATATTATGAAAGCTAGCCAGCAGGAAGGATGTTTCCTGGTCAGTACCAATTTGATTTCTCCATGTCCTGGACCAAACTGTGTGGTGTCTTCACCACAAAATTCTTACCACAGAATTATAGGAGGCAACCGAGAGCAAAAAAAGGAACAATGGGCATGGAGGTTTAAGCTTTTTAAACGGAACTACCAAAACAGCGGAATTCAGTTTAGTTAATGTATTGAGTTCCCATTTCCTGCTTGCTTGTGTGAGACAGAAGTCCACCAATAAATCTCACTAGCACCACATCCTAGTTTCACATAGAATTCAGCCACCTTTTTCAGCATAGCATTTCTACCACTTTCATTCTAGCTATCAACTTGTGTTGGAGTGTTACAGCTTTCTAAGTCAGGGCCCTCTTTGAGGGACTCCATCTCAGAGCAAAAATCCTGGTGCAACTGTTCCTCCATATCTGTGGGTTCTGGATCTTTAGATGCAACCAACCATGAGTAGAAATAGAAAAACTTGCATAAAAATGTAAAGTTTTTCTTATCCCAATTCTCCATGAACAATGCAGTGAAACAGTATATTAGCTATTATAAATAATCTAGAGATGATTTCAAGTATATAAGTTAGATACACATTTTATATAACAGACTTGAACATCTGCAGATTTCAATATCTGCTGGTGTCCTGGAGCCAATCCGTAGAAGCCCGTGGGCCACTGTTATTTCCTGTGACCTATAAATCCTTACATATTGTGAATTCTATTGTCTTCATGACCTTATTTCTACT
This sequence comes from Acomys russatus, assembly GCF_903995435.1. Classification (NCBI taxonomy): domain Eukaryota; kingdom Metazoa; phylum Chordata; class Mammalia; order Rodentia; family Muridae; genus Acomys; species Acomys russatus. Next base: position 59,155,664 of record NC_067138.1, read on the forward strand.
CTTCCCTTGTTTTCTCCTTAAGCCATTGTGGCTTCAGTGTTTTCTCTAACAATCGAGGACTGTTCTCACATTTGCTCTGTCTCGCATTTGCTAGTCCAGTAGAATCTCCATGCGGAACTCTTCCATTTTTGTCACTTCTTTACAGAGGCCCCTATGCCAGTAAACTCAAACCCCATCTAATAGCTCTCTTCACCTCAAATGTTGTTATTCTCCCGACTTGGGTTTTTCCTCAGCACTGAACACTACCTAAGATAATATTTGGTTTGTCAACTTACCGTGCTTATACTCTTTTACTTCCATCAGAATGGAGCAATTCTCCATGAAGTTATGGAATTTGTTTGTTTTACTCACTACTTTATCCCATTGCCTAGGACAAGTTGATACTAAAAAATATTTGTTGAATGAAATAAACACACAGTTACAGGTTTATTAGTTTCCCCAATAGTTTACCATTTTTACATTATACACATATTTTCCATGAAAAATATGACATTCTAGTTATCTAATAACAGAATATTTCTAAAGAAATAAAGTCTCTGCTCTGCCAGCTGGCCTTTCCTCATACAAACCTCCATCCCCACCCTGTGACTCTTGGTTGTTCTTCATAGAATACTTCCTCTCTTGAGACCACAAATTTCTTTTTCTTTGCTTTCTGCCCACTACACCCTTCTGGTTAAATAGCCACAGACTGTCCCTTTGTGCTACCTCTCATTACAAAGTGAATCAGTGCAGCCTAGTGGCGAGCAGAGGATTGAACATTTGCATTTCCAGGATGTTTGTATTGACAAATGGCAGTCAGTTATTGACATTTATGTCCCTTGGTGATACTTCAATTGGCTTATCTTTGCTGGTCAAATGCCTTAATTGTTCTGGCCTTTAATTCAGTCAAAGTCAGAGCTAGAGCATAGGGGAAAGGGAAAGAGCCAGTCTAACAGAGCATCAAGCTTGAGCTGGGAGGCTGCTGGCAACGATCAGCCTGTCATAATGTTATGATTTGTTCATTTTTATACCATTTATTAGCCTTTACTTGTTGTGCCATTTGGCCTCCAGGGCAGATAAAGTGCTGTCTAATTTGGTAGGTTTGCTTCTGTCAGAGCAGCCTCGACAGGGAAGGTGTTAGCTGCAGTGACAAATAATCAATAGCTGTCGTTGTCATGAGGAACGTGAGCAGTTGGGCCTTTCATCTAGAGGATTAGAGGTCTAATTGGATTGAGAATAGGGAGGGTGGGCTGTTGGGTAACCCTGTCAGCCTTGTGAAGCTGTCAAATGTCAGCCCTATTCATGGTGAAGGGAATAAGGAACGGTGTGCTCTCAGAATTGAGGAGGAAGGCATGTAAAAGCCTTTTATACAAAGGAATAGACACTGAAGTTGACTCAGCTAACATATCCTCTCTTTTTATTTAATTAGATATCTCTTTGGATGATAAATCTATATAACCCAGATGATATTTGAAACCTGTATGCATAACATCACATGAACACCAACCACTAGACAAATCTAGGTTGGGTCTTTTTGTTTTGGACAATGTTAGACTGTAAACCATTTAAAGGGAGATTAAAAATCAGACTTTATAAATTGTCCTCTCATGGCCAGTATTAACAAATGGTGGGCATTTTTGCATTAATATTAGGAAAAGTAGATGAGACATTAAAAGGATAGATGAGCTAATAATAAAACAGGCATGTCTGAAGTTATTTTTACCTATAGTCATTTAGAAATGTGGAACTTGATGAAGCAAAGCCTTTCATTTATTTCTACGTGAGACACCCTAAAGAATGGGGACTCATGAATGGACTAAATTGCTTCTTCAAAGGAATGCCAGGTCATTTTTCTTCCCTTAGTAAAGTAGAACACACTGACAGTACTGGATCTGACATGCCAATGCTATCATATATAATTCAAGCTCTTCTCTTATACACATACATACTTACTCTATCTTCAGGGTATTCCCAAGGAGAAAAAGAATATATAGCTTAATATCTATAGGTTGTTGGATAATAAGCAGGAAACATGGAGATTTTGGACAGGCAAAATGGGATCAGACAATAAAGGATCCTACATGATGAACAATTAGTGGATTGAAAAACTTATTGAAGTGTTAGACTTAAAACTTAAAGGCTGGTTATATAGAGCTAAAGGAAGAATGTCTGCTGCTAACTCACCACTACCCTTCTGACCATCAAATTCAAATGCTTTATACTCCTGAACCTCACTAGTACATTTGACCTTACATAACATCTACACGAATTTTCTTTCCTAATGTTTACCATCTAGAACAATGACAAAAGGTTTGGACCACCAGAAGCCAGACACTTATGAGTACAGTGTCATCTATCTATATAGCAAGAACCTGCGCACTGCAAAGCCAAGCTTATATATCTGCACTGCTCGCAATAGCCAGGGCATAGATTTTACTTAGGTGCCCATCAGTGGATGAAGGCTAAACAAAATGTGACACAGACACACACAGACACACACACACACACACACACACACACGGAGTTTTATTCAGGCATGAAGAATAAAATTTTCACATAGATACTTACTGGGTATTTTCTCTCATATATGGAACCTATGGGTGATAGAGAATGAAAGTAAATGGAATATTAGGGATGTCAAAGGGGAAATAAGAAAGGATAATAGGTGATCATTGTGATCAATGAATATATGGAAATATCCCAACAAACCCACTTAGTTTATACAATTAAGTAAATGTAAGATACCTGGGTGCATACTAAAGCTCTGCTTCTTTCTGAATGCTTTAAGCAGGTTTTTACATTTTAAACCTCTAGGTTACTCTTTTTTTATTCGTCAGCTTTGTGGTTATAGTTCAATCCTGTGGGGATTAAAATAAATGAATGGATACAAGGAAAAGTCTTCATATAATGAACAAATGGGATGTCTTCGGGAAAATTGAAATTATAAGGAAGAAGTAAATAGAAATTCTAGAACTAAAAATACAATTTTGGAATCAAAGTTTCATTATAAGTGCTTATAAGCAGATCTAAGATATCAAAAGAGTTAGTAAATGTAAAAAATAAATCAATAGAAAGTATCCAACCTAAGGGAACTTGAAACATAAATCTGTGGACGTTATCCAACCTGAAAGCAAAAGGGGCGGGGGGGGGAATGAGTCTCTGTGATTTGTGAGGCAATACTGAAAGCTGTATTTTATCTGAAATTGGACTTTTAGGCAGAGGATTTTGAAATAGAAAAATAACTAAGAAAATTATAACCAAAAAATGCCCAAACTTAGCAAAAGACATGAATTTAAAGTTACAGTAAGGTCAGTGAACTCCAGTAAGACAAATACAATGAAAAGCCCACCTAGAAGCTCCATAATCCAGCATCAGAAAACGTCAGGTGGAGAAACACTCTCGGAGCAGGGAGGAAGGCACACTCTATATAGTAAGCCATGAACGCAAGTGACTTCTGTTGCTTCTCAGCAATGATGCTACTCTGAAAGCAGTTGGTAAATTCAGTGCATTCCCATCGGTAGCCAAAAAACATTTTTTCAAAGAAAAAAATTCTAGGTTTCATATAGGAGCACAAAAAGTATTTTTATTATAATTTATTAACATTCCATCTCAATTGTTATCCCCTCTCTCTTATCTTCCTGTTCCCACCCTCCTTCCCTCTTCTGCCCTGTTCCCCTCCTTCCCCACCATCTGACCTCAGCCTATACAGTCTTCTTTCTTAACATTTATTTATTTATTACATATACAGTGTTTTGCCTGCATGTACACTTGCACACCAGAAGAGGGAACCAGATCTCATGATAAATGGTTGTGAGCCACCATGTGGTTGCTGGGAATTGAACTCAGGACCTCTGGAAGAGCAGACGGTGCTCTTAACCACTGAGCCATCTCTTCAGCCCCAGTTTATACAGTCTTAAAAGTATTAAATAGTCAAGTTAACCTTGAGCAAAAATAATAATGCAGGAGGTATTACAGTAGCTGATTTCAAGTTTTACTACAGAAACGAAAATGTGATGCCAACACAGAAACAGAAGAAACAGACAAGTGGGCTAGAAGAGAGTTACAGATTTGGTCGCCCAAAGCCACACACTTAAGACTCCAAATACTTGGCCTCCCATTTAGATTTTCGCTGCACATAATGTCTGGCCGTGGGTCTCCACATCTGTTCCCACCTGCTGCCAGAGGAAGCCTCCCTGATGATGACTGGACAAGGTGCTGACCAATAAGTACAGCAGACTATCATTTGAAGTCATTTTATTATTTTTCTTTTTTCCTTTTTTTTTTTTTTTGTTTGTTTGTTTGTTTGTTTGTTTTTAAGACCTGTAGTGCTTGGTTTTACCCTATCTAGTCTCTGGTTCTTGGCTACCCAAGCAGTATCCGTATAGGTTCCTTCTCATAGAGTGGCCTTTAGTTAGTTCACACAATGGTTGGCTACTCCCACACATTCTGTGCTGCCATTGTCCTAGCATATTTTGTAGGCAGGACAGATCGTAGGTCAGAAGTTTTTTGGGCTGGACTGCTATCCATGATTCTCATTTGGTAGCCTGTAGAGTACCTTCCCACAACGAAGAGACTAGAATACGGGGGTGAAGGCCCCATGTAGGCACCAGCTCGACTTCTCCACATTCAGTGGGTTGTATACTGTTGTCCTCAGCAATGCTCCCACCTGTCCCTTTGCAAAGAGTAACTCTTCATCTTTTCAACAGTCTGGGCGGTTTGGGGGTTCCCATGGCACCCCCTTGCCCATTAACTAAACTGAATGCAGCCCAGTCCCACCACTAGAAGCTTCATGTGGCTGCAAGAGATGGCCAGTTGAGACTCCGTATGTCTCATCATCAATTCTCATTCGGACCACCTTCATATATTCCAGGAAGACTCCACTGCCCTAGGTTTCTACACCACCCTCCCAAATGCACCCCCCCATCCAAAGTCTCTCTTTCCACTTCTTTCTCCACTCCATTCACACACACATACTTGCTCCCCTCCCCCACTTCTCTCTTCCTCCCCCCCGCCTCCCCCCCCCCCATTCTATTGTATTTCATGTGTCACCGCCCCTGCCCCCAGATCCCTCCTCTTTACCTAACCTCTCTGGGTCTACAGATTGTAGCTTGGTTATCATTTACTTGTTGATATCCCCTTATAAGTAAATACATACCATAGTTATCATTTGGGGTCTGAATTACCTCACTCAGGAGTATTTTTTTTTCCTCATGATCTAGCCATTTGCCTAAATTTCAAAATGTCATTTTTTTAATAGCTGACTAATGCTCATTGTGTAACTCTACATTTTCTTTATACATTGTTCTGGTGAGAGAAACCTACATTGTTTCTGACTATTATGAATAAAGTCCTAATGAACGTGGTTGAGGAAGTGTCCTTGTGGTAGGATGGAGTGTCTTTTGGGTATATGCCCAGGAGTGGTATAGCTGGGTCTGGAAGTAGATTGATTCCCAGCTATCTGCCCACTATTGATTTCTATAGTGACTGGACAAGTTTGCACTCCCACCAGCAATGGAAGGGTATTTACCTTACACCTATCCTCTCCAGGAAATCTTCCATTTCTTTCTTTAATGTCTTAAAGTTTTTGTCATACAATTCTTTCACTTGCTTGGCTGTAGTTACCCATTTTATATTATTTGAGGCTATTTTGAAGGGTGTTGTTTCCCTGGTTTCTTTCTCAGTCAGGTTGTTATTGGTATGTAGGAGGGCTACTGATTTTTTGTGAGTTAATTTTGTTTCTAGCTACTTTGCTAAAAGAGTTTATCGGTTGAATTTCTAGGGTAACTTATGTATACTATTACATTATTTATATATAAAGATATGTTGACTTCTTCCTTTCTAATTTGTATCCCCTGGTCTCCCTAATTTTTCTTATTCTAGTTAAGACTCCAAGTACTATACTGACTAAATATGGAGAGAATGCACAACCTTGTGTTGGTCCTGATTTTAGTGGAATTCATTTGAGTTTCTGTCCACTTAAGTTAATGTTAGCTATGGGCTTGTTATAAACAGACTTTATTGTGCTGAGGTATGTCCCTGTATTCCTAATGTTTCCAGGACTTTATATCATCAGCAGGTGTTGGATTTTGTCAAAGGCCTTTCTGCATCTGAGATGATCATGCGGTTTTTCTCTTTCAGTTTGTTTATATGGTGGGTAATATTTATTGATTTACATTTGTTGAACTATTTCTGCATATCTGGAATGAAGCCTACTTGATAATAGTGGGTGATCTTTTTGATGTGTTCTTGGATTCAGTTTGCAAGCATTTTGTTGAGAATTTTTACATCTATGTTCATAAGGGAAATTGGTCTGTAATTCTCTTTCTTTGAGTCTTTATGTGGTTTGGATATCCGGGTAACTGTGACCTAATAAATGAATTGAATAATGTTCTTTCTATTTCTATTTTGTGGAATAATCTGAGGAATATTGACATTAATTCTTCTTTAAAAATCTAGTAGAATTCTGCACTAAAACCCTGGGCTTTTTTGGTTAAGAGATTTTTAATGACTGTTTCTATTTCACTAGGGGTTATTTGGTCTTGATTTAACTTTGCTAAGTGGTACCTATTGAGAAAATGATCCCTTTCTTCTAGGTTTTCCAGTTTGGTAGAGTACAGGTGTTTATAGTATGTGCTTCTGATTCTCCGTTGTGTGGTGGGGTAGCTACAGGTGTAGTCTAGTGGATACATGACAGTGTTCCAGGATGTTGATGGCACTTTGCACTTTGATCAGCCCAGATGCACCCTATTCTCAGCACTCTTTGATTTTGCCATGGTCTCAAGATTTATCATTTCTTTTGTTTTAATCTCCTTCTTAATAAAGAAAGAAATTAAATGTTCTTTATGTACTTTGTAACCATTTGTATGTCTTGTTTTGAAGCTGTCTCTTTGAAACCTTTGCTGTTTCTTCCAGTATGTTGCCATTGTTGTATTGCTTTGCTAATGATGTTTTTGAGGTCATCTCACTGTGTAACCCTGCCTGGCCTGGAATTCACTATGAAGAGCAGACTGGCCTTGAACTTTGAGAGATCCACCTGCCTTTACTTTCTGGGTGCTATGATTGAAGGTGTGCACCACCATACCTGGCACCCAGTACTACTTTTTATACTACTAAAGGGAGATACTAAAACAGTTTCAAAGTAAGATTTCAGACCATACTGTCTATGGGAGCAGTGCACTGTTTTCTTTTTTAGTATTGGGGTTGGAACCCAGGGCCTTCCATATCACTGTGTCCCCAGGCCTTGTAATGTATCTTTTATGGTGAGAAGTGTTGTTATTGTTGCTGCTGCTGCTGCTGTTGTGCCCATTGTTAGGTGTAGTAGCAGAATTTGTTAGAAACAGGGAGGTTAAGAATCCAATGGTGGGGCTAGAGAGATGGTTCAGAGGTTAAGAGCACTGTTTGTTTTTCCAAAAGTTCTGAGTTCAATTCCCAACAACCACTTGGTGGGTGGGTTCATAACCACCTATAATGAGATCTGGTGCCCTCTTCTGGCCTACATGCAGGCAGAATACTGATAAGTAATAAATAAATAAATCTTTAAAAAATAATCCTAGCCAGGCGTGGTGGTGCATGCCTTTAATCCCAGCATTCAGGAGACAGAGGCAGGTGGATCACTGTGAGTTCGAGGCCAGGCTGGTCTACACAGTGAGTCCAGGACAGCTAAGGCTACACAGAGAAACCCTATCTCAGAAAAAAAAAAAATCCAATGGTGACATCAGCTACAAATACATAGCAAGTTAGAAACCAAGGTAGACTACATGAGATCATAACCCCTGCCCCCAAAATACTAATAAGGTGCTAGTATCATGGACAAGGCCTCAGTTAGGTTCCATAGCACACACACAAAAAAAATTGTACCTAAATATACCTGACATAAAATTTACCATTTTAAAGAAAGATCAATTGTGCTGGTTTAAGTACATTCATAATGTTTCACAAATTAGTTCACTATTCTTTGTTATTTAATGATTTCTTGAGTTATAATTGATACAATTAATTGCATGTACAATTTGACAGACTTTACTATGTGTACACACTCCTTCAACCATCACAGAAATCAAAATAATGGGCATATTCATCATCTTCAGAAGTTTCCTCGTGAATCTTTTCATTCCTCCTCCCATCAGGTGCCGTCTCCAGGCAGCTGCTGATCTTTCTTTCCCTCCAGAATTGTTTCTATTTGCTGGAATGCTGTGTAAATGGGTTCATGCTGAGATCTTTCTTTTTTGTTCAGGTCCTTTCACTTCCTATAATTAATTTGAAATTCTTCCGTGCTGTTACTACTTGATCCATAACTTATCCATTGTTATTCATTTACCTGTTGGTGGACATTTAGGTCGTTTGTGACTGAGGACTGTTACAGCAATGACATGGACATTTGTATATCAGTGTTTGCTTTCCTTTCTCTCAGGTAAAAACTTAGGAATGGAATGGCTGAATCATAAGGCAAGCTTTTAACTCTTAAGAAACTGCTAATCTAGTTCATGAAGTGAATGAAGCATTCTAGTCCCCTGTATCTTCTCAGTCCTTTTTGTTTTAGCCATTTTAAATCAAGTCATTATTCCACTTTGCTGTGCAGTGATTTTAACTTCCACTTCTGTAAAGGCCGCATGGTGTTGGGCCTCCCACCATGTTTGTCATGTGTCTGCATCATGTTTTGCATCATCCTTGGTCCAAGAAACTTCCTAAACTTCCTTAGTAGGTTTTTATAAGTTATTTGTAGATTCTTCGTGCTTCTTTGTAAATAATAATGCATCTCCAAATACAAGTGAGTTCATTTTCTAGTCTTTAATCCTGCCCTTCTTTTCTAGGTTAAGAACTAAAGGCTAAAACTTCCTTTGTCAGTTCAAATGGAAGTAGCTAGAGTGGACACCCTTGCCTTGCAGCTGACCTTAGGAGGAAAGCATCTACTATTATGCCACTGATTACAATGTTTCCTGTCAGTTTTTGAAGACATCCTTGCTGTGTAGGATATAGGAAGGACAGCAAGCATAGGGAGAAGTACTTCCAGCCCTGAGGCATTGTGAGTGTTTCCAGGGGCTAAACAACGCGGAAGAGGCTCTCCCTCCCTCCAAAGCTGAGATCAGACTTTCTGGATGGTGGAGATGCCAACGACCAGACCAGAAACCTGGGACTAGTGCGCAGGAAGCATTCCATCAGGGCAGCAGTGAAACTTCTGAGCATGCACGTCAGAGTCTCCTATGGTTCAAGATCATGCCTTGTAGTATTTATATTTAATATTTATATTTGTTAATACTTAATATTAACCAACCTTGCGATTCACTGAGACCCCTGGGTATAAACATTTCTATTTCAGTCATTTCCCCCTCAAATCCTTTATTCCATTGTCTCTTATCCTTTGAAGACACTGTGTAAAAATTTTGTGAATTATTTTACAATCATTAAAGTACTCTTGATTTTTAACTATTTATTTATTTATTTATTTATTTATTTATTTTTCTGAGACAGAGTTTCTCTGTGTAGCCTTGGCTGTCCTGGAACTCACTTTTGTAGACCAGGCTGGCCTCAAACTCACAGAGACCCACAGGCCTCTGCCTCCCAAGTGCTGGGATTAAAGGCGTGTGCCGGGTCCAGCATCTTTTTCCTTCCTCTTCTCTCTCCCATCTCTATTCCTATTGGTATTAATGAAATTTACTGACCATATTTTTGTTACATAGTCTATTACAATCATATCATGTTGCAGTTTTTGGACTTAAATAGATTCATTTTCTTTCCCCTCCTCCCTCCCCCCCCCTTTTGTTGTTGTTATTTTGTTTTTGTGTGTGTGTGTGTTTTTCTAACTTTTAATCTTATTTTTGTTGTTTTTCATGTATAATTTTGATTGTGTACCCATAATTGCAGATGACACATTGTTAGAGACTCTTGATTTTGTTATCTTCCTCTGGACAACATTGACTTTTGTTTTGCCAAGCAGTTTAAACTGACTAATCACACTGACCTTGTCAAATATTTCACTTTTTCCTTAGTTTCTTGATGAATCTCTTAGATCTATACTTCAGTGCAGAGTTCTGATGTTTTCAGTGAAGCCTGAGGTGTGCACCAAGCCCTCCCACTATGTGAGGCTTGTGTTTCTATATGCATGTCTTGTTTGGGCAGAAAGCCTGAGATATATAATAAGCCCCTGGTTACCTGTAACTCACATCCTTAGACCTGTGTCTTGGGCAGTAGCTGAAATCTCTAATCCTACTTGCCAGTTTGGGGTTTAGTTTGGGTGTTTGCAGGTTTCTTGGAGTTTGTATATTTCCAGTTCAAGTATTAGTTAGGGTTTTAGTGAAACTTCTATGCATACATGGCTCTCTGTTTGGCTGTTGGGGGGGGGGCGGGAACAGGGGTTCCCCTCATGTCTACCTTTTGTCTAAGCTCACCTACCATATCGATGACCTAATCAAATGACGTAGCCCAACAGTCTTCCCAATTCAGGCCTTTCTTCTCTTTAAGCCATTCTTCACAGCGAATCTAGATATTATTCATTGGTAATCTTTTAACAGATAATTGGTGAATACCTTCTCAAAAGATAATACTTAAGCCAAATTACTGCGACTTCTGTACTGGCTTGTCACATAGATTCAGCTGTAGCCAGAATACTACAAGTCCACACTGACTTGGCTCATTACCGAGGACCCAACAAGCAGCATGAGCCTGTATGCACTTGACTCTTCTAATTCCAGGTGCCAAAGGCAATATGGAAGCAGGTCGAGGTAAAGCTACCTAGCCGAGATGCCTGTGCCATGCCCAAAGCAACTCAAGCTTAGAAAACTGCAATATAACCGCAGAGCAATGAGCAAATCAGGACCCTTTGCCCCCATGTGAAATATTATACTTACTCTTGTCTGCACTCTAAGCTAAAGAAACATGCTAACTCCAGCTTCCAAACGCACTTTCCATGTGGACATTCCTGAAAGATATTCCGACTTACTGCACGTGTTGAAGCAATATGAAAAATTGGCTGCAAACAAGAGTAAGAACAAAGCAAACTTACCTTAGGCCAAGCTTTAAGAGTGACTTCAGAGATGCCAGCATATTCTGTCTATTCCTCTACTCCTGCTATCATTTTCCTCACCATATGTAAAAGAAAAAAACAACCCTCAACTACTTGTTAATTGCAGGCATAAATTTACATAATAAGTTTTAAATTTTTCATCCCACAGTAAGATATAGGATGAAAACCAGAATTACCTCAGAAGTATTGGAAAAACACTCCTTTCCCCTAAGCTCAAAAGACACTCTTCACAAAGGCATTAACTATAATTAGCGACTTATACCATACTTTAAGCTGTTATCCAGAATAATTGAGCTAGGTTTGGCTAGAGGCAGACTTACAAGGACTTGCACTCCATGGATGCAGTCATGAATAGAGCATAAATCACAGGCCTGTTTCATCTCGGGTTCAAAAGTATTGTGAGCTGGGTGTGGTAGTTCATGCCTTTCATTAGAGGCAGGCAGATCTTTATGAGTTCTAGGCCAGCCTGGCCTATATATTGAGTTTCAGGCTAAGCAGAGCTATATAGTGAGACCCTGTCTCACAACCACAAACAAAAGGAGTGGGTAATCATCAGAGAATGGTTATATGAAACACTCCAGTTTCTACCACAACAAACCTTGTATTTTGTATTTTGACTTCCTGATGCAGCTACAGGTGTTAATCGGGCTGTAGTCACGTGCTTTCCCATTAGTCATGTGGTCAGTTTTGATTCCTAGTTTCATAGGCACACAATTCCTGTAATCAAGTTTTTCCTGTCCAAGATACCTGCAGGACTCCTTTTCTATTTGAATCTACCTATTGGAAGAAAGAATTGAAATTTCAAAAATGCTCAAGTTGAGGAGGAATGTGAGTGGGAAACTGGGTTTCAAGCACAGGGAATGGAATAAAGTTTGAAAGGTAAAAGTGGGCTCACATCTACCTATTTGTTTCATTCCCAAGTGATGCTAATTTTAATGTCTCTTTTCCTGTTTTTTCTCTATACTCTCATTTTCCACATCTCACTTGTCTATACATTGAATGTTCCAATGTCCTACAGTATTATTCGTAGATATTACTTGTTTTGGTGGTATTCAGAATTAAAGTTGCAGCACTTCCAATGCTTTGTTCCTGCCATTGAATATTCCACAGAGAATAGTCAGCAGAGCGTTCTTGAACTTGGCTCTATTACTAAGCAGAATCATTCATAAATTTAGTCTCCTTGGACTAACTGGACTTACTGTAAGCTATCAGAAATCCTCCCAGATGTGCCTGGCTGCACATGGAAGCTCTGAGCTTTACAGCCCTGTTTACTGTCAGCCAATTCTAACCAGAGCAATAGCTCCTATCCATGGCAGTGGATAGTTAAGAGTGTGACAGGGAATTTGAGTTAGTGGTAGGCAGAAAATGTAATATGATGGGCTTGTAGAAAATGGATGGATGCAAGGCATGTTGGAGGCTGTAAGACAGATGCTTCTCAGTAGCTATAGACCAATTACGTCTCCTAAGGTACAAAGCATACAGTCCAACATACATTTGGTGTTTAGCATCAATAGCATATGGTAAACCATTACAAAGCATGCTTCTAATTTTGGTAAAGTAAGTTGGAAGGAGACATTATTTGAAAGACTGCCTGCTTCAGGTACTCCCTGTCATCTTCCTGGGACATTTGCTGGCATGTTTTCTTGGTGAATTTCATTTGTTGTTAGTAACTATGTATAGCCTTAAATAACTTTTTCCTTGGATTTCTCTTTTGAAAGTTTTTCTCAAACATATTTTCTCAAGTTTATTTTATCCAAGTTAATGAGGCTTAGGATTCAGAAGTGTGTTTCTTAGTAAAACAGGGAAATAATGAAATTTAAAAGGAGCTCGGCCATCATTCATTGGAGCATTTCCCAACACTTTTCCTGAACATAATATTCCCAGGATGGGGAGATGGCTCAGGAGGTAAATGCTCTTAGAGGGACCCAAGTTCTAATCCCCAGGCCTCAGTAAAAGCCAGATAGATAGTGCATATCTACCATCACAGCACCCCTACTGGGACACGGGAGGTGGAGGCAGAATTACACACAGTGGAAAACAGCAGAAACCCTGTCTTACACAAAGAGGAAAGCAGACACTATAACCCAATACTGACCTCTGACCTGCAAACAATACCAGAGCATTTATACACACACACATACACACGGATGCATGTGTGAAGGCTGACATGGAAGTTCACATTCCCACAAAATGTGTGAATACCAATTCCCATGGTCAAGTAAATGTTGGGAGCACTGCCTGTTTATCCTTGGGAGTTCATTGGGCATATAGAGGCTCTTGAGAAATTGCACACTGAAGAGACATGTTTATTTTTCCTAATCCATAATTTCTCTTAATCCATTAATCCCAGTAGCTTTTCCGGCATAAACTAATACCATTTGGGAACTGGTGTTCTGCAAACTACTTGGTCAACACTATTTGCTGTATCTTAACTGGACTACCTTATTTCATAATTGAGGGAACTGACTCCCCCAAATTCTCCTTTTTTATCACTTCTAAAACCAATGCCTCCCACAAAATAGGTACTTAAAAATTGTTAGGCAAGCTGAATCGTATATCCGTGCTTACATAATGAGTTGGAGTCAAGACTCAAATCCAGATCCCTGAACATAATTACGCTCATAGCATTTAATGTTAATGTGGTTACATTCATGTTTACCACTAAAAGTTGATGGTAGGTGACGGCATTTTTTTCTATTAAAAAAAATCATATTGTGACCTAAATGCAAAATGACAGTGAAATTTTTACTGATGCTTTAAACTGAAATAGTCTTAGGTTGTTAGTCTATAACAGTGTCAAATGGTGGCATTGTCTTGGTGTTTGTTTGTTTTGAGAGTGCCTTGGGTTTTAAAAGAATAAGTCTGTCTGCAGACATCTGAAGGGGGAATTTTCTGAAGATTCTTTTCTATTCCCATGATTCTTACAAAATTCTTCAATTTGTTCTAGACTGGAAAGCAATGGATCTTCTGTAAAGGAGTGCTAATCCCAAGGCAATTACAAAAGAGAAGCTCCCCAACCCTGTGCAGGTTTCTTCTGGTCTCGTTACTTTTTTGTTTTTAGTATATTTGGACTTAAACCTTTCTTTTTCATCAAATGCTGTACTATGTATAAGGAGCAGCTGGGAATTTTAAGGGACTCTGTTTCGGCACTTTTAAAAAATCATTGCCATACTAAGCTAAGCCATATTTTGGCATCACCAGAAAAGATGTTGGGATGAAATTCTTGAATTGCGCTCGACCTTTCCAGCTGACAGGGAGCTTAAATTAGATAGTATCACCCATTGTCTTAAAACAGACAGCATCTCTTAGAAATGCATCATTTGTCCACAAAGAAAACGGTGACAATAACAAAGGGGTGTGGGCTGGAGCGGGGACCCTCTATCTTGTGTTTATCTTCACAAGTCTGCACATACTTTTTACTGCTGAAATAACCATGTATCATGATGGGTGTGTGGGGAATCACATAAGCATCCCACATCTTTATGGCCACACTGCTGACTGCTTTGTACAACTCAGGATATTGGGCTGTGTTTTTCCAACTGCCTTTGTAAACACAGGAGCCTTAATAGATCATTCTGAAAGAAGCTACCATCCTGCTGTGTCTGTTGGTAGCCTTCTCTCAGGTCTCTGACATATCCTTAATCTGATGCTCAGCCTTGTCATTTGGATCAATAGCAAACCAGATAAGATGTCTTCTACTTGCAAGACTATGGCTATAAAAGGTATTTGAAAAATAAATTCACTTTTTATGTCCATGCCACAAACCTTGGTAGTACTAATTTGTCATTTGTCTCTCCATCTGTCTGTAAACAGTCGGTTAAATTGGTTATTGATGAGACTAAGGTGAATTATACTTGAAGAAAGTATAATATAGAAATAAAATTCATAGTAAATATCTTAGATTCCTATAAAAGGGTGACATCTACTGACTTTCAAATGTAATCTATTCTAATATAATGAACAATTAGTCTTGTGTCATTTTCTATCCCAAATCACCGGTATCCTCTAATTCCAATTACAAATTGTACTTTCACACTCCTCATATGTAATAGACCTTGCTCGATAGCATAGCTTCTCATTCAGTAACTCATATTCATTCTAACATACGGAGCTGCTCCCGGCTGTACATGGTGCCCTGTGCTCCCACTACAGACTCTGTAAAGTTAGCAGAGAACCTGGAAGCCCTCTACCCGATGCTTCTCATTCAATAAGAGACTGAATGTCAGTTCTTAGGACATGGGCAACCAGCTATTCAGTGCCCCACCACACCCTTGTGTAATATCTTTTCCAAGTAAGTACATAGTTTCATCTATGTGAATTAATGATGCTTCTGGCCCTCACAGGAGGGAGAGTGTGAGAATCTTAACCAAGGCATGGCTATAACGCAATTTGAAATTTAAGTGCATTCTGGAAAGCAATCAGTGCTTCCCAGAACAGGAGGGAGAACTACATACAGCAGGAGAGCAGAGACTCATCAGATCAATGAGACCCGGGCTGGCCACTATTTCCCCTTTTGTATGCTTCTTTATGTTTGAAACATTTTAATGAATGTGATTTTATGACAAAAAAGCATTTTTTAAACTTTATATTTTGACATAATTTCAGAATCATATGTGCCCTTCACTCAGTTCCTTGAGTGTGCACATCTTTTGTTTCTTGGTTAGTTAGTTTGTTTGTTTCAAGACAGAGTTTCTCTGTGTAGCCTTGGCTGTCCTGGTCTCGCTTTGTAGACCAGGCTGGCCTCGAACTCACAGCAATCTGCCTGCCTCTGCCTCCTACGTGCTAGGATTAAAGGTGTGCACCACCACAGCCCAGCTTGAGTGTGCACATCTTATCATGTGTGCATTATCCTTTTCTGTCCACAAATGAGAACATTGTACTCCGGACCATGTGAGTCAAATGCAGGTGTAATTGTCGTTTGCACCAAATGTTCATAGCATATTTCCCCCAAAGCAGAGCGTCCTCTTATACAGCCATACTTGGAGTCTCAAAAGCTTGATTAGGTTTCCTCAGTTGTCTCAGTCGTGTCGTCAACACAAAGGAAGATTCAGGATCAGGTGCTGAAGTATGAAGTCACTTTCATCTTAATTAATCTACAACAGCTACTTGGATGTGTGTATACAATTCACAACACAAATTATCTCAGATCATAGGCCATTTAGATCATAGACTGTCTTTCATTTTTAATTTGTCTACTGTTTCCTCATAATTGATTCAGGTTAAGCACATATAAGAAGGATGTTAGGCATGCCTTTTGCAGGTGGGGGTGGGGGTTAGACAGGGTTTCTCTGAGTAGCCTTAGCTGTCCTGAAACTCACTCAGTAGACTAGGCTGGCCTTGAATTCAGAGAGCCATCTGCCTTTGCCTCCCTGGTGCTGGGATTGAAGGTGTGTGCTATCACTGCCCAGCTTCGAGTGGCTTTTTTGTTTTGTTTTTGTTTTTGTTTTTCTAGACAGTGTTTCTCTGTGTAGCCTTGGCTGTTCTGGACTCACTTTTTAGACCAAGCTGGTCTCGAACTCACAGCGATCCACCTGCCTCTGCCTCCCAAGTGCTGGGATTAAAGGCGTGCGCCACCACGCCCAGCTATGAGTGGTTTTTTAAAATGTGTCTGTATGAGTGTTTCCTTGCTGTATTTATGTGCATCACATAGGTACCTGGTGCCTGCAGAGGCCAGAAGAGAACTGTGGGTTCTCTGGAGTTACAGACAGTTGTGAGTCATCATGGGGGTGCTTGGAACAAAGCCCAGTTCCTTATAAGAGCAAGAGTCCTCTTAACCACTGAGCCATCTCTCCAGTGCCCTGGTGTGTTCTTCTCAGTGCATTATAAGAAGCCGGTGAAGTTGGCTTCTCCCAGTTTTGGAGGTGGTTGTTTAAAAACTTGACAGCAGCTGTCATCTGCTATACAGTTAAATTTTTTGTAATTAAAAAGTATCACATGGAGAGCAAATTTGAAAGTATTTAAATATCCTAATCATTTTTATATTGTCATTGATGTCAGCATTTGTTTACCATTCCACATGAATCCATTATACAGGTGACTAACTCATGGAAAAAGTTATTTCTAAAATCTCTGCTTGAGGCTGAATTTCACAGAGGGGTAGAGTAGTTGCCTAGCACACACAAGCCTCTAGATTTGATCCCTAACACCACAAAAATATAAAGTAAAATAAAACACTGCTTAATCCAGGTGTAAAGTCTAATATATAGTTTAATTAAAAGTAAAAAGCTAAAAAGAAATAGAGGTGAGTGCAATGAAATACTAATAAGAGTTTGTACTAGGCTTCACATACTGGAATTGTAGATGATTCCTCACCTCCAATATTTTTACAATTTTTAAAATAATTAAAATTTTTGAGTGAATATCTGAAATGTGGCCCAATTTGTTTATTGCCAATTGGGCCACAGAGGGCTTGGTGGAGATATGACATAGGAACTGTGATGTCCTCTCACTCAGAAATGTTAGGTTAGAGTTGCAGCCAGCAAGACACCTACCTTGGGATAATTACAGAATGGAACATCTAAAATAGTGTCTGATCTGAAAATATTTCTTCCCACTCCAACTACTAAACTGTGCCATTATTCTCTGCCAATTATGTTGCCTCTCTCTCAGTTGCAAAGAGAAAAGGTTGGTGTGGTTGTTGATGGGTGAGGGACAGTACAGAATTTAGGGGTGTGTAGATAGAGAGAAAGAGTGCCACATATTTTCCCTTTTATTGAAAACAGATTTCATTCTCACCAATTCTAGTTTCCTCTCCCTCCACTCTTCCTAGCTCTCTCCACCTCCCCTCCCACCAGATCCATGCACCCTCTGTCTCCCATCTGAAAACAAACAGACCCCCATGGGATATGATAAAATACAATATGATAAAGAAAACAAAAACCAACACATTGGAATTGGACAAATCAAACAGAAGGGAAAGAGGCCAAGAGAAGGCACGGGAAATAGAAGCCCATTTGCATACTCAGGAATTCTATTAAAACACTCAGCTGGAATAGTATAATACACATGCAAAAGACCTGAAGATAAAAAGAGAGAAATGTGTGTGTGTGTGTGTGTGTGTGTGTGTGTGTGTGTGTGTGTGTATAAAGAGTAAGATAAAATTAGGAAGAAAAACAAATGGAGGAACCCTGACATGACATTATGAGACAAGGAACCTTCAAAGATGCCACTGAGCTCACTTCCTGTTGTCCATCTACTTCTGGGCATTCAACCTACCATTAAGAGTAGTTTGTTTTACCAGTGAGACTCCTGTAGAGGAAACTAAATTTTCAAGTGATTATCAGTTGGAAATTGCTTCTGGGTTAGGGATGCAGTATGTGTCCAGTTTCCTTCCAGCTATAGTATCACAACTGACACCGGCCCATGCTAGCCTTGTGCTTGCTACCTCAGTCTTTGTAGGTTCACATGAGCTATGAGCATGTTGAGTTAGAGAACTTTATTTCCTTAATGCTGTCTATCTCCTCTGACTCTTACACTCTTTCTGCCTCCTCTTCCATGGGATTCCCTGAGTCCTGAGAGGAGCAATTTGATAAAGACATCCATAGTAGGGCTGAGTGTTCAAGGTCTCCCACCTCGGTGCACCATCTGGATGTGGGTCTCTGTACTTGTTCTGTCTGCTCCAGGAGAAAGCTCTTCTGATGATAGCTGAGCAAGGACTGACCTATGAGTGTAGTAGAATGTCATTACGAGTCATTTTATTGCTACTTTCTTTTTTTTAAAGAACAGTTGTATTTGGTTTTATCCTAGGTCCCTAGATTTGGTTTGCAGGTATTTTATTGAGTATTTTTTCCATCTATGTTCATAATAGAAATTGATCAGTAATTCTCTTTCTTTGTGGAGTCTTTCTATTGTTTAGGTGTCAGAGTAACTGTGGCCTCCTAAAGTGAAGTGGGCAATATCCCTTCTCTATTTTGTGGAATAATTTGAAGAGTGTTGGGACTAACCCTTCAAAAGCCTGGTAAAATTCTATGCTAAAACCATCTAGCCCTGGGCTCCCCAACACCTTTGGTTCGTTAGGAGACTTAATGACAGCTTCTCCTTCACTGCGGTTATAAGTCTGTTAAAATTGTTTTTCTGATCTTGACTTAACTTTGACAAATGGTGTGTATGTTTTTAAAAGGTGTTCTTTTTTTCTTTTTTCTCTCTTCCCCCCCCCCCCCTTTTTTTTCCAATTTGGTAGAGTACAGGTTTTTAAAGTATGTCCTTATAACTCCATGGATTTCCTTGTGCTTGTTGTTATGTCTTCCTTTTCAATTTTCATTTGGTTAATTTGAATAGTCTCTCTTATTTTTTAGTTGATTTGGATAAGAGTTTGTCAATCTTAATGATTTTCTCAAAAAACCAATTCTGTTTCATTGATTCTTTGTACTGTTTTGTTGTTGTTTCTATTTTATTGATTTCATCAGTGAGTTTGGTTGTTTCTGGACATCTATTCCTATTGGGTGAGATTCCTTTTTGTTCTAGAGCTTCAGGTGTGCTGTTAAGTTGCTAGTATGAGATCTCTCTAATTTCATTTTTTATTTAGGCGCCTAGTGCTATGAACTTGCCTCTCAGAATCACCTTACTATGTTCCATAGATTTGGGTATGTCATGCATTCATTTTCATTCACTTCTAGAAACTCTGATTTCTTTCTTAATTTCTGTCTTGACCGATTTTTCATTCAGTAGTGGGTTGTTCAGTTTCTATTGAGTTTGTAAGCTTTCTGTTTTTGTTGCTGATACCCAGTTTTAATTTCTGATAGTTAGATAGGACACAGGGTGTTATTTCCTTTTTCTTGATCTGTTGAGACTTGGTCATATCAAAGCATGCAGTCAGTTTTGGAGAAAGTACCATGAATTGCTGAGGAAATATGTTCTTTTTTGTTTGGGTGAAATGTTCTGTCAGTATCTGCAAGGTCCATTTGGTTTATAACCTCAGTTGTTTCCAGTGTTTCTCTATTTAGTTTTTGTCTGGTTGACATGTCTGTTGGTGAGAGTCAAGTACTGAAGCCTCCCACAGTCCGTGCGTGAGGGCTAATGTGTGACTTAAGATGTAATGCTGTTCCTTTAATAAACTTGTGTTTGGTGCACAGATGTTAAGAATCTAAATGTCCTCTTGGTTCCTCTTAATGAGTATGTAGTGTTCTTCCCTTCTGCTAAGTTTTGGGTTGAAATCTATTTAGACAGATATGAAAATGAATACACCAGCTTCTTGCTTCTTAGGTCCATTTGCTTGGAATATCTTTTTCCATCCTTTTACCCCAAGGTAATGCCAATTCTTAATATTCAGATGTGTTTCTTTGGGGCAGCAGAAAGTTGGATTCTGGTTTTGTTTCCATTCTGTTAATCTGTGTCATTTAATTGGAGAATTTGAGACCATTGATGTTGAGAGATATGAATGAGCAGGGTTTGTCCATTTCTGTTGTTTTGTTGTGATAGTATGTGTGTCCTCCTTGATTTGCTGGTCTGGGATTGTTTACTTCTTGTGTTTTCTTGGATTTAACTTCTTTAGGCTAGAGTTTTTCTTCTATCCCCTTCTGTGAGACTGGGTTGGTAGATAGCTACTTCTTAAATTTGTTCTTATCATGGAATGTCTTATATTATCCTTCCATTGTGATTGAAAGGTTTACTGGGTATAGTAGTCTGGGCTGGCATCTGTGGTCTCTTAGAGTCTGCAGACCATCTATCTAGGCCCTTCTGGCTTTTAGAGTCTCCATTGAGAAGTGAGGTGTAATAAAGGTCTTCCTTTATATGTTACACAGTGTTTCCCCCCCTTGTATCTTTTAAAATATTCTTCCTTCTGTATGTTTAGTGTTTTGATTATTATGTTCAGAGCAGACTTTATTTTCTGATCTAGCCTACTTGGTGTTCTGTAAGCTTCTTATATCTTTATACGCATCTCCTTCTTTAGGTTTAGGAAATTTTTCTTGTATGAATTTTTGTTTGTTTTTGTTTTTGTTTTTTGAGTCAGTTTTTCTCTGTGTATCCATAGCTGTCCTGGAGTCACTTTGTAGACCAGGCTGGCCTCGAACTCACAGCAATCGCCTGCCTCTGCCTCCTGAGTGCTGGGATTAAAGGTGTGTGACACCATGCCTGGCCTTTTCTATGATTTTGTTGAAAACATTTTCTGGGCCTTTGACCTGGGTTTCTTCTCCTCCTTCCTCTATTCCTGTTATTCTTAGATTTAGGCTTTTCATAGTGTCCCATATTTCCTGCATGTTTTGTGCCAGGATTTTTAAAGATTCAACATTTGTCTTTGACCAAGGTATCCATTTCTTCTTTTGTATATTCCGTGCCTGAGAGTCTCTCTTCCACTTCTTGTATTCTATTGGTGAAGCTTGCCTCTATGTGTCCTGCTCAAGTTGCTAAATTGTTAATTTCTGAATTTCCCTCAGTTTGAGTTTTCTTTATTGATTCTGTTTCTACTTTCATGTCTTTGAAATGTTTTATTAGTTTCCTTTCACTTTTGTTTTCATAGATTTCTCTAAGGGATTTATTCACTTTCCTGTTTTAGGACATTGAATCCTATTTCTAAAGTCTATTCTAAGGTCATCTTGTGGCTTCAGCTTTGTTGGACTCCTCAGGGCCTGCTGTGGTAGGTTTGCCAGGCTCTAGTAGAGTGTATTGTCCTTGCTGTTACTGATCATGTTTTGACACTGACAGCTAGGCTTGGGAAGATTGTAATTCTAAGTGCCGATATCTAGTCTTGTCTTTGTTGAATGGGTTTTTGTTCCTTGGTTTCTGTTGCCTTCTTTGGTTCTTAGGTGAATGTGGTGGCTGCATTTTGCCTGGTAGGAAATTCTTCTGGGATCAAAATTGATGTGGCCATGCGGGTTCCAGGTAAAACATGTTCCTAGGTATTGGGAGCTAACACTTTGGACTAGGAATTGGGGGCAGGCGGGGAGGGGGATGTTGAGAGGATCCACAGGAGAGAGGAAAGTTCCATCAAGATCTGTTAGTCCCCTGGGAATGTGGTCAGAGTGTGTGAAAGGGCCACAACAGGTAGTCTACAGAGCTAGGGATGAGACTAGGGCATTAGATATGAAGGAAAGGAGGGGGGAGAAAAGGGATGAGGAGAAGAGGAGAGGGAAGATCTGAAGCTCGCCTCCCTACTTAGCTGGCCTACTTTCTTCTCTGTCAGGCTTACCTCGTAGATTCCCAAAGAAAACCTGCTGAAGTTGGGATCTGGGAACAGGGTGAGTAGGAAGGTTGAGAGGCCTATGCGACCCACAGGAGACTAGGGCAGTGAGGAGGGGGAACACAGCAGGCAGTCTGCTGCAGAGATGAGGATGAGAGGAGGGAGCAGTGACGGTCCACAGTCAGGTTACCTGCTTCCCTGGTGGGTATGGCCCATGGACAAGGACAAGGAGAAAGTAATAAATGGGAGAAGGGAAGTCTGGAGGGGAGATCTGTGTGGTCCCCTGGAGAAGAGGAGCTGAAGCGGGAGGTCTGCCGCAGAGCTGGGGGTGAGACTGGGGGTTGGTTTGTAGCTGCTGAGAGAAAGAGAAAGATCTTCAGCTAACCTACCTGCTTTCCCTCATGACACAATTTTTAATAGAGGAGAAACACAGGAAACTGAAGACAGAAGAGGTAAGCAAGAGTTGATGATGCGGAGTGCTGGGCAACAAAATGTAGTTTTCTTTTAGGGTTCTCAAGCAGTGTTGAAGGATTGAAGTGAGTCAGTGACTTGACAGTGGGTCTCAGCCAGATCATCTTCACACTCAAAGGCACACCACTGGATTTCCCTCGGCTCAGTTTTCTCCCATGTGACAAGTGAGGTTTGATTATGGTATAAAGTTCACCCAGCTTACTTTCTTTGGCAATATGATTGATCTAAGAGGCAGAAGATCCACGCTTTCTAGCTACTGTAAAACTCAGTATGTGTGGCTGCTTGGGGGAGATTGCTCATTGGGTAGGAGTGCTGGCTGTGGAAACATAAGGACCCAAGTTTGAATCCCCAGAACCCATGTTAAAAACAAAAACAAAAAAG
This sequence comes from Acomys russatus, assembly GCF_903995435.1. Classification (NCBI taxonomy): domain Eukaryota; kingdom Metazoa; phylum Chordata; class Mammalia; order Rodentia; family Muridae; genus Acomys; species Acomys russatus. Next base: position 59,178,631 of record NC_067138.1, read on the forward strand.
CAGTGATGTGTGTCTGTGACCCCAGTGTTTCGGGGGATGGGAGGCATTCATTTCTGGTTCAATGAGACCCTGTTTGAACAAAATAAGTCAGAGAGCAGTTTTGGAAGGAGCCCGATGTCCTCCCCGGGCCTCCCAATGCCCATGCAGGGTCTCACCTACTCACATGCCGGCAACTTGCAAACAAAACCCTTAAAGATTTTTGTTTCAATTCCTTAATAACAACTCAATTTTTATTTTCACTAACCCACAGCCTAGTTTTTTTTATTCTGTATCCTTTTTCCCAGTATAAGTACAATTCATCTTAGCATACTGATGTTCAACCTTTAAGGGAACTAGAAATGCTATTTCATGAGGATAATTAAATCAGAGTCCATCTAACTGTTTAAAGCTTTCATTCTAATCGCCTACTTGTTTCTACTCACAATGTCCCTCCACATTCATCTTTCTTTTTATTTTAAGTGGCTTAAATGAATATCCTTTAAGATGCAGCTCGGCCATTGCTTTCCTGAAGAGCCTTCACTGGCCCCTCATCGATGCATAGCAGCCCCTGTAAAGAGTTGTTGCCATTGTTTTTCTTACCTCTGTCAGGGAACTGATACCATTATACTATGGCAGTGAGCAACATTTACAAATGGCCAACTCTGTCTCCTATGCCTATATGAAGGGTAGCATGGGAATTGCTGTTCCATGTGATAAGCACAAGAGTCTTGATATGCAGACCTTGTTGATGTGCTGAAGCCAACGTGAAAAAGCCCCGTCATCCAATGAGCAGTAAATATAAGTGGAGGCTTGACCAGTGGCTCAGTGGGTAAGAAATAAAACTGCTCTCATAGAAGGCCAAAGTTCGATTCCCAGCATCTATGGATGGTAGCTCACAAACTGCACTTGCATACACACAAGCACACACAAGACACACATATGCATATATATATAGATATAGATATATATATTTAAAACTAAAAAAATACTTTTAAATATATACATATACAAGTGGTCAACAAATACTTGAAAAATATTCAGCAATTTTATCTATTAGGGAAATTTAAATTAAAACTGCTTTGAAATTTCATCTCACCCCCGTCAGAATGACTGTCATCAGAAAACAACAAAATTCTAGTAAGGATATAAGGGGGGAAAGCAGCCTTTATTTCTTGGTGGAAATGAATCCATTATAGAAATCTATATGGAAGTCTGTCAATAAACTGAAAATAGAGGCTACAGAGATGTTCAGCAATTAAAGAATGTGTGGTGCTTTCCCAGAGGCCCACAGTTTAGTTCCCAGGCCCCATGTCAGGTGCCTTACAACTGCCTGTAACTCCAGCCCCAAGGGATCCAATGCCCTCTTAGAGCAAATACTTCACAGGCACATGCACACATGTATACACACACATACTCATAAATAAATAATAAAATAAATACCATCTGGCCCAGCTATTCTTGGAGCTATATCTAAATGACTCTGGCTAACTTGCTACAGAGATTGTTGTATATTCATATTTGTTGCTGATTATTCACAGTAGCCAGGAAGTAGAATCAGCCTAGATGACTTTCAACAGATAAATAAAGGTAATGTGGTCCATCACATACACAGTGGAATTGTACGCAGCTATAAAGAAAACTGAAATCATGGCACTTGTAGGAAAATGGTGGCAACTTGAAATCATTAAGTGAATCAAAACAAGCCAAACTCAGAAAAACAAATACTGCATGTTTTCTCTCTTGATTTAAAATTGTGACTGGGTGAGCAAGCAACCCAGAGTTGGGGAAGGGAGGAAATGCATGGCACGAAACTAAAAAGAGGCTCATGAGAGAAGAGCAAGAGAAATCAGGAAAGGTGGGAAATGCCAAGGGTAAGAGTAGCATGTGGTAAGAAAACAGAAGCGGAAGCTACATGAGAGAAGAAAGGCATCCAGCTGGAGATGGAGTAGGAGGACGGCCAACGCCCTGGGACAGAGAGGGAATAAGAACCAAGTATAGTGACACACATGTATGAAAATGTCATGATAAGCTAACTCTAAAACTAATTTTTAAAGGCTGTGCCATGTTAAAGACTCGCTCTAAATAAATGAGAGAACAACACAAACTCAATGGAATTGCCCTCATAAAACTAATCATCACAGCCTTTTGCACTGTTTTAGTATTTTGCATTTAGTATTTTGCACTGTTAGTTTCCTATAGATAAAATTCTGTCTGGTCTGGAGACTAATAGTCTAAAAGGAATATACTATCATAGTTCAGAAAAACATGAAAAAACCTGGCATTGGGTAACTCAGAATAAAGAATAGCTTTCTGTAGTTTTCTTTCATAGAGAAGAAAAATATATCTTTTTTTCACTTTTACAGTAACATTTTTCCTGTGCTGTTTGACTACGTGGCACTTGGTAGTGCTGTCTATTCCTATGGAAACCGAGTTAGTAGATGGAGCCAAGGCTCGGAGGAGGCACTGGGGAGAAATATTAGAAGAGTTCAGCCATGGAGCAGCTAAAGATGCTGCTTTTCCTTCAGTCAAATCCTCTTTGAGAGCCAGAATCTGCTTCAATCCGGAGAGATGTTCTTGGCTGATGTATAGTCTGGCTGCTCTGCCAGATGGATGAGCATCTTAAACTTGGAAAATAGCAAATAAAGCTCAGATTCTGCCTTTGAAGCATCCTTTTTAGCCTTTGCTTAGAATTATCAAATAACATTTTAAAATGTTTCCCTAGCTTTGCTCAAGATGGCAAGCTAGCCATACACTTACCACCACAAGCAATTAGAAAGCTTTGTCATAAAGCACAGTATTTGAATTTGACCATCAGAAGTTTAAGGAAAAGAGAAACTATGTCTGCCACTGGGAAGAACAATGCAGATTCAATTTCATTTCTAGAGCTCAGTGAACTCACATCTCTCAGTAACTTGATTTTTATAACTATTTGCTTTCCTGTCCTATAAAAATTCACTCTAAAGACTAAGAAACCAGAATACAAGCAGGCACTTAAATCATCTGAGACAGGAAGATAGTCCAAGGACAGAAGCATTTATAGTCTCTGTTTTGTATTCAGGCAGTAATCTCCTTGTCTAGGTTAAAAACATAGTGGCTTTCATTTCACAGAACCATCAGTATACACTGAAATTATGTTTTTATTTCAAGTAGGATGTAATGGTTCATATTTCCAGTTTATGTACTTTAATTTAAAAATAATAATTGAATGCTCTAACCACTAGATAAATAGGTTTTATGTTCCTTATCATATCATCCTAGACTCTGCCTCTTTAGACACATCTTTACCTTCTTCTTCTCTACTCCATGCAACAATAATTTTGAGTTGTAAGAAGGGTCTCATTTAATTTTGCCCCATATGCAAGCTAATAATTTGGCCTTTTCTATTGCATGGATGCTTAAAATAAGCATTAGACTCCAGAGCATAGACAGAGGAGTTCACTATTCACAACACAGTAGAAAACCTGAGCTTCCATATGTTTTCAGTGGTTTCCTTTGCCCCTAAGAAACCCAGGAGGGTTGGAGAGCTGTGCACACTGAGCTTCCATCACAGCTGCACAGCACTGAGATTTAGGAGGCCTCCAGTTATTTTAACCAGTGTGAGGCATGACCTCATCTCCATCTTCTTGTGGCAAACACAACCCTAGGAAGTTGCCTAAGTAAAGAGTGGTCAACACTCCTGTTTGCCAGTGTCCTGGACTAAATCAGCTATGAATAGGACCATAGGAGGCAGCAAGTCTTACTTTAGACATTCAGAATATAATGTCCAAGGCCAGGTTATACTCTGTTGTGACCCACACAGAGGAACTACATGGAGACCTTCAGCATCACAGGCTCGAAACCCAGTGAGGGAGTCAGCCCTGGTCTACATACAGACATGTAAGAGGTACAAGTCAGCACCACAGGCAATTGCAGCTTCATTTGTCACATATGACATACCCTAAGGCTTCTCATGCTCATATGCTATCAGGGGAGCATATGCATATGTGTTTGGAGGATTAAAATAAGGCCATGGCCATTCCTGTGCCCCTATGCATGTAAATGGACCCATGTTGCTTGGTGTTGGTGAGTACCTCCCACTGATGGCATCAACCATAGCAGAACTACAAGCATTGAAACAACTGTTTCTTTGTATATGGATGGAGGTGGCAAAGTCTCCAGTAGGTCAATCTAGCCTTTACTTTTATGTGATTCTTGTGCAAGCCATCTTCATTTTGTTAAAATCCAGTAGTAGATCCAGGAGATCGAGTACTTTTGCCTTCCTGTCCCTGCATTTTACAAGCAAGGTCTGACATCCCTTCCCATGTCTTGAAGTTGTCTTCCCTCTCCAGTCACAAAACTAGCGAGTCCCATCTTTTTCTAAAATGTTGCACTTATAAATTTAAGTGCCACAGAAAAGCCAACTCCTGCAAGTTATCCCTTGACTGGCACCCCTGTGCTATGGCAGGTCAGAAGACATCTTGAAAGAGTTGGTTTTTCTTTTCCCATGATGTGGGCTCCAAGTATTGCACTCAGGTTATCAGGCTTGAAAGCAAGTGCTTTTAACCACTGATCCTCTCACAGCACATGTGTCCCATCATAACATACATACCCTCACCTCCTCCCTAATCACATGTACCTTCCATTTGGAAGGACTGTGCATATGGAACAAATTTACAGAGACAATTTAGGCTATTTTTGAAGGATCAGTGTGCAAGATACTAAATTCTGTGGTCATCATGGATTTTTGTTTTTTAATCTAGATCCATATCACTTGAGCAAATTAATCCAGATTAGTAAACCAGAATACATTTGAATCTCTAATCCCCCTTTTGGCCGAGGTTCCACCAAAGGATTTGTCAATCAAAGCCAGCCTGAAATGGCTTTTAGTTTAAAAAAAAAAAATCATCTTAGTGGGTAATGGACAAGATAGAATAAAGTTTTTTTAAATAGGCATATATAATCTCCAACCACATTTGTTTTTTATCACCTCCCACAAGAAAGGAGCTCCCTAGGAGAGGGCACACTCTGTAGTCAACCTGCCTTGTTTGGATTATAGGACAGAAGCAAGCAAGAGATAAATCTAGAAGTATTTTTAATTGATTTCCAAGTGTCACAGCTCTCAATAATCCCAGATAGCTGAAGATGGTGGGGAAAAGAAAGTGTCAATCAAATGCCCCTTAACTAGTGGTACATTTTTGGATGACCTTCCTGAAAATGGTCCACCATGGTCAGACCACAGATGGTCTCAAAACTCAAAAACATGCAACACTTTAGAATTAAGGACTTCTGGTTGGAGTAGAACAAGTTACTGGGACAGCAACATTGTGACCTGAGATATGTCTACAGTCGTAAGATGGAAGATGGGTCCAAAGGGCAGATTTTAGAAGTCCTTGCCAAGAATAAGTAGACTTGGCCTTCTGTACTGTAAGAGAAACAGGCCAACTTGAAAAGAGACAAACACAAGTCCCATATACACCACAGCAAAAACGTACGTTTTACATTGTGCAATTTGATAAGAGATAGACACAAGTCCCATATATACAGTGATATCTTCTACATCAGAAACATAGAGCTGACTTTGTGTCCAGTCTACAGTGATGGATTCATCCCCATATCTAGAGCAGTGAAAGATCCAAATGGAAGAAAACTAATAACCTGAGTAATCTAAACTTGTTCAACAGGTAGATAGATTCCGGTTGTTCTTATCAGAGAACAGGCCCTTACTGTACACATCAACACAGACAGTACACACTATCTGATTGGCAGCCACAGCTTGTTCCCATGGTTTACAGCACCAGAGAGGAGTGTATTTATTCTACCATCTATAGTCTTCCTCTTGGCAGGGCCCTTTCCTTGTTTTTCAACCAAACTATATCAGCATTTAAAACTCTTTTATTGCCTTGTCGGTTCTGGGATTTATTTTTACCCTTCTTACAAGGTAGCATGTTCGTGATGGGCACTGTCAGAAGACACTCCCATTAGAAATAAAACACGTTTCTGCTGATGCTTGTTTGAATTGCTTTCCCTTGTCCCTGATGGACAGTGCAGATGGCACAAGTGTACAGCATATACAGTGGAGTTTGCGTGACATCTAAGGAACATTTTACTTTGAGACTCTGCAACTTTTAGTGAGCAACAAGAAGTGTGATATTGCCTCATTTCTTAAGCTCAACTCTGAGGAGTGATCCCAGTAAACCAGAGCCAAATCTTTACAGCTGATCCCACACAACACCCAAGACCAGGGCATATGCCCTCTCCCAACATGACGGTGGTACTTCAGAGCTCATTTTCCTCTGCAACCATTATAGAAAAGTTTCACTGATTATTGAAAATTGTGACCTATATACTTCCTAGAGATAGTATTTCTTTAAAAAATGTAATATGGCAAATGCCTTGAATGTTTATAAATATGTAATTATATAGATATCATTACAATTAATAAAAAATGTTCTTATTATTTCCATTTCAATATAAAATACTATATTTTTACCTAATGTTGTTAGCATTTAGAATGAAATGTGACAGAATGCCTTCTCTACATTTATATTTGCTATTATAAATATAGTTATAATATTTCCAAGACAAAATTATATGCAAACCTATAAATGGACCAAAATATGATGAACATTTGTGTATGTCGGTGAACAACTGTTTTCTCCTCAAGTTCGGTGGTGAATAGGAGTGCTGGAACCATGCAGAGAGAAGAAAATTCAGAGGTCAGTGGGAGGTGATGTACAGGTCCCAAAGTATGTTTTTGGCAAAACATCTGCCTCTTCAGTGTCTCTAAGTGTGACCAAGTCAAAGGCATTGAATCTGCATTGCTTCAACTGAGGAGAAGGCGAATGGCCTAGGTCCTCGGTGGCCTGAGAATGTGGTAGCCTCATAGAAGGATGTGCGAATGAGGGTCCCAGTGTTGTGAGTAGTTAGTGATGAAAATATTTACTGTGACCAGACAGAAGTGGTAAAGAATATGATTTTCGCCATATCTTTTTTTCTACTGAGTGATTGAAAGGCTTTTGCCTTTTTATTGAAGTAAAGAATACCCTTAGAGGTCTAGAGCATGCTAAAATTGGACAACTGTCAAGAGCAAGGCCAACCTCAGGGCCAGAAAGCTGCCTGTTAGCTGACTGTCACTATGGTATCCTAATGACATAAGAGACAAGACTCCAAGAGTTGATGGATTCCTAGACTAGACTAGGGGCTTGTGGGAGCCAGCCAAAGGGTGAGGATAGGAAAGCCTACGAAAGACAGTAACAAAGAAGCTTCAAATCTGCATGGAAGCTAGGAACTGTTCATGGATTACATGCCTGAAATCCTAGCACTTGAGAGGCTGAGACAACAGAATAAACACATATGTGAGGCCATCCTGTTCTATGTAATAAGTGTCAGGCCAACCAAGACTAAATAACAAAGATTGTCTCAATAGTAATAGCAATAATCTACTTGTAAACAAAATACCAAAACATATGAAGAAACTGAATGTTGAAGAAAAGTTAATACCATCTGCTTCACAACTGAAGGCAAGGACTATTCCTCAGCCCAATAGTTGCCAGTAGTTCAGTAGGAAAGAGCGGGGCCAGGAGCTACTTCCTGATCCATGATTAGCTGTTGGCAGGCCCTTTGCAGCCTACCACAGCTGCTGTGAGATTGTTCGCAGTAACTGGATCTTGCCTGAAAATAGCATCTCCTAGTCTTTCCTGTCTTCTGGCACTTAAATGTTTTGTGCTCTCTCTGCAGTATTCTCTGGGCCTTAGACTGTACAGATGCCCTGTTTATGGCTAAGTGTTCAACCATCATTTATTTTAAACATCTTGAACTTTCTTGAGTGTCGGCATTCATCGTAGTTCACTGCAAAGAAGCGCTTCTGTGATTAAGGGTGAGAGTACTGTTTGCCTATAGGCACACACATTAATATTTAGGCTTCAGTTTGGCACCGTGATAGTTCCAAAGCAGGGGTCACTCAGATGATCCTGGGTAAAAGCATTGGGTCCCAAAACAAAACAAAAAGGTATGAATGTGGGTAGGAGATCTGTGAGGAAGAATGAGGACTGGCAGAGAGATAAAAGAGAGGAAAAAGAGTAAACCGGTTGTACTAAATACATGTATGAAATTATCAAAGAACAAATTGAATCAATAAAAAGGAATAAATAAAAAATAAAGGACAAGGGGAGCTAATACCATTCTGAATATTAGCTCATTCCTAGTGAAAGAGCCTAAGGAAAGCATAAAGATTAGTACCCAGAGTGTGCAAAAATATTCCAGTAAGAAAGACAAATAGCTGAGTTTCCAAATTAGTGAACAACACAGAAAGGCCGTCCATAAAGAAGAAACAAATAGACAAAAAAATACTCCACCTCAGCTAGGGAAGTGAAAATTAAATTTATGACAAAAATAGAACTGCATACCAATTAGATTGACCAAAGTGAACACCAAATGGACAGAGTTTAGAGAAGCAAGACTTCTCAGGTTTCTGTTGGGAATGAGAATTGGAACTGCTCTTTGAGAGAGCCCAGAAATTCTTGTACACTTACTAGGAGATATGTACAAAACAATTCATTATAGCGCTGATTGTGAAAAGTGAGAAATGTGCTAAATATTCTTCTAGATGGAATAAATATACATTCCTATAGCAAAAGGCTTCTCTACTGAAGACACACGAACCAGATTATGGTGGTTTGAATGAAAATGCCCCCATAGACCCACAGGCATTATTAGAGTAGGTGTGGCTTTGTTGGAGGAAGAGTGTCACTGGGGGATGGGCTTTAAGTTTTCAGATGCTCAAGCCAGGCCCAGTGTCGCTCTTTCTGCCTGCTGCCTGCTGATTCAGATGTAGAACTCTCAGCTACCTCACCAGAGCCATGCCTGCCTGTGTGCCACCATGCTTCCCGCCATAATGATGATGGGCTTATTAACCTCTCAACTGTAAGCCAGACACAGCAGAATGCTTCCTTAAAGGAGCTGTATGGTCAGGGCGCCTCTTCACAGCAATAGAAACTCCGACCAACATAGTGAGCAACCTGGAGAAGCCTTTAAATGCTTTGAGTCAGAAATGGCCAGTGACTCAAATAGAACCATTTCTATAAAGAGAGCACCTTCTAGTTTGTGAATATACATGTTTGTATGAAACAAAATATAAAAATTTTATTGAATCACAAAACACACAAGTCACTGTGGCAGTCACCCTATGCAAAATTCAAGTCTAAATGGATCAAAGGCCTCGACATAAAACCACATACACCAAATCTAATGGAAGAGAAAGTGAGGAATAGCCTTGAACTCATTGGCACAAGTGACAACTTCCTTAACAAAACACCAATAGCTCAGGCACTAAAATCAACAGTTAATAAATGGGACCTCATGAAACTGAAAAGCTTCTGAAAGGCAAAGTACACTGTCAATAGGACAAAACAACAGCCTATAGAATGGGAAAAGATCTCCACCAACTCTACATCTGATAGAGGACTAATATCCAAATTATATAAAGAACTCAAGTGCCGAGCTGATGCACACCTATAGTCCCAGCACTCAGGGAGGCAGAGGCAGGTGGCTCTCTGTAAGTTCGAGACCAGCCTGGTCTACAAAGCAAGTGCAGAACAGCTAAGGCTACACAGAGAAACCCTGTCTTGAAGAAAAAAGAAAAGAAAGGAAGAAGGGAGGGAGAGAGGAAGGAAAGAAAGAGAAAAATAAAAATAAAATTCAAGAAATTAGAAAACAGCAAACCCAATTAAAAAGTGGGGGTTCAGTGCTAAATAGAGAATTCTCAACAGAATGGCCAAGCAACACTTAAAGAAATGTTCAGTGTCCTTAGTCATCAGGGAAATGCACATCAAAACAACTCTGAGATTCCTTCTTACACCTATTAGAATGGCTAAGATAAAAAACCCAAACAGCAGCACATGCTGGCGAGGATGTGGAGCAAGGGGAACACTCCTGCATTGCTGGTGGGAGTGCAAACGTGTACAATCACTATGGAAATCAATCTGGATGTTTCTCAGAAAATTGGCAATACTTCTACCTTAAGACACCGTTATACCACTCCTGAGCATATACCCAGAAGATGCTCCACCATACCACAAGGACACTTGATCACCTTTGATCATGGAACCTTCATTTTGTAATAGCCAGAATCTGGGAACAACTTGGATGTCCCCCAATTAAAGAATGGATAAAGAAAATGTGGTATGTTTACACAATGGAATACTACTCAGCTATTAAAAACAAAGACATTGAACCAGGTGTTGTGGTGCATGCCTGTAATCCCAGCACTCGGGGAGGCAGAGGCCAGTGCATCTCTGGAGTGTAAGGCCCATCTTGAGTTTTTCAGGAAAATGGATAGAACTAGGAAAAAATCATCCTGAGAGAGGGAACCCAAACCCCAAAAGACATGCATGGTATGAACTCACTTATAAGTGGATATTTCGCTATAAAGTACAGAATAACCATGCTACAATTCACAGACCCAAAAAAGCCAAGTTACAAGGAGGGCTCACAGGAGTATTCTTGAATCTCACTCAGAAAGGGAAATAGAGGCATGGAATTGGGTATGAGAGGGGATGGGGAGGGGACCAGGGATGAGTACCAGGAATAGGGAGAGATGGGGAGAGAGGGCCTGGGGAGAGAATGGAAATCAGTCATGGGGAGCAAAGTCTGGGATAGGGGGGGGCCCAAGGAAGTCTGTGAGGCTCACCCTAGCTGAGACTCCTAGCAGTAGGGAATATGGAGCCTGATGTGGCCACCTTCTATAGCCAGGAAGGACTTTGAGTGGAGGGCTAAAGACAGCACCTCACCCACAAAACCTTGGACCCAAAAGTTTTCCTGCCTATAAGATGTACTGGGACAAAGATGAAGGAAATCGCTAACCAAAGACTGGCCCTACTTGAGACACATCCCATGGGAGAGAACCAATCCCTGTCACTCTTAATGTTCCTCTGCTATGCTTATAGACAGGAGCCTAGCATAACTGTCCTCTGAGAAGCTTCACCCAATCTCTCAGATGGAAACAGATGCAGAGACCCACAGCCAAACATTAGACAGAGCTCAAGGAGTCCTATGGAAGAGTTGTGGCAATGATTAAGGGGACTGGAGAGGCCAAAGACTCCACAAGAAGACCTGCATAGGCAACTAACCTCAGCCCCTGGGGGCTCACAGAGACTGAACCACCAACCAAAGAGCATGCATGAACTGCTCCTAGGCCCCCTGCTCCTATATAGCAGATGTGCAGCTTGGTGTTCATGTGGGTCCCCCAACAACTGGAGTAGGGACTCTCTCTCACTCGGATGCCTCCCTTTGGATCCCATTCCCTTTGTCTAGCCTCAATGGGAAAGGGTGTGCCTAGTCTATAGGGACTTAATGTGCCAGGGCAAATTGATACCCATGGAGGACTCTCCCCTTCTCTGAGGAGGAGGAGAGAGGAGAATGGGGGTAAGAGGTGTGTAAGGGTGAATGGGAGGAGAGGAATAGGGGCTGCAATCAGGTGTAAAGTGAATAAATAAATAATTTTTAAGGGAGTTGAACACACAAAAATAGCATTATCTGTAATTGTAATGTTTGATTCTTATTATGCATGGGGGTATATGTAAATGTGTGTATACATGTATGTGTGTATGTGTGTATGTATATGCATATATATACGTTGTATTTATGCATAGATAGTACACAGTTGAATGTGCCCATGTGTGCACATGCATGCAGAGGCCAGAGATCAATATCAGGTGTCTTCTTCAATCACTTTCCACCAAAGTTTTTGAGACAGAGTCTCTCATTAAACCAGGAGCTCACTTGGTTCAGTCATCTTGATGGCCAGCCAGTAAGCGCCAAGGATCCTCCTGTCTCTACCTCCCCAGTACTGAGATTATAGACGCATGCTCCATATTCAGCTTTTTCTGTGGGTACTGGCGATCAAACTCAGTTTCTCATACTTGCAGGGCACTTTATCAACTGAGTCATCCTCCAAATCCGTGTTATCTTTTATTATCTTAAAATAAACTTTTAAATGCAAAATATCAAAGTAATTTACTCAAACTCTTCATATCATTATTATTCAGCTTAAACAACTGTATGCATGCTTCCAAAACAGTAGTTTTCACACACACACCCCAAAATACTTGAGTACATGTACACAAGTTCATACACACACACACTACATACACACATTAAAAAATTTAAAGAAATTGATTTTCCTCTTCTCTGTTGGGAATTAAACCCTGGTTCTTTTGTGTGTAGTCTACTGCTGAGCCACATGCTCAACCCTTCTTCTCATTTTAGTTCTGAAAAGTCTGTGTCGCTTCTGTTTATCTGCAGAGATTGTGTCTGCAAATAATTGGCATTTAATAAATTCTTGCATATGAGACCCAGGAGGTTGACATTGGCCATCTGAATTGTCTGGCCCTAGCTGTCATACATAATACCTGATGGGTCTCCATCTTCCGGACCTGGAGAAGTTTGTCTGTCAGCACAGCTGTCTGTTTGCCCTGAGTTGTAGGCAGCGGGTAGAGCACAGGCGTGTTCCTCAGTGTAAGAAAAACACAAAGAGGCCATTACCTCCCTCACTCCAACTACCTTCGCTCTTGGTTCACCTCTTAACTGCTAGCTGCACTGTAAGTAATGAGGGTGACGCCTTTCTACCTGCCACCCTGTACCACCAGCTGGTCTCTCCATCGCCTTTGTCTCGCCAGCCAGGCTAGTCTTGGTGAGATCCAGGTTTGATGAGAAACCCCGTCTCTGGAAAACCATCCTAGTACACATTTGCTAGGCACTGCTTAGTGTACTGTTTCAAGTAATTTTCAAGTATCATCTGCCTCATTTTACGTGTGTAATAATTCTAGACATTCTTGTTGCCTCTGTCTTACACATGAGATGCAAAAGGGTACTTTAACATGTAGACAACTTTCCACCATACTTTAGTGTAGCACAAAAATGAAATTTATGGAAAAAAATGAAATGATGTCAAAAGCTCTGTCTTAATTACCTGCTTCATAATAAGGCTTAACAAATGTTTGTTGAATGAATAAAGGAGTAGCTGTTACTGGTATATACCATGTGAGTAGTGACGCCAGGCACCTTGTCTGTACCTAGTGGTCACCTCTGCCAACTGTGTGACTTTTCTTCTTTCTATTTTGTGATTCCATAACCAAAATGACTGTCTGATTGAATATCTCTGAAAGGTCATAATGAATTATTCTGTAATATTTAAAATGTTATACTCAAAAAGGTCAAATCTTATTTTTTGGTATGAGTGTCATACAGATTTTTTTCTAACCAAGCACTTTTTTATTCCTTCAAAGGAAAGATAATAGGAAATTTAGAGCAGGGCGCCCTCTTGAGGAAATTTGTAACAGGGCGCCCTCTTGAGGAAGCTTAGAGCAGGGCGCCCTCTTGAGGAAATTATGTTTTCCTTCTCAGAGCTGACACTAAAATTGAAAGTCTTGTGTGCTGTTAAAAAAGCTAGAGTCAATGAAGCTTTAAAAAGCAAGAAGAGCCAGCTATAGGTTATTTGAGAATTAAGACTCTCCGTTACTCTGATCTCACATAGAAACTGTAAATAAGAATATTTAAGTGAAAACAACACAGGAGCCATTTCGCTTCCTCATGTTCTGTCTCTCATATAATCCACTTACATTTATCAAGCACTTAGTTTGTACTGGGTGTTATACTGGGTACAGTAGCCAATGAAACACAGCCTTGCCTTCTTAAACTTAGAGTTTGTGAGGAAGATGACAGTGAAAAGAATCATATAAAGAGTACATGTTATAGTGATCTAATGTATCCTGTTAGGACAACCAATCAATACCCTACATAGTAATGCTACAAGATAGTAACTTGAAAAATACGCACAAACCATAAAATGTGCAAACTTAATCCCAAAATTTGCCTTTGGGTAATTTACTTCTGTGATAAATTAAAGAAGAAAACCTGAGTACAAAATGGTGTATGTTGAAGCATTTTCCATCATAGATATTTATAATTTAGTGCTTTTGTGTCTACATGTCCAGGAACAATAGACTTACATTCTAGACAGCTAGCAACAGTAGTCTGGCTAAGTAAAACATGTTATATCACCCAATAAATGTTGGCCAGTCACCATGTAAGGCACGTGTGTGTTCAATGGTGATCAAGAAAAGCAGGAAAACAATACGGTCTTAGTGTAGTTATGTTGTAGTTTTCCTTTTATTAACTTTTCTGCATTGTATACGCTATGAAGGTCTGTGAAAACATTTATGAGCTAAATGGCCACGAAATAAATTCTCCTTGTCTTCTCCCTCGTTTCATCTAGGGAAACTATCGCTTTATGAAGCTCTTGCTTACACGCAGAGCAAACTGGATGCAGAAGGATCTAGAAGAGATGACGCCTTTGCACCTGAGCACCCGGCACAGGAGCCCCAAGTGTCTAGCTCTTCTGCTGAAGTTTATGGCCCCTGGGGAGGTGGACACACAGGACAAAAACAAGGTAATGGACAGTCAGGGTCAAACACAAATGAAAAAAGAAAGGGAGACGCTTCACTTTGTGGTGTGAAGCCTCAGAAAGAAGGTGTGCATTGCTTCCGTCCCTGTGGGAGGGCAACACCACATACCAGACATCCCAGCGAGCATTTCCTAAAAGTCTGCCATACCCTGCCAAGCACCGTGTGGTCTTGGTATCATCTCCTTCGCTGGGTGTGGCATCTGACCGTCAAGAGGAATAAAGTTTGCTCAAGACCCAAGTGGCAAAACAAGGAATCAAACTCAGGCCTGCTTAACTGTAAAAGCCAACATTTGTCAGAGACTTGTGACAGTCCCTGTAGGCACCTGGACTCGTGATGACTGTCTGCCTGGTGCAGTGCCCTAAGTATGTGGGCAGCTGGACTCATGGTGGCTGTCTGCTCATGCAATGCCCTAAGCATGTGGGCACTTGGACCCACAGTAGCCATCTGCCCATGCAGTGCTTTAAGCAGGCAATGCCTGTAATGGCTGGGCTGTCAGCAGCAGCCTTCTTGGACCTTATCCAAAGGCCACCACTTACTCATTCTGTGTTCTTGGGGAAATTACTTAGCTCACTTATATCATAATTTTAGAATAAGTGAAAAAGATAACTGAAGGTAAAGTGAGGTAATGCACAGTCCTTAACACAGTTCCTCATGCAGGATACACTCCCCATACAAGTTAACCATTAAGACACTTCTCAATTGCATTTCAGTTCTGATACCTGCCCTCTCATGTCTTGCTAGAATTTTTTTAACCTTCCTTTGGGAGGATGAGACAGGGTCTCTCTGTGTAGCCCTGGCTGTCCTGGACTTGCTTTATAGACCATGCTGGCCTCAAACTCACAGAGATCCACCTGCCTCTGCCTCCCCAAGTGCTGGGATTACAGGCGTGTATCACCACCCCAAACAACCTTCCTTGCCCTTAAATTTTAACAGGTTGCTCACACTGCTCATGCTTGTGCTGATCTATCTTTACAGGAAAAAAAAAAGTGAGCATTTGTTAGAAATAAGCAGGAATCCTTTTCTTTCCTCTGCAGGTAGGCCATAGTCTTCTTAGCACCAATGATCTTGTGTAGTTAGAATCCTTACACTTACTGCTCCTGGTTTTTAAAGATTTCCTAAATTGGGGGTGGGGGTAGGGTGTGCACATCTGTGGGCCTGCATGAGTTTACATGCACCGTGTGATTGCAGATGCCAGTGGAGGCAGGTCAGTGTGACCCACCTGGTGTGGGTTCTGGGAACTCCATCCCTGTCCTCTGCAAGGGGAGGAGGAATTCCTAACTGCTGAGCCATCTCTCCAGATCTTCTCTGCTTTATTGTGGTGATGGTGGTGGTGGTTTGTTTTGTTTTAACTCTCATACTGTTCTCCATGTATTTATCAATTTTTCTTTAGTAGTCATAGTTGGAAGATCAACTTTTACTTTGCAAACATGCCTTAATATTTTCTTATTCAGAGCATCTGAGTGCTGGCATTTCACTAAGTGATCGGTTTTATCTTAAGTATATTGTACCATAGCAAAAAATAGACAGAAAAATTAAAAAGGAAGGTATAGAAAATATAAGTAGAAACCATTTACTCTTGGGTTAAGGGCTCATATTATAAAAATATAACCTGAATAATTGTAACCTAGGAAAAGGAAGCAATTACAGGTACTGTCTGTGTTTATTAAAAGGGTGGTTATAATCAAGTAATGATTGCCACTAAGTAGTGACTTTTCTGTGATCTTCAGCCATCACTAAAAATAACAATGGGTTGAGGCTAGAGAGATGACACAGCAGTTAGGAGCAGTCAGTGCTCTTGCAGAGGCTCAGTGTTCTTCTGTCCCGAGCACACACACCAGGCAGCTCACAGCAGCCTGTAACTCAAGCCCCAAGGGATCCTGTACTTTCCTCTGGCCTCATGGAGTTCGCCTAGCACGCAAAGGAAACAAAAACAAAGTGAATCTTTTAGAAAATAGTACATTAATAATGCCTTCATAATATAATAAATGCCTATAAGTGCACTTCAGATGAACACGTGGATGTTAGTTTTTCAGCTTTAGGACAGATAAGCTTGGTTCCTGCTCAGTAAATCATCCAGTGCTAGCCTGAGTTGCAGAGTGACAGTAAGGGTCTAATGTGTATCTGTGCATCTCCTGTTTGCCCCTGTGGTGACTCTCCACAAGAGGCAGTGGAAAAAGTGGTTTTCAAGCAACTTTATTGTATTAGAATTACCACTTTAAACTTTCATCTCAAATAAAGGAAATGCAGGTGTAGTTTTTAAAGTGTCTTTTCATCAGTACCTAGATTCAGCTATTAGTATGTAAAATTATTCTTAAATTTAAATTTAAATTTGATATGCTGAAGGACTCCAGATCTATAGGTTGCCTGTGGCATACTCACTTTCTGGTGAACATCAAATTTTAAATCTTTCTGTCGAATTCAAAGATTCTAATTCAAATCTTGGTGGTACCCAGCGGCATAGCATCAGGAGCATCAGTTACTTTGCTGCTGGTTATGTGTAAATCATCTTTCTTCTCCCTGCTACTCACAGCACTTGATGAAAGTGACTCGCGGTTGGGTGGTCAGACTCTGAGTCACACTGCTATGGCGTCTCAGTGCAGCTACACAAGCTGCCTTAACTGCTGCTACATGCAAATTAAGGAGTCTTTTTTTTTTTTTTTTAAGATTTTATTTATTTATTTTATGTATATCAGTACTCGACTTGCATGTACACCTGCATGCCAGAAGAGGATATCAGATCACATTATAGATGGTTGTGAGCCACCATGTGGTTGCTGGGAATTGAACTCAGGACCTCTGGAAGAGCAGACAGTGCTCTTAACCGCTGAGCCACCTCTCCAGTCCAAATTAAGGAGTCTTTATCTCCCAGAGAGTCTTAAGCCTTGCCTGTCACATAGCAGAGGAGTGGGATGCTGCGGCTTTTGAGCACCTCTCTACCTTGCAGCAAACAGCTCTGCACTGGAGTGCCTACTACAACAACCCCGAGCACGCGAAGCTGCTCGTCAAACACGACTCCAACATCGGGATTCCCGACGTGGAAGGCAAGATCCCACTCCACTGGGCGGCCAACCATAAAGACCCGAGCGCCGTGCACACAGTGAAGTGCATCTTGGTGAGTAGAATGCTGTGCCTTTTTTAGGAAAAAATAATAAATAGGTACAAAAAGCATATACGTGATAGACAGGCAGATTACGAAGAAAGAATATCAATGTGCGCTCGTCCCCCAAGAGACAGAGCATCGCAGTCACTCCACACTGTGGTTTTCTGTGGCCTACTTCTCCACCACAACCCCTTTCAGATTCATATTTCTCATTCCCTGCTTTGTTTTGTATTTGTTTCTAATCTTCCAATTTTCTTATTTTTGTGTATGAGTGTGTATGTATGTGGGGACGGGGGGTGGAGGAGGTGTTTATGTTTGTAATGTATGCATACCAGTATTCAGGTGTACACACCAATGGGTATCTGTACCAAGGCCACAGCAAGTCACTGGGGATCACTATGTTGCTCTCTGCTTTGAGACAGGGTCTCTCAGTGAACCTGAAGCTCACCGCTTCAGCTAAGCTGTCCAGCCAGCAAGCTCTTGGATCTAAGTGTCTCTCCAGCCCATAAATAAATCTTAAAAAAAAAAAAAAAGTTCAAAGTCTCTTTCAAGACTCATAGAAATCTCTTAACTGTCAACCCCTGTAAAATCAAATTTTAAAAACCAGATCATATACTTCCAAAATACAATGGCACATTGTCTCATGTCAAAGCGCGCTTTGGATCACCAACTCCTTTCAGCTTTGTTGACGGCCACACACTTCTCTATCGTCGACTAGTTCCACAAGTGACAAGCACTGTACTCACTGAGCCATCTCCTAGCCTCATGTCTCCCCCTTGAATCTCAAATTTTCCTCATAGTTCCTCTTTAGTTCCTGATCTGTAGTTCTTAGAACTTTCATTGTTTTATAGAAATATTCATGGTAAACCGTGGTTTTCTTTTTGTCTTATGACAGCATTTCATGTAGCCAAGGTTGGCACCAAACTTGTTATGTAGCTGAGGATTACCTTGAACTTCCCATCCTGCTGCCTCTCTTCCCAAGTGCTGGAAATACATCCCTGTCTCGTCAACACTTAGTTGCATGGTGCTGCTCATCGCACGTAAGACATTGTACACACTGGCAAGCCCTCTACCAAATGAGCCTCAGCACCAAGCTAAACTCTGTTTTAGATGTTAAGAGTGTCTTTTTAATTTTTCCCTTTCTTTTTAATTCAAATATAATTACATCATTCCTTCCTTTGCGTTCTTCCCTTCAAAGTTTTCCATGCCCCGCTGCCACTCCACCTAACTCCCGTTCTCTCAGGCCCATAGCCTTGTTGTAGTCTTGCACCTGAAAAGTAGTTTTCTGTGTGCCCAGCACTAGATTGTTATTGATCTCTTGTTTATGTTATACAGTTTTACAGATTTCTACTTTTGTGTTGTTGTTGTTGTTGTCGCTGCTGTTCTTGCAAGTCAAATCTGTTGCTGTCTTAATGGCCAGTCCTTTGTGAGGTGGTCTGCCTTGTCATTCAGGCTGTTTTTAATTCTCTAGGTTTAACATTCTATGTTCCTTTGCAATATGTCTTAAGTTTATTTTTATAAAACTGTGTTTGTTTCTCAGTTTTTCTCTTAACCTGCCTCTCACACAAATAATTGAGACTCTTCTATATTTGTTTAATAATAAGTTTCACAATATAAGAACTGAGTAGTTATTACTTTATTCTTAACCTTCTAAGCTAATTTGGCTTCCTCCCAGCTTATATCCCAGAGATACTTGCACCTTGTAGCTTTTCTGGTTCCATATCTGTCTCTCCTATCTCTCTCTCTCTCTCTCTCTCTCTCTCTCTCTCTCTCTCTCCCTCCCTCCCTCCCTCCCTCCCTCCCTCCCTCCCTCCCTCCCTCCCTCTCTCTCTCTCTCTCTCTCTCTCTCTCTCTCTCTCTCTCTCTCTCTCTTCTGGACCTTTCTGTGGCTCAATCCCCTGGCTGAATCCCCTACTTCCTCCTCTAAATCTTCACCTCTGGCTGGCAGGAAGTCTAGCCCTATTCTCTTTCCTGCTCAACAACTGGCTGTAAATTGCTTTATTGGCATATGAAGGGACAATCAGGAAGCATTGTTTACACAACATTGAGACAGGAGATTCTCAGAACAAGGACTGTAACCAGATATGGGGGAGGGGGGGAGTAACAGAAATTGGCATTTGAATTACACAATAACCTTATGCCTATATCTCCCCCATTTAATCTAATAAGAGACTCTTCCTCTTACAGTAACAAACTATATGCAATAATAACAGTTATAAAAATTATTAGGTAAGATTTACATTTTTATTTTTGGTACCATTAGTATTCTAATATCTATCCATTTCTATCATCCTAAACAATATAAGTTTAATTGTAAGACTATAACTGTTTAGTCTTCAACCTCATCAGAAACTTAAGGAGGACTATAAGGAGCTTCCAAAAGTATAGAAACGATAAGATATTTGGCTGCCTGGAAAGTCCCCCAAAATTCTTATATAATGTTTGATCATCATCTTCAGCCTTCTGGCTGAGAGTATTTAACAGACTTTTCTGTGAAGCATATATAGTGAAATACTTCTCTTTTTTGTCCTTCTAAAGAAGTCAACTCTCCTGCATCTTGTTTGTCTATTTTTGGACAGTATTCTGATTGTAATTGACAACAAGGACATTTTCTCACTCAGTGGCTTGCTTGCCGCCTATGAAGCCTTTGATACTCTTTGAAGTAGAATGGGGGTGCTGCCAGGAGTAGATCTGTCTCATTGTCAAAAAAAACCTTAAGTTAATAAAAATTGTTAAAGCCATGTTCTGTAGATCTCTGAGGTTTGTGAAGACCATCTATCTATCTTATCTAAATTTTGTTTCTAGTTATTCTTATCTGTCAATCTAGAAAACATATTTTTGTAATTAACTAAACTAGTATCTAACATGACTATGAGTTTGATTGTCTGTTAATATGCATTTCTTACTTATCCTAAATGGTTTGTAATATAGTAGCTTTCAAAATGACTAGAACTTAACATTGCACTTTACATAGGTACAATACCTTAGGACGCTGTAGCAAAATATAATCCTAAATCAGTATTAATATGCAAAGATCTATGCCAATGTAGTATTTTTGGCTTATTACTGTTCTTTGATCCAAAAGTGGATTCAATAATCTACCCTTTTACTTGTAATTCCTGTAGTCAACCCCTTTAAAACAATAACAAACATTCTACCACCCATAGGATGACCAAAAAACATCCGCCCCTTCTTCGGAACGAGGTGTAGTTTTCTTACATTGCTTTCTGCCGATTTGGGATATAGTTTTTCTTTTGGGGGGGGCCAAGAAAATTGGAATCGTGTCAAGTCTTAGTAAAGTTAGCTGTAACTTTTGCTATCTAGTCTCTGCATGCTGAGAAAGTTTAGAACTATTCCTAACTGGGATAGTCTGTGATGCTGGAAGATCCAGCTAGTCATTTTGAATTGTCTAAGATTCAGACTTTTGCAAAAACAGTTATTGAGGCTGTCTATGAGGTTAGATCATCTAGGATATTTGTCCTGTCTTTTTTGGTGTTTGGTTCTCTTGCTCTGAAAAATATTAACTTTCAAAGGTATTATATATGTGAGTATTAATATATGTATGAGCTGTGCACTGCACAATTCAATTAAAAATGATTTCTATAAAATAATTTTTATCTATGCCATTTAAAAGAATAGCACTGATAATCCCTGAGGATTTTGTAACCAAAGATTGATCGGCCATGCATAGCTGAAATCCTAGCTGGAGGCATTTTCATGTCTCAGTCAGTCTCAGAGCTGTTCCCGTGTGGAAGATCAGCAAATTATGTTACCTGTCCTATTTGATCTTCTTGATTTCTTTCCATCTGTCTGCAGCCAAGATCTTCAGGGGGTCTCCCCCTGTCAAATCTTGTTTACAACAATTTGGATGGAATACATAGCGTTTTCTTTCCTGTTAGACAAGAGCTTATTGTCCTCCCCAATGCAACATATTTCCTGTCTTCCATTTTAGAATTAAGACCTTTATATGCTGATCCAATTCAGCAGTCCCTTCTAAAATCCAGTGTGTCTTAGCAGGTGTGCTACTTGTACCATTTAAATTTTTAAATCAGCCAGGTGGTGTCACTGTGAGTTCAAGGCCAGCCTGGTCTACAAAGCCAGTCCAGGATTGTCAAGACTACACAGAGAAACCCTGTCTCAAAAAAACAAAAAACAAACAAACAATAAAATTTTAATTCAATAAATCATTATTTTGGGGAGATATAATATTCTCCTTCTGTTTTATGACCACCTTTTAAAATTGTTAGATCTTTTCATGGCTGTTTGACATATAGTATTATAAGTTATATCTGTGACAGATTTCATGTCATAATATCTGAAAATTGTTCTATTCCAATGGATATACATGCTAAAACACCACCAACCCCAATTTGCAAAGGCACCTCCAAGACAGTTACCATATGTAACAAATGTGTAACCTTAGAATCATGCTCTCCAGAATTTAAAAGATTGCTGTTTTTTAAGGATGTATTTATTTATTAAGTACACATGTTTTGCCCACATGTGTTCCTGCACACCAGAATAGTGCAGCAGATCTCATTAAAGATGCTTGTGAGCCACCATGGGGCTGCTGGGAATTGAACTCAGTACCTTTGAAGAGCAGCAGTGTTCTTAACCTTTAAGCCATCTCTCCATCCCCAGAATTTAAAGGAAAACCCCATTGGAATTCTGAATATGAACTGATGGCATGGTACCTGTACTTCAGTTCTCAAACTCTGCAAAATGGAGCACACAAGCCATTGTATGACTTTGTTCCAAGGCAACACCAAACAGGATCTGATTTTTACCTTAGCATATAGACCTTTATGCAGTAATTGAACCTTAACAAGGCACATACAGTATCCAGGCTGACCATGTTGGTCTGGCCCAGAGCCAGATCCTCTCTAGCCAGCATCTCAGTGGGCAGCCGTTCTTGAATTTCTTTCAAGCCTTGTGGATTTTCTTCATCTGGAACTATCCCTTTTGATGTTATTGTAAATTCCAGACTGGATTTCTCTGAACGTTCCCTATTTTGATTCAAAGATTCCTCCAACCTCTGTTCTATGGCCTTTAACTTGACATCTAATTTTTCAGTCTCCTTTTTTCTCCAGGTCTGTCAGTAAGATCTGATCTCTCCCAAAGAGGATATACAAAGCTATAAGCGGCAATGAAAAATTATCTGTATACTAAGAGAAAAAATGCAAATGGAATCCAGAAGCACAGTTTCACTGTGTCTTCCTCCATTTTCAACATAGAAAATAATCTACATTAATCTCAAAACCTTTCATTAAAGACTTTATTTTCTTAGGCCCAGCTTCCTTGATCAGTTCTGATGCTTGAGGCTTCTCTGTCTGTCTTTGGCTCCTGCTTCCAGAGAGAAGTTCTTTTTTTTTTCTGCTCCCTTCAAGAGATTCTGACCCCTTCCTGACTCTGGGAAGCTATTGGGTCCACAAGTGTTTACTCTTCTGGCCTGCATGAACCAGGCTAGCAAGAGCCCCTTCTCAAAGAGATTTAGATTTCTGCTTTGGCTAAAAAACTCTGGCTTTGAGAAGCTGGCTTGTGTTAAAGAGCCAGTGTGTGTGTGTGTGTGTGTGTGTGTGTGTGTGTGTGTGTGTGTGTGTGTGTGTGTGTGTTAAGGAACTGTCTCTCTGAGGTTTGTATGTATCAGTTTTTTTGGTTTTTGTAGCTGGCTAGAGGTCTTGTTGCTCTGTAGGTATGTCTGATCAGGAAGCTGTGAGCTCCTCCTTAGAAGCTGTATGTTTTCTCTTAATAAACAGAATTAAGAAACTGGTTTCTTCTTAAGTTTAGATTCTATATTAGTTCTGGCTAGATTTGTGTAAGTTCTGCCCCAGGTTGAGCGCCAAAACGTTAAGATTGCTTTTATAAAACTGTGTTTGTTTCTCAGTTTTTCTCTTAACCCAGCTATCACACAAATAATTGAGACTCTTTTATATTTGTTTAATAATAAGCTTCACAATAACTGAGCAGTTGTTACTCTATTCTTAACCCTCTAAGCTAATCTGGTTTCCTCCCAGCCATAGTTGCACCTTGTAGCTTTTCCTGCTCTAGTTCTCTCTCCTGGTGTCTCCTGGACCTCTTCCTTGGCTGAATCCCCTGCTTCCTCCTCTTCTCCTCCTCTGCTTGGCAGGAAGTCCAGCCCTATTCTCTCAGCAATTGGCTATAAGCTGCTTCATTGGCATATCAGGGGACAATTGGGGAGCAGTGTTTACACACCATTAAGAGAAGAGTTTCTCAGAACAAAGATTGTAACAAAACATGGGGATACAGAAATCAGCATTTGAATTACACAATAACCTTATGCATATAATGTCTAGATGTGATCTTTTAGGATTAAAAATAAAATAGCCAGGCGTGCTGGCACACGCCTTTAATCCCGGCACTGGGGAGGCAGAAGCAGGTGAATCGCTGTGAGTTCGAGGCCAGCCTGGTCTGCAAGGCGAGTACAGGACAGCCAAGGCTACACCGAGAAACCTGTTGAAAAGTCAAAAAGAAAAAATAATAAATAAATAAATAAGTAAATAAGTAAATAAGTAAAATAAAATCCCGTTTGCTGGGCAAGGTAGCACATGTCTATAATCTTATCGCTTGGGTGATAGAGTCAGGAAGATCAGGAATCCACAGTGAGTCTGAAAGCTCATTTGGTTTATTCAAATCATCCTGGTCATTGTGATAACTTTTAATTCTGTTCACTTTCCAACACACCTTTAATTTTATTTTCTCACAGATTTTACAGATAGCTCCCTCATGTCAACAAAGCTTCCTTTGAAAGCCTAGGCATGTCCAACCTCTGATACCATTGTCATCTAGAAGTTAATGATAAAGAGCCTTGCAATTGAGCTACAAAAAATATGAATAAGTAAATAATCTCATAATGGTTTAAGTAAACATACTTTTTTTTTGGAAGGTGCTGGCTGCATTTGTAACTTTCCTAGGGCATAGCTGGCTCATGGCCCCAGGTTGGACACACCTTCATCCCTTTGTTGGTAAAATCAACTGACTACATAGGAAGCTGTAAATCTGGGATGGTCCTTCAGAGAGTCAAACTGAAGGACAGAGCTTGGCTTTAGCTGTGACCTAACATAAGAAGGAGTGAGAAAACACCTTAGCTGAAGCTGTTCCAGGAAGCTGGGGTAGGAGAGTTCTGGGCTGGTAGTGTCCCTCGAAGCTGGGAAGTAAGTCTTTAATGTCAAAGGGAGAGTTAAGAAGCACATCATAATGTCTACTGCAAAGAGCCAGCAGAAGAATGAGCAAGTGTTGTGAACTGTCAACTTACAGAGAAACAAGAATGAACATTGTAAACAAAGGAGTAAAACTTTCAGCTTCATTCATAAAAGCACCTTAAATTAAACATTGGGGAAATGTCTTTCCGCCTCTTAATAGAATAACATGTAGGAATCTTGATAACACCAAGTGGTTAATCTGTACCCAGCGTGGGAAATAAACAGTTTGCACATTGCCATGGCTGTGCTCAGGGTCCAAGCATTTGGAGCGCGGCTTGACAGTATGCAGTGGAAGTTGCAAAAATCCTTCAACTAACAATGCCTCTTTTTATGTGTAGCATAAGAGAAAAATCTCACACCTTGTGCTGTAAGAGATATGTGAGGGAAACAGTCTTTGCAACATTATTTGTGATTGCAAAAAAAAAAAAAATGGAAATAACTTAACTGTTCTTAGGAGAAAAATAGACAACAAAATTCTAGTTTAAGAAATGAACTAGAAGGCTAGAGAGATGGCTCTGTGGTTAAGAGCACCGAAATTTGTGGACAAATGGATTGAACTAGAGATAATCATAATGAGTGAGCTAACCCAGAAGCAGAAAGAGTCAAATGGTGTATACTCACTTATAACTGGACACTAGCCCAAGGGGCAGGTCCCATGAAAGTCTTCACCTACCAGGAAAGTAGGATAGATGTGAGGACATCCTATTGGGACTCTAGGTGAAAGAAGTATGGGAGAATGGGGAAATAGAAGGATCCAGAGAGTCCTAGAAACCTACAAGAAGAACATTGTGATGGCCAGATCTGGGACCAGGGATTCTGCTCAAACTATGGCACCAACCAAGGACAATATGTGCAGTAAACTTCAAACCCCTACCCAGATCTAGCCAATGGACAGGACTTTCTCCACAGTTGAGTGAAGAGTGGGGACTAGCTTTTACATGAACTCTGGTGCCCCATATTTGACCACGTCCCCTTGACGGGGAGGCCTGGTGGCACTCAGGGGAAGGATAGCAGGCTACCAAGAAGAGACTTGATACCCTATGATCATATACAGGGGGAGGAAGTCCCCCTCAGTCACAGTCATAGGGGAGGGGAATAGGGTGAAAGCAGGAGGGAGGGAGGAATGGGAGGATACAAGGGATGGGATAACAATACAGATGTAATGTGAATGAATTAATAAAAAAAAAAAAAAAAAGAAATGAACTAGAATCAACAGAGATACCCACAAGTATAGTGTAGGAAGAAAATGTTGCCAAAAAGATTACATGTGTGCTTCCACATGTAATCACATGTATAAAATATGTGTTATTTATGGATGACTACATGTGTACAGAAGTTAAATTAAAAGAAAAAACACAAAAATTAGCTTTTAGCCTAATTCACAATAGATACAAAAGCACATTAGGCAAAGTGCCACAGTTTTTTTTATGCAAGTATGGTAGTTAATCTATTCTTTTCTGTATTTTTATATTATTACTAAATAAGAAAATTAATTATTAAATATTTAGCCCATATACTCAAGCTATCACTTTATTTATGCCTATAGAAAATATGGAAGTTTCATTTTAAGAAATAGTTAATATACACGCCACATACGATTTATTGAGGATTCCATGTATGTCTGAAGTCTCTGGTTCTTGAAAACAGGCAGCTGCCCCAACGGAGTCCTTACTGAACTGGCAAGACTATGAAGGCCGCACACCTCTTCACTTCGCAGTCGCTGATGGAAACCTAACAGTGGTGGATGTCTTGACCTCCTATGAAAGCTGCAACATAACATCTTATGATAACTTATTTCGAACCCCACTTCACTGGGCAGCCTTATTAGGTGCGTTCTGCTGTAAGTCAGACTGTAAGAAAGACTGCCCAACTACAGATCCCCATGCCTTCACATCTCCAGTGGGCTCCCTCCTTCTGCTCAAACATTTCATGTCTGATTGGTGTGTTCACTTATCTCATAACCTGGCTCCTTCCATTGCACACTTAAAATGTGGTAATACAAACTAATTCTCTATTAAATACTGGTTTTTATTTCAACATCATGTCCTAAGTTTTTACTGCTATAATAAAGGAATGAGAATCCATTGAGAAGATGTGAATATAATTAACCTGTCTTCACATTTGTGGGTGTTATGTGGGCAAAAAAAGGGCATTTGGTTGATGCTTGTATTCAGTCCTTGGTATTTGATTTTTTTTTTCTTCATATCTGCCTTGTAACCTTTCAAGGATCTCTGTTTTTGATGAGAGGGCAGATATGTGTCTGGTTTGTCTGGTTGTGTCAGATTATTTCAAAGAGTACAACCCGGGAGCTCTTTTATGAGCCAGTTTAACCACTTACAGTAATTATTTTAAAAGTAACATTTTGGGGGGTATTGTTAGTATTTTCAGAGGTTTTTTCTTAATTTTTTCCTGGCCTTTTGTTTTTCCCCTCCTTCCAGACAGAGCATGTGCTGCCACCCATTGGCTTTGGCCTGCCCCACCAGTGTTGCAGGCAGTTACTTTTCAATTTATGAAAATCATGTCCACACATGAGTCATAGTTGGCAGCAAGAGCTCATCTGTTTCCTCCCACTCACAAGACAAGTTGTGCCCTTTCTCCTCATTAGGATTTTTGTTGGCAGTCTGAGGGTCCACTCAGTTGTTAATACCTCGCTCTCAGCTTTTAAATTGCATGCCCTCTGTTTTAAAGTGATTTTCATACAGCTTTTATGTCAAATTTATAATTGTTAGTTAGACTTCCTTTCAAGGTGTGTTTTTCCTCCTTCTCTTTTTCCACTAGAATATGGGTGCACATCACACTTTTGTTTCCACTTCACTAAATTCCCTTTCATTCTATAAATTCTGATTTTATTATTCCTACACATGGATTTTGATTTCAACTGTATCTTCACTCCCATCTGCTGTCTGTATTTCTTTTAACCTCATTTTATTTCCTTCCATCACCTCTTCATGTCAGCCTGTTTTCCTCTTAGGGTGCTCTCTTGTTTCATGAAGCCTGTCTCTTTCTGCACTAAACTGAAGATGCCTAACAGTTTCTCGACTTTGCTCTGACCTTCTTGAGACCATGCCTGAGGTATGCTTTTTATCTTTCCAGTGTAATCCTCTCTCCCTGCCTGTGCTATGTTATCCACGAGTCCTTGCTGAATTTTTCTCTATGGGCCTCAAACAAGATGAGATGTGTTTAGATTGACACTATTGCACAGCTTGTCATGGGGCCTACATTTGGGTTAGGAAGACACCGTCTTCAAGCGCGTGTGTGGAGTGAGTAGATAGTACAACCCCCAGGTAGGTCCCTTTGCCCAGCTTCCACCCTGCAGAGCCTTGCTCAGGGGCCTCCTCCACCACGGCACCTCCTTCCCTGCCTGGGTCCCCACATGCTCTGGTAGAATGTAACAGGGTTCCCTGGGTTTGTTAGCCCTCTGTGTTGTGCGGTTGTGGTTGTGGTTGTGGTTTTTTTGAGAGAAGATAACCAGAGCACTTGTTCAGTAGCTCAGGCTAGGCTCAGTTTTTCAGTCCTCCTGAGCCTTCAGGTGATGGGTTTACAAGCACACACTGCCACACATTGTTAATTTTTTGGCCTTATAGTTCATCCCTATTGAAAGCACTTCTTTCAGACTGTGCTACAGACTGTTAGCCCACCACCACTTCCTAACACCTGCTCCCTCACTTTGTAGAGTGTGAACTCACTGCCTTGATGTTAAAAGACTAAGAAAGAGAGATTGCAGGGGTGACTGGGCCACAGAGACAGAAGAGGTTTGCTTCAGTTAGTTCAGCTGAGCAGTAGAAGGGAACTGGTGTTCGGTTCCTGGGGCTCCGAAAGCAGAACCTTGTCCCGATGGACAGTAACAAGAAGCCTGGCACATGAAGCGCCGGTTTTCACTTTTCTAAGCTCCACCCTCGTCCTACCCTGTCACAGCGTACAAGGGAGAAGGAGGAAGGGGCCGCCCTGGGAGCTGTCGGAAACCATTAGATGCTGTTGAATGCTACGGCTTCCTTTGCTCATGATGACTGCCTTGTGTCTGTTCTCAGGCCATGCACAGATTGTCCATCTCCTTCTGGAAAGGAACAAGGCCGGAACTATCCCTTCTGACAGCCAAGGAGCGACACCCTTGCACTACGCAGCTCAGAGCAACTTTGCTGTAAGTTAATGATTCCCTTTTATCTTAATAAAACATTACAAGAAATAAAATGCCATGATCCCATGCCCCTTCCAGTCAGCCTACTAATGATAGATGGAGTACAGTGTTATAAAAAAGGAGTTGGAGCCGGGCACACGCCTTTAACCCCAGCACTCGGGAGGCAGAGGCAAGCAGATCACTGTGAGTTCGAGGCCAGCCTGGTCTACAAAGTGAGTCTAGGATAGCCAAGGCTGCACAGAGAAACCCTGTCTCACAAAAAAAAAAAAAAAAAGAGAAAGAGAGTTTGACACAGATCTAATCAAATCACGCCATTTTAAAGGCACACATGTGTCTGTGTTGTAGAGTGGTTGGCTTTTTACCAACATCCACATTGTCAACACTGTGATGAAGGTGACGGCCTGTGTTTTGATAAGGTTGTTAGATACCTGCAAATTTTATGCAGCTTTACTTAAAGACTCAGTATAGTTTTTGCTTTTGGTGAGTGTACTGCATCACTTTGTAACTTTTATAGCACTAAGGATATATCAGTGTTCTTTACCCTGTAATTGTCCTGAAAGCAATATGACAAGGCTTTGGAACTGGGAAAACCAACTCCTGGAATCCCAGCTGTGCAGATTGCTAGCTGTGTGACCTCACACAACTTTCTTAACGTCTCTGAGTCTTCACCTCTTCATAGATAGTATGAGACTAGCCTGCCTGATGCAGCAGGAGTCCACATGGGCCATATTCCTTTGGATTGTGCACATATGAGAGCAGGTGTCCAAGCACAGACTACATCCTTACGATTCATGCTCATGATTATGGATTGTGTGCATGAGAGAAGCTGAAAGTGTCTGTTCTGGGCGTTCTCTATAGTTCTTTCCTGATAGTCCTTATGGATCACAAAGTGCATTCTTATCATTATGGCCTGGGTTCCCTTGGCAGCATGATGGTGTGTAGTCTGACTCAGAGATAGTAAAGAGGCCATAGTGGGTTTTCTGTCTTCATCGTGGGTGTGCAGTGAAACCCATAATAGCTCTGGCCTGGGCAGAGCATAGTTTCTACTTTCTGACCTCAACGTTCTGCTGAACGTCTCATTTTCCTTCCCTTCTTACTCTCTGCAGAGGCCAGTTTGATC
Organism: Acomys russatus; assembly: GCF_903995435.1. NCBI lineage: Eukaryota > Metazoa > Chordata > Mammalia > Rodentia > Muridae > Acomys > Acomys russatus. Next base: position 59,208,626 of record NC_067138.1, read on the forward strand.
CTGTCTCATGTGCTGGTGATTCTGTTACCTTTCTTCTAAGTAGCTCAGAAACTCATGGGTGCCCTTTCTATGTGACAGGCACGTTGTGTGTCTGCTCTCGGGTTGCTCACAGGCTGTCTGTATGCCTACAGTCTTCCCTTCCTGGCCTCAGTAACACTTAGTGCGTCACCTGGAGTTCTGGCAAACCATTATCTTTTGTTAACTCTGAACATCTCAATAATATTTGGAGAAGTGGTTCTTTCTTATCACAGACAGGAAAGTCACCTGGCCCAATGAGAACTCGCCACATAACTCAACATAACATCCCATTCACTGGTTCTAAAAAGTCAGTGTTCTAAGAGATTAAACAGCTGCCCGTGATCTTAAACCAAACTTCAGACTCCAGCTTTAACATGGATACCAATTATTAAATACTCATCTGTGGGAGCAAGAGAGAGTGCCAGCCATTACAGGTGTCTACAGATTCAGAATGGCCCGCCAGTTCCAGAGTTGGTGTTAATAATTACGCACGTATCTAAGCTCTGTCCCAAGCCCACTGATTACATTAGCTTCTATTAATCCATGTAAGGCTGCTGGTTTTGTTGTTGTTGTTGTTGTTGTTGTTGTTGTTGTTGGAAAAACACCAAAGAATGAACAAATAAAACCAGGAAATATTTTTAAAGTTAGGAAACCATACTATGCCATGGACAGACTGCTGGGTTTTGTTTGAATTCACTGCCTGCACCTGCCTCCAATATTTATGTGGCCATGACCCTGCATTTCTTCCAGTGTAAAACAAGGAAGAAATGAGACTTTACATGTTTGTTTGTTTGCTTTTGTTTTTGTTTTTCAAGACAGGGTTCTGTGTAGCCTTGACTGTCCTGGACTCACTTTGTAGGCCAGACTGGCCTCAAACCCGTAGAGATCTGCCTGCCTCTGCCTCCCAAGTGCTGGGGTTACAGGCTTGCACCACCACACCCAGCTCATTTGTTCTTTTTTCTATTACCATATGTGTACAGGTGTTCTGTTAACATGTATGTCTGTGTACCATGTGCCTGCCTGGTGCCCTTGGAAGGCAGGATAGGGCATCAGATCATCGGGGAGTGGAGTTACTGATGGTTTAAGCCTCTGCACAGGTGCTGGAAATTGAGCCCAGCAGCTAGTGCTCTTGAGTGCTCTGCCTTCTGTCCAGCCCCTGTTCTTTCTACAAAACATCAAGTCAGCTGTAGAAATTTCCTTCTGAAATTCCTTTATATTTCTTCAAACACAAGTTTCTTTATCTTCCTAGAAACTTGTGTCTGAGTTCTAGAAAAGAGATCAACACAGGAATATTAACCAGCTACAAGAGCTGGGAATGACACTCAGCCTCACGGCACTTGCCCAGCATAAGTGAGGGTCTGGATCCAATCCCAGCATGCCAAACAACAACAGTAACCCAAACTGCCAGGCAGGGTCCCCATTTGTCCATTATTGTAGAGGCAGGGCCTTGAATATAGCAATGCCTACATAAATTTCCTTAGATGAGTTGAGTGCTACATTTCACAGTAACTTTTGATCAATAATTAACAAATGTATTAACCATCTCAAGATTTTGGTTTGGTTTGGTTTGGTTTGATTTTTCAAGGCAGGGTTTCTCTGTGTATCCTTGGCTGTCCTGGACTCATTTACAGAGATCCACCTGCCTCTGCCTCTCAAGTCCTGGGATTAAAAGCGTGTGCCACCACTGCCCAGCCATCTCAAGATTTTTAGTAATGAAATACACAGTGAGATAGTATTTGCCTTCTCTGGAGACACACTTGAATACGTGGGTCTCTGCAGATGCAGTGCACAAGAAAATGTTTAACTTACTGTTGGTCTTAAAACTGAATTCTTTGAAGTCTTCTAATTTTCTTTTTTGTTTTCTAATTTTCATTTCTAACAACAGCCTTAAAAGTTTTACAGCTTTCCCCATCCGCCACCCCCCCCCCCACTTTCCCACTAGACTGCCAATGCTTCACCCAACGTTTGGCGGTGAGTCTCGGCATCTGTTTTGAACCGCTGCTGGATGAAGCCTCTCAGAGGACAACTATGCTGGACTCCTGTCTGTGAGCGTGGCAGAGCGTCATTAGTAGTGTCAGGGGCTGGCTCTCTCCCACCGGGTGGATCTCAGGCTGGGCCAGGCATTGCTTGGACATTCCCTCAATCTCTGCTCTAGTTTTATCCCTGCACATCTTGTAGGCAGGGTTATCTTTGGGTCAAAGTTTTGTGAGTGGGTTGGTGTTCCCCTCCCTCCACTAGGAGTCTTGTCTAGTTAGAGGGTGTCCTCTTCAGTCTTTGTGGCCTCTGCTACTAGGAGTCTCATCTAAAGTCACCTTCATATCCTCTCAGAGGCCTATTCTGACTTAGATCTCCAGCTTGTCACAGAGATACCCCCACCTACAGTTTCTCTTTTCTCTGCAGGCTTTCTGTAAAGTGAATGAATGAATGAATGAGTAAATAAATTAATTAAAAAGAAAAGTGTTTTAAAGCTTTCTAGGTGGTGCACACCTTTAATCCCAGCACTTGGGAAGCAGAGGCAGGTGGATCTCTGTGAGTTCAAGGCCAGCCTGGTCTACAGAGTGAGTTCCAGGGCAGTCAGGGCTACAGAGAGAAACCCTGTCTTGGAAAAAAAAAAAAACCTAAAAATTAAAATGTTTGTTCAAAGTTATTGAAATTTGTTCAAAGACTCATTTATTTTATGCATCTCATTTTTAATTTTTAAAATTATTTTTTGTTCTTTGTCAGTCTCACTCAACTGCACCTTGTCCTGCTCAAATTATTCTCCCTAGTGAGTTCCCTCCCTACATCCGTGTTTTCTGTGTGTGTGACACACTGGGTTTGGAGAGGGTTGCCTGCATGGGGGAGGGGTTCTTTACTGGAGCATGGGCAGCTTACCAGTGGTCACTCTAAGGAGGAGAGTGACACTGTTCTCCCAGGCACCACTGACTGTCAGTGTTCCTCAGAGAGAGGTGGGGCCTCCCAAGCCCTTCTCCCTTCGTGAGGACATGTTGACAGGCCCAGTCTTGTGCTGGCAGCCACCACTGCAGTGAATTTACACACGCACCAGCCTCTGTCACGTCCAGAAGACTGCTCAGCAGCAGCCCTCCCCAGCCTCTGCCTCTTCTAGTCTTTCCAAAACCTCATCTTCAGAATCCCAGGGAGGGGGCAGTCGCCATTCTCAAATTGAAGGGTGTCAAGTGAGACAGTTAGATTACGTTCATGAAGTGTTTTAGGAACTAAAACTATAAGGGAAATGGTCATAATGGAAATTGAGGTTTTATTATTCATTAAAAAAAAAAAAACCAGCAGGGGAAATCCTCGTCTTCTTCGTGGAGTTCCCTCTAGCAGGTGCTGTTACCGTGTAGAGAGTGTGCCCACTGCTGCGGCGTTTCAGATGAAGTTTTCTTACAGGAAACAGTTGAAGTGTTCTTAAAGCATCCGTCAGTGAAAGATGATGCTGACCTAGAAGGAAGAACGTCCTTCATGTGGGCAGCAGGGAAAGGCAGCGATGACGTGCTCAGGACTATGCTGAGCTTAAAATCTGACATCGACATTAACATGGCAGACAAGTACGGAGGCACAGGTAGGAACTGGCACGTGGGCTCACGGTGCTTCAGGTGCCGGAAAGTGCTGTCAGATTTATAAGACGGCAGCTTGCAATCACCTTTCCTAAGATGGTATTGCTTGAGTTGGTTTTTCACTTTCTAAGCTTGAGTTTGCCAGGATCTTACTCCAGAGGCTTTATTTCTTCCCGGTATTATGGCTAAAATTAGTATCTCTACCAGGTGAGCATCGGCATCTGGTTTATAGCTTTGGCTGCACCTTAGACACAAGATACAAGCTCGTCTCATCATTTGCTTTTGTGTGAAAAAGAACAGAAACTTACAACCCTGTACAGTTGGGGTGGAGAGATAGCTCAGTGGGTAAAGCACTCGCCATGCAAGTGTGAGGACCAGAAAAAGTGAGTGGGCTTGGAGGCCCATCAGTAAAACCTGTGCCTGGGAGGTGGAGACAAGGAAGCCAGGAGCAAGTTGGCCAGCCTGACTAGCCAAACAGGTGACCTTTGGAGTCAGTGAGAAAGCCTGTGTCAATGTGCAAGGTTGAGCACAATGAAGGAAAAGACTGATGTCAACTTCTGGCCTCAACACATGAGTGCACACACATGCATGTATGCCTGAACACACACACACACACATAAATATGAAAAACTGTGCATAGCATTTCAAAATGTTTTGAGGGATTCATATATATATATATATAATATATATTATATATATATATATTCCCAAGTCTCAGTTATAATGCTCTTTTCTCGTGAGAGTAGTATGGCTGCATATTGCTGGCCCATGTTAGAGAGAACTTCCCGTGACTCTAGAGCCTTCACTGATGCACAGCCTCATCAGTTCTTAGCAGACTCTTGCTTTAATTTTTCTTTGTTAAAAGAGCCCTGTAACTACATGCAGGTTACTAAGAGCATGCGCATGGCTTTTAGCATCCAGTGTGGACATGAAAGTCTCTTCTTTATCTGAATTCCCTACTGCAAGTCAGAAGGAAATGAAAATCTCCAGCACAACACTGAGTACAACCAGTACTCAGCAGTGGCTAGAGAGGGGGGTGGGGGAGAGGGAGGGGGGGAGGGAGGGAAGGAGATAAGAAGAGAGAAAGGGAGGGAGGGACTTGGATTGCATTTAGCCAATAAGGCAGAAATCATAAGAAGAAAAAGGACATGTTTAAAATTAAAAGGCAAAGCCATTCTGAGAGTTTATCAGTGGCTTTGGCTTCTGTTTTAGCTCTACATGCCGCCGCCCTTTCCGGCCACGTCAGCACTGTGAAGCTGCTATTGGACAATTATGCTCAAGTAGATGCTACTGACGTCATGAAGCATACGCCGCTGTTCCGAGCCTGTGAGATGGGGCACAGAGACGTGATTCAGACGCTTATTAAAGGTTAGTTGGTGCAAGTGCTTCTGTTAGGGGTCACACAAAAGGTAGGCACGCCAGCACACCCAGTGTGAAACATGCTTTCACTCACACAGAGCCACGTGGCAGAAAGTGAGGGAAGAGTGCCCAAAGGCACCACACAATCTGCCTTCATGTAGCCTCACTTGTCGGTGAACATTTGATTTCAGGTCATCACTTTGCCCCTAACTCTCACTTTCACTCACTGAAGGAGAGTGAGTCCCAACCTCTCCAGACCGTAAGTTCTCTAAAGCTCTAACACCAAGAGAGTGTAATTCATGAAGGTATTGGGGGAGAAAAACGCTTTTAAAGGACTTTGTTACATTTTTAAGCTTCTGCTCCTTGCAATAGATGCTGTTTACATGCAACGTTTTCACTGCAGTTTTGCTCTGCCAGGTGGAGCGCGGGTAGATCTGGTTGACCAGGATGGACATTCACTTCTACACTGGGCCGCACTGGGGGGAAATGCCGACGTCTGCCAGATCCTGATAGAAAATAAGATCAACCCAAACGTGCAGGATTATGCGGGAAGAACACCGCTTCAGTGCGCAGCATACGGAGGGTACATCAACTGTATGGCTGTGCTCATGGAAAACAACGCAGACCCCAACATCCAAGACAAAGAGGTAGAGACCCTGGGCCTTCTGTGCCGCCAGCTCCTTTGTGCATAGTATTCTTCTTCGTTATGAATTAAGTGGAAAGGTTTTCACTTGGAGAGAGATGGTTTCTTTTTGACTGTTCCCTTCTAGTGCGCCTCTATATCTTCATATTATTTAATCTGCATATGCACTGGGAATAATTTTTAATGTTTATAAAATATATGCATATATGTATACATAAATGATCTTACAAACCACCTTTTGTCCACTTTTAATTAGCACCAGCATTTTCTCAGTTGATAGATAATTTTTGTGGGAAGCTGAAGCTATCGCCCTCGCTAAGATGGCGCCTGGCAACCAGCCAGGCAGAATGACTTGCAATTCTGCTCCTGGTAAACAAGTCCTTATTTGGGTTGTGGGCCGTGCTTTGCTCTGACGTATGCATCCCGCCTTGTCGGGAACCAATTGGAGCTACCGACGTAAGGGCTGTTGATTGGGTGAGGCAGAGGATATAAAGGGGCGCTGGGGTGTTGGGGGAGGAGAAGCTAGCGAGCGGGAGAAGAAGAAGCTTGCTGAAAAGGTTCCTGAATAAACTGCCTGGAGAAGAATGTTCGGGTCGCGTCCTTATTTTCCGCTGGTCGGAAGGGTCGCGACAAGTGGTGGCCCGTACAGGGACTCTTGTCATTTATGAGCGCTGAGAACTCCTGGTGGTCAGGGCAGTCGACTGGTAAGTTCCCTGGTAAGGGAGGGACAAGCTAAGTTCTCGGATACAGAGACTATAAGGTTCCCTGGTAAGCAAAGGACGAATAAATTCTCGGATACAGAGACTATAAGGTTCCGGTTAGGACTATAAAGACTCGGTAAGAGCGCTAAAGTTCCCGACAGCAGACAAAAGCGAAAGTAAAATGGGAAATTTACCATTCAGCCCTGTGTTTATCACACTTAAAGACTTGTTGAGAGCAAAACCTGCAAAATCTGTAACATCATCAGATTCAGAGGGGGAGGACTCAGAAGAGGAAGTAGAAAAGCTGATCCGGAAAATGGGGAAACTAGAATCCGGGGTGGAGCCTTCGGCTCCTGGGCCACCTCTATCTGAGTTGCCTCGGCCTCCTCCCTACGTTCGAGAGAGTGGCTCGGGGACAGGACGTACCTTTTGCCCAGAGGTGTGGAGAGAGGCACGGACCCAACAGTGCTTTCCTGTTTTTCAGGATGCGCAGGGCAATAGATATCATGAGCCCCTGGACTTTAAAATTGTCCAAAGATTGGCAGAATCTGTGCGTACCTATGGGGTGACAGCTGCCTTTATTACCGCCCAACTGGAAAGTCTACATAGGTTTATGAACAAATTAACTTGGCAGCCACAAGAGCGTGGACAGAGCCCAGGATGGTGGACAAGGCCTCCGGGCCCATGGCGCACGGCGGGCCGCCGGTGGGAGCGCGAGCGGCTGAGCGGCGGCAGAAGTGTCTCCGCTGGAAAGATGCTCCCCTTGTCACTGCTGAAGGCAACACAGAATCACCCCATGCTGGTGGAGCTGAAAAATGAGGAGACGTACAACGGGCGCCTGGTAAACTGCAACAACTGGATGAACATCAACCTGCCGGAGGTCATCTACACGTCCCGGGATGGCGACAAGTTCTGGCGGGTGCCTGAGTGCTACATCCGAGACAGCACCATCAAGTACCCACGCCCCCGAAGAGACTGGAGATCAGACCTCTACTCCCGCCTGTTGCGTTTTAAAATAAAGAAGGGGAACCGTGGGAAGCTGAAGCTATCGCCCTCGTTAAGATGGCGCCTGGCAACCGGCCAGGCAAAATGACTTGCAATTCTGCTCCTGGTAAACAAGTCCTTATTTGGGTTGTGGGCCGCGCTTTGCTCTGACGTATGCATCCCGCCTTGTCAGGAACCAATTTGAGCTACCGACGTAAGGGCTGCTGATTGGGTGAGGCAGAGGATATAAAGGGGCGCTGGGGTGTTGGGGAGGAGGAAGGAAAGGGAGAAGGAAAAGAAGAAGCTTGCTGAAAAGGTTCCTGAATAAACTGCCTGGAGAAGAACGTTCAGGTCACGTCCTTATTTTCCGCTGGTCGGAAGGGTCGCGACAAATCTTTTTCATAATCACAACTGTTTAATATCCTAAAATACAAGTGTTACATTCAACCCTCACAGCGACCCTATGAAGTAGCTCCTGTCGTTACCCCACTTCACAGTGGAGGAAACTGGAGCTTAGGGAGCTTCAATAATTAAGGCTGCAGGCACCACTGAGAGTGCGAAGCCCTTACCCTAAACTCTGGAGTTCAGTAATGAACTCCCATAAGTGGACACTTCTCCACTGCTGCAGTCTTGATGGAATTGTCTTCATGAATTTCTCTTTTTTCTTTTGGATTCTTCCCTTAGAAAAACCTCTCTAAGGAGATTATTGAACCAGAGTAACAAATGCTATACAGTATGATCAGCTGGTGTGTGTGTGTGTGTGTGTGTGTGTGTGTGTGTGTGTGTGTGTGTGTGTGTGTGTGTGAACTGTCAGAATCCTAAGCAGGTATTTAGTCGATAGCTCCTCCTCTATGCAGTCTGAGTTTCTCTCAGCTTACCTAGCACTCACGTTTAGAGGACTGGATTAACTCTAAAAACACCAACATAAGTCATGTTGTCCAAGTCAGAAAATAGATTCTCTATTAACCATTCAGGAAGTGTCTACTATATGTAAAAATAGCCTGATGAGGAGCTGGCAAGATGGCTGAGTGGGAAGGAGACAACTGACTCTGCAGCTGTCTACTGACCACCTGCATGACGGAACAGGTGTGCACACGTGCTAAATAAGTAAATAATGAAGTGCAGTAATAAATAAGTACTCTTAAAATTTTAAAGTAAAATGAAAACTATGTAAACTAAAGTCCTTGTCCCTATATTACTAGGAATATATCATTTATAATTTACTGTGTCTTTTATGTTTTGCCAGGTGGGCAGTTTTTTACTTGCTTATATCAAGCAACTTTCCAGTTCTATTCATTTGTATGTGTAGCGTTTTGGCTTCGTCTGGCTTGAACTATCTAGGATCTTTCATATAGTTCAGAATGGAATTGGTGATAGTGGATAACCACTGCATGAGACTGTGTCTCTAGGTGCTGAGGTCACCACTGCATGAGACTGTGTCTCTAGGTGCTGACGTCACCACTGCATGAGACTGTGTCTCTAGGTACTGACGTCACCACTGCATGAGACTGTGTCTCTAGGTGCTGACGTCACCACTGCATGAGACTGTGTCTCTAGGTGCTAAGATCATGGATTTCTTTTCTTTTTTTTTTTTTTTTTTTAAGATCATGGATTTCTATCAAATACTCTTTGCACATCCACCAACATGATCTCGTTCTTTTCTTCTCTTTTCTGTTGATAACATGAACCATGTTGACTGAATGTTGTTCAGATGTTAAACCCGCCTTACACTCACGGAGTGATCCTCACACACAGTATAGTATCTACTTTTATATGTGGGTGGATTTTATTTACTGATATTTTGAGACTGTACTTATGATTATGATAAGCTTCCTTTCAGGTTTGGGTAGGAAGGAGTCTCTGACCTTGTGGAAAGGGCTAGAAAGCATTCCCTCTAGGAGTTTGTATAGGACTGATGTTACTTCTTCCTTACGTATACAATAAAGTTTTTGTTGAAGCCCACTAGTACTGGGACTTTCCTTAATGCATAGTTTATTTATAACTGACACAGCTCTCCAGTGGCTGTTAGACTTTTGTTTCCTAATAATTACCTTTGTGCTTTGGTAAATGCACTTCATTGGGAATTTTTTCATTTTATTCTAAATTTCAGTTGTATTTATAAAACGTTGGTCACATCTGCTCCTGTCTGTATTATGTTTTAGGGCTTATAGCTATTTCTCCTTTGAGTGTAAATATTAGTAGTATATATTATCTCTCTTCTTTCTTGTAAACTTTGACCTGCCTTTTTCAACCCTTTCAAGGACGTCTGTCTTTGTTGACATTTGCATTTTGAGCACATCTGCGTTCTGAATGGTGTTTGTTCCCATCTTATTTCCTGCCCCGCCCACTCTCCTCAGACCTCACTTACTCTTAGGAGGTTTGGTGGGCAGAGGCTGGTTTGGGGCGGGGTTGTTTGTTGGTTTATTTGTTTTTATATATACAGTATTCTGTCTGCAGGCCAGAAGAGGGCATCCGATCTCATTACAGATGATTGAGAACCACCACGTGGTTCCTGGGAATTGAACTCAGGACCTCTGGAAGAGCAGACAGTGCTCTTAACCTCTGAGCCCCCAGTGCTGACATTTTTAAGACAAGGCCTCATGAACTCAGCGCTGGCCTTGAACTCACTACGTAGCCACGTATGACGTTGAACTCCTGATCCTCCTGCCCTCACCTCTGAGTGCCAAGTGCTGGGATTATCGGCACTCCCTTTTTAAGCTTTTTCTTTTCTTTCAAGGACAGAATATCACTGTGTAGCTCATCCTGGAACTTGTTATTTATCGCAGGCTGACCTCCAACTTGAGATCTTTTTGTCTCAGTCTCCTGAGCTGGGATGTTAGAGTCTTCAGATGAGACTTTAAGTTTCTTGGCTTTTTCAGTATTCTTGTCTGACGTGTGTATGTCAGGCCCCTCGGCTAAGCCCTGCCTGAGCCTGCTGCATGCTTGTGGTCAAGTCACTGTCGTATAGTTAGAACATTCCCTTCTTCCTTGGCTTTGTTAGACTGCACATTATTTGGGAGTCTGTTGTTTAATCTCCAGGCACCTGGACATTTCCTTATTTCTTAATCTTAGTTCAATAGATTACTTACCTCTTGCTCCTGGGATAATTAGCACAAACATCCAACACAAATTAATTGTGACAAGGAGTCTCGCTGGACTGAGAATCCCAAGTACAGCAGGGCTGCCTTGTTTTGGAGAAGCAGGGCGGTTTGGTTTTGTTCTCCAGCTTTTCCAGCGTTTAGAAGCTGCTGAAGTCACGGCCATGCTCCTCCATTGTCAGAGCTGATACCGGCTCCCCAGCCCTTTCCCTGGGAACGACCCACACAGATGACGCAGACTGAGCTCCCCATCTCAGGGCAGCTGCCTTCCCACGTAGCTGGGGCTCTAGAGGTCAGGATAAAGGCAGCTTTGCAGGGAAGGATGCTATTCTTTTGACACCTTCCTTATGGTCCAGCATATGGCTGATTTTGGTAGACATTTCATATATAATTGAGAAGAATTCTAACTGTGTCATAGTTTAATGCGATGCTTTGTGTCTGTATACTAATCTTCAGGTATTTTATGGCATCAGTGTTTTTACATGTTTCTAACATCAGCCATTTCAAAATAAAGCAACTTAAAACCTACCACTACGAAAAAAATTATTTTAAAATGATTTAAATTTTTTTTTAATTTTTAAAAATATTACCATTATGATTTTAGCTCTAACTGCGTTTGATCCAATCCGTTTGTCTGATATATTTAGAAGCTGTTAGATGTGCACATATTTAGGTTTGTGGTAGCTGCTCCTCTGCCACCTTCAGCACTGTAAATAACTATTTCTTTCCTATCGTGTTTCATGTTTACCTTCCTTTTTTTACATTCAATTATTTATGTGTATGTGCACATGCGTGTATGCATACACAGACATACATGCCTGGGACATGTCAGTTGTCCTCCCACCATGATCTTCAGGTCAAATTCAAGTTATCAGGCTTGGTGGCAAGCAACTTTTTTTTTATCTTTTGGGACATTGAAAATCCTAAATACAGGCCATTTGTATAAGTCAGCATTCTCTAGAGGAACAGAAGTGACAGAACGAATATATATCCTATATATTCAATATATATTAATATATGTTTATACATATAAATATATGTATATATATAACTACCAATAGAAAGTCCCAGAATCAAGTAGTTGTTCAGTCCACAAGGCTGGATGTCTCAGCTGGTCTTCAGTACACACCAGACTCTTGAAGAAGGCTCTAATCCCTGTGATAGGATGAACTTGCCAGTGGGGATAAGAGCAAGCAAATCAAGAGGGTAAGCTGCCTTCCTCTTTGTCATTTATGTAGGCTGTCAGCAGAAGTTGTGGCCCAGATTTCAGGTAGATCTTCCCATTTCAAATGATTTAATTAAGAAGACTCCCCACAGTACTTAGCCACTTACGTTTATGTTAGTTCCAGATGTGCACGAGTTGACAACCAAGAATAATGGTCACACCATTTCTCTCATCAAATTTGGCTCAGATTGGGTTTGCCACCTGTTTCCTGGCAGTGAAAGTCAAGGCTTGCACTCTTGCTTGGAATGTTCCATGAGCAATGTCAATCTTCCTCAGGTCTTGCCTTAGACAGTGCACAGTGCCCTTTCACCTGCATGGTAATTGTGATCACTTTGGTTAAGAACCATCTGCTGCTGCTGCTGCTGCTGATGATGATGATGATGATACATTTTTAAAAGAACCATCTGATTTCTCTATAATATACTTCAGATTATACCTCCTTTACTGTTGATCAATCTGATGAGAAATTGTTTCTTCTGAGTTATCATAACCATGTGTCTGAAACTGCTTACTGCAGTACAGTTGGTTTGTTCATGCTTGCAGGGACGAACAGCTTTGCACTGGTCCTGTAATAACGGATACCTCGATGCCATTAAATTACTGCTGGACTTTGCTGCTTTCCCTAATCAGATGGAGAACAATGAGGAGAGGTAAGCGCTGGTTTCCCTGATGAGATGGAGAACAGTGAGGAGAGGTAAGCGCTGGTTTCCCTGATGAGATGGAGAACAGTGAGGAGAGGTAAGCGCTGGTTGGGAGGGGAGGGAGCATAGTGTTGTTCATCGCACATCCTTCCTTTCAGGTACCAAAAAAAAAAAATCCCAAGTTCAGATACTGGTTTAGAAATAAATATGTATTCTCATACGGAAACATTGTATCAAGGAATCCTGTGCCAGAGAAAAGAGCCAAATTTCATGCACCGTTCACTTGGAGCCATGGGAGTTTTGCATCTGCTCAAAACTTGGGTACTACTTATGGCAGGTTCACATTTGCACGTGGTGAAACGGTCCTTCTTCAAGCTTGTGCTTAACATACGGCCAGTGAACCCTGACCGGCCAGACCCAGGAATTTACCCAGGCCAGCAGACTGTGTTCTATATTCAAGTTGTTCCTATTAATGGTGAGGATATTAGTTAGTGAACAAAAGGCTGCCATCAAGTGTCTGAAGACATGGAGAAGCTGAGATGAAAGCTAAACATACATAAATACCTATAAGCATTGCCTTCTTAAGTAATATGGTTCACAGAGACACATTAGAGTCGTCACTGAAGGACTCGGGCCCAGTGAAGAGGCTCAGATATGGTTGGGAGTGTAGCTCAGTTCCAAGAGCCTGCCTACCATGTGCTTAGTGCTGGGTTCCATCCCCAGCTTGGTTAGAAAAAGGACCAGATACAAAGGGAAGTCTAAGCAGAAGAGATTCTGGGATCTTGGATCTAGGAAGATTCTAGTAAATTGTAGGTAGTAACTAAGTTTATGACCAGGTTTCCATATCTTCTTCCAGAGTCTGTCTGTCTTAGTGGGAAAACTGAAGGTGCCTCTCTTTAAGCTCCAAGGGGAAAACAGAAGAGAAAGAAAAGACTCTCCCAAATTAGTGACAACTTTAAAGAACTTCTAGGCCAAAAACATAGCTCAGCAGGTAAAAGCACTTACCTCACAAACATACTGACCCGAGCTCTGTCCCCAGAACCCATGGCAGAAGGAGAGAAGCAACCCCTGAAATAGTTCTCGGATCTCCATGTGTACTATCGCACGTGCACACACACACACACACATACACAGTGTGTGTGCAAGTGCGCACAGCAGTAGCAATTAATTAATTAAATAGAACTTGTTTATATTGTAAAGCCAATCACAAACCTATTAGAGTCTGTGAAGTTTAGAAGTGATTAAAAAGAATGATTTACTCTAACAGTGTTCCCTCCTAGATGGGCTCTTTGTGAGGAGCTGACACTGCTGCTTATGTAGACTGACATTCTGGCTTGGGCGTTCTGCTGACCCGTCAGCCCATTCCCATGTGGCAGGTCCAATCGTATACTATCTTTCGTTGGTGTCTACATTGTTTCTTGGCTGGTCACCATCAATGTAGTACTAATCTCTACTTCTTGTGCATAGACCAAATGATGTACCTCAAATAGACACCATTTCTGCCAGCTTCTTCTGGCTCTCAGTCAATAACTATCTGACAGCTACTCTCTCATGTCAGTGGGAAGATTCACAGTTCTTGAATGGTTCTAATGGCATTTGGGATGGAATGGTAATAACAACGCCACAGTCAGTTGCTTAAACACTAGATATAAACTCCAATCTGGCTAGATACATACATTGTATATCTTTGACGCTAAGATCAATTTAATTAAAAATCCTAACTTGAATAAATTCAAAAAATGTAAGAGATACACTTGAGACAATTGAGGAATTGTGCATTATATTTTACTAAGAAATTCTTGCTGATTTTGTTAGGATATCCTCGTGGCTGCACCTGTATTGAGATGAGTGCTGAGACACAGAGAGATGGACTGGCAGGACACCACAATTTGCTTTAAAATATTTCAGCAAAAATTAAAAGAAAAAGCCGGGCACAGTGGTGCACACCTGTAACCACAGCAGAGGCAGGTGGATCATGGTGGGTCCAAGGCCAGCCTGGTCTACAAAGTGAGTTCAAGACAGCAAAGGGTACATAGAGAAACCCTATCTTGAAAAAAAATTAAAAGGGAAAAAATTGAAAAAAGTTAAACACAGAAAAAATTTACCATATACACATATTATATGCTAATTGATCTCACAAGCAGTTCTGTTCTACCAGGACGTATTCAAGAGCTGATAAAAAAAAAAAAAGAAGTTTTTGGGTTTTTTTTTTTTTTTAAACTGGGAGCTCCTTGCAGTTAGGTATAGCCTATATTCTGTACAAACTGGTTGCATAATTGTCAGCAAGTTGCTTAACTTTCCTGGGTCTCTATTTATTTGTGAAATGAAGATGTTGCATATAGTGACTTTTAGGTCAATTCACAATACTACTCTGGGTTCAGTGTCTCTGATAACCTCCTCATTAGTGGATGTGCAGCCAGAGACGCTGTCAAACTCTTAGTTTGTCTGAGTTTACAATGACATCTATTTATAAGTATAATTGAGGCTATTGACTTATGGCTCTCTCTTCCCTGAACAGTAGAGACAAATTTAGATGTTCTGAAATGACAGGTTCTTTTTAGTTTCTGCTATGGGGGCTTCAGTAGGGAAACCATACCCAACACAGGCTCTGAACTCAGTTTCCTTCCTGAGGCAACCAAACCCCCCTAACCCATACTCTCTCCCTTTCCTCTATTCCTTACTGCAAGCATTAGACACATTTTGGAGAAGGACTTTCTTTTCATTAGTCACTGTGGTTTTCTGAGTCTAACTTCCCCTCCCTATAATCATCCCCTTTCCCCATGATAAGCCAGCCAGTGGGCGATTCGTGACTGTGGGGACCATCTCAGTCACCCTGCCGACTCAGCCTCAGTGTGAGTTGTCACTGGGTCCTGTGGAAGTCTTTATGGCAGGCACGTCATAACCCTGCTGCAGTGTGGGCCCTGTGCTAACAAGAGCAGCGGCTGACATGCAGGGACTGCCCCTGCATGCTGGGCACAGGCAAGCCCCGTTCCAGCCACTTCCCACATTCACTTCTTAAACAGGCGAGGACAGGTAAGACCCCAAAAGATCTAGGTTGTGGTTGGGAAGTAACATTACTGTCGTTGTCGGGAGATTATTTTTACTTCAGTTTTTGCACATTAATTCCATGTCAAGTCTTAAAATATGTATCACTTAAATGATATTTTTCCCAGTAATTTTTTATTATTTAGCCACATTTCCTGGTCTCTTAAGTTTCATATCACTGTTTTAGAGAAGACTTCCTGTTTACAATTTCTCCAGCCTTCCATGGAACCCTCCAGTGCGTGCATGGTCTCTTTTCTTACATGTAAATCTAGACTCATTTATATACAAGATTCTTTTTAGCTGGGCATGCTTGCACATACCTTTAATGACTGCTTAGAGAAACCCTGTCTCAAAAACAAGCAAACAAAAAAGCTCTTTTACCCAGGTGGCTCCCCGGTTGTACCCGCACCATTTAATAAACAATCCAGCCACCTGCAGTGACTTGCAGGGACCCTCTGTGCCATGGAGCCAGTCTCCACTGTCTGAAGACAGGCTTCTTTTCATAAGCATTAATTATCTGTAATTACAGAAAAATAATTTTGAAGAACCATTTCGAGCAGGTGTAGGGAAGCAGTTGGCACATAGCAGGAAGGGAAGTGGGTCTTACGTTCTCACAGCCGCTAACTCGGCCATTCTCAACTTGTGGGTCGTGACCTCTTTGGGGTCAAATGATCCTTTCACAGGGGTCACATATCATATGCTTACATTAATGATTCATAGAAGCAGAAAAATTATAGTTATGAAGTAGCAATGAAACAGTTTTATGGTTGAGGTCACCACAACATGAGGAACCGTACTAAAGGGTCACAGCATTAGACTGGTTGAGAGCACTGCTCTCGCATGTGACCCCAGCACCCAGAGCTCAGCTGCACATAGGCTGACCCTGCAGCCCCTTGTGTTCTATCCTTAGAGAAAAAGGGAAGAGCAGACTAGAAGGTTCTGCCTGGGAAATTGAAGGTGGTTGGTTGGTTGGTTGGTTTTTTTGTTTGGTTTTTTGAGACAGGATTTCTCTATGTAGCCTTGGCTGTCCTGACCCTCACTCTGTAGACCAGGCTGGCCTCAAACTTCACCTGCCTCTGCCTCCTGAGTGCTGGGACTAAAGGCGCACCGCCACCTCCCGCCTGAGCAAGGGTCTTTGTGCTAGATGCTGAGACAGTCAGTTTCACTGTGCCTTGACTCACACCCGTTCAAATCCAGTCTTCTCTAATTCAGGTACACGCCCCTTGATTATGCATTGCTTGGCGAGCGCCACGAGGTGATCCAGTTCCTGCTGGAACATGGTGCCCTGTCTATTGCAGCCATACAAGACATCGCTGCCTTCAAAATCCAAGCAGTCTACAAAGGGTACAAGGTCAGAAAAGCCTTCCGAGACCGGAAGAACCTCCTCATGAAGCATGAGCAGCTGAGAAAAGACGCTGCAGCCAAGTAAGTGTGAATGCTCAGATCGCTCTTGGCTGAGGAGGGGAGCTGGTGGGAGATGAGGGGGGCCAGGACTCTGAATGGACCAGTGCCTGTGCAGCCTGCTGGCTCTGCCCACCCTTCTGTCTTCAGAGGACTGAGGACTTAAGGAAGGAGGTAGGCCCAATGTAGAGTAAGCTACCAAGAGAGACCTTACCTTCTTGCCTCTTCTGGCGCGCATGCGGGTGTGTGTGTGTGTGTGTGTGTGTGTGTGTGCGCGCGCGCGCGCGCGCACACAGGTACACATGTGCGTGTTCTCATAGAGGCCAAAGGACAACCTCAGTGTCATTCTTCAGGGATAACTAGCTGGGTTTTGAGACAGGTTCACTCCCTGACCTGAAGCTTGCTTGCTAAGTAGGCCGGCCTGGCTGGTAAGAAATTCCCTAGGATCTGCTCCCCCCGCCCCCAGCACTGTATTACAGGTATGTAAGGTAATATGTGCAGCCTTTTATGTTTTTTTTTTTCTGGATAGGGTTTCCCTATGTAGAATAGGCAGGCCTTGAACTCACAGACAACAGCCTGCCTCTGTGTCCTGAGTGCTGAAAATAAAAGTGTGCACAGCCGCACCCTGCTGGCCGTTTAAAACCCTGAGTTCTAGAGGTTAAACTCAGGCAGTCATGTTTGAGCTCAAGCACCCTACCAACTGGTCATCTCCCAAGCCCCCTTTTTACTTAGTTTTTCTTTTTTTTTTTTAAAGAAACTAATATCTAACCTACTTTTATTAAGTGAATGTTAAGTCTGGTTTTGATTTAACTAAAGCAACCACGTGTGCAGATAACTGGCTCTTCCTCGCCATTTCGTAACAATCCTCTGTAAATACAGTTGTCTCGAGTGCATGTGGAGCAGGCAAGGGAGACAGGACTTCCTGCAAATTCCAAGGTCAGTGGATGCCCAAGTCATAGGGAATAATGGCAACCAAAAGTGTCTACAGTGTTCATCACAGATGGTGTGTTTTCTCAAAATTTCTAATCTGTGGTTGATTAATAACTGTTACAGAAGTATTTTAAATATCTGAAGCTTCTTATATTAACAAATACCCTGCTGATGGAGCTGTAGGTGAGTGTTCCTGGGGGAACTTCCTGGCTGTGTCCTGAGTGTCTCTAAATCTTGAGTCCTCAGCTTTTGAATTTTTCTTTCCCACAATAGAGAAGTGTGAGTGTGATAAAGAACCATTAAAAATAAAAGTAGATACTTGGTGAGAAGTGAAAGGCTATTGTGTACTGGAATGCTAGCTGTAATGTAAGCCTGCAGGAAGCATTGTTTTCTGTGACTCTGGAGACGCTGAAGTAGTTGGTGTCTTGGTTTGGGTTACTGTTGCTGTAATGAAACACCATGACCAAAGCATCTTGGGGAGGAAAGGACTTGTCCTGCTTATGCTGCCACGTCATAATCCATCGTCAAGGGAAGTCAGGACAGGACAGGAACAGGGCGGGAACCTGGAGGCTCCTGCCTGGCACTGCGGCCCTGGACGGGTGCTTACTGGCTTGCTCAGCCCACAAGACTGGATGTCTTTAGTAGACCAAAGGCTCTAGTGCCAGTGAAGGAATGAACTTGCCGGCAAGTCGAGGGCAAGCAGGCAGAGAGCAAAGGCTTCCTTCTTCGATGTCCTTACAGGCTTCTAGCAAAGGTCTGGCCCAGATTAGATCCAGATTAAATATCAGTGTTAAAGGCGCGACTTTGCCAGCTCAGACGATCTGGATGAAAGATTTGTCTTCCTGTTTCAAAGATCAAGGTTAGAAGAGGATCTTCCTATTTCAAATTAGGCAAAAATCCCTCCCAGGTGTGCCCTCCATTTGGGGGCTTTAGTTCCAAACGTAGTCAAGTTGACAAGCAAGTATGGCCATCTCAGTTGCCATCACAGGGAACAGCATATTATACTCTATTTTATGCATGTCTGTATACATGTGTATGTATGTTCATATGTGCACTTTCATGCGCTGAGTGGAAGCTGAGGACATCCTTGGGTATCAGTCTCACAAACACTGTTCCCCTCCATTGAGGTAGGGTTCCTCAGTTGGCCTGGAGCTCAGCAATTGGGCTAGAGCAGCTAGCCAGTGGGCGTCAAGGATCTTCTGGTATCCACATACTCACTACTGCGTCTTCAAGAGAGCGCCACCGTGTCTGGATTTTTACATATGTTTTGGGTACCTAAACTAGGACCTCATGTTTGCAAGGCAAGTGTTCTACAGACTAAGCATCACTCAGCCCACCCCAACCCCCTTTCTAAATGCTACTCACTATGTAGCCCAGGCTGGCCGTGAGCCCCTGGCCCTCCTGCTTTATCCTCACTGAGTGGCAGAGTGCACAGGTGTGGACTGCCACTCTCAGCTGGCACTCTCCGCACTCTTAGTGAGGCTGACTTCACTCTGCTTAGCCTAAAGCCTCTACACGCTGCTTTTTTTAACCTGCTTTACAAGTCCTCTGCTTGTGGGTAACAGCTGTAAGGGAACCGTACACATGACAAAGTATCTTTAGTTTTAAGCGAATGCTATATGGGGTGGAAGGGAACCCCCATTGATGGATTGTTACAGGCCTCCCAGTGAATGCCTGACACCTTGAATCGCATCAAAGCCTGTACTATGCTAGTTCACTTACAGTTTTGGACCTAAGTGTTGTAAAGGTGATGAATTCAGGATTCAAAAGTGATACCTTGAAATGTGATATTTCCCCAGTATGAGACTGTCATATTGTGGAGCAACAGTCTTCACTCCCACTCAGCCTTCGCCTTGAGTAAACAACTGACGCTGTATTGTACCTCCTGTCACTGAACGCTGGTGTTCACTAGGTGTCTTAGGGCACTCAACATTGCCAATAGCTTTCCAGAGCTGTCATAAGTTGAGCGCTTTCTGGGCATACTTGGCTGATTGTTGTTGCTCGTGTGTGCCCATGATAAGTTTTTCTTATATATGAGGCATAGTAAGAGATTACGCAGTAATACAGTAGAACCATGCTAACAACAGATCATATGAACATTACAAGAATGCGGTTCTTTCTCTCTCAAAATATCTTACACACTTTTTAAAATCTCTCACTTAAAAAAAAAAAAAATCTCTCACTTGAGGAAAGCCCTCTTTGACAGACCTTAATTTTTGGCATTTTTGCTCTGGTGTTTCGGAGGTATTATTAAGTGTGAAAGTTTTGTGAACACAGAACTGTGGCATCACAGCTGTGACCCTCAGAACAAAATGTTGCTCAGCATGGCACAAAATTTAAAACTTAGAAATTGGTTGTTTCTAGAGTTTTCTATTTACTGTTTTAATCCCCGATTCACAGTGCGAAACAGAAACTAAAGGAAACAAAACCATACAGAAGCACTGCTTTATTTCCTCCTATTGATGGTTCCGTAAACTGCAGCTTAATATGTAAGAGCCCTTCAGATTCAGTCATATGCATATACAATGCATATGCATACACCTGACTATGAAGTGCCACTCTCCAGCAGCACCACGGCTGACATTCTATGTCCACAAAAAGGAATATATTCATCCAAACCCATCCTGCTTCATTTGTAGAGGCAGGAGACTTGAGTTCTTCCCTGTACGCCCTTCCCAGCAGAGAAAGAGGGGTAATGAAGTGGGAGGGTGGCCGGATGCTGAGATTTATGTGATGGTCAAAGACCATCTTCTCTCTGGCCTTCGGTTTCCTCGTCTGTGATATGTCATGAGGTAGACTACCTGATTTAGGGACCTTCTTCAGCTGTGTGGAGACTCCCAAGTCTGCACTAGAAGCTTCTTCCTCTCCCAGAGGGACTAGTTTGAATGAACTCACTGTTGAGTCAGTGCAGAGCTGGGGACGTGTTGTATCTCCTGTCAGTGCAGAGCTGGGGACGTGTTGTATCTCCTGTACAAGGTTTAAACGTTGGCCCCTTAAACAGCATCGCGCTTTACAGTTTACCTTTACGTAACATGTTCGGTGTCCTAGTCCAGAGGCTTGAGGCAGCAAGGAGATTTTAGAAAAGGACCACACCAAGCCTCTCTCGTTGTTATTCCATTGATGTCCTCTGCAATGGAAGAAAGAGCTTTTTGTTTTTAATTTCTAGCTTCTGAAGTCAACATTTGGGAACTCTTAAATGGCAGCTGTGCTTGCTTGTAATCATACTGTGACTTAACACAGTGGGAAAGCTGAAGTGTGTGCTGTTGTCCCTCACTTACAGACATGCCTTCCTGGTGTCAGTGTTGGAAGTACAGTTCATAACATCCAACCATCATCTCACTCTTTCTTTGTCCACCCCCACCTCCACACCCATCCTTGTTCAGACCCCACTTCCTTCACTCACCCTTGTTTAGACCCCACTTCCTGCATTCACCCTTATATAGACCCCACTTTCTGCACTCATCATTGTGTGGACCCCATTTTCTGCATTCACCTTTATGTGGACCCGACCTCCCTTCACACTCAGCAGACCCCCACCTCCCACACTCATTCCTGAGTGGACCCCAAGCTCCCGCACTCGTCACTGTATAGACCCCAGGTGAAGCTCTTGGAGACTGCTCTCATTTGTCTCACTTCAACTCTCAAAAGTTGCTTCTTAAAGCCCACATCATTATTTAATTTGTCTTCAAGATGGGGCTGGAGAGATGGCTCAGAGGTTAAGAGCACTGACCGCTCTTCTAACGATCCTGAGTTCAATTCCCAGCAACCACATGGTGGCTCACAACCATCTATAATGTGACCTGATGACTTCTTCTGGCATGCAGGTATACGTACAGATAGAACACGATATACATGAAACAAAGAAAGAAACAAAGAAAGAAAGAAAGAAAGAAAGAGGAAAGAAAGAAAGATCCGAGTTCTGTGCTGCATCTTTGGTGAATGTGTGGTGCTAGGCCCATGGCATCATCGCCATGTCTACTTCTCGTTTACCCATGTTTGGACATCAGGAATCTCCTTTGAAATGTGAGCAGGTGAAAGGGTCTCATTAAACACGAAGGAAAGTGATCTCTAATTCATGGCAGACACAAGATTACAGATATATTTTCTAAGAGGTAGTTTAGACGTTCCTATTTAAGAAATACCCATACTTATTTAAAAGCACTTCATATCTCATAGGGCACTGCTTGAGCCGCTGCCAAAATAAATATAGTATAATTTACCTGCCAGAGCACAGAGTATCTGAGGCAGAACCTTGTTTGTGTCAATCATCTGTCTTCTTTGAAGCCTCCTTTTTTACGGGACTATATTTTACTCTCTCGTCTCACTCTTCCTTCCTCCATCTTAGGAATCGTACCATCTGCACACTGAGCTCAGCCCTACCCTTTACACTGTACACATGCTATCCTTCTTTCTACTGGAAATGTACCCATCCTTAAAAATTACATTAGAGCCAGAACAGAGGAGCACATCTGTAGTTTCAGCTATCGGAGGCTCATGCAGAGAAGGGTCATATGAGTCCAGGGCCACATAGCTAGAGATCCTTCTCAAAAAAATATTTTAAA
The DNA here is from genome assembly GCF_903995435.1 of Acomys russatus. Lineage (NCBI taxonomy): Eukaryota > Metazoa > Chordata > Mammalia > Rodentia > Muridae > Acomys > Acomys russatus. The sequence continues at coordinate 59,230,790 of NC_067138.1, forward strand.
TTAGATCATCTCTCTAGAAAGCCCCTTAAGCAGTCTCCCATCATTAGCCCCTGAAACGCTGATCCTGTGTGTTCAGCTGCCCACTGGACGTTCCCACCTTGCCATCCTATGGTCACCACAACACATCGGACCCCTAGAATACAATTCTATACTATCTCATTCTTGTACCAGCACTGTCTCCAGGTCTCTTTTCTCTCCGCTACAATGCCCACACACCCTCAGACTTGAACCATCAAGATCAATCATCTCAAACCGAGAGACCTGGGCTTCCTTCTGGCATGAGACTGAGATGGCCGTATAGAGTTACACAAGTACATCCAGGCTGCCCACCAAGTTCATGCAAGTACTTTCTACAAGGAGTTCTGTGTCCTCAAGAAAATCAAACGACAGGGAATTTTGTCTCTCCCAAGAGAGCACATTCCATCCGTGGAGGTTTCTGTCTGACATTTCTTTTCTCTTTTGTTAAGTCATGTTTACTTACATGTATGTGTGTGTATCTGTGACTGAATATGTGCATGTGAGTACAGGTGCCTGTGGAGACCAGAGAGGCATAGCATCCCCTTAGGGTTGGAGTCACAGGCAGTTGCGAGCTGCCTCGTTAGATGCTGGAAACCAAACTCAGGCCCTCTGCACAGCAGTACATGCTTTTAGCTGCTGACCCTAGCCTCCAGAAGGATTTTTCCTTGAAAACTACTCCTCAAAGCCAAAGAGGAAAATCTAACTATCTTCTCACAAACCACTCTGAGGCATGCTCATGTCACTCCTATTCCTACCACAGACATCCTTTGGTTTTATAACAGGGCTTGCTGCAGGCTGTCTGCCTGACCATCCCTAGTTCTTCAGGGCTGGGCTATGCATTTCACTGTTTTGCCCCCCAAAGTCATGTAAGGAGGAGGAGTTACCTCTGTGGTCTCCTTCATGCAGCCCAACTCCTCAAAGCCTCAATCTCTCATCTGCAAATGAAAAAAGTTTCCTTAGTCAGATGGGCTTCAAGGCTCTAGAAATGTTCTAAGGCCACACACAGCGGTCCATAGGTCAAGAGTGTATGTCCATTTTAGGGAAAGAGGAGCTACAGCTTTTTTTTTTTTTTTTTTTTTTTTTTTTTAAACCCTCATTCTCAAAGTGACTGGTGAGTCACAAAAGACTTCCTTTTACCTGGACTGAATGATCTCTGAGGTCCTTCCAGCTCTACTATTCTAAAAGCAGAAGGTCCCAGACACATGATATTTTCTTATTCTCTGGGAAGGAAGTAAAGACCAAATACTCTACCTGTTACTCAGAGACAATGAAGAAGCAGGATCTGACAGACCCTGAATACTAAGCAACAGCCAGGGGAAAGGTTGTAGCCAAGCCCTCCGTCTCCTGCGGCAACCAGCTGCTCTCACTAGAAACCCTACGGTGGGAGCTTGGTTATCATCGCTGCAGGTACTACCAGAGGGAAGCACTGGCCTCTGAGAAGTCTTCTAAGTCAAAGACTGCCTGAGAGCTGGTTGCCAAGTCTTTGCTCATGCTCTCACCCAGCCTGGAATAGCCTCTCCCTTCACTCCTCTCCTAGTTTGACATTCTTCATAAGGAGCCTTTTCCTGTCTCTGTCTAATTAGCATCTGCTTCCTGCATCCCCCCATATCAGTGTAGACACCTCCATCTTAGTACTCATCCCTTCCGATCTCCCTCCCTATCTGCAGGAAGGTGTGGATCTGGTTCCCCCACTTGACTGTCAGTTTTTTAAGAGCAGGGACTGTGTGCCTTTCAGTATGTGGTTTTGGTAAGAGTCAAAAAAGTAAGTATTCAGTAATTGCTCCTGCTGGTTCTGAGACCTCCTCATAAAAGAGACTTGGTACTCTCTAGAAGTGTACAGTCCTTTTTTTCCATATCATATATACATGGTATGTGTATGTAGGTGCACATACCTTGGCATATATGTGGAGGTCAGAGGAGAATTTGGGGGGATCAGTCCTGTCCTTCTACCCTGAGATTGAACTCAAATGACCAGGCTTGTATGGAAGCCACATCTCCCCACTGAGCCACCTCACCAGCCCCTAGTCTTCTGATATTGTAACATGGCATTGTCACTCACACATGTGTTTGATTATATTTATAGCTATCCTGGGACACAGCCCAGTGGCTACACATTGGACATGCTTTCTATGCCTTCGTTTCCCCCTTTGCCATATGGAAGCACTGGACTTCTGCACTGCTGTGACCAAAATGACTGACAGACACAACTTAAAGGAAGAAAGATTTTGCTTCTCGGTTTTGGTGGTACCCATCCTTCCTGGCGCTCACATTGTGGCAGCCAAGAAGCAGGGAGAGAACAGGAAAGGACAGAGCAAAATATAGCTTCAGGTGCCCACCTCCAATGATCCATTCCTCCAGCTAGGCCCACCTCTACCTCTTTACAATAAGATCATCAAGCGATTCATCCATACATTAGACCAGAGGCCTCAGGATCTGTCTCTCAAAGCCACTGTCATAAGCATACTCTGAGGTGTGCTCTACTGACCTGGGTTATTTTTAATCTAGTGAGCAGACACCCTTGAACATTTTCCATTCCAATCTGTGAGTCTCCGTAAGTGTAGCACTTTAACTTGCCTGTCCTAGTCAAGGCAGCGTTTACACACCACTTACCTTCATAACGTGCTGGGGTGCTTATATGTTTGTGCATCTGGCTCTGCAGCCCTGCAGGTTGATCAAGAGCAAATCAGCCCCGGATAGGGTTAAGAGCAACAAGGCTCGCCTCTGAAAAGTGAGTGCTAGGAGATGGAAATTGTGATTTCTTCCTCATTTAGACACAAGATGTTGACAAGTCCCTACCCCTACCAGATCCAAGGGGACTGGGAAGAGCAAGGATTTAATATCTGTGACACCTGGAAGGTTTAATTTTTTTTTAATGCATCATTTTCTTTTAAAAAAAAAAAAAAACTTCATATTCTTGCACCTGAGGTTGAGTTAAATACCCTCATGAATATGTCATTTCTGCTAATTCTGGTTATTTAGTTCTACAAAAATAAAAATAAAACACCGTTCCATCTCCAAAGAAGTCTCCAGGAAGCAGCCTGTTTGATGTTTACATACTCTCATCACTTTGTCAGGCTGCCTGCCATTTTGTCGAGTGACAGACCTTACTGGAGGCCTGTGGTAACAGAGCCTGGCCCCTGGCTGTGTAATGGCTTCTTAAATTAAATGGAGATGTTTTGGTTCTTAAAAGAAATAAGCTCAAACAATAAATCTCATTTATCACCTGTGAGCCACTCTTTTTGTTGTGAAGATCCACAGAGATGCCAGCCCAGTCACACTTGCATGTCAATGGAAAGATCCAGGACCATTCCCTTAAAGCCACTCTGTTCCTCTGCACAGTATGCAGAGCGAGGCTCCCTCTCCCTGCCTATAGCATTTAGCAGAACTGCAGCCACCTGGGTGTCTCCACCTTCTTCTGAAATGTAACCTATACTCCAGGCTATCCACTCCATAGCACCTGTCAATCACCTTGAGTGGCATTTACTAGCTTGTATGTAGGTTTCTCTTTTCCTATCTGTCCCCTTCTGGGTAAAAGATTGTCCAGGGTGGACCTGGGGTCTGCAGTCTTCATTCTGTGTCCTTCGTGCCCACAGAGAAGAACCTCAGGGAATGTTAGGGTCCCTACAATTATATAGTCGCACTGGTCCAATAGGTCCTGTCCTTAGCCCCTCCCCATGTTTGGCCTGAGCCAGCTCTCTGGGACTGTTGATGGCTTGCCTTTGCCTTTCTTTGCTGCTGATCTCTAGACCTGGCTTGTCCTGTCGAGCGTTTTTATACTGTTGCTCAGAAACTGAGCTGAGCCATCAGTGCACCGTCTGGTTTTGAAAATCATCTCAGAGGCCTGACTGGGCTGGAGCTATAAGGTGTCTACAGTTAACTTTCCCATGTCATCATTTCTGTTTGTGATGGTCTGTTTTACAAGTAGAGCAGATTCAAGGCAGCCCCTGTGACTGAGGGCCTTGGCGGCATTCTGCTGTGCTTGCTGGACCAGGAGAGAAAAGGGTGGAGTTTTGCATAGCTCCAGGAACAGCCCAGCAACCTGGTTAGACTGTGTGTGTCTCGGCAGCGCAGACTGATCTGTGTGATGGTTTTGGCTACGTTCTCTAAGGCCTGGTACAAGGAGGTGGTTGCTGTTATGCTTAGAGACAAAGCCAGCCTCAGAAAGTGCATCTCCATCCCATGGTGTGCCAGCTCCTCTCGACATTCCAGCCCATCTTGACGGCTCTGAAGCAGGTGAGGCCTTTTTGACTTTTTTCTCTTCTTTGCCTTTGTTTCCAGAAAACAACGGGAGGAGGAAAAGAAGCGGAAGGAAGCTGAACAGCAAAAAGGACTGCTGAGCACAGACCCCCCAAAACCCGAAGGCCCCCCTTGCCCACTCAGCTCCCAGAATGAGCCCAGCAAGCAGAGTCCTGGCAAGCAGCCACCTGCTAGCCACAAGGTCCAGAGCCCTGACCCAGAACCCAGCAGGTCTGCAGGCCAATGTCCAGGCAGAGCCTCCCACAAGGACTGTTCCTCAGACCTTCAACGAACAGCCTCCAGGCAGCCAAATGGTAAGCTGGGCCTGGGCTCTCTGAGGCCAAGCAGTGGCCTGGACTTCTTGCCTGCCAGGTATTACAGTAGCGCCAAGGCCTGTGGTGATGTGGTTTCTGTTGTTCGTTTCCTCTGGCTCTCACTCTTCTTCTTTCTCTTGCTTCACTATAGTTTCTAGAACCATCCTAGGACTCTTTCTTTACCGACTTGTAGTGTTTTGAGTGCATTTTTTTTTTTCATCTAGTTTTGGACACTGTGGCTCTGGGTATGACATGTGTAGCTTGCTTCGGTCTGCTAACATCAATACGTTCACCACTGAGTGAAACACTGACACTGCTCTGTCACTTAGGGAGCTGCAGCACTGTGTCATTGCTGGGGCTTCCCACATCAGGTTGTGTACAGTCACCTGTAACTCCAGTTCCAGAAGATCTGAGTCTTTGCTCTGGACTTTATGGCACATGCACTTAGGTTTACATATCCCCACCCCACTGACACACGTATACACTGAATTTTTAAAATAATAAAAATAAATCTTTAAATAAATATCATTGGTGAAGATCAGCTGTTATCACTGTCATCGTGGCCCAGTGTTTACACGAGGCATTTTAAATACTTTGAACTGTTACAAATTAAACAGTGGTAAAAAGCCTCCCCAAATCTACAGGCAACTGCTGATAGTTTTTTTTTTTTTTTTTTTTTTTTTTTTTTTAAGCAAACAATATCTTAGTATAGATTATTTTGAAAAGTTCTCCGAGAGCTCCCTGTCACTTAGGGTTTGGATAATCCAGTCTGTCTCTCTGGACCTCAATTAACTGAGCTATAAAATGGGAGTGTACCTTGCCCTACAAGGTAGTTATGGATAGAAATAAAACAATCTATAGGATTTATTCTCACCAACGTCATGTAAGTCTTCATTCGCTGGTTCTTTCAGCTGGCCTTGACTAGGTGCCCATTGTTGGAGTGACCTTTTCATGCACTGTGTGAAGGTTTTCTTTGTGTCATCAGTTGTTAATTCTGTACTGCTACAGAGCTGAGTACTGTCCTTTGGTTTTCTTATTCTAATTGCTCAGCACCTGGATCATATTTTGTAAACGTACACTTCCCTCACCTTCTGATTGTAGAGGCAGGAGAGGAGGGCGGGACTTCCAGTAGAGATAGGAACTCTGGGAAGGAATCGGAGGGAGAAGATTCGCCAGTCAGACACAAAGGAAGAAACAGGTGCCAGGGACTGAGACGAGGTAACGAGCCACATGGCAGATATAGATTTGTATAAATGAGTTAATTTAAGTTATAAGAGCTAGTTGGGAACAAGCCTAAGCTAAGGCCAAGTTTCATATTAAAATAAAAGGTCTCTGTGTCATTTGAGAGCTGGCGATCCCAAGAAAGTCCCAATATAATTGGCACCGAATGGTTATAACTAATATTCTGGCAGCCATGTTGAATATTTTGAGTTCTTTCTTAGGGCCTTGACAGGTGACATTTTCTGTTTCTGTGTGAATTATACCGTGCTTCCTTGGCACAGCCACATCACCTCTCTAAACAAGGCCATGCTTCCGTGTCCTAATTTCTCATCCCTCCCCAGCCGCCCCGATTATAAAGATCGTCTTCACTGCTGTCATTGGCAGGACTGTCTGTTTTTCCCACCACATGGCAAGAGCGATAAGTACAGGACTGCTGTTGTTGTCTGTTGCTGCGTGTGACACACCACACTAAAACTAAGTTGCTTAGAACACCCAGTCTTCATTCCCCAGGATGCTACAGTTTACCTGTTCCCTAGAAGGCTTCCAGAAGCCTTGCCCCTCACATGGAGCCCAGGCTGAATTCCAATGTCTCAGATCGGCTGCCTCACATGTCTGGCAGCCAGCGCTGTTACCAATGTCCTTCCATCCGTCCAGTAAGCTAGACTCACACCCTCACACTGTTCTCAGGAAACAAATGCAGAAACTACAAGACCTCTTGAGAAACAGGCTACCGAATGCACATACCACGCTGTTGATCAACAAGAGTTAGGAGACCATCCCAGACTAACCAGTGACAGGAGACTCCTACTATGTGCACCCTGTGAGGAGAGAAACTCGTAGCCATTTTGTCACAGCTTGTCCACGTATTTCTGACATGGGAAGTATTCTTACTCCTATTTCTGACCCCACATCCGAATGATCACATCAGGCTCAAAGTCCAGATGTGCTGAAGCTTTCCAGAGTGGGACTCTTCCAGTTTAAATATCAAGCAACCAATAAAGATGCATTAGTCATGTTCCCACAGGCCTGAAATCACATCGGTGGTGTGAGAGCACAATAGTCACAGCTGACAGGCTTCAGGTGGAGGAGGAGGAGGCCTAGCCAGCAGGCCAGAACAAGTCAGGAAGCCTGCTAGCCACACCAGCATGGCCCCTGCCCTGCAGAGGCCTGATCAGGATTCCTCCTCAGCGGCTCCTTGTGCCATTGTTTCCTTGGCTCTTGTCCTGCTCCTGAGAAGCCCTTCCTTTTCTTAAGAAGTAGCCAAGTCTGAAACAGAGTACCTTTCTCAGGCTGCTTCCTGCCTATAGACCATCGATTCCCTGGGATTCTCCTTAATTTAAGATATCTTCCCATGTCAAGTTCAGGTTGACCTCAGGAATGTGAATATCTCAGGAAGTCACTTTGCATCCATTCCAACAGACTTCCTGTGTGTCATGCAATTCTCAGGGAAGATGCTCACAGAGTCTTAGAAATCTCAAAATGTTCCATTTTATATATTTTTGATGTCCCAATAAAGGGCAGTGCAGCCATACTTTTGGCTTGATCTTTATCCCAAGACACACTCCTCCTCCCTCTCCCCCTCCTTCTACCTCACCCTCCCCCCTCCCTGTCCCCTTCTCTCTCTCCCTCTCCCCCTTCCCCCTCCCTGCCCCCTCCTTCTACCTCGCCCTCCCCCCTCCCTGCCCCCTTCTCTCTCTCCCTCTCCCCCTTCCCCCTCCCTGCCCCCTCCTTCTACCTCACCCTCCCCCCTCCCTGCCCCCTTCTCTCTCTCCCTCTCCCCCTTCCCCTCCCTGCCCCCTCCTTCTACCTCGCCCTCCCCCCTCCCTGCCCCCTTCTCTCTCTCCCTCACCCTCATCCTTCTCCCGTCTCCTCTCCTCTCCTCTCTCTCTCCAGCTCTAACCCAGCACATCCTGGGATCTTTATTTTTTGTTCTCTAAATTCTGCTTGTACTTTATTTATATTCCTTTCTCCCCACACCTCATCATCTTCAGTGTAAAAGCAGCCATTACTCCTTCATTCCATCAGGAGATCACCTGAGCAGTGTCTCTGGGTTCACTGTGTAGTGTCCTATCTCTCAAGTTACTGCAAGGACCATGCTCCCGAGTACTCTGCCCTTAATAACAAGGTTCACCTTCTCCGCACCCCAGTGGTAATCCATTCCTGCTCTCCCAGCTTCAATGCAGTCTCTTCATTGTCCTAGCAGTTCTGCCCAGCCAGTCCCAAAGTCAATGTCAGGGGTCTCTGTTAGGGCAGCACCTCTCTTTCTGAGGGTTCCGTTTCTATGTCAGCTATTGTTTGTGACATAAGAGACTACCCCCAAACCAAGTGGCTTAAAAGAGCAGTTCACTGCCTCTCAGAGTGCTGTGGGTCACCTGTGCTCACTCATATGGCTGCTTAACTGGCAGGGTTGACTGGGTAGAAAGCCAAAGTGGCCTCCTCAGTATGTCTGGCCACTAGTGCTGCTGATGGCTGAGGAGCCTTAGATCTCTTCTTCTCTCTGGCCTGTCATTCCCAACTATATTCTACCATCTTCATTGTGCTCAAAGAGAAGGCAGATATTTCAAGGCCTGAAATTGTACACTCCAGCACTTTCATATCATTTCTGCCACATTCTGGTCTTAAGCAAAGATTTAAGAGTGAGAATTCAACTCCTCCTCTGAGTAGATGAAACTCCACAGTCAGACTGCACAGGCTTGACTCCACCCCAACCCCAGTACATTCTCTCGTAACAGGAACTGTGTCTAGTACTTTGCATCCCCATTACCTCACTGGATGGCTAATACTACAAAATACTTGAATGTGTAGTTGGGTACAATGAGCTGAGGCTGGAGATCTGCAGTAAAACCCTGATGACCAGCCCTGACACGGAGTCTTTACTGGGCACATGCTGTATCAGACACATGGCCAAGGAGAAGCTTCTGCTCAGTTCCCTGCATTGTCCATGCATTCATTTGGCAGACAGGCTCTGAAGCCCACACTGTCCCAGCTGTGCTGAATTAGCCGTCAGGACTGAGGACAGCATCACCATGTTCTTTCCTCCAGATGTGAGCACACACTGATTACCCAAGAGTGTCTATTCTGCTGAATGACAACGATGCCCTGGAGCTACTCTGCTGCTGTGCTGCTCTGCAGACCTTGTGCGACTGCACAGGGTAGAGTAGAGCATGCTGCCCTTATTCTAAAGCATTCCTGGCACAGCAATACTGCAAAGGCAGCCAGGTCTGCTGTGGACTACACAGAACTGGGATAGGTGGCTTCCAACCTTCAACACTGTGGATTTCTTCACTTTCTGATAAGCCTTTTTATTTTGTCCTTTAATCACACTGCTACTAGTTGGACTTCTCCAGTGACCCAGTGCTGCGACACACTATGACTAGGTACCATGACAAAGGCAAATTACAAAAGAGGTTATGAGGCTTACAGTTTCTGAGGCTGAGTACACAGCCGTGACGGGAGCAGGACAGCAGGCATGGTTCTGTAGCAGAGAGAACTAACTGGGAACAGCATGGTCTTTGGAAACCTCAGAGCCCACCCTTTCCAACAAGGCCACACTCTCTAATCTTTCCCAAACATGGGACCAAGTGTGCAAATGTGTTAGCCTATGAGGGCATTCTCATTCAAACCATCGCAATGAATATTCTCATACATATGATACATGGTAATGCTTATAATATGTAATCTCATATATATATATATATATACATATATGTTCTCTTTCTCACTGGCTGCTGCTCTGCCGACTTAACTCATACGCCTATATATCTCTGTCTGACATCTGAACACTGGTATAAAAAGAATAACTTGAAACCTAAGATGATACTAAAGCCTGGCCGTAGGAGAGCTAGCAATTCAAGAGCCCTGTGACCCGTGCCCAGAGCGGGGAACCTGCAGGTGTCATGTCACTGCCAGTTCCCTTTGTCTCCTTAGGCATGGCTGTCCAGGGTCCCAGTCCCAAAGAACACTTCTCAGCAGGTTCTAAGCTGAAAGATTGACCTTCAGACCTGTGACCTCCAAGGACCTCCCTCACCAGTCTGCTCACCTGAGCCTCCTGGCTCTTGGTTGCTTTTATTTCTGCCTTGCTAGTTCAACACGTCTGTGGATTGTGTCATTTAATTCTGTATTTCCATGTCCTCAGTGGAAACATGTCAACTCTGCTTTTTCTAAAGTAGTTCTTTCCTCATTGATGCTCTTTTCATTAAGTTTTCCAATCTATGTGTTACATTTACTTTTTCAAACATACCTTTTTACATATGTTTAATCTCATGTGTGTTTATCAAGCTCCCAGGAAACCTAATCCTATGATGTGTATATTCATTTTTGTTCGAGGCAGACTGTTCCCTTGTGCGCTTTGTAATTTTGGACCATGATGTCATCTTCAGAAGACCGCCTCTCTGTACACTTAGTTGAGGACATGTCACACAAAAGCAATATTGCATATGCTTTAATGGGATATCCTAGGACACCTCATCTTGAGACCAGCTTATACATTAATGTCACTTATGGTTAAAAACATGGAACACCAGTCTGGTTTCAAGTTTGCAAGAGAGACTACCCATTCTGAGTCTAGGTTGAGACACATCTTCATCCCCTGCTGCTGGGGAGCACACTTTAATGTGTATTGTTACTTCAGAGGGAGAGCCTTTCAGGAGCCCTGGCTTCTTGCCAGGTCTTCATTCCAGTTAACATTCTGCCTGCAAGGCTTTGTCTCAACACAGCCAAGTATCTAATGAGATACCCTTTACCTGCTCCACTGCTGGGCAGTGATGAAGTCACTTTTCTGCCTTTCAGTTTTTTCTTTTCAGCCTCCAGGATCCCTGTATTTCCTAGAAGGCAGGAAGGTGCCTTTAAAAGGATGTTCTTAGGCCAGGCATAGTGGCACACACCTTTAATCCCAGCACTTGGGAGGCAGAGGCAGGTGGATCACTGTGAGTTTGAGGCTAGCCTGGTCTACACAGCGAGTCCAGGACAGTCAAGGCTACACAGAGAAACCCGGTCTCGAAAAAAAACAAAAACAACAAAAAAAAGATGTTCCTGGTAGTCTAGGGAGTGACTGGTGTTTTCAGGCTGCCTAGCCCATCAAGTTGCTAGAAAGAAGTGTTTTGTTCTGATTACATTGACATGGATACTGTAATACTAACAGATGTGTCTTCGTCTTACATGTGAACAAATGAATAATTTGCCCTCACCTGAAAGTTTTAGGAACTGATTTTATTCTATTTCTTACATGTCTACCAAAGAAACACCCAAGGAACACTGCAGAGGCCCCTCTGCTTGTTCACACCTCAGATCCTGTGAAGGTGGTGATGGCTGCAGGCGTCAGGGAGCATCCTCTGTGGAGAAGTGCAGAGGTGAGACCAATGGTGAGCACCAGAGGTGTGAGGAGGGGCCAAGCAGAGGCAGGCAGCCCTTGTCCATTGGGTCAGCCCGGCCTGCTGAGAAAGGAGAGTATTCTAGCCCTGCAGTTGCAAGTGCTTCCCAGCAGGACAGTCCCAGGAAGACCAGCAGGAAGCAGGACAAGGCACCCAGGCCCAGAGGTGCTTCCCAGAAAAGGTGCACCCACCAGCTCAAAGACAGGTGCTCTCCAGCAGGGTCCAGCAGGCCTGGCAGTGCCAAGGGGGAAGTTGCCTGTGCCGAACAAAGTTCTCTCCACCATCGCACACCAAGGAACAAGGTGGCCCAAGACAAGCTTAGAGGAGGGGTCTCCTCAGATTTGCCACTCAGCACAGAAGAGTTGAAATCAGGACACAAGAAGCTGTGTGAGGACATCTGGGCATCTCCAGAGAATGATGTGGCTCATGGCCCCTCATCCGGACAGAGTGTGAATATTCACCTTCTTCCTGTAGAGCAGCGATTGCAGATAATCCAAAGGGAACGAAGCAGGAAAGAGCTGTTTCGCAGAAAGAACAAGGCAGCAGCAGTCATCCAGCGAGCTTGGCGAAGGTAGGAGGGCAAGGGGCTACAGTCTACATTGCTGCTGTTGTGACACCCTGTGCTACCTCATGTGTCCCAGTGAGTTCTACAGTCTATCAGTGACTTCTGTCTTCAGGATAGCGACAACTGGATGAAACCTTCCTGTGTATGCCTCTCTCTCTCCCAGCACTCTAAGTGGTTTAAGTAAAATGGAAGATTTGGGGGGGGGGGGGGGGGCAGTGTCAGAAAAGTGCCCAGGACAGGACAGTAAAGAAAAGCTCTGGTTTGCAGTTACACAGCCCAACATTGCACTACAAGCTCTGTCAGTTGCTTGATTTAGACAAACCTCTGGGCCTCCCTTGGTTCTCAGTTTTCCCATTTGTGTGGTGGGATGTATCAACTCTTGCACCTGAGGTTTATTGACTGCTGTGATGAGATCATGTATGCTTGGTAAACTGATTCATCATATGCAAGATCTTTTTTAAAGAGAATATTTTAAGCTAGGTGAAATGGCACATGCTTGTAATCCAGCATTCCAGGCGACAGAGCAGGCAGAACTCTGAGTTCAAGGCCAGCCTAGTCTACAGAGCAAGTTCCATAAAGCCAGGGCTGCACACAGAAATCCAGTGTCAAAAACAAAGCAAGTAAACAAACAAACAAAAAAACAACGAATTTTAACATTTATCCTGTGTGTGTGAAAGGATAACTTGCAGAAGCTAATTTTCTCCTTCTATCATGTGGGGCTTAGGAATCGAACATAGGTCACTGGGCTTGGTGACAGGTGTCTTTACCCACCCAGTCACCTCACTCGTTCCACACAAGATTTTTTCTTTTTTTTTTTTAATCTCTAACCCAGGAATTAGTCATTCTCCAAATAGCTAACCCAGTGCTTTGATATACACGATCATTGTGCCTGAAATACATAACCCTATTTGAGCAGCCATCACACACACTCAGACTGAACTGGAGCCTAGAAGCTGGGTGGAGGCTATGCTCGAGGACTGAAAGTGTGTGTGGAGCCTGACACTTCCCTCACACTGTAGTCTCCACTCCAAACGAAGCCTTTCCTTGTAGACAACACAGGAAAGGACTGGGCCCCCTGGGTTCAGTGGAGTTATGTGGCATTTAATGCCAGGAGATGGTGACAAAACAGCAAGTCACTGGGAACTTCATATGCTGTATGTCTCTCACACACACACACCATCAGCAGAAAAGAGAGCCCCAGAAAGAAACAGTAGTAGCACAGAGCAGAGTAGCCAAGCTAGAGAGAGGCCTCTGAGACACCCTATCAGAGACTACAGAAGCCAGAACTAAGCCAGATGTCCTTTCCCCTCTGTTCATGTGGCTCCAGCCACACCCAGGAGGCTGTCAAGACAAGGAGCAGGAAGATGGCCTGTGCCTGCAGTAGCACTTGAGACTTGGATTGCCCACATCCTAGGGCTTTCCCCTTCCATTACTAGTGTTTGCTGCAGTCATCATAATGGCGGTAGATAGAGGTTCCTTGTGCTCTTGTTTGAGGAGGTTAGAGAACCTGGGTGGTACTCACACACCCGCAGCTGCTGTTATTGCTCCCATTGTCAATAGTAATATGCACGTGTCAGGCCAAATCCTCATAACACTGTGTGAGGGAGGTCTGGTCTCACCCCATCCCACAAATGAGGCACAAGGAGAGTCATCTTACTAACATAAAGAGCAGAAGGTGCCAGTACTGACTTTAAAGTGGTCACCCCCATGCAAGTCACAGGTGGGAGTAACCACTGTTTCTTCCCTTGGAATTCATGCCAACATACACACTGGCCACCAGCCAGGTAAACTTTGCATTAAGCATCTTGGCTGAAAACAACAGGGCTTACCCTCTCAGGCCCCACAGCTGCTCCCTAGCCGAAAGGTCTCTTCTCAGACTGTCTGTTCTCAGATTCCTTTGAAGAGTCAGAAGCTGACAGGTCCTGTCACTAAGTGTCCACAGTAAATGAGCCAAAGCCATTCCCTGGAGAACAGTGACTCACAGCACACACCCACCTGGGCAGGTGATTATGCAGGTCCTGCTGGGCTGCACTGTTGTGCAGATCTGAGGTGGGACATCAACTCTCAAAAGGGCCCATGGCAAGCCATACTGAGTGATTGTTTCTCAAGTATTCTCTACTTATCAACAGAAGCCCAAAGGACTGTCCTTGAACAGTGTCTGGCACCAAGCCTAAGGAACAGTGAAGGGTGTCAGGGACAGGGCTTGGCACTGGGATATTCATGAAATGCAGGTTATCTTTGTAAGGAACGTGTATAGGGTGGGAAACAGCCAGAAGATGGATGGAGCAAGAAGATGGAAGCTTAGGCCTGGAAAAATAGGAGTAATTATGATTTTTATTCAAACACGACTATGTTTTAGGGTATTTTTATGTATATGGGTGAGGTGGCCCATACTCTATCATATTCCACCTTACTCACTGAGCAGGGTCTCAACTGAATTCAGCTTGCTCCAGGAATGTCATCCCTGCTGTGCAGGATTACAGGTGGGCTGCCAGATCTGGTGGTATTTACATGGTGCTGGGGATACAAACTGCCACCCTCATGCTACTATGGCAAGTGCTTTACCTGCCAAGCCATCTCCCCAGCCCTCCCCAACTACCTATTTTAAATATTAAAACTGCGTAGTAGACAAGCTAAGCTGGAAAATGGATATGTAAAAATGCTTGATTTTTAGTGACACGCAGAGCCAACTGTTACCAGCATCTCTTGGGCACATTAGATATAAATTAGCAATAGACAGTAGGAAAAGAACCTACTGCCTGTGATTGAAAGGACTCCTGAGCAGAGTTAACCCCAAACAGGGAGTGTTCTTGAAAATGGGAGATGAGGACCTGTTCCTCTGCCTTAGGAGCACTATGCTCCCACCTGCAGCCTCTGTCTGCATGCTGTCCCAATCCATGCGACCAGGTGCTCATAGACTGAAAGCTGAAGCTCCCACAGCACTAGCCAGTGACTGGGCTTCCTGTTGAGTTCTCTCCAGAGCAGAGAACAGGGGAGATACTTGGCATCTCAACCGGAAGCTGAGCTGCTAGACAGTGGTACTACTCCAATAAGAGATGCTGTGACTTAAAACTTGCTGGGAAGAATCATGAAGGCTGGCTGACATTGGCCTTTGGGGAAGCAGGCAGGGGAACACCAAGCCCAGTAGGGAGGGTTTTGTTTTTGTTTTAGTAGACTTAGGAAGATTATTGGCATACTGTCATATAGGTATAGGGCTGGTTGCTCTCCTGTAAGGTCTTGAGTCATAGATAATAAAGCTACAGATGAAAACTAATGAAGCTCTCCTTTAAATGGTTCAAGACGGTCATATTAAAAATCTACAAGTACTTATGGTCTAGAACCCAACACACACGCACACACGCACACACACACACAGAGTAAACATTGCCATCATTCCTGCCATAGGCTTTACTTCCCAAGAGGGTCATCACACTAAACTCTGTAGCTCTCCTGAAATACTCCATGTGCACCCATGGCAGGCAGAGCTGACCTGTCAGCCGTGCTAGGTTAGAAACCCCATGCTTTAATTATCACCTTAAGATGTTCAGTCATTACCAATGCCCTAAGATTGCATCCCAGGGCTCAAGCCATAGGAGGGTGCCTGGAATGTAGCATGATTAATAATGGTGCTCTGACCACATCTTTTGGGCCCAAATGCCCCATTACTGCTGCCCAGACACTCCCCCTTGACGATACACTGGAGTACCAAGCAGCCATGGAAAGCCTTCCAAACATGCAGCTCCTGGCTCTGACAAGACACTCTCAGGGCAGGTGCTGCTTTCCACCTCAGCCTGTGTCATCTGCCTGTGGCTGCTGGAAGGTCAAGACTTACCAGTTGAATCCCAGTCTAAATCTTTCAATATTCAACATGAATGCTGAAACTGGGATGGGAGCTTGCCTGAGCCTCCTGTTAGGTTAAGCAAGTCTTTCGCGGAGCTGTTGGCACTGAAGGGTCTTAAAGCCTATTCTCTGTGACCCCACCAGCTACCAACTCAGGAAGCACCTATCTCGGCTTCTGCATTTGAAGCAGCTTGGAGCTGGAGATGTGTTCAGATGTACCCGAGTGTGCACAGCCCTACTCCTCCAGGTTTGGAGGAAAGAACTGGACCTCAAGTTCCCAAAGTCCACCTCAGTAAGCAGAACGTCCAAGAGTCTGCCCAAAGGCATGTCGGCCACAAAGTCTGCCAGGCACTCAGTGCTCAGGCAGATCTATGGTAAGTATTCTGAGTAGTTTGCAACAAACACCTCAGGATCCTTTGTCTCATGCCAGTCTGCAAAAGACTTAATTGGATAACCCTCCATCCAGATTTTTTAAAAAATATTTTACTTCTAAGCACCAGGAGAATTTTCATTAGTCTTTAATGCCAAGACTAAAAGCCTTACCACTTCAATTTGGACCTCTGCTTGGGGCCTCCCTCACGTTACCCCACTTCCTGGACTCTCAGACCCTAGGTCACTTTGGCCATTCTTATGCTGAGGTAGCAGTGTTGCTCACCTATGCACATGCCCTCAACCCAATCCGTTTAACAGATGAATTGCTGTAAACTGAACTATTTCCAGCTCTGCAAAAAGCCCTCAAAATAAACCAGCAGTTGAGGTTCCATAGTCTGGCTAGCTCAGCAGACAACGGAGCCCAAGTAGCTTTAGGACCATCCTCTGCAGTTTAGACCTCATTTCAGGCCTTGTCCATTCCCAACCTACCATGTCTGTGATCACTAAGTTTCCAATTCTAAATAATTTCAGCTTTTGGACTTTTGGATTAGGGATGCTTGGCCAGGAAAGTCCATGCGAGTATACCTAAAACCAAGTAAATTAACCTCAAAACTAATAGCAAAGCCCCTCCAAAATCTGAAGCATCTCTGCTTCCAAACTTTTCACCTAAAGAATGTTCAATCTGTATTCCCACACCCTGCTAATTTATGCTGGAAGACACCTGCAAGCCCTCACCTCAATGAGTAACGCAGAACTGGGTCAGGTCACGGCAGCCATTAATCAGGTGACCATCTGTTGGCTATTTGCAGGTTGTTCTCAAGAAGGTAAAGTGCATCATCCTATCAAAACTTCCAAAGTCCCTCCTGTGCTGCGTCTCAGTTCAGGTAAGGAAACCACTACAGTGGCAGAGCAGATGGGGAGAGCATGGGATGAATTTTCCTATGATCCTTGACTTCAAGTATGGGTCTTCTTATCCCTTTTTCATGGATTACTGACACCAGCATCTTTAAGAGGTAAATGATTTTCACAACTAAGATCTATGATTAATATTACCTCCAATAGAAATAAATGGCAGCTATTATTGATCCCCTTTACATTCTTTTTTGTTGTTTTTTTGTCTTTTCGAGACAGGGTCTCTCTGTGTAGCCTTGGCTGTCCTGGACTCAATTTGTAGACCAGGCTGGCCTTGAACTCAAAATGACCTGCCTTCCTCTGCCTCCAAGTGCTGGGATTAAAGGCGTGCTCTACCACGCCTGGCTGCCCCCTTTACATTCTAAACATACTTTCTTCAAAGGAATATTTTGGAATCCTTATCACATTTTCAGTGTCCTCCTGTTGCCACAGATGGACGACCACCACAAACACTGAACATATACTCTGCTCAGGCTCACTAGCACACTTCCACCCACAGGAGCAGCACAGGAAATTTCTTTTCCTCACAAATCATCTGAGTTTTACTCAGGGCCTCTTCCTTAACGCCAGTATTAAGAGTGGGTAGTAAGTTCAGGGCTGTCAGCAGCTAATGCCAGGTCTGGCCCATCTTCACAGGTGGCTATGGCAACAACCTCCCCCACCCTCCCTGACCCTCAGGGCCGTCCTGAAGAAACAGCAGCTAGAAGGTGAACAATGACTGTCAGCATGAACTTTAGCATTCATTTAGTTTTTGGTGGGGAAAAGCAGAGTAAGTACTGCAAAATCTTTAATAAGAGCTGGCTAATTGGTGTGACACAAGGCAGGTTGATCACAGAGTAGCAGGTGGGGTGGTCAGAAACCTTCAAAGGAATCAAGGGCCACAGATGTGGCAAGACTGTCCTTATAATGGACTCAAGAAATACTTCAAAAGCAGAACTGACACATATTACCAGAAATATGGCATATAGGTATAATTAAATACAAAGTGGGTGATCTGACCACTCTCTTCTGAAATCCAGAGATTTACCCACAGGTCCTTAACAATGAGTATGTTCAGCAGCATAGAAAGTCTTAGAGGAAAGATTGAGTAAATAATTCAATATTATACTTAATAAAATAAACATATACTTTTTAAAGACTTCATATAACAGGCAACTTGCCTGTCCTATAAAATTCTGACTTAGTTGAAATCAAATAAAATGGAATCTGTTTAGCCCCAAATCTGGGGGAACACAGGTAGTGAGGCCCAACCACACCTACAATAAGCATAAAGCATTTAATAAAACCAGCCAAATAGGTGCAAAAGTTTAACTGGTCTATACATGTTTAACAAAAACATGTCTGTAAATTATTTCAATGAACTGAATATACATAGATAGTCCAAAAACACAGAATCAGATGATTGAACCACAAAGGGAAGCATTAACTTGACTTTATTTTTAGTTTGCTTTTTGATTTAAGAATTCAGCAGGGCTAAGGGTTTTCTGATTTTGCTCAGCGGGTTATTCAGGTCTTTAAAAATTGCTCTGCACAGTGTCCATGTTGCTGTTCCAATTTGGGGAAGTGCCCTCCTAAGGCTTTGCACATAGAAAGGCAGCAACTGATGGAAATTCCAAGTGCAACCTCCCTGGACTACTGCTTTGTATGCATAAGACCCAAATAAGCAATCTCTACTTTGTGCAATCTGCTACACCTGCGCCATCACGCGCAAGATTCAACTGAGCTCTTTACTGATACCTAGCCACCTGTGCCCATCTCTTTAAATAAAAGCTCCCCACGAGCAAGAAGAATGACCATGGCTAGTGCAGTTACTGGTAATGGCACCTCTGTGGGAACACAATATATTCCTCTCCTCCACCTTTGGAGGGGAATGCAGATGACAACTCACTTCAAAAGATACAGTTGAAGTGTCCATGTTCCAAAAGCAGTAACTTGAAATCAGGGAAAATTAAAATATGTTCCTTTGCCCAAACTGCCCACATTCCATACTTGATCCTCCACATGAAGTTAAGAATAAAACACAGTCATGTCTTCAGCAAGGTTACCTTACCACTTTGTAGCCTGTTATTTGTTATGGTGCATAAACCTAATGTTTTCTGTTGCGCCCTAACAATGTTATTCCAAGGTCACAGGCCTCAATAAATCTATTTTAACAGGCAGGCATAGTGCCTGTAATCCCAACTATTAGGAGACTGAAGCAGGAGTTCAAAACTAAGCTACAAACTCAAAATTTAAAACAAAGGTCTCAGATTCTGATCTATACGTTTCAACTCCTTTTTTGGATAGTCTTACTGATCTAGCTTCTACTCACAACTCCCAGTCTAGTTCCTGCTTTACAAAGATGACTGTATCAGTGAGGCGAGGAAGAACTAAGTCTGCATCTAGGCACCGAGCTCATCACTTCCTTCCTTGGCTCCAGGGATAGCCCTATCCAAAATCCTTTTCCCTTACCACAATAACTCTCTTCATTAAGATCAATAACATAAATATCCATTTGCTTTTAACAGTGAGCAGTTTGCAGTCTGTACATCTTGACAACAGTGGAAGATCAAAAAAGTTTTCTTACAACCTGCAACCAGCCAGTCAATCAAAAAACAAGCCAAAGCTCTAACCCCGGAAGAAGACTAGAACCAGTGTGGAGTTCGGCAAGTCCTTGTAAACTGTCTCCTACTCATGACAAAGCTCTGCTGTCTGGATCTAAAGCCTTATTACCCAGCATGTGGTAGCAACTCCTAGACAGTGTTCAAATGCCTCCTCCTGGCTTCTCCTCCTCAGCACTGAAACGAGCCAAGCAGCCTGTTTGTATGACGGCCTCGCTGTGGGCCTCACCTTGGTCAGCAGGGCTGGAGATGAGAGCTGGCATGCCCGTCAGTGTACTAACAACACCTGCACTAAAGGAGCGGTTGGGCTGGGATCTCTGATAGCTAACTGGCACAGGCCTAGTTTTTTCACTCTAGAGAAACTACCTAAATGAGACTGGAAACCTGTGCCACAGCAACCACCTTCAACTCCTTACCTGCCTAGAAAGTACTGTGCTTAATATCACAAGAGACATTTTAAATTTAGATCAAAATCCTAGTATTTGCATTGAGAAAGTACACTCTGGATTTCTTACAGTTCTCAGGGTCCAAACTGGCCCTGAGAGACCACAAGCTGCAGACATGAACTCTCTCTGACTGGGGCTTTCAGTAAAATCACAGCATCAAGTCGGTAGGACAGGGTTTACAGCAGAACAGGACAACTTAGGTCTCTCATTCCCGTTGCCTCTTCTGGCCAACTTGCAGAAGTAAGTAGCCTTCCCTGAATGCATTTCTTTTGTCAAAGTAACCCATATTCTAGCTCTCTAAGAATACTTGGATTAAATGTCATTATGGGCTTTCACAGAAGCACAAATGACATAAAGCCACTCCTGCACCAACACTAAAGGACAGGAAGAAAGTTTAATGTATATTTTCCAACATGTTACATATAAGATGACCTTTAACCCTACCCCACCCCGACAATTACGTGCCAAAGTTGGGAGTCGTCTTATACTTACCTATAGCTTGCTTCCCCTTGCTTCATATGTCCAGAGCATATGGGGGGTTGAGGGGGGGGGAGGGAGGAGAAGAATGCCGTGGGGAGTATGAAGCAGGGAGGAACACGCTGCACCTGTACCTCGAAGAGGAGAACTTGAGTGTGGATTGGCTCTCCACCAGAACTTGCCCATTTGACCCTGAGGGCTGTGGAATCTTCAGGGTGAATGTGGAGTGCACCTTAAAGGGGCAGTGTAGGCTGACACTGGCCGTCTGCAGACACATGCCCCAGTCTGCTGCACAGGGTGTGCGTTGGAAGAGGGGTAGTCTTACACAGCGAGTATATTCCAAACTATATTTTAACTGGAAATGTTGGGGGTGGGGGTCATTTTATATGACAGAAAATACAGCTACAGCACTTACCTTGACTTTTGCTTTACTAAATTATAGTAAAAATTATGAAAACGGGTTTACCTAGATGGGATAACAAAGATTTGGCTAATTTGTTGGTAAGTGAATGAAGGCACCATATTGTAAACATAGGGCTCTTATGAAATTCAAAATCCTCTACTGCCTGTCCTTGTACCACGCTAGTCTAGGCAGTGTGAGATCACAAAACCCCTTAGACCTTATTTTCCCACTTCTATATGAAGGTAGCTCATGAACATCTTTAAAGGTTTAGCTTTAATGACAAACATCTATTACATCAGTCTTTCTTCAAAATAAATGGATATGCATGAACAAACAAGAGGTACCATGGTGCTTTTCTAATACAATGCATTCAATATACTAGGCCCCTGGGGATGGCCACTGATGTACACACTGAAGCAGTAATGTAAGTCTGTAAGCCACTGTTCCTGAACACTGCCACTCTTCAAAGTCTGCAGAGAAAAACAAAAGGTACTTTAGTGTGAGAATTGTACTAGCAGACATTTTTCATGGCCTCCATAAAAGTATCCTCCTGACCCCCTTTTTTAAATTTTATTTTATTAATTTGTTCTTGTTACATCACAATTGTTATCCCATCCCTTGTATCCTCCCATTCCTCCCTCCCCTCCCCTATGCTCCTGCCCCTTTTATAAACAGAACAACAACAAAAACCTGTTGGGCATTACTATAGCCAGTGACAATTCCTACTCTGTATAAAGATTTAAAATTATGAAATGGGCCCCACAGGCTCAGGTGTTGCTGTTTTGGAAAGTTAGGAACCTTTTTGGACACTGAGCCTACTTCTGGCCCAAGCTCTCTACTTCCTGAACCACTGAGATGTAAACCCTGCCCAGCAACACCTACTGTCACAGATACACCTCAGCCAAAGAGCTTACTCGATAACAGAATCACTCCATGATAATAGATTCTGCCCTCTCAAACTATCAAAGTAAGTCCTTTTAAGTTGGATCTGTTATTTGGTCAGTCTGACAAGGCCTTAAGTGTAACAACAGTTCTTTGTGAATCTGTTCCTCCTGGACATGCTGGAGAATAATAAAAAAATATATAAATAATAAAATAACAAATTTTATGGCCAGCCAACCATCCCCTTGGAATCAGTTTTCATGATCTTCACACTAATGTGAGTTCTACAGGGCCAACTAGCAAGCTCTCTTTTGTAGGGGTAGGTTAATTCTCTAATCTAGGCATAATAATCAAAGTTACTGACCAGCTCCCCCACCTGTTCTGAGTTATCCCACTTCCACATTGCTTCTACAAAGACTTAGAAAAGTCACAGCAAGTGCCTAGTAACATGTTTATGAAAGCTCTATGATGCTGAAGCCCAACCATACTTCAGTGAATAAACCCTAAACTACCCACATACAATCTCTTTCACTCCCAAACCAAAACATTGATGGAGTCCTCTCAAGAGCCAGGTGCAGAGACAGAGCTGGAGCTTTCACCTTTCTCCTTTTCCACCTCTTACTGCCCTTTTCTTTTGGATACTGGCCAAAGCCTGGACCTTCTCAATTGTTCTGATACCACCTATGCTTCAAGGCTCTATCAGCCCGTTTTCTCACGCCCTTAACTAATGGGCATGATTTTCTCTCTTCCCCCCTTCCTTCACAGAGCTAAGATTTACAGCTTGCCTGTACAGTTTTTTTCTTCTCAAATTTTACTAAAGTTGTCCCTGAGCTTAATTTTTTTTTAAATGATAAGAAACAATAGCTGGGTGGTGGTGGTGCACACCTTTAATCCCAGCACTCAGGAGGCAGAGGCAGGCAGATCACGGTGAGTTTGAGACCAGGCTGGTCTACAGAGTGAGTTCCAAGACAGCCAGGGCTAAAACAGAGAAACCCTGTCTTGCAAAAAAAAAAAAAAAAACAAAAAACAAAACAAAACAAAACAAAAACCCAAAAAAACAAAGCCAAAGGCAGCACTTAATATATAAGGTAACTAAACAAATTACATGAATATTCTCATTTAACAGTCACCAAGACCTGCATTCATCTCACTTCACTACAAAACTAAGAGAGTTGCCGTCACAGTTACTCAACAGAGTGTCTCACAATCCTGATAGCTATGTCTCTGGTGCCTAAATCTCCAGGAGTAAGCCCTCCCCTCTTCTCTAACAGCCTTCAGCCCTTGGAGGAGAAAGAGTATCCAGGCCCTGCCCTAAGAGAAAAAAGCCCAAGTACGAGGCACAAAATCCCTCCAACTCCAGGTCACCCTGGAAAGCTCCACCCATCCCCACTCCACCCCAAGAAACCCTATTTTTAAACAGGGTTTTAAAAGATAGCCTGCTTCCCGCTTCTCTCCCAAGCAGAGGCAGGTCTTCCCCAATAAATCTGTGTGAGGTTTGTTGTATGGTGTGACTCTGGGGTATTCCTTGGCTCTCAGATACCTTTCCCTCAGAGCTGTAACACTTAACACCAACTGAATTTCTGGCGCCACCTTCTTTAGTATTTTAAGACTATTTTTAAAAGACTGGTTCTGAATCAGAGACAAGGAAGGTGCTGATTAACCACAAGAGTCAAATGGCACACAGGAACCTCACTAGCTCAAATGAACCCCTTGGCCTCCCACAAGCCCAGTCTTCTACTAAGGGACAAAGCATTGGGTCCCATGCTGCCTACCGTGATATTCTTGATGATCTGTTGCACTACGATGGCATTGGTCAGCATGTGCGATCTAAGGGGCACATGCTGAAGCAGCAGGCGAAGCAGCTGGCCCACAACAGGCAGCTCCTCTGGAGATGCTCTGTTCACCCGCAGACTCTGCAGCATCAACCTGAGGACTCGAGGCAGGAGAGCCAGGATGGAGACACAAACCCCCCACAGTTTGTCCCTATAGGATAACAGGGTTTTTAAAAAGAAAGAAAAAAGAAAAAAGTCAGTGAGCCAACACACAAGAGAAATGTCTTTTCCACATTACCCAAAACTAAATGAGCTTTCAAGAAATGCAGTGTTTGCCAATGCCTGTAATCCCAACATTTAGGAGCTGAACAGAAGTGTCCTTGATTCTAATTAAGCCCAGACTAGGCAACACTATGAGTTCAAGGCTAGCCTGGACTACAAAGATCCTACCTCAGTAAAAAAACTTCAAACTAAATACATCAAACCACAACTAGTAAAGCAACTAAGACTTTGCTGCTAGAAAATTTAGTAAAAAGCATTTTCCTGGGCTTAAAAAAACAGACATCCTGGAAGCCACAGTGGACTTTATATATCACAGAGCTTGTCAGGAAACAGGATGATCTACACACATACAACCATCACCCAATACTGGACACTGATCCATTACTACAATGCAGAGGACGTCTGAAGACTGCTGCACCCAAGAAATAACAGAAATCCTCAGATGAAACTTTAAGCCCATGACTGCATCCAGAGTCTGGTCAGTATCACAGAACAAAGGAAAGGGCTCATTTCCAGAGAGAAGGACCCCAAACAGACTTCAGAAAATAGGCAATAAAGGAACTATTATTGCAACATTGGAACAAAAAATGACAAATGATCATTTCCATGTCACTAAACAGGCTCATCATAAATATGATCTATGAGTGTAATTAAATTACACAATATCAATTTGGAGGGCAAGTACAGGCACTTGTGAGAAGCAAGTAAAGGTCTGAATGACACTGCCACCTCATGAACCACAAAGTTCCATTGGATTGAGTGGCAAAGTGTCCCACAGGTGTAGATTGCAAATGTTGACAGTGTATACAGGAAATGTCCACCATAGCTTCCTCCCATTCCCTTGACCCAAAGATGCTTATGGCCTGAAGACTGCTCCCCTACAGAGACTACTGCTCCTACCAATTTTAGCTAAACCTGTCTCTTTGTTTAGCTGTATACAATAACCCCGCCTAGCTGTGTTCACCTGTATATAACAGTATATAATAAATATGCTGAGCCTCCAGAGTGGTGCAGCTTCTCCACCTGAGAATCTAGCATACCTAATCCCAGCTTTCTCTAAATGTGCCTGTTGTTCATTGCCTCACCACCCTGGTTAGGTCAATCCCTGGAGCAGTGCCAGAGCACAGCAAGGATTGCTGAAGGCTCCAACCTTAGTCTTTTCTAGTTGCTGTACCAAGAGTGAACAGCCTTCCCAAGTCCCCACATCTCAGCTTTCTGACCATGATTCAACTCCTTGTACTCCAACTAAAGGACTTGAGTGTGAGGTGCACAAGGAATCCATTCTAGACCAACAAGGTCAGTGTCTTTAACTAGCCCATGTACTGACATAAAACCAGATTTGGATAGCCACGTACAAGGAAAAAAGAGAAAAGTCAGCTATAATAAGGCAAAAGGCATAAAGACTATAAAAATTTCAGTGAAAAAGACAACAGGAAGTTGGTTTGGTTCTTGATAGTGGGGATGCAATCTGAGTAAGGTACTGTCAGATATTTCATCATGTGAATGCCATAGTGCACAACTTCATAATACAATCAAGAGATGCAGTAAGTACAAGATATGAAGCGTGCCAATAAAGACATCAAGTACTATGTAAGTAATGTTGTATTTTGTCATTTTTATCTTGTTTTAATGTTTGAGTGTCACTATGCTATCCTACAACTTACTATGCCAGGCTGGCCTAAATCTTGTAGCACGTTGCCTCTGCCTAACTGTGCTGGGATTATAGATACGCACCGCACCTGGCTTGTGCTGTACTTCTGTACTGATAGAAAGAAGCATAGTAGGTCTGTCTATACTAGCACCACTACAAATATGAGTAATGTGTACAATACAAAATGGCTACAATGCCACTAAGTGATAAAAATCCTTCAGTTCCATCACACGCCTCACTGACTGAAGCATTTGTAGTACATGACTATGCGCTCACTTTGTGCTTGTTAGTTTAGGAGAGTTTCAAGTAACTAAACATTGTTAGAACAAAGGTTCAAGCCCTAAGTGAAGGAGGCAAGTAATCTGAACTAAACTCCATATACAAGGTGGGAAACCAGCAAAAGGAAAATGTTAAACTATCTTATAGGGAGGTCTCCATAAATTCCTGCAAAATACACACTAAGAATAAAGGCATACAATCCAAGACACAGAATTCACTCATCCCTGAAAAAGACAATTTTCAGAGTCCCTCTTACTCTCTATGTAAGAGAAAAATTTCTGCACCAGAAGAAAAGACTATTGATGAGCTGACAAAAAACTTTAAATACCAACAAACCAGAAACAAGAATAGCAAAACAGGAACAAATAAAAGAAAAACAAACAAAACTTGGTCAAGTACATGCCCAATGAGAGAGTTAAGTAAAAGAGTATTAGATTGGAAGAAGTTAAATGAGTAAATAGATCCCTATGCTTAACATGGAATTTTTAGAAAAACTAAGAAACAGTAATGAAAAGTAATAAAATAATTAAGGACTTCCCAGACTGAAGAGAAAGATCTTCAGTCAAACCTATGGTATGGAAGAGCACAGCCTGGCTACAACACAGCTTTTTTTTGAGACAGGCTTTCTGTGTAGCCCCAGCTGTCCTGGACTCGATTTGTTGACCAGGCTGGCCTCAAATTTACAGGGATCTGCTCGCTTCTGCCTCGGAGTGCAGGGAGTAAAGGCTTGCACCGTCACACCCGACAACACAGCTCATCTTAACAACTTAACAAATCAAGTGGCTAGTAAGCAGCAGATCTTCATTAGTAACAGCCAAAGAGACAAAGGAAAGAACAGCATCTCCAGGCTCATGACACACTGTGACCCAGGCTTGGTCAAGCATGACTTTTTAGCTAATACCTGTGAATTTGAGGCCAGCCAAGTTATTACACACAACTCAGTTTTGTCCTATCTAGTCAAAGTCCAAAGATCTTTGAAACATAGGATTGTTTAATAAAAGGGCTTATATTTCAAGTAACAGAATATGACAAACAGCAGTTACAAATGAAGTCCTAAGTGGAGAACTTTAAAAACTTTAGATAAAATCAACTCTACATTATATACAGTGAAATGCCGATTTAAAAATGAATTGTGTCTTCAGTGTCTTCAATGAAAAACAAAAGTGAAGTACAAATACTAAAATGGACAAGCTCTACCATATTCACAAATCAGTATACTACAGATCAAAGTAACTGCAGAGCAGACCAAACTCAGACCACAGCCTGTATTTGTAAACTATGTTCTATTGGAAACGGCCACATCATTCATGTCTATTTTCTTATGCTGCTTTCACACTATACAGTAGTGTTGAGTACCTATGGCAGAGAGCTTATGGTCCCGAAAACCCAAAGTATTTACTATCTAACCCATTCAAGTACTTTGCTGATGCTTACCTTGGTACAGAGAAATAAAAGCAAGCAAAATAAAACTAAATGAATCAGCACAAATGACCACAGATACTACTGACACCCAAAAGAAAAAAATATGAACAAGGTAATTTTTTTTTTTTTTTAAAGGTTTTTCGAGACAGGGTTTCTCTGTGTAGTCTTAGCTGTCCTGGACTCGCTTTGTAGACCAGGCTGGCCTCGAACAAGGTAATTCTTAACAAGAAGCGAATTAATACTATTCACAAACATACACAGAACTACTTACTTAAAAAGCCAGAATGCTGTTGAACACTAAAGTGACTGAGATACACACAGAGGAGAACAAGAGCTCCGAAGTGTTCTGTGTGCAGGTGGGTGGGTCTGTACATATACCCAGGAATGCATTACATGGATGGCTCAGTTTGTTATTGCTATTTTAAGCCACGAAACTTATGCAGCCAGTATCATGTTAACGTTTTCAGAACATTTACAAGTTCAAAGGGAAGAGGCCACAGAGCATGAAGGTGTATGCCTACAGTACCAGAACTTGTGAGACTGATACAAGATTCAGAGGGTAAGGAGGGCAAGACTGTTGGGGGGAGCAATAGCCACAAGAAAATAAAGTTCAAAGAAAAATTAGAAAATGCACATTAAAACATTAACAGAAGGTAAAGGAGTATTATTTTTACTTTTTCCTATTTGCTCACTTATCAAGAGTTTTTTTTTTTTTTTTTTTTACCTGTTTCAACAGGTACACCAATAAAATTATAAACATGAAAACACTTTTAAACCTACAGAATCTTCCAAACAACCTTGTAAGTTCTAGCTTAAATACCACATAGGAGGAAAAGTACTATAGCATTTTAGAACACTTCTTAAGTCCAAGAATTTAAAATTCTACTCTGGCTAGCTCTAATAAAGCCAAAAATAAAAACAAAAATCCCACACCAGAACCAAAAAAAAAACCTGTACTGCAGTTCAGTCTTTAGAGTAGAATTTTTTTGCTTTTGTGGACTATAATAAGGCCCATGAAGCAGAGCTCTCCAGAGACTTTATAATACCATCTGATTTTACAAGTCTACAGCGTAATGAAAAGTTAAAACCCCTAAGAATCTTGCTACAACACTAAACACACACACAAACGGGGGGGGGGGGGGGGGCGAGAGAGAGAGTGCTACCAAGGCTTACACAAGCCCACGGAATGAATTTAGATTAGTTCTAAAATCTAATTCTCTTTTACTCTTAAATAAGAGAGGAATTAAGGTTGAAAAATAAAATAAACATTACCTCTTTTTCATATGTTCGGCTTCCCCTTTCTCTAGAGTAAGCAGAAAATAAAGAAGGCTGTAGCAACAAGAAGCCAGGAATGGCAGGAGAGTTTCGCTAACTACGCATGTATGATCCAGGAGCTTACACATCACTCCAAATATACAGCCAGCTGTGCTGTCAGGAATTACAGTCAACCCAACCTGAGTGGAGAAAAGTGAGATCAATTACCTCTTCGGAAAAACCCCTTCCCCCTAATAAAAGCAAAGCCTATTAACTAGGGGTGTGTGTTTGGGGGAGTGGGAGGATGATGCTACTTCATCTTAGTATCCACATAACTCAGCTACTTGCTGCACTTTAAGGCCCAATTTTCCTGAGAAGTTAATTCCAAATAATGCCTTTGCATAAAGAAGTAACTTTAAAAAAAAAAAAAAAGACTTATTTATTTATTATATATACAGTGCTCTGCTTCCATGTACTCCTGCAAGCCAGAAGAAGGCGCCATATCACATTATAGATGGTTTTGAGCCACCATGTGGTTGCCAGGAATTGAACTCAGGACCTTTGGAAGAGCAGGCAGCATTCTTAACCACTGAGCCATCTCTCTCCAGCCCCTAAAGAAGTAACTTTTGTGTGTGGGACTGAGAACTGAAACCTGGGCTCAGAAACTCATAGATGCAAGCCGGTCTTCTACCATAGAGCCAGACCCAGGCCTGAGAAATAGCAGATACAATCCATGCACTGCCTCCTTTCAGAGGAAGCCATCTGCAAGTTTCTATCCGTGTCAGAAATAACAGTATTTAAAGGAATGCTTCATATGTCACATCCAAAAGAGTCTCGGTCCTAGCAATGACAGTTACTTTAAGACTACTCAAACTCAAAGACAGATCACAGGTTCCCATCTTCTCTACATGCTTAAATGCAGAGTCCTTTTTACATTTAGTGTTCTCCTGACTTTAGCTAGTTAGACACAAATAAGGAAAATGCATCTACAGGAATCACTAAGAGACAGTATATGTAACACTCAAAGACATCTGAAAGACAGATAGCTGAAAGACAGATAAGGTTTATTACAGCATGCTTGTTCATCTGGACCACAGAGGTACTGTCAATGAGGTCGAATGCAAGCTATAACTTACAGAGATCTGCAAACAGCTGAATAATTACTAGGAACCTCCTCCAAAGGGTAGTCTGAAAATGGAGGCCAAGACTGACTGGGATATTAACTCTTTCCCACAACAAATGTGGGTACAGGGAAGCAAAAATCTCTGGGGTTGGTGACAAATAAGGGGGAAAAAGTAAGCCAGGCGGTGGTGGCGCACGCCTTTAATCCCAGCACTCGGGAGGCAGAGGCTCCCGTAAGTTCGAGGCCAGCCTGGTCTACAAAGTGAGTCCAGGACAGCCAAGGCTACAGAGAAACCCTGTCTTGAAAAAGAAAAAAAAAAATTATGTAGCTTTGACAAGAAGAGAGTAAAAGCTGAAAGTCTGACAGCAAGGAAAGAAGGGCACTCAGAATTAACAGTGCACTTTCTTCCAATTCAAGGGACACTTCATTTTAAAGGAGGAAGAGGATTATGGACCGCACTGTAAGATTAACTGAAGACGTGAATCCCCAGAAAAATAAATTTTAAGACACTTCCCTTGTAATTAAACCCAAAAGTCAAAATGTAAACAGTAGAGGAAGTTAAAATCGCAAGCCGCAGTGGAGGAGCTGGGTGTGGTGGCACACTCCTGCAATCCCAGGGCTCACTCAGGAAGCAGAGGCAGGTAGATCTCTGTGAGTCTGAGGCCAGCCTAGTCTACACACAGAAGCCCTGTTCAAAACCAAAACCAAAAACCAAACCAAAACAAAGCCTTAGTAGAGGCATACAAATGTGAATTTAACACCAATGGTTAGAGACAAGTCAGTCTCAAAGCTGAGCCGACGGCTTCCAATGGCTACATCCTCTATCTCTAGTTTGAACCACAAACCACTGCGCAGTGGATCCCAAGCCCTCATTGACAGTAAGGCAGAAGCGAATGGGAGCTTAATTTTAAGGTTCCTCACTTCACAAATACAGAAAATAAGGTCTTAGAAAAAGAATGCATCCCCAACACTACCCCAGTCACATACTTAATTATCAACAGCCAGCAAAGTTCTTACAACATCATACCATAAGATGCTAGGGAAACAGCATTTTATAAATAAAACAAATAAACAAACAAAAAATAAGTGAATTTACCAAATTGTTACTGATGGCACTTTGCATGATGTCAAAGCTTTGGCTTCGGGTAGGAATAACCAATAAACTATGACAAACTGCCTGTCAGAGAAAGAGAGAAACTGTAACTGCATCAAGAATTAAAAGACAATTAAAAAAAAACTTAAGCACAATTTTTAATCAACTTTATATATTAATAACAAACAGATAACAAAACCTAGACTTTGTAGATGCAAATGATAAAGATCAAAGAGATATCACATACACACAATACTACATTTATGAAGTATCTACAAAAACATCTTAGGAAGATGGAGACATTTTTCTACAAAAGAAAGGCCCAAAGAACAGGATCAAATGGTTAACAAAAGCCTTCTGATTACTTAATAGAAAACACACACCCTGAGAGCCTGCCCAGCTGTCCCCAATAGCACCCCCCACACACACACACACTCCTGAAAACAAAGCCAAAAGCTGAGTTGTCTAACTCACCAAACTAGATACTGCCAAATCTATGCTTAGAACCCTAGCCCACTAACCTCCATAAAATATTTTTGAAATTATATTTGAAATACACCAGGATCATCTTAAAATGACAATTACTACTATAAATTGTTAGCAAACCTAATTCCTACATCTAGACCTAAATCCCTAAATTAAGGCCTTATGAACAATCTGAGAGAGGTTTCTTAGCTTTTGACATCTCTTTTGAAGTAAATCTCAATTGTTAAATATTAGGTTAGTTACCCTATTCCTTTTAACTATTTCATTATTGCTTTTCACTTTTTAAGAGCTAGCATTTATAAAGAATCCAAAATAAACACAATCTTAGGGACTGTGAGTTGTAGAGAATAAATGTCACTGATATGGCCTTAGCCTCTGACCAACATCAAATAAAGTAAAAACAGAAATAGTTTAAATGTCTACAAAAAGTGTAGCTCTAACCCTTTTTAGAAGATGAAAAGAATTCAATACAGAATGAAGTGAAAACACCAACCAAACACAGAACCTACAATCAGAATGGCCCTGGTAAAGAACACTGACAGGTCAAGGCAGAATACATGCAGCCTACACATTGGGTGTTGCAGAAAAAATAAGACAAGTGTCCCAGACAAACACCTCTCAGATCATTAAAAGTATCAGCCAGCAGAGAACACACAGCCTTCTGAGACATAGGAACAGAAACAGATGTTAATTAAGAAATATGAGTTCAAGGCCAGGCTGGTCTATGGAGTGAGTCTGGGAGCGCTAAGGCTACAACAGAGAAACCCTGTCTCGGAAAAAAAAAAAAGGTCACCTATGTCTGTGATCCCAACCAGAAGTCATAGGAACAATCTGAGGTTAAGGCCAGCATGAGCTACCTATAGTCAGTGTACCTTTTAAACACACTGACACACACACACACACAACTCAAAACCTTAGCAACCACATTTGTGGCTTTTGAATATTGTTTTATTAATAATAAACTTTTAAGATAATTTTGCCTTTTAGAATAAAAGATGATCCTTATAATTCCATGTTAAAACTTGGTTTACAGTGACGGCACTGTGGTGCATTCCTTTAATTCCAGGACTCAGGAAGGCAGAGGCAGGTGGATCTCTGTGAGTTCAAGGCCAGCCTGGTCTACAAAGCGAGTCCAGGCAACCAGGACTAAAAAGAGAAACACTGTCTTGAAAAAATCAAACAAAAAAAACTTGGTCTAAGCATATGGTTTCAATGTGCATTTTCACTAATACTGAAATATGCTAGTAAGATTTACTACACCTATAAGTTTGTTAGGTATCTATAAAATTTAGTATTTCTGAAAGGTTAAGGTTTCCTTAACAAATGCTGAATATACTGAAGTTATTTAAATAGTGTATGTTTTTTAAGTAGTTTATAAAAGGTACAAAATGTTGCCCTGAGGACATGGGAGTGGGAGAGCGGGCCCTTATCTAGGGCTCTGAGTGGACCTCACCCCAACATCTACCCCATGTATGACCTGCTGGAACACATGAAGGGGCTGGACCTGCAGATTCAAAGATTAAGAATCTCCTTGACACATGGCAACAACGGGATATCGGACAGCAGTCTCTGTGAGGATCCAGTAACAACAATGTAGGCCTCCAACCAGACCCATGACTCATAGCAATGCACATTTGAAAGTAAACATATGTGGACAAAAGACTATACTACGTGATACACTACAGCTTCTGTGACGAGATTTTTTGTTTGTTTGTTTTATTTTACTGGGGAAAGGAGAGGGATTTTGGTGCATGACATGTAAATCATAGACATTCAATAAAAGTAAAAAAGAAATGACCAAAAAAAAAGTACAAAATGTGAACTAGAATCTCCTTTTCAGTAAAGGTAAACAAGATTTGTACACTGCTATCAAAAACCTAAGGAAGAATTGTGTCTTCCTTAAGTTTAATTTTGATATATTACACATCAATTCCTAAAATCAAAATAACCAGTGAGCAATTCTTTGATTAAAACTCATTTTAAAAACTGCCAACCCCTACCTAAGTTCTCTCCTAAGTCAAATTCATCCTCTACCATGAAGCTCATGTACATATTCCTCTACACCAAAGTACAGGGGTTCCCCCACTACAAGCAGAGCTGTGCTTTCCAGCAGCAGGACCACTCATGACCCTGCTCTGAGTCTTGCAGCATCTCACACATGTCTCCCAGTACACAGCCAGCACTGGTGACTCAAGCAGGACTGTAGGAATGGACAGCTTCTTTCTGGGTGCACTATTACCTCTGTTATATCCCAATGGTGTAAAAACTGGTCCAAGTCTGTAAGGTAGAGAAGCACAGGGGAAAGAGATGTCTGGACGACATGAGGAACTCCTCGAAGGTTCTGAAGCCAGGCCAACTCCTCTTTTGAAAACCCTAATACAGGTGACAAAGAGAATCAGTTGAAAAATACATCGCAGGGCAGTAATACACAACAGCTCTTTTTTATTACCCTGTTGTATTTCTGCACTTGACAGTGTCTTAAGAAATTAACCCTAGTAACAGAAACCATAAAAATTACATGAAATACACATGCAAAGGATGGACCCAATCTAAAACACGAGGAAAAACAAAACAAAGCCTTTTATAGTAACATAGCAGTGTGTCTCTTTTTAACTTGGCAAATTAATGTGGCTACCTGTAAGTGTGGAAAATAAGAAGCTGAGATAGTCTGTATCAGTCATTAAGGAGTCATCAACCGACTGGCTCCATCCAGAAAAGGACGATCTATAAGAAACAAAAGAATGATTATTACCCATGCTTTTATATATATATATATATATACACACACACACATACATATATACATATACATATACATACATATACATACATATACATACATACATATATATATATGGTAGTGGGGAGTGTCACCGGTGGGCTGAAGAGATGGCTCAATGGTTAAGAGGCATATAGCAACTCACAATCGTCTGTAATTCTAGCTCCAGGGGACCCAACATCCTCATACAGTCATACATGGAAGCAAAATACCAGTGCACATAAGTAAATAAACCATTAGAAAAAAAAGTCAAGAGGACCCTACTAAATCAAGGACCTCCAAGTTCCCTACCACTGACCCATAATCCCAGTTCTACATTATCCTTTATTGCAAATATATACAGTGCGCGTGCATGCGTGCGTGTGTGTGTAGGTTTAACTTCATTTACAAGGATTCTAGTATTCCGATTATGAAAGTTAGAAGTGCTACTATTTATAGTTATGTAGTCCATTAAGAAGTGTAACTGGACCACATATGATGTAGCAAAACTTCTACTCCAAATTAGACCCAAAGAGATAAGGAAGTTTTTCATTCAGTGGTAGGTTCCACCACTATGTACTTTTTAATTTATCTAAAAATGTCTCACCCTTAACAAGTAAGTGTAATGAAATCTCAGCCTCACAGCTAACTAAAGCAAAAGTATCTTAATCAGGTTTTCAAAAACTTTAGTGTTACCTGGGTGGTGGTGGCGCACACCTTTAATCCCAGCACTTGGAAGGCAGAGCAGGTGGATCTCTGTGCTTTTGAGGCCAGCCTGGTCTACAAAGCGAGCCTAGGACAGCCAAGGCTACACAGAGAAACCCTGTCTCAAAAAAACAAAAACAAACAAACAAACAAACAAACCACCAAAAAACTTCAGTGTTAAAGCCATGACGTGCTGTTTCTGGTCTGCCCTCACAAAAGCACAGTGAAGCAAAGGATCTGAAAGGAAAGCTAAATGAGCAGGATGTGATAGCACAAACTGTAGACTCTGTGTTTGTGAGGCAGAGGCAGGGAAATGAATCCTCAGCTATACACTGACTGAATTTGAGACCAGCCTAGGTTACATGAGACCCTACCTCAAAAAATCAAAACCCAAAATAAAGAGACAAAAGCTATGAGGCAGCTTTAAGTAAGAAATACTTAGTTCCTACTGTAGGACAAGTTACTAGCTGGTCTTTGAAAGCCTAACAAAGGCAGGCTTTCTTAAGTAGTTTGAATGCCAAGCAGAAATGCAACAAAAAGAAACAATCATCAGACCAAACTAGTTCAGATTTTATAGATTTTATAGACAGCTGATTAAATGCCAGACAACATTAGGCTTTTCTAATTTACCCATATACCTTCATTTTTTTAACCACTATAAGACAAGCATTTCATCAGGTATAGTGGTACATGCCTTAAATCCAACCCTGTCACAAGGGAGAAAAACAAAGCCTACAGTTTTATGTATTAATATTCTTAAGTAGGAGGGGCACTAAATAAACATTCTCATATATAATTCAAAGCAACATATAGAGATCTACAGAGCAATATCACAGAATCTTGACAGAACAGAAAGAGGGACAGAAAACATCCTCGGATACCCAGTATATTCAGGAAGCAACTGTGCCACCCAGTGGCTGGAAGTGTAAGGTCCATTTAAAGTTTGACTCAGAAGGACGGAGGAGCAGCAAATCTCAGCTTTCCCATGCCAGCACTGCTGAGGAGTAGTATTACAAAGTATGCAAAGGTCACAGAAGCAAACCAAAATTGATTCTGGCACAACACACCACATGCACTTGCATGAAAACCCAACAAAAGTGTCTCAGTCCAAGCAATTTCTCCCTGTCCAAAAACAATATTCAACTTGGAAATAAATTCCCTTATTCATGTTTTTGAAAAAATATTTTTCCATAAGTTTCTTACCCAATCTAGCTATAAAATACCATGAAGTGAAGAGGATCCAAAATGGCGGAGCTAAACACACACCTTATTTGATCAGCAGAACAGCAGTGACTATACAGCAATCTAAGGACTGAACTGGGAAATACAAAACACCAGTGCTGTTGATCCCTAGGTGAGAAGGGTGCAACTGTGCAGAGCACAGGCTGCCTGGCCTCAAGCCACCCAGCAAATCCACAGAAAAGTCAGAGGGTCGCCAGAGGGCACAATCACCTGCTCCAAGGTCTAGCCGCAGCATACCTGGAGGGACATGGACCAGAGAGAACAGTGGGCTGCTGAAACTCCAGTGTCTGCAGCTGCTGGCCCACTGGAGACTGCACAGTCCATAAAACAAGTAAGTGGATATGACATCAGGTCCCCAGGCCAACCTACATAAAAGTTCTCCAGTACTGGCAGGCATGGTATGCTCCAGAAACTGGCGGCAGCACCCCTGGCGGGAGGGCAATTTCTGCCCTCCAGGACCTAGAGAGAGCTGTGAGCTGTTAAAGCACCTAGAGGCAAGCCAGCCCACTGGAGCAGCTCTCTGCTCTGATCTTTCGCCTGCTCCTTAGCTTACCTGAATCACAGTCAGGGAGACAATGAGAGACAGTGAACTAAACAGAGGTGCCTGACCTCCCTGGATCATAAACATAGAGCCAAAGAGACAGTTATCTCGGTGGAAGTGACCAGGGCGCAGGACTGATACCTACCCCCAAACTATCTGACCATCAGAGACCACAAAACCAGCTAACACCAGAAACATTACAATGGGAAGAGGTATATAAAGAGAAGAACACAAGCAACAACTACCAGGATCATTTGAAACCACCAGAAACCACCAGCCCCACCACCACAACAAGCCCTGGACAGAACATCACATCCTACACACAGGAAAAAACTTTCAAATCTGAGGTTATGAAAATGATAGCAGCCTTAAAAGAGGAAATTAAGTCGCTCAAACTAGAACACAAAGAAATAGATGAAAGACTTGAACAAATCACTTAAAGAAATTAGTAAAAGACAGGAAACTACAATCCAACAGGAGATGGAAATGGAAAAAAAAAAAAATCAAGACCTAAAAGTGAAGATAGAGGCAATGAAGAAAAGACACTGTGAGACAAAACTGGAACCGGAAAACCTAGGGAAGAGAACATGACCTACAGACACAGCATCACACACAGAATACAAGAGACGGAAGACGGAATTTCAGGGACAGAAGATATGAGTGAAGAAATCAATACAGCAGTCAAAGAAAATGTTAAATCTAAAAAGCTCCTGACACATAACATCCAAGAAATCTAGGACACTATGAAAAGACCTAAGAATAACAGGAATAGAAGAAAAAGAAGAATCCCAGCTCCAAGGCCCAGAAAATATTCTCAACTAAATCACAGAAGAAAACTTCCCCAACCTAAATAAAGAAATGTACATAAATATCAAAAAGCCCAAAGAACTCCAAATAGATTGGACCAGAAAACAAAATCCTCCCACCACATAATAATCAAAACACTAAATATATAGAACAAAGAAAGAATATTATGAGCTGCAAGAGAAAAAGGCCAAGTCACATATAAAGGCAAACCTACAAGAATTACACCTGACTTCTCAACAGAGACGATAAGCCAGAATGGCCTGGACAAATGTCATGCAGACACTAAGAGACCACAGACGTCAACCCAGACTACTATACCCAGCAAAATTTTCAATCACCATAGATAGAGAAAACAAGACATTCCATGACAAAACCAAGTTTAAACAGTACCTAGGCACAAATCCAGGTCTACAGAAGATGCTAGAAAGAAAACTCCAACCCAAAGAGGGGAACTTTATCCAGAAAAACAAACGAAATAAATAACTCCACATCCATAAAACCAAGAGTAAAGAAGCTCACACACACACTCTACCACTACCAACATTTTTAAAAAAAGCAACCAACAACCGCTGGTCATTAACATCTCTCAACTCCCCAATAAAGAGACACAGGCTAACAGAATGGATGCAAAATCAGGACCCATCATTCTGCTGCATACAACACACCTCAGCAACACAGATACATTACAAGGCCTGAAAAACAGTATTCCAAGCAAATGGACCCAAGAAACAAGCTGGAGTAGCAGTTGTAGTATCTAATAAAGCAGACTTTCAACCCAAATTAATCAAAAGAATGAGGAAGAACACTTCATACTCATCTAAGGGAAAATCCATTAAACTATTCCACAAAATAGAATCAGAAGGAACATTATCAAACTCATTCTATGAGGCCACAGTCACCTTGATACCTAAGCCACACAAAGACCCAAGAAAGAGAATTTCAGACCAATTTCTCTTATGAACATTGATGCAAAAATACTCAATAAAATACTTGCCAACTGAATCCAAGAAAACATAAAAAATAATCATTCACCATGACCAAGTAGGCTTCATCCCAAGCATGCAGGGATGGTTCAATATATGGAAAACCATCAATGGAATTCCATCATAAAAACAAACTGAAAGGAAAAAAAGAAAAAAACTACATGATCATCTCCTTAGATGCTGAAAAAGCATTTGACAAAATCCAGCACCCATTCATGTTTAAAGTCTTGGAGAAATCAAGGATACAAGGCACATGCCTAAACATAATAAAGGCTATATACAGCAAACCAATAGCCAACATCAGATTAAATGGAGAAACTTAAAACAAATTCACTGAAATCAGGGACTAGACAAGGCTGCCCACTCTCTCTGTATTTCCTCAATATAGTACTTGAAGTCCTAACTAGAGCAATAAGACAACTAAAGGAGATGAAAGGGACACAAATGAGAGAGGAAGGAGTCAAATTATCACTATTAACGGATATGATAGTATACATCAATGACCCCAAAAAGTCTACCAAGGAACTCCTAGAGCTAATGAACACCTTCAGCAAACTGGCTGGAAACACAATCAATTCAAAAATATCAGAAGCTCTACTGTGTACAAATGACAAACAGGCTGAGAAAGAAATTAGGGAAACTACACCCTTCACAACAGCCACAAATATAAAGTATCTTAGTGTAACTCTAACCAAGAAAGTGAAAGACTAATTGAAAAAACTTCCAGTCTCCAAAGAAAGAAACAGATTCAATGCAATTCCCATCAAAATTCATATGCAATTCTTTACAGACTTTGAAATATCAATTCTCAACTTCACATGGGGGGGGGGGGGAGAACAGAATAGCTAAAACAATCCTGTACAGCAAAAGATCATCTGAAGCAGGAGTAATGAGAACAGCATGATACTGGTATATAAATAGGCTAGTTATCAGTGGAACTGAATCGAAGACCCAGAAATAAACCCACACACCTATGGATACTTGAATTTTGACAAAGAAGCCAAATCCATACAATGGAAAAAAAGATAGCATCTTCAACAATTGGTAGTGGTCTAACTGGATGGCTACATGTAAAAAAAAAAAAAAAAAAGGCAAATAGATCCATACTTATCACCCTGCACAAAACTAAGGTCCAAATGGATTAAGATTAAAGACTTCAACATAAAACCCGACACACTAAAAAGTGGAGAAGAACTCATTGGCACAGAGACAACTTCCTGAACAGACTACGAACAACTCAGGCTCTAAGATCAATAATAAATAAATGGGACCTCATGAAACTGAAAAGCTTCTGTAAGGCAAATGAAAACAATCAACAGAACAAAAGGAGAGCCTACAGACTGGGAGAAGATTGTCACCAACTCTACATTATACAAAGGGCTACTATCCAAAATATATAAAGAGCTCAAGAAATTAAACACCACCAAACCAAATATCCCAATTAAAAAATTGTATACAGAGCTAAACAGATAATTCTCAACAAAGGAATATCGAATGGTTGAGAAATACTTAAAGAAATGCTCAACTTACTTAGTCATCAGGGAAATGCAAATCAAAACAACTCTGAGATTCAATCTTACACCTATCCAAATGGCTAAGATAAAAAATTCAGGTGACAGCACATGCTGGCAAGGATGTGCAGAAAGGGGAACACTCCTCCAATGCTGGTGGGAGTGCAAACTTGTACAACCACTTTGGAAATCAATCTGACGCTTTCTCAGAAAATTAGGAATAGGGCTACCTCAGGACCCAGCTATACCACTCCTGGGCTATACCCAAAAGATGCTCCACCATACAACAAGACATTTGCTCAACTATGTTTATAGCAGCTTTATTTGTAATAGCCAGAATCTGAAAACAACTTAGATGTCCCTCAACCAAACAGTGGATAAAGAAACTGTAACACATTTACACAATGGTATACTAGTCAGCTATATACTCACTAATAAGTGGATATTAGCCAAACATAGATGTCCTCTGAGAAATTCCACCCAGTGGAGGACCAGGACAGATACTGGGACAAGCAGCCAGACTGGGGTGAAGAGATGCAAACTGTATACATGAGTTGGAGGATGGAAGGGAGGGACTGTCAGAAGCCCACAAGGAGACTATCAGGACTGGTGGATCTGGACCCAGGGGGCCTGCAAATTGATGCACCAAGGACATGGCAAGCAGAGGAGACCCCCTGATCAGACGTAGCCAATGGACAGCTCATTCTCCACATGGAGAGGATGGGAATGGGGGACTGCCTCTGACAAGAATCCTGGTGCTCTCAATTTGATCACTGCCCCTTAGAGCAATCCTGTCAAAACAGAGAGGAAGGGGATGCATGCTCTCCAGATGTGATGTGATAACCTGGTCAGCTGGTGGGGAGGAAGATCCCACCTGGCAGAGGTCATGGAGAGGAGAATAGAATGGAAAAAGGAGGGTGGGAATAGGAAGATAAGAATGAGAGGATTACATCTGGATGTAAAGCAAATAAATTATAATAATAAAAAAAAACTTTAATGCAGCATCGAGAACAGCCAAAATTAAAAAAAGTAGAAAAGAGGTTACCTAGAAAAGAGGTAAGAGGGAACCTTTTGAATCACCCAAAACAAACATAAATGTTAATGGCATGGTGACCTGCCTGTAATTGCAGAACAGAGACAGAGGATCCCCAGAGGAAGTGATCAAGTTCTGGATTTGACTAAGACCCTGCCTCAATAAATATGGTGGAAAAACAATCAAAGTTGACCCCCAACAACCACCTCAAGACCCCACAAGCAATCAGAGATCAACCCCCCCCCCTCCCCTTCCTCCCTCTCTCCCCCTCCTTCCCCCCCCCCCCCAGCCAAAAGATCTAAGCTTGCCAAAAAAGGTCCATATCACAACACATACCACTACAGGCTTTTTACCACTGAACTACAACCCCTTTTCCAAACTATGGATATATATTACAAAGCAAGGAACTAGCATCTGCCTTCTTATCAACAAACTGTCTGTAGCAAATGATAGTTTTAGCAAAGTTCTAACTGCCACATTAAAAGTAAATGCAGGTGTTCACAGATGTTACTACAAAAATGTATATACCATTAGTCCTAGCATTCATGAGGCAGAGTGAGGAACTCTTCGACTCATCAAACTAAGTTCCAAGCCAGCATGATCTCTCCGTTATGAGTTACAGGATAGCCAGGACTATGTAGATAAATGCTATTCTCAAACAAAAAGGCCTTCTGCATTTCCATCCCATAAGAGATGAGGGGGGAAGATGATACGCTTAAAATATAGCTCACTTCACAGTGATACCTCATGTACAGTATCCCAATAAGTGTGCCAGCCAAACTTGAACCGAGTCTTCCCATAATGCAGCACCGACTTAATCGAGAAAGCAAATCAGCAGGCAGCGTGGGTAGAAAATACAAAAGCTGAACCAAACGTTGCTGAGACTCTGCAGGAAGAACGACCACAGCACCTTCTTGAGGATCTAGGGGGTAGGTAAATATGAAATTCAACTATAAGATACATAAACCACAGATTTAATTATTAACACAGCTTGATGACTTCCAATGAATTCAAGGCTGACAAATTATGTTGAAGTTTGATTTTAACAATTACATACAGAAGTTTTTCATCATGTATGGC
The DNA here is from genome assembly GCF_903995435.1 of Acomys russatus. Lineage (NCBI taxonomy): Eukaryota > Metazoa > Chordata > Mammalia > Rodentia > Muridae > Acomys > Acomys russatus. Next base: position 59,272,467 of record NC_067138.1, read on the forward strand.
TTACTAAGCTTTACACTTAATAAAATAATGGACATATTTATTTAGCTTTATTTGACACTATTAACTTTAAAACACATAAGGTTCAAAAAAAACCTTGATGGGGATGAAAATAGATGAAGAACAAAGGGCAAGAGTGAAACACAAGCATTTTCACTAATAATTACAGCATGAATGTCATTTTGATCCATATGTGTGCACATATGTACACAATTATGCTCAATATTTAGAAGTACAACCCACAAAACATGGAAATGCCCATAATTGGCACTAACACAATGGAACACTGAGCAGTAATAAATAATAAATATTAGTATTTATCAGTATTTCGCTTCAAAATACTAAGTAGTAAATTATTATGGAAGTCATGATTGATTAACACAATAACTATTTTGCCATCAAAGCACAAGAAACAATTTCAAAGTATTTTATTAGTTAAACGTATGAGTAGTTTTAAAGATAACTTAAAAAGCAAAAAGTCAAAAAGGTGGAGACTGGAGAGATGGCTCAGAGGTCCTGAGTTCAATTCCCAGCAACCACATGGTGGCTCACAGTTATCATGTGATCTGGTGCCCTCTCCTGGTGTGCAGGTGTACATGCAGGCAGAGCATTGTATACATAATAATAAAGAAATAAATCTTTTTTTAAAAAGTCAAAAAGCTAAATTGGGCATGGAGGGAAATGCACGTGAGGCAGAGATAGGAAGATTGAAGAGATTAAACTACATTTACATCCCAAGACCCTGTCCCAGACAAACACACTTTACAAAAACCAAAAAAAAACAGAAGAATACAGAAGGTAAAAATACCCTAATATACTTAAAATAAATTTACTGTTTAGTATTTTATTCGAGCAATTTAACTGAATGAGAACAAAAGAAAAAGAGCAAATCTAAAGAAGAGTCCCTTCAGGGGTGGAGAGACAGCTCAAAGGTTAAGAGCTTTGTCTGTGCTTCCAAAGATCCTGAGTTCAATTCCCGACAACCACATGGTAGCTCACAACTAGCTATCTATATATAATGAGAGCTGGTGCCCTCTTCTCGTGTGCATGCACACATGTGGGTAGAATACTGTATAAATAATACATACAATAAATCTTAAAAAAAAAAAAAAGTCCCCTCTAACAACCCTTTTCCTTGTTGGACTAGGTCAAAGCTGACCTCCGCCACTAAATGCTCACCATAAATTCGTAGCGCAGCGGCTTGTAAGCTTTTCAGTAAGTCCTTATTTGCTTGTGATGCGGCAGTATGAATGATGTCAATCAACTGCGTGGACAGCTCAGGGTTTCGGGAGCCAAGGTGAGACAGCTGCAACGGTAGGCCAGCCAGCCAACGGGATAGCACTCTGCTTCGGTATCTTAGGAAGGCCAAGGAAGAACAAGATAAAATATAATTTACAGACGCAAGGGGAATGACTTAAACCAAACCGGTATTTTTTTTCTATTTAAATGTAACAAAAGTAGTGATGTACAAATAACTCATTTATTTATTTAGGCATCTAAAAGCAGGTAAAATGGTGGCATCCCCCTTTTGCAGCAGTGGCAGTTTTGCTCACTAAGAAATTATGTAATTTCTAAATGAAAAGAGACACCAGTTAAATCTATGTAAGCTGTCTGTCCTGTATTAGCTACTATACAATATATGAAACAAACTGGTACATTCAGTACTTTGCTCCCTACAAAATTACTTCAGCCTTGCATTATTGTAGTCTGTTCAGATATGGGTATAGTTTCCTAGAGTATGAAGAATTCCTTTTGTTTGTTTGTTTGTTTGTTTTTGAGACAGGGTTTCTCTGTGTAGCCTTGGCTGTCCTGGCCTCACTTTGTAGACCAGGCTGGCCTCTGCCTCCCGAGTGCTGGGATGAAAGGTGTTGGCCACCACGGCGGGCCCAAGTATGAAGACTTCTTGATAAAAATTTTACATCATTTCTCCAAAGACTTAGTAATACTGAAACAGACAACAAAATAACTCAAAAAGAAATAAAGGGAAAATATAAAATCTCCTTACCTCAATCTGTAAGATCTCAGTTCTTCTTTCTGATAGATTTTACTGAAAAATTTGATTAACAAAGTCCTAACTGGAAGAAGCAGGCCCCTCTGTTGATACAGCGTATAAACTGCCTTAATGAGATTCTCCGTAGACTCTGAGGACAGAAAGAAAACAACTCTGCATATGTACAGACACTCCTTCCACATACACAGTACTTCTACTTTGTTCCTGAGGCAGAGCTGTCTTAGGTACAAACTGATGATCATCACATATAGCAACAGTGTGATACACAGAAGTCAAGGCAACCAGACATTACGTTATCACTTTTCTCAGGAACAAACCTAGGATGACAAAAACCAAGGTACTAAAAAGGTAAATACAAAGAAAACCAAACAGGAAAGCTTTTATTGGAATAGGGGGGAAATTACTGCCTCACTTCAAAAACTAACAATTTCAAACTAGACAGTAGAGAAATAAGCACATCCAAGACGGTAGACATTTTTACAGTTTACTTCAGAATAGACCCACTCAAGGAGTCACGACTGCTTCATAAATACCCAGGCTAGCTAGTAACGGCATGAAGGTAACCAGTGTAACTACACGGAGAGATGGCAATCACCATTTACACCAGACCCAGAGCTCCTCTCCTGCATCACCTACCTCTGTTTGGCTGCATTTGTATCAGCCTCCATGAGACTCCAAGCAATCTGTTCAGCTGTTTACTGCTCAGCCTAACTCCACCTTTAAGGGTCTCTGTCACAAATTTTCTTATCGTTTCTATCCAACTGGAATCATTTTGCAAAGTTGAGGCATTTGCCAGAGAGACCATGATATCAGACAGCGTTAAGTTCAGTAAAAGATGGTCTACACTACTGGAGAGAACCATGCAGTGCTTGATGCTAAAAACAAACACAAATAGATCCATAAGCCACACCTGCTTTTGAGCACTTAAAATAATCCTATCAATGGATCAAAGAGGTTTTTTCTACTAGAATTTATAATTTCCAACATGACAAAATACTAAGCAACTTTAGGCCATAGTTCTGTAAAAAAAAAAAAAAACCATCCTATGGAATCAAGGTTATTTAAAATAAAGTAAAGGGCCCAAATTACAGTGTCTGTGGTGCTGGTCATTACTAAGTTACTTTACATGGAGGGCAAATGGCTGTACCTAATATGGCACTGGAGTCTTAGATTTTCTACAAGATTTGTTAAGACCTGAAAATCCTAAATTACTTCAGCATTTTTTAAGCAAGTATTTGTATTTGATGAGACATTACAGTAACATTTACTTTTGCTTTACTTCAAACTAATTATGTTTTAAAGAAAGCACAAATTTCATCATAATTTACTCACGTATAAAATTAAGTGTGGTGGCATTATACCTTTAATCCTAATACTTGGGCGGACAGCCAGGTCTCTGTAAGTCCAAGAGAAGTGTAATCTATATAGTAAGTTCTGGGCCACCAGGGCCACATAGTTGTGACCCTGTCTCAAAAATAAACACTGAGGGCATGAGAGAAGGAGAGCTGGCCCTGGTCCTAGCCAGCTGCAGCATTGGGTGAGCTAGCTGGGCAGTGCTAGAAGCTACCCCTGGTGGGGTAGATGCAGGAAAGCTGGCAGGCTGACCAACTTAGCTTCCACCCAGGGTCCAGATCCTGGGCTTTGAATTAGCCCACCCCAACATCTACCTCATCTCTGAACTGCTGGAGTACATGAAAGGGCCAGTCCTACAGATCCAAAGCGGCAGGGTCTCCATGACACAGGGCAATAACAGGATATGTGAGAGGAGTACTGGTGAGATCTACTATTGAAGAGTGTAGCAGAAGCCAGAGGCCTTGAAACAGAACAATGACTCATTGCAACAAACATTTGCAAGTAAAAATGTGCGGACAAAAGGCTATGCTGTGTGACACACTACAGCTTCCACAACAAGATTGCTTTTATGTTTTATTTTGTTTCTTTTTATTTTTGTTTTCTTTTGGAGGAGGGGAGGCTGCAAGGGTGGAGGGTGGATATGAAGGGAAAGGGAGAATAAGTGAGATTAAGGTACATAATGTGAAACACACACACACACAAAAAAATCAATTAAAAGTTTTTTTTTTTAATGTGAGCAAGAAAAGTGATCCAGGTAAGCAAGGATCCAATAGTATAATCCATACATTAATATCTCTTCTTTGCACCAAGTAAAACACACCCCTTCCAAATGTGTAAATTAAGGCGCAAGGACATCAGGTGTCTTTCCTGGATGGTTCTTCAATTTGTTTGGTTTTTTAATTTATTTGTTTATATTGTGTATGTGTGTGAGCACACAGGTGCCACACTTGTGGAGGTAAGAGAACAACTTGTAAGAATCTAGTCTCTACTACTATTTTGGTCGCAGGGGCCCAACTCAGGTGAGCGCATTTTCCCACTGAGCCTTGTCTTTCTGACCCCTGTACCTTTCTTTTTGAGGCAGTATCTTTCACCGGACCTAAAAGCTCATGGAATTGCTAACTAGACCCTGATGTACTTGCTTAGGATTTTCAATAAAACTATTAGGAAAACAAAAAATGTGCTTTAAAATACATTTTCTTTACTACAGTACCCTGTTGATAGTAAGAAGCCAACTATTTAGTGGATCCATGCAAACCTACACAATCAATAACCTTATCAATTCTGCGCAAAGTCCTTGAACCCTGCTCAAAGAGCTTCAGTGCTTCTCCACCTGTCTCTTCCTTTGATATATTTAAGAATGCTTTGACAGATCTTAAGATCCCTTTCAAGTGTTTGCTCATTTGGGACAATTACAATCTTACTACTCCAGCTTGTCAAGCCTTATTACACAACGTATTTTCACATCTGCTCTCATTTGAAGTAGAGACTTTTAATATTTTCTAGTCTTAATTAATTTTTAAACTCTATCTTCCATTACTCTTTCTGGTTTCCTCCAATTTTCTCTACTCTTTCAAAATAAAACTGGTTTTGTTGTCAGTTTCTGTTGTACATACGAGAACAAATAGATGAACTTTAATAAGCTACTACCTCAGCAATTTTTATGCAATTCTATTTACATAATCTGATGAAATCTATACAGACTTACAAAAAAAAAGACTACTAGTCCTAGGCTTAAAGTGATTGGCTCAAAAATTAGCCTTTGTTAGTTTATATTTTCAATAAGATTTAGATACAAATGTGTCACAGTAAATAAGGTTGCAGGCTAAGGCTATTGTCTAATAACTTTAAGATATAAAACATTTTAAACCTACAGTGGAAAACAATTGCAATACCTTTTATTTGCCTCTTTCTTTCGTTGCTTGGTTATTTCTTTTAAGGCATATGGAAAATGACTCATAAAATGATGTTTGAAATCAGTAAGATAGTTCTTTCGAAGCCATGATTCCTATTGAAATAAAGATTAAGATTAGAAAAACACACAAGATGCAAAGTAATAAGACAAGCAGAAATTTAATGTCAGTATTTAATTATTAATGTCCCATTGTAAGAGTACTTCTGCTATTGCCATAATACACAAATAAAATTTGTTTTTTTTTTTAATTTATTGTTATGTATATACAGTGCTCTGCTTTCATGCACACCTACAGGCCAAAAGAGGGCATCAGAACACATTATAGATGGTTGTGAGCCACCATATGGGTGTTGGGAAGTAAACTCAGGACCTTTAGAAGAACAGTCAGTGCTCTTAATCTTTGAGCCATCTCTGCAGCCCCATAAATAAAATTTAAAATCAGAAAAAACTGTTAGCACACCCACTTAGTTTTTCCTGTCTTACATTTATCGGCTATTTAAGACAATGCTGTAATTCCAGCACTCAGGGAGGCCAGCCTGGTCTACAAAGGGAGTCCAGGACAGCCAAGGCTACACAGAGAAACCTTGTCTCAAAAAACCAAAACAAAAAACAAAAGTAAATGAGAAGCACAAAATTCTGAAATGCTCCTTCATTAAGTTAAAAATTTTAAATACTTTATCTTCTGAGTACTTCCTGACAGCCTAAACTCTGCTCCTTACCACCCATTTCCACATATGCTTAACATCCTATTTCACTGGCATCTTCACTCCTAGTATTGACATTCCATACTGTTTACCATCAGTACCACCAGAAGGTATACACCATGAACAAGCACAGATTTCTGCAATAATAGAATTATTCTATACGTATGCTAATACACGTCATCTCTCATACTGAGCAGTCAAGTACTTAAACTATAGCTAGTGCTCTTCCCCGAGCACCAAGGGCAAAAAAGTGGCAACCGTAACTCAGGAATTATGAATGTCATGTAATGTGTGCGTGCTTATGCAGAGGCCAGAGGTCAATCTCAAGTGCTGTTCTTCAGAAGCTATTCTTCTTGGTTCTTTGAGACGGGGATCTCCCTACCCAGCAACTTAACAAATAGGCTAAGGTAGCAAGCAGGTAACCCTAGGAATCCACCTGTGTCTCCTGCCCCAGAAATTGGAATTCTAAGTGCACGTGTCACAATGCTTATCCTTTTCAAGATCATCATGCCTGGGCAGCAAGCACTTTACCCACTGAGCTGTTTCTCCAGCCCTGGGATTATTTTTAAGACCAATTTTCACTTTATAGCCCAAGCTCGCCTGAAACTTGAAATCTTCCTGCTTTCATCTCTTGAATGTTGGAAGAGATGGCTAGTTTTTAAGTCAACTTGATACAAGCTAGAGTTACCTAAAAAGAAAACTCAATTTTAAAAATGCATCCATGGGGCTGAGAGATGGCTCAACAATTAAGAGCACTGGCTGCTCCTCCAAAAGACCGAAGTTCAATTCCCAGCACCCACACAGCAGCTCACATTTGTAACTCCTGTTCTAGGGGATCTGACACCCTCACATAGACATTCATGCAGTCAAAAGATCAATGGACATAAAATAAAAATAAATTATTTTTTAAAAATGCATTTAGCAGGGGCTGGTGAGATGGCTCAGTGGTTAAGAGCACTGACTGCTCTTCCAGAGGTCCTGAGTTCAACTCCCAGCAACCACATGGTGGCTCATAACCATCTATAATGTGATCTCATGCCCTCTTCTGGTCTGCGGATGTGTATGTAGGCAGAGCACTATATACATAATAATAAATATTTTTTTAAAAATGCATTTAGCCAGGCACAGTGGCACATGATCCCAGCACTCAGGCAGGCTGATCTCTGTGAGACTGAGGCCAGCTTGGTCTACAAAGGGAGTCTAGGATGGCCAAGGCTACACAGAAAAACTCTGTCTCAAAAAAAAAAAAAAAGCAAAAAGCATCTATTAAGTCAGGCTATAGGCAAGCCTATATGACATTTTCTTAATTAGTGATTGATGTGGGAGGGCCCAGGCCATTGTGGATAGTGCTACTCCTGAGCAGGCGGTCCTGGGTTCTATTTAAAAAGCAGGCAAGCTATAAGCAGCACTCCTCCAGGGTCTCTGCATCAGCTCTTGCCTCCAAGTTCCTACTCTGTTTGAGTTCCTGTCCTGACTTCTTCCAATGCACAGTGAGTTGGAACTGTAAGCAAAATAAACCCTTTCTTTCCTCTCCAAGTCACTTTTGGTGATGGGGTTTCATCACAACAATGGATACCCTAAGACACTGGGACCACAGGCATATCCCCCCATACCTGGCTTGAATTTTAAATTATAATGAATTTAATCATGAGTATGCATATCAAAAAACATGGCTGTAACTTTGGTTTCAAATTCTAATTTTCATGAAATAACAGTAATGAAACAGAAAATAGAAGTAAAGCAAGCACTAAAATATTGCCACAAATATGCTAAAAATATTGCTAATACTAAGCTACAAAACATTTCTATTGATTTTAACAGTTCCTGACAGTATCAATACAGGACTCTAAAAGAAAAAAATTAATGTATACCTAGTTTTAAGACTGCAACTGAGAATATATTTAACATTAAAGATATATACACAAGAAATGAGCATCCTGGGGCTGGAGAGATGGCTCAGAGGTTAAGAGCACTAACTGCTCTTCCAGAGGTCCTGAGTTCAATTCCCAGCAACCACATGGTGGCTCACAACCATCTATAATGTGATCTAATGTGCACTGTATACATAGTAAGTAAATTTAAAAAAAAAAGAGCATCTCAATAACTCATTTCTTCAATCACTACACTCTGATATAATGTACCTTAAGATTTCTCTTTGGCCAGGTGGTGGTGGCACAGGCCTTTAATCCCAGCACTAAGGAGGCAGAGGCAGGCGGATCTCTGTGAGTTTAAGGCCAGCCTGGTCTACAAAGCAAGCCCAAGACAGGAAAGGCTACATACAGATAAACCCTGTCTCAAAAACAAAACAAACAAACAACAACAAAAAAACAAAACAAAACAAAAACAAACCTCTTCAGAGCAAAGACCAAAGCTTCAAAAAAAAATTTTTTTTAAGATTTATTTATTTATTATGTATGCAGTATTTTGCTTCCATGTATGTCTGCACACCAGAAGAGGGCACTAGATCTCATTATAGATGGTTATGAACCACCGTGTGGTTGCTGGGAATTGAGCTCAGGACCTTTGAAAGAGAGGCAGTGCTCTTAACCTCTGAGCCATCTCTCCAGTAGCCCCAAAATTTTTTTTAAATATCTGAACAACACAAATGAAGTTTCTCTATTGTGTTATAAAGCCTAGCAAGCCAAATGTATGAAAAGCTCTAGTAGTCCCTAAGCAATCAACACTCCCACGGCTACATGTGTCAATTCATCAATAGAAAAATCTACAGTTATAAAACTAAAAAAATTAAAATTCAGCCTATGCCTGTGATTTGTACTTAAAGGTCAAGGAATGTCATTTTCTTCTTAAAGATTAAACCATTATACGGGTCAGCCAACATTCTTTTACTCTATTAGTGAAGGTAAGTAAGAGAGGAACAGTGGGGATGGTAAAGTAAAATATATTAGAATGCCTTTTAATGTCACTATGCAAATAAAATTTTATACTTTCTTGTAAGGTAATAGTTCTTTCCTACTAAGTTACTACAATTTAGCGAGGTGTTTTTAAATATTTGGGGGCTAAGAATAGCTCAGCAGTACAGCTAAGGCTCTGGGTTCCATCTTTAATACCACAAATGTATGTGTGACTATGTCTGTGTGTATATGTATTATTCCAATTTAAGTTGACCACCCCTTCACATAAGAGTTTTGCTTTAATTACATGTATGTGAATTCATACACATGAGTGCAGGTCCCATGAGGCCAAATACATTACATTCCCTAGAGTTAAAGTGGAGTTGGTGGCCCACCCAATATAGGCAAAGGGAACCAAACTAATGGCCTCAGCACTATGTACTCAAAGGGCTGGAGAGATGGCTCGCTGATTAAGAACCTGGATTTAAGAGAGCACAAACACCTGAAACTTCAGTTACAGGGAATACAAAACCCTCTCCTAGCCTCTGCACGTATCAGACACATGGTGCATCCATACACATGTAGGCAAACTCTTATAAAACTAAATAAATATTACAGAAGGAAAGAGCAGTAAACATTTTTAAGCACTGAACCATCTCTCTGGCCCTATTTATATCAGTTTTATACACTATCACAATTTAGTAGTCTGGTCTTCAACAGTTTATAGTCTTAAAAACTAAGTACTCCATGTACATGAATGCTACTAGACAGCTCTGTAATGATAAAGTTATAAAGCATACCATTTCAAATATCAAGGCTGGAAAGTAGCACAATTAGTGAATTTGCAGATTCTATATTTTGTGTCTCTTGTTTTAAATACAAATATCACAAAAGAATTAAAAATGAAGAAAAGATTAGCCCAAGGCCATTTTTACTAGTCTTTCAGATAAAAATACTGACTTGAATTTCATCCTAATAAATCCATTTTAAGTAGAAAATATCTTAAATTGAAATGCATTTTATAGACCTAATTAACCAAATATAAGAATTTGGCCGGGCGGTGGTGGTGCACGCCTTTAATCCCAGCACTCGGGAGGCAGAGTCGGGCGGATCACTGTGAGTTCGAGGCCAGCCTGGTCTACAAAGCGAGTCCAAGACAGCCAAGGCTACACAGAGAGACCCTGTCTTGAAAAACCAATAAATAAATAAATAAATAAAAATAATTTGGCTTAGCCTGACTTAAATATATTCTCACTTATATCAATAGCCTATGGTTTGTATCTGATACAAAGGCTGTCTTGGAATGAAGCAGTAACACCTCACAGAATGTATCCAATGGCATACTGAAAGTGAAGCATCTTTGTTCAAGTTAAGTTTTAACATCATTCTAAATCAGAAAATTCTCAAATCGTATCATTTAAAAACCAAGAATTATCTGTACACCTATTAAAATTACAAATACAGATTTTTTCCAAGCTGTATACATTACTGTCAGTTTACAGCATAAAATAGCTGTGAAAACCAAACTTTGCTCCCAGCATAACACACTATCGTTCCTAATATATACAGTAACTCAAAGGACAAATTCAGAAATATAATCAATAAAATGTTATAACTAGTTGTAAAAGCAATTTTTAAACATTCCTTTGGATAGTGATGGGCTAGCAATAATACAAGCCCTTAAAGCACACATCTTAGCACAAATCCATAACGCTTTTCAAAATTACTGTTTATTCTTAGTTTTACTTTACACAGCTAATGATTCATCCTGATCTATAGCTCAAAATGACAAAGAATAAAATGAAAACAAAAGACACGCCTTCCTCAGAGTTACGTGTATACAGGCAATCTTAAGACTCATGGACCTAGCCAAGAGTCCTTGCAAGCGGCCTTCTGTAGCGCAGATGCCTCATGCTTCAGAGCAGTGCTCCTGTGGCTGCCCCTTCAGTGCTAGCATCTGCAAACTTGCTCTCACAGCCTCATTCTTTCTTACCTGCACTACAAATCGATTACCATCACCACGACCTCAGTATAATCTTCACTGTTACATTTGATAACACAAGACAACAAAAAGAACCACTTACTTAGCAACTTTTCAATCCCGTAAGTAATCTTTAGAATGTTCCTAATCAATTACCATAAGCAACACTGGTTTTGTTTTTTGTTTGGCTTTTTTAGAGAAAAGAGTAGCAGAGTAGTCCCAGCTGGCCTGGACCTAACCAGGTAGAACAAGTTGACCTTGAACTCAAAGATCTGCCTCCCAAGTGCTGAGATTATATGTGTATGCCACAACATCTGGCTTATGAGCAGCACATTTCATTATTACTGTGAATCATTTCCAACAAAACAAATACAAATAAGCAAACTTATGCATTTCACTGAAAAAAATTATATCCAGCTAATAACCTCATTAAAAAGTTATGAATTTCACTGAAAGACATTAAAATCTAGTTAATAACGTCCCAGAAACTATTTTAATTTGCACTTTTATGTTAAACAAAAACAACAACAACAAAAAGAAACAAGTTTACTATTAAACTATGGGCAGTTCACATGTTCAATCTGTAGTAAAAGCTGATTTCTAATATCACTTATGGTAAAAGGCAATACTAATAAAATAATAAAGAACCCATTAGTTCTCACCAACATATGAGTTTCGTCCTGCTGCTTTGAGAGTTTCCACAACAGAGAAATAACATTCAGGACTTGCTGCATAACCTGTAGAGGCTCTCGCTCTACACAATTTCCAACAGAAACAGCCAGTTGTGGAGGTAAAGCTTCAATCCAGCATTCAATTAGCAATGGAATTATTATTTCAATGAATCCTTTCAGATTTTCGGGGGATGACAGGTCTTCATCCACAGTGCCTAGTGTTCCCACAAAGTACCTAATAGGAAAGATAAGAATGAAAAGAGCCAATGATTGCAAAACGAAATCCCCTACATAATTTAAATATGAAACACACTAAAATTAAATACCATCAACTATCAATTACATTGATCAAAAGTGGAAAGAAACACAAAAGAAACACTAAAACGGCAAAGCCAACAGAAACTTTTAAGTTTTACTTCTAATTAGGCTTTGGCTACAAATGAAGACATACTCTTAAATGACTCCTCCCATTGGGAGTCATCTAATCAACTCATCATTAATAACTACATGAAAACTATGAAAGACAAGAATTATGTCTTCCCACCATTAGCCATTAAATGGTCAGCAGTTAAAATTCAATATAGGAAAACTGAGTGTGGACATAACTGAAATCCTTACCGTAGCCTGAACTGTGAACTGACATTTGGCTGTGAACCCCCATTTTCATAAACCTGGATGTGTTGCTGGTCGTTGGCATGATCCTTCCAGTTGATAAAAATGGAGTTGCTAGTGGCATGGGGAGTTTCTTTTTGTTCCTGAAGTCCTTCACTTTCTCTCAACCTACTGGATCCATCTGCCAAGGCCTGAAGGAATTTACTGAGTCTTGCTAAGACTTTGAGTCTCCATTGCTGAGAAGTGACTCTCCGATTAGGGTTTACAGAGAGTATCCAGGACTGGGGCCTGTCTCTATTTAACAGTCCTTTGAACAGCTGCTGATGAGAAATGAGCTCTACAAAATTCTTAAGCAATATACTGCTACGGGCAGTGACGAGAGCTGGGTAATGCTCCAGCAGAATGTCCAGAACTTTTAAAGAGTCCTCCTGAATTCCTTCAGTAATGTGAGTCATGGCACTAGAGAGATGGGCACTTACCAAAGGGAAAAATGGAGAAATTTGTTCAGTTCGTATTTTGGGGGCCAGGAACTGAAGAAGCTGAACTGCTGCTAATCGTACATTAGCATCTCTATCTGTAAACACAGCAGTCACCTCACTCAGTATGTTTGAAAGGTGTGCGTCAATTATAAATGGGCACTGAGACAAAAGGTCTTTGAGTCCGAGAAGAGCACTTTGCTTAACACCAGCATTATAGTGATGCATCTGTGACAGCAAATCCTGTAACACACACACAGATTTTAGGTAAACATTTTCAGGTAAACATTTTAACTTAAACTATATAAGCTCAAGTCCTTGTGCAAAGTATGAGCATTTCCCAAATGCTGGTTAGCTTTACTAGGATCAGACACACTTTTGCACTTAAAATACTTTATCCTATAAAAACATTATATAGTTCTCTTTTGAGCTTTTTTTTTTTCTTTAACATTGAACTACACACAGGGTTTGGCACACTATGATTTAAAGTCGCATTAATCAACATATACTGCAGAGCTACTACGTTCCAATCATAAGTGCATTTATCCTTTCCAGGCTTTTTTTTTTTTTTTTTTTTTTTGGAGACAGGGTTTCTCATGTACCCTTGGCTGTCTTGAACTCACTCTGTAGACCAGGCTGGAACTCACAGAGCCCCACCTGCCTCAGCCTCCTGGACTGCTGAGCGTACAGGTGTATACCACCATGCCTGGCTATCCTTTCCAAACTTAACATACTTCCAAAGGTGTGTTTTATTCAGAAGATACTATTAGGTAAATTTATTCTCCCAAGATGTTATCTCATAATACATATACAGATACTCCAAAACCTCATAAAATATTAAGTACAGCACAATTCTTGTCTCAAGCACATCACAATAGGGATACTTACTCTTTACTAATGAGCTATGTGTTCCAATTAACTCAGAAATAACTATCCACAGATCTTAATCAGCTATAAAGGAAAACTATCAATCAAGAACTTGACAAAAATGAATTAAATATAACTACTTCCAGATGACATGTATCATTTTTTTAAAAAAAGCATACTATGGAGCAATCACTGAGGACTTACTATAGTAAAACTTTCTCAAGTAGAAAAGATGATTTGAAGATCAAATACTGACAATAGGAAACTCAAACAAACATCATCTCACAATATACCATATGGTCCTAAGGTAAATCATTTACTTAGATTAAGCAGCTTTTCACAAAAAATATGACATTCCACATCATGTGAAAGAAAAATTTCATACTATTAAAAGATATATATATATTTACAATTTACCTTTATGTTAAGTTTTCTATTGTTGGTTGGAAGTGTTCTATCCTCTTTAAGTTGTTCAGGCAAATGTATAGCCTTTGTCTTAAAGTTTGTAGCTGTAGCATTTTCTAATTTGGGCTTCTTTTTACCAACTTTTAGCTTTACTTTCTGAAAATCATCTTGGCGTTTCCTTTTCTTGGTCATTCTTAAGTCCTGTCGGAAAGAATGAAAACAATGGATTAAAGCAAGGATAATTGATAAAAGAATAAAAATGTTGTTTTCCAATATTTATGTTACTCTAACATCTCAAATATCACCATGCATCACGGCCATCAATAATAATGCCAAAGAATCAAAATGTACAACCACTAAAACATGCAAGAATCATCTTGGTTAAGAAATGTTGAAAATGTCATTTACAAAAAGGTAAGAATCTTGTTAAAGAACCTTTGCAAAACCAGGCCTGGTGGTACGCGCCTTTAACCCCAGCACTCCAGTGGCAAAGGCAGGTGGATCTCTGCTGAGTCCAAGGTCAGCCTGGTTTACAAAGAGAGTCCAGGACAGGCAGAGCTACAACGAGAGAAACCCTGTCTCAAAAAAACAAGAATAAACAAAAACAAAAAAAAGCAAAAAAACAAAAACAAAAAAAAAAAAAGAGAGAGAGAAAGAGAGAAAGAAAGACAGACAGACACAAACAAACAAGCAAGCACGCTAGCTAGCTTTACAAGGTTTTTTGGGCCATCTAAAACTGTCAGTGTGCTGAATAGAAACCTGAAATGGTTGCTCCACTGGAACACACCACATTAGAAATTCTTAACACTCAGAATCTTATGAAGGGGGGGGGGGGTGGAATTACTTAATGCAGGAGATAATTAGGAAGTTTCATGATCAAAGCTGGATGCTACAAACCAAACAACAACAAAAACAAACAACAAACAAAAAATACTGGTAGGACCAGGCAGGGTGGTGCACACGTTTAATCCCAGCACTCGGGAGGTAGAAGCAAGATCGCTCTGAGTTCGAGGCCAGCTTGGTCTACAAAGTGAGTCCAGGATAGCTAATGCTACACAGAGAGACCCTGTCTCAATAAACCAAAAATAAAAATATACTGGTAGGATCCAGGTAGGCAAGAAGGAGGAATGAGTATGCTATGAGAGAGGAAAGCCAGATACAGGGCAAGAGCAGGAACAAGCCTAGTAAGGAAAGAAGAGAAGGCACAAGCACTGTGAACATACAGGCAAGATTCAGACTAGCTATCCACCCTCTGCCCCACCCCCCAGAAAGGTAAGCAACAACCTGAAAGGAAATGCAATTTAAGAGGAAGAAAAAGGCTGGCTAGCCACTGTCATAATAAAGAACTCAGGAATAACCACATCACCTTGCACCTTTCTCCATCCTCTCCACTACATTCTTTCAACGTTTCTATTTTCTCGTTTACCAACTCTTTGATCAGCACGCTTCCTACCCATTCTAAAGTCACTAGCTTTAAAAGCCCATATTTCTACCCTAGACTACTCAACAGTTTCCTCATTGCTAAGTGCTTTTGTCTCTACAGTGTCTTTTTGACCCCTTGACCACGGTCATCAGACAGCTTCCTAAACAAAGATGTGACAAAGATAGGGAGCTTTCATTGTTCTATTGTTTATAAATGGTATACTTCCAGCTGGGCACAGTGGTACAGGCCTGTAATCCCAGCACTCAAGGAGACAGATCACTGTGAGTTCCAGGCCAGACTGGTCCACAAAGCCAGTCCAGGACAGCCAAGGCTACACAGAGAAACCTTGTCTCAAAATAAACAAATGAATGGATGGCACAGTTCATGACGTGGTAGGTACTAACATGGTTCCAGTAACTCTTCCTGGCTGTATCTTCCCCATCAGTGAACTTCAAATTAAAAAAAAAAAAAAAAGCTACATCCATCTGGAACCAGTTCCGGTCTTCTTGAAGCTGATTTCAGACGTTTCATAATGAATTCCTCTGCACACCCAATTGAGCACTTCTGGAGTAAATAAAACTACTTCTGGTCTAATATGATTACCTGATGTCACAATGCTACACATGGAGGTTTAAAAAGTCTACCGTGGTTTTAAAATGAATGAATTAGGGGCTAGTGAGATGGCTCAGTGGTTAAAAAAGCACTGTCTGCTTTTCCAAAGCACCAAGGTTCAATTCCCAGCACCTACGTGTCAGCTTACAACCATCTGTAACTCCAGTTCCAGGGATTCTGACACCTTCATACCAATGCACATAGAATAAAAAATTTTTTTAATGAATTAATTAATGAGTAAGTGAATTCAGCTATGGCATCATATCCAAGTTCACAGATGTGGAATTTTATTACCTTAGCACTTCTCCAAGTAGGCATTGCCTACATAAAAGGTTAACAGCTGATTTTAAAGGGAGCACACAGTACATGTGCCTGTGCCACTTATTAGACAGAGGCAAGCGACTGCTTGAGCACAGGTGGAACCTGATCAACACAGCAAAATGCCATTATTTTTTAAAGCATATTTCTAGAATCAGTATGCTTCTTATCCAAACACATTTTCTACTGTGCTTCTGTCTATAAAACAACGTGTAGTTCTTATCAACCATTAAATAAGCAAATGCCTTATGTTCATCCACACTCGGAGCTATAAACTATTAGAATAAACATGCTTCAAGCAGAGCATGCTTTCTGTTAGTCTCTGGACCAACACACACCAAATATTCAGGCCTCACAAACCGAGAAGGCCCCGTATGCATGTGGCCTACTTTTAATACAAAACTGGTTTTTAATCTATTAAGCAAGCACACGTTGTAAGCTCTTCTTACAATTTTATCCGCAGTGTTTCCAGAGATAAAAGTAAACGGTACAGAGAAAACCTGTGCCATCTCCCATCCTCCTCTGAGCACTCTTTCACATGTGATGGGCCTCTAGCAGTCTACATCGCCCCTCGTTTTCAATAGGATGTCAACTTGTGGCTTATCACTTTAAGTACACGCTAGCGAATCTGCTAGGAACATTATGAGGGCTAATAGCCCTTCGCTTACTTTTAAGTCTCGACCAATGTTTCAGAATCACATAGGTAACATTTTTCTACTAGGAACTTTTAAAGTTCCATTAACAGCTGCTGTTGTTTTCACTTAAAGATTTCCATAAAATACAGGAAATCAAACAGCTCTACTAGACTAGACCACTTTCACAGTATTGGACCGTGAGTACAAGAAAGCAACTCCAGCCCCGGGGCCTGAGCTCTCAGAGGACTCACCACCTTTTCCAGTGATCTGTTGAAAACTAAAACACACACACACACATATATGTTCCTGCTGCGGGTCAGTCTTAATGCTAACCTGGGCGGATGAAGACTGCAACTTGAGCAAACTCCTAAGTAATGCGCCCAGTGGCAATTCATTACTTTTCCTTATTCCCAATGTCTCCCGCCCTCCAAAAAAAAAAAAAAAAAAGGAAAAAGAAATAATCAAGGAGAAAGCAAGCACTTAGCAGTTGGTCTATGATGATTTCCTCTCCAAATCTTTGCGTCAAAAGAGCTCTTCCAAATTAGAGGAGGCAGAAAGCGAGGGTGGACAAGGTGGGGTGAAGGAAAGGAGCGCAGCGATTACATCTGCGCACCCCAGCTTTCGAGCTTGCACACCAAAAATGGGAACCCAATTCTTGTTTTACTTTATTCAAAGGAAAGCACGGTCCCTGCACTTCTGTGGGCGTCGAGTGGAGAGCCTCTGGCCCGAACCCCACACGCCGGCCTAACCCTTGCCAGGCCCCGAATCGGCTCGCGGTCGCTTGAGGCGATCCGGCAGCCCCTCGGCCGGCTCACACGCTCGCTGGGGACACCGGAGACCCTGGGCCACCCAGCCCGCCACCTGGGCCGCCTCAGCGCGCCCCGCCGCCTGGGCCCCGCGTCTCCGCGCCCCAGGAGGGCCGGGCAGGACCGACGGACGCCGCTCACCTGAGAGCCGGGACGGACCCGGGCCGCGGAGACGAGGCAGTTGAGCAAGCGAGCGCCGAGCCCCGAGGGACCACGCCGCGTACAGCCGGCCACAGGCTTCTCGCTCGCTCGCGGAACGCGTTTTCAAATCGCCTCGTACTCACGCGGCCGCGTCTCCTTCCGCCGCCCGGAAGTAGGGCCCCCCTCCCTCGCCACGCTCACGTGATCACGAGCCGCAGCCGCGCGCAGCCAGAGGGCAGGGCCAGATCAGTACGCCACGCCCCTTCCAAGAGGGGCTGCGCCGGAAGCAGGGGCGTGAGAGGCGGGTCTAGAGCCCAGCAAGCCGAGTCAGGTCTTGAAGGATGTTGGTTGATTACAGCTGATTGAAAGGCGGACTTCTCCCCAAGGACAACAGTTCTTCAGACCTGCAGCTACAACCAGAGAAAAGTATAACCTGAACTTAATTAAGGAAGGAAAACGTTTCATACAGCAAAGATAGCGTTTCTTGAAAGGGTAACCTGGGCTAAAGCCAAGCAGATAAATGCTTAGAGGGTTACAAACTATACCTAGTAGCGGAGTTCTGGAAAACTTAGTACAGGGTTTCTCTGATAAAAAAAACATTTTCAGCATACAATTAACTCCTACTACTCAAAGTAAGTGGACTTAGAGATTTTGAGATATTAAAATGCCGACGTAGTGGCGCACGCCTTTTTAATCCCAGCACTAGGGAGGCAGAGGCAGGTGGATCGATGTTCGGGTCTACAAAGTGACCAGGACAGCCAAGGCTACACAGAGAAACCCTGTCTGGGGGGGGGGGGGGGGGGGCGTAGGGGTGGAACTAAAAAAAGAAATCTAGTCTTTGGAAGTTGGTCAACACCATTAAGAGATGATTGGCATTAAATTCATTGATGGATTAATTAGTTTACCACTGGTAAATTCAGATTGAACGGGCAATAAGAAGTGGTTCTAGTTGGAAGGGAAAAGGAGTTCCTGGTTCTAGGACTTTGAAAGGGATATCTTGATCCCCCACCCTTCTCTCTGCTCCCTGGCCACTGTGAAGTGAGCCTCTCTTTCCTACTCACCACAGATGCAAAACAGCAAAGCCAGTTGACCATGGAGTGGAGTCCGTGAAACCGTGAAGCAGAGTGAACTTTTCCTCCTTGAAGTTGTTTGTCTCAGGTTATTTTGTCACAGGGAAAAGTAATTGCCACAGTTGCCCCCCAGAGCTACATTCCAAGATTTTTAAAGCTGTGTGTGACAAACAAAATAGTTATGAACTGGTTATTAGTTTTTTTGTCTCTACTTTAAAACATGAAAACTGTGAGCATAAAGACTGGATTTCTCAACCCTTCAGTGAGGAATTCTGCAGTTACAAGGAATGTCTACTTGAAGGTCTCTGAGACACACCAAACGCTAATTAACAAGATCCTTGGCATAAGCCAGAAAAACACTGTTTGCAGTGAACAGGCGATCTAGAATGAATAGAGAACTCCATTCCTAAAGCTCTCTAATTGACCACACAAGCATTCCTTTCCTGAGGCTGTTATAAGACAGATTGGCTGAAATAATAGAAATATATTGGCCCTCAGTTCTGGAGACCAGAGACATTAGCAACGTTGATTCCTCTGGCTACCAAGAGGGGACTGTGCCTGGTGCCACTCCTCCTCCTTTCTGGTAGCCTTTCATATTCTTTTGTTCGTTTGTTTGGGGGTTTGGGTTTGGGTTTTTTGGAGGGGGTTGGGTTGTTTTTTTTTTTTTTTTTTTTTTTGAGACAGGGTTTTTCTGTGTAGCCTTGGCCATCCTGGACTCACTTGTAGACCAGGCTGGCCTCAAACTCACAGCAATCTGCCTGCCTCTGCCTCCTGAGTGCTGGGATTAAAGGCTTGCGCCACCACGCCGGGCTGCCTTACATATTCTTTGCAGGTCCTATTATCTGTGTTTGTACATATCATCTACCCACTGGACATGCGCGCGCATGCGCGCACGTGTGTGTGTGTGTGTGTGTGTGTGTGTGTGTGTGTGTGTGTGTGTTCAAGCTTCCTACTTTCATAAATAATACAAATGGGGGGCTGGGGCTTTGAAATGATACTGTCTAAGGGCCTTGATCAGCTTCGTTTTCTCTGCCAGTTAAAGACTCAAAAGACAAGAATCACTGCAGACAATCAACAGTTGAAAAAAGATGTCTACTGGGGGTGAGGAGACGCACACATGGAGCAGACACAGAGAGAAGAGGACCCTCTGCAAAGCAGAAACCCAGTCTCTCCCTGAGGACTGAGGATCCTCTCAAGTGTTTAGTGTTGGACAGTTTGAAGAAAGCTAGGATGGTTGGTGGTTGATTGTCCCAGCACCATTGTATAACATATCCTGAACAGGCCTTGAACTTGTTGAGCTGGTCCAACAGCAGGGGCCAGGCTGGTAGGAGACAAAAGCCTACAGGGCCTTTGTTTTAAGCTGCCAGGCTTTTATCTCAAGTCAGGAGGGTGAGGAACAAGATGGCCTTCTTGGAAATTGACCATGTTTATAACCACACCATGGCCTCTCTGTCTGTCTACCTACCAGGGAGTCTGCCTAACTCCTAGTCTCTCATAAGGACACCACCAATCCCGTAAGATTGAACAGGCCCGAGTGGCCTGATCTTACCTTGATCTTAACTTGAAAATGAAGACTTCATTTTCAAATCACTACATGGCAGGAACCTTGGGAGTTAGAATGTGAAAATGTCCATGCAGGGGGTGAGGGGAGGGAGACACAATTCCAACTGTACAGCCATTAAGATCTGTATCCTGCATCTCTAAAATAGCTGAACAACTCTTTCCCTTTTTGTCTATGCTCAGAAGCATCACAAAAATCCTAGTTTAAGTCTTTTCTTTTTGTAGAGTTGAACTGTTGACCATTAAGCTGCTGCCCCTCAGATTCAAAGATACAGTCTGGGCTACATAGAGAGAACTCCACGGAAGGAAAACACAAACAGAAACAAATAAGGGGGGGGGGGAATGTTAAATAGGTACTTGAAATATCAAAAACGAAAGGAAGGACAAGGAGCCATCGCAGGAGAGCAAGCCCAGGAAGCAGCTGCTTCCACAGAGCAAAGACACAAACAGACAGAGTAAGGGATGTTAGGATGTGTTTAGAGACAGAAGCCACCGGGCTTAGGTATAAGACTTCCAGAGCCATGTTGGGTCCCAGCTGGCTACTGTCACTAAGGTGCCTTAGTGACACTACTCCAAAAGACCTGAAAACCTACAAACTGCAATCAAGGACAGCTTCCAAATGGAGTAGCCACCTAGTAGCCAGTGCCTGTGTCCTGTGATGGCAACTGGCAAGTAACAAGTGGGAAAAAAGCAGTTCCTTTCTCTCCTGTCCCTTGTGCTCCCACTCCAGGCTCCCACCGGCAGACACCAGCAGGGAGCCAACTAGCAAAGAAGAAATTAACAAGCTTTGTGAATTCCCAGACCCAGCATCTCAAAGCAGAGTACAGACAGGTAGCTTTGAAGCTGAGGGGCATAAGCTTCATGACCAGCACTTCAACGCTATAAAAATTTAAACAACAGCATAGAAGGACAAATGCACCAGGGAAAAGTTATACAGTCCCAATCCCAATGTAATTTAAGAGGTTAGAGATTTTTTTTTTTAAAGGCAGTAAGCCTAGAACACATTAAAGAAAAAAACAGATATGTTTCACAATGTTAAAAGAATTAAATCTGTTGGGTAGAGTACTTGACTGGAATTCAGGAGGCCCTAGATGTGATCTCTGGCCTGGGAAAATTAAATGTGATTTTTTTTTTTTCAAGACAGGGTTTCTCTGTGTAGCCTTGGCTGTCCTGGACTCATTTTGTAGACCAGGCTGGCCTTGAACTCACAGAGATCCTCCAGTCTCTGCCTCGCGAGCACTGGGATTAAAGGCGTGCACCACCATGCCTTGCTGTGATGTTTAATTTTAAGAGAGACAAAAGATGTGCTAGCAATTCACAACAAATTATTGAAATTAACATGACATCAACAAAACAGAGAGCAGACCGTTCAAGTTCACTGGGCTATTTAACCTATGATATCATTTAACTCCAATGTTTATCTGATCATTCTTTGTCAAGGTGATCTGCCTATTGGTGAGGGTGGGGTACTGCCATCACCCACTAATTAATGTGTTGGGGTAAAGTGTGTTTTGCATCTAGTAATTTGTTTTATGAAATTGGGCCACCTATTTTTGGCATTATATGTTTAGTTTTTTACTTTTTATTTTGTGTGCGCTGGTATTTTGCCTACATGCATATCTGTGTGAAGGTGTCATGTTACTGGAGCTGAGGTTGTAGACAGTAATGAGATGCCCTGTGGTGCTGGGAATTGAACCCAGGTCATCTGTAAGAGCAACCAGTACTCTTAACCGCTGAGCCATCGCTCCAGGCCGGCATGTACATGTTTAGAGTTATAATGTCCTGATGATGAATTACTCCTCTAGTCAGTATGAAGTATCTTTATTTCTTCCGACTAGTTTTGGCTTGAAGTATACTTTGTCAGTTAATAGCTACTGACCTCTGTTTCCTAGTTCTATTCGCTTTGGATGACTTTTCATTCTAAGGTAGTATCTACATTTGATGGTGAGGTTTGTTTCTTTGAGGCAGCAAAACAAAAAGCCCTGATTTCTAATCTGTTCTGTTAGTCTGTGGCATTTGATCAGAGAATTAAGGTCATTTGTATGCAGAGTTATTATGAAAGTTGTTTATTAATTTCTGTCCTCTTTTTTTTGTTTTATTTTTGTTTTTGTTTTTCGAGACAGGGTTTCTCTGTGTAGCCTTGGCTATCCTAGACTCGCTTTTGTAAACTAGGCTGGCCTCGAACTCACAGCAATCTGCCTGCCTCTGCCTCCTGAATGCAGGGATTAAAGGCGTGCGCCACCACCCCCGGCCTCTGTCCTTCTCTTGATTTTGTTTCTTTGTCTTCATTTGCTCAACTACTGCCCTAGCATCATTTACTGTTTCCCCATATCATCTTGGATGTGTTTATCAATCTCTTCAGTATTCCTTCCAGAATCTCTATAGGACTTGCTTGGTGGTCACACATGTCTTTAAGCCTGCTTTCATTATGGAAAGTTTTTCTTCCTCCTCCAATCATGACTGGTGTTTTGCTAGTCTGGGTGGCAGCCCCTAAAAAAATGTTCTTCAGCCGGGTGTGGTGGCCCACGCCTTTAATCCCAGCACTCAGGAGGCAGAGGCAGGCAGATTGTTGTGAGTTCGAGGCTAGCCTGGTCTACAAAGTCTAGGACAGCCAGGGCTACACAGAGAAACCCTATCTCGAAACCCACCCACCCCCCAAAAAATACAACTTTCCTGGGATTGGAGAGATGGCTCAGTAGTTCAAAACACTTGTTCAATTCCCATCACCTCCTCAACTCACAACTGCCCTTAACTTCAGTCCCAGGGAATCTGACACCCCTTTCTGGCCTCTCTAGGCACCAGGCACACATATGGTGCACAAATATAGATTCAGGTAAAACATTCATACACATAAAATAAATAAATAAGATTATATGATTCTGTTCATTATTAGATGGTTGGAATTGTGTAAAAATGCACACATAATTTTTGGCATAAAGTCAATGACAAATATGTGTAAATAAAGCAAATATTTTAATGAAAGTGGTGAAACAGCTGCTTTTATCATTCTTGAATTTTAAAATCATGAGTCACAGAAAGCTTAAGAAAACAGACCAGACTGGACATGGTGGCGCACACCTTTAATCCCAGCACTCAGGAGGCAGAGGCAGGTGGATCGCTGTGAGTTCAAGGCCAGCCTGGTCTACAAAGTGAGTCCAAACATCTCATGATGATTATATGCTTTAGGTATTACACAACAATGTATGGCCTATTGATAGGAACAGTTAAATAACCTAAACATGTAACACAGCTAATTGATGACGTCACTCGGGTTTGAAGTCAGATGCCATTTATGATTCAGTCTAATATATAGAAAAAAACTGTGTTGGTTAGAGTTCACATTAGAGTTCACATTTACTTGATCTTTAACCATTTGGGATGGGGTTGAGACAGGGGTGCTCTGTGTAGCCTTGACTCTCCTGGACTCACTTTGTAGCCCAGGCTGGCCTTGAACTCACAAAGATCTGCCTGCCTCTGCCTCCCAAGTGCTGAGATTACTGGCATGGACCACCATGCCCTTTTGAACTTTAAGCAATTTTGTTTGTTTGAATTTTTTTTTAAAAGATTTATTTATTTACTAGTTTACAGTATTCTCTCTGCATGTGTGCCTACATACCAGAAGAGGGCACCAGATCTCATTATAGATGCTTGTGAGCACCATGTAGTTGCCATGTGGTTGCTGGGAGTTGAACTCAGGACCTCTGGAAGAAGAGACAGTGCTCTTAACCTCTCTGAGCCATCTCTCCAGCCCAACTTTAAACAATTTTAAGGAGGATCTTTGGATGGCTACTCAGGAAGTCATCTGTCTTAGGGTTTCATTGCTGTGAAGAGACACCATGACCAAGGCAACTCTTATAAAGGAAAACATTTAACTGGGGCTGGCTTATAGTTTCAGACATTTAGTCCATCCTGACATCATCATGGCAGGAAGCATGGCAGCCTGCAGGCAAACTTGGTGCTGATGGAGATACGAGAGTTCTACATCTTGATCCTCAGGCAGGCAGGAGGAGACTGGCTGAGTTTTACACTGGGAAGACCTTGAGCATTTAAGACCTCAGAGTCCTACTGCCACAGTGACCACACAGAGACAATGACCTTGGTCACTCACCAAAGGAAAACTGATCAGAAGGTATCTCTGGAAAACGTTTCCCTTGTGGTTTAAAGCAGGAGCAGAATGAAAATAAACAGAAACATAGACCATGTCAACAATTTAGCCAAAATCAAATGCTCCATTTCCCCTCTACTCTGCATATTCATGGCTCATTTGGCAAAGCCCTCTAAGTATCTAGTGATATAAAAGCCATCTAAGATAATTTTTAAACAAATATCTGGAAAAGCCACACTGGTGGGAAAGGGGATCAGGGACATAGAGTAGCACTTTGTCTGGAAGAAGCAATCACAGGCTATTTTCGATCTGAACAGATCATCCCCAGTGGGGACAGCTTGTGGAACTAGTCATTAAACAAAGAGGATGACTTTGGAGATAAAAGCAAGATTAGCCAAGGGGTGAGCAGAGCCAGGTATGGTGGCAGAGGACTGCAATCCCAGCTACTCAGGAAACTGAGCAATTTATGAAGGCCCCATCTCATTTATCTTGAAAAGGCCCTGGGGATGTTAGCTCTGGTGGGAATGTTTGCCTTGCCTGTGCAAGGGCCTGGGTATGAGTCACAGCGCAGAAAAACAATGGACTGAGAGCACTCTCTGCAGTCCATAGTGGTTAGGAACTGGCTTCCGCATTCTCAAGTGGAAGGAATTGAGCCTAACTCAACTTCCAGCAGGCTGGTGGCTGAACCTGTGAATAGAACTGTTTATCCTTAGCCTGGAGGGTCACTCTTACTGTCACTCCTAACAATGGAGCAGCAGGGTCTCATTGTCAGACAGCAATCCTGGCTCAAGCACAGCTCTTCACGGAAAGAAAACGAACAAACAAAACAAAATGAAAGAGCCCTGAACCTGCTGTCCTTTTACCCATAAGATCCAGTCCAATCACTGGTGTCTGTTGTGAGTGCCTTAATTCACATCTAAGGGCAGTCCAGATAGTTAGTGTATCATATATTTTACAATATGTGACTCTCTACTCATTTTTAAGAACGTGTTAGTTCTTATTTGTATTTCTTTGAATTAGCTACATATATAGAAGCATATGATTGACAGATTTCAAGGTTTCAGTGGTGACATTATGTGGTAATTGCAGACAATGTTCATAGAAAGTAAATACTTTATTGAGAGATAAGTCTGTAATTCAAAGCACACAATATAAATCAATGTCATACTTCAGAATTAAGTGTTGGGGGTTGGTCTGTTGCATTGTGTAATCAGTGCTGATTTCCGTGCAGTCGGACATGGGCCCTGTTAAGATCATTGATGAATGTTGTGTAAACATTGCTCCCCAGTTATCTCTGATTGGTTAATAAAGACACTGAGCAGCCTATCACTGGGCAGAGGAGATAGGAAGGTTGGACTTCTGATCCAGTGAGGGTCTCAGGTAGTTAACACGATGAAGGAGGGAAAAAGAAAGAAGGTGTAAAGAGTTGCACAGGAGTATTTAAAGCAGTATGACACCCAAACAGAAAAACTGATCCACAAATTCAAGTTTTGATGGCTGAATTTGCATGCCCAGATACTAACTATTAAAGCAATGCTGCTATAGCTTCAATAGTGCTTTAGACTATCCTATAGGCTTTTAATGGTTTATATCTGATAGAACCTCCACAGCTTATGATTTGAAGGCTTGTGTTATAGCTGGCACTATTTTGAGAAGCCTTAGAACACTTAGAAAGAGGAGCTTTGCTCTGTGGATCTTCCTCACCCTGCTATGAAGGGCCAGGAGAATTCAGTGAAGATGTAACAAGGTGGACCTCTGCAGTCAACATGACTGCCCTCGCCAGAACCTGCATGTGCTGTCTGATTCCTCACCTTGGACTTCCAGCCACCAGGACGTAAAACCATTCCTAGGAGAACCCAAGCTGATCACACACACACACACACACACAGAGTCTGTGTGTGCGTGTCCATGTGCATTCTTAGACATCTACAGAAAAGTACAAATATTTTAATAAAAGAGTTAGAGGTGTTCATGCATCCTTGTAGAATTAAGGATAACTTTATTTTCTGCACTCATATTTAAATATGTTTTCTAGCTTTGGTAAATTAACATGCATTATGATGTTGAATTGTAAAATGAAAAGATGCCATCCATCACTAGTGGTTGTAAAACTGCAATGCCACTTCATATCCATTAGTATGACTACCAGGAAAACAAAAACCTGAAAACAGTAAAGGTTTGCAATAAGGTGGAGAAATGCGAACACTTGTACATTGTTGGTGGCATGTAAAATGGTTTGTTCACTATGGAAACAATATGATAATTCCTCAAAAAATTAAAAGGACTTAACATGTGAGCCAACAATTTCCTTTCTATGTGTGTGTGTGTGTGTGTGTGTGTGTGTGTGTGTGTGTGTGTGTGTGTGAGAGAGAGAGAGAAATCAAATATATATATTGAAATCAGGATTTTGTTTTGTTTTCTTTTGTGTTTTGAGACAGGTTTCTCTGTGTCTTGGCTGTCCTGGACTCGCTTTGTGGATCAGGCTGTCCTCGAACGCACAGAGATCTGCCTGCCTCAGCCTCCCGAATACTAGGATTAAAGGTGTGTGCCACCACACTCGGCTTCAAATCAGGATTTTCAAGAGAAATGTATACACATTTGTGTTCATAGCAGCAACATTTTCTATAGTCAGAGGATATAACCATGTAAATGTCCATTGAAGGCTAAAAGGTTAGAGAAAATATGGGCTGTACATACAATGGAATGCTATTCAGCCTTTACTTTTTAAATTTGTTTATTTTTATTTTATGCGCATTGGCATTTTGCCTGCACTTATGTCTGTGTGTGGGTTTCAGATCTTGAAGTTACAGACAGTTGTGAGCTGCCATGTGGATGCTGCGAATTCAACCCGGGTCCTCTGGAAAAAACAGTCAGTGCCCTTAACCCATAAGCCAGCTCTCCAACCCTGCTATTCAGCCTTTATAAGGAATGAAACTTTGAGATGCGCTATAACATGGATAAACCCTGATGACATTAAATAAATAAATTGGTTGCAAAAGGACAATTACTATATAATTCCACAGTGGGAAATCAAACTCATCAAGACAGAGAGTAGAATGGTGTTGCTAAGAAACAGGAAGTTACTGTTGCTAGGAAGTGGGAAGTTACTGTTGCTAGGAAGTGGGAAGTTACTGTTGTGACTTAAGGAATTTCTTATTCTTACTCTGTGAGTCGATTTCATATTGAAGTGTGGAGTTCCAGTTCTTCAAGATGTAGCTCCCTAAAAACCAGGCACATCACTTCTAGTAGTTGTCACTACTGCACCACACACTTAAGAAGAGTTCAGATGAAGCCAGGCATGGTGGCACACAGCTTTAATGCCAGCAGCTGGGAGGCAGAGGATCTCTGTGAGTTTGAGTCCAGCCTGGTCTACAAAGCGAGTCCAGGACAGCCAGGGCTACACAGAGAAAACAAAAACAAAGAAGAGTTATTTATATTATGTGTATTTGGAAACAATTCTACAGCTTTAATCGAGAAGCTGAAAGATGGCTCAGCCAGCAAAGTGCTTTCTGCTGTACTAGTAAGAGGACCTTAATGTGAAGCTCAGAACCCACACTAAAAAAAAAAAAAAAATCCAGGCATGACAGAATGCAACTATGACCCCATATGCCTATGCCTATGGCGAGGCAGAGGCAAGAGGATCATTGGCAAAGTCTAGCCAATCCCTGAGCTTCAGGGTTAATGAGAGAAAGACTATGTTGCTAAAAGATAAGTGGAAAGGGGTCAAGAAGACACCCAACACTGACCTCCTCCATGTACATGAACACCTATACTCATACACTCCCACACATATTGAATAAAACAATTAGGATTTTAATTGAAAATACAATAAGTTCAACGAAGGAGGCTGAGTACAAGAGAAAAAGGTCACGACTTCATCTCACGGGCCTTCCTTGGTTAGCCAGCTCCTGCTTTTTGGATCACTCATTTATGTGCCTTACGTATTTGATTTTATTTAAATGACATTTTGAATAAATAGCTTATCCTTTTTAAGTTTTACATGAGTTTAGATTGTAAGCCCCTTCTAATTTGGTACCCTCTTCAACTTTGTTAATTATAGTTTGGAATGATCCGCCATTTTGGAAAGCGAAAGTTTTCCTTGTGAATTACTCAACAGAAGAAAATTAGAGGAAATCATGAATGGAGGCAACAGCTGTAGGTCCCATAACTTTAGTTGCTACTGCACTCTGTTGTTCCAAGGTTCCCAATATTTCTCAGGATCACAGCAAGGAACACAAACAACATAGTCCAGACATGAAGCCTTAGCTACGCTTACTCTCCCTGCCACCACAGTCAGCTCGTATGAAATAATAAAGCTGCCTGAAGACAAACATGAGCAAAAATAAAACAAACCAAACTGAAGAAAGGACTCAAATCCTGGGACTTTGCCCATAGTCCACTGAGAGTCAGTTTAAATAACTTCCCTCAGCCACTACGTAACTCACAGCTTCCCTCTTTGTATGTGCTGGGATCCCTTCTTTTGGGTCATCCAGATGAGTGGGAGGGCTGGATGTTCATCATATGTGTACTCAATGCCTGCCAAAATTTACTTCCTTGTGCAAATAAATTATATAGAGCATTTGGGCCTGGAGAGATGGCTCAATGTTGGCTTTTTTTTTCCAGAAGACCCACATTTAGTTTCCAGTACTCACATGAGGTTCACAGCTGTTTGTAACTCCTGACACAGGGGATCTAATGCCGTCTTCTTGGTCTCCACAGGTACTGTATGCATGTGGAACACATGCATGTACATGAAGAACATTCATATACATAAAAATAAATGTCTTTATGTCTATCTATACAGATATATAGATAGATATTATCATGTTTAATAAGAGAAACAAAATAAAACAAAAAGTAAAAGAGAAGAAGGAAATTTGCACGGAGCTTACTTTGTGCCAAGCTCTACAGGAACATCTACTTTCAGTGATTGTTTCCTAACTATGATGATGGTGATGGTGATGGTGAGGATGACGATGATGGTACTTGTTTTCTTTTTCTGAGAATATTTTTCTAGTCATTGTCTGAGGATTACAGGTGACATTTACTCAGCAATTTTGCAATAAATTAGTAGCTGCTCTAACGTTACAGCTCTTGTAAAGAACTCCAGTGACACACAAGGCTATTCGCGCTCCCCCATCAGAAACATAATGCACCAACTCCCCTTGTTTTTGAGACCCGTGGCTCAGTCTGGCTCCAAACCCACAGTCTCCTGCCTCAGCCTGCTACAAGTTGGAATTACTGTCTTCTACCACACCCAACTCACTATATTCTTTTCAAATAAATTAAGAGTCATATAATAAATAAATGGTGATTCTGGCAGAAACATTTCAAACAGACACCGTGGACCTCTACTTTTGCCATGCTTGTTTTCTGAACTCACAATCCTCCCTAGCTCAGTAACCTAGTAATTCTTTCAAAAACATATAAGAGGAATATATAATCTGTGTAAGGATATCAAACACAATGTTCTGATATTCGTACACATGAGTATAGAGGGACCTTCTTGGACATGCCAGCAGTGTGATAAAGACACGGAGACTTACTAATATTTATAACAGTTTAGGCATTTAGCTGGGCAAACTATCAGATAGCTCATGTATTTACCTGACCTACATCCGCCACACCGCCAGGTCTTTACCTCTCTGCACCTGTTCACATCTGTCCCCCTCTGTATCCCACCAGCGAATCCTCCCATGTCTGATTCTTCTTCCAGAGACCCTCTCAGCCTGGAAGTCCTTTCTTCCTTTTCCTGACTAGCTACTGGCTGTCAGCTCTTTATCAAGCCGATCCACAAGGAAGGTAAATGTTTACAAAATATGATGCAGGTGATGAATCATAAGAATAACAATACCGGGCTGGAGAGATGGCTCAGTGGTTAAGAGCACCACCTGCTCTTCCAAAGGACCAGTGTTCAATTCCCAGCAACCACATGGCAGCTCACAACTCTCTGTAACTCCAAGATCTGACACCCTAACACCAACGCACATAAATTTAAATTAAATATTTTTTTAAAAAAAGAATAACAATACTGAGCTGGGCGTGGTGGCACACACCTTTCATCCCAGCACTAGGGAGGCAGAGGCAGGTGGATCTCTGGGAGTTTGAGGCCAGCCTGGCTACAAATTGAGTCCAGGACAGCCAAGGCTACACAGAGAAACCCTGTCTCGGGGAAAAAAAAAAAAAAGAATACCAATACCAAAGTCTGGCCAGCACTCAGCTCTCTGCCTGTACAGCAATAAACAGTTGCATATATAGCAACAACCTTCACACAGCACACAAAAAGCTTACCCCAACACATGATGAAGTAAATAACGTGGTCAGGGACACCAACACATCATCACACACAATTGCCTGCTTGTGTGCGGTTCTGTTAACTCATATTTGAAAAGTATTTAATTCTTTCATTGCAGGATTCCTGTAGAGATGTACTAATGAGTAAGATGGTTGCCTTTCTTTGAAATTTCTGTGTCACTAAGGCATTATCTGTGGTGCGCTAATGTACGCGTAGCCTTTCTTCTTATAATTAAATATTTACCATAATGGAACTTAAAATCTAGCTCAAGCTCGATGAAAACACCATCGCTAAGTGTCGGCTATTCATGACAATAATTTTACAGTACCTCCCTCTTTAGGCTCTTAATAGCTACATTAGCACATTCTAAGATTCCAATAGCCTGGGCTCCCTCTGGTTTCTCTTGGGAAAAACACAATAGACTTTTTCACTTAGAGTCTCCATTAACCCAATCACTTTACAGTGGTTTTCCATTGTCCTCATTATTTCAAGTCCCTTGCATTTCGAATAAACATGTACAAGACGGACAGGCTGCATCTTTCTTTAATGTATATGCCTTTGATCTTCACGAAGCAGCTATATGTGATGTTGACAGTACCTGATTTTCACGCGTGTCAAACATTTTATTCCTACTATTCCAATGGCTATCATAATTAGTGAATTAAAATAACTTTGAAAGTGATTTCCAAAGGTGGGGAAAAAAGAGTATTCATCAATAAATTCTTTCATCTAATTAATATTTTTCTTTTTGTAGTTTTAAAATTACTGTGTGTGTGTGTGTGTGTGTGTGTGTGTGTGTGTGTGTGTGTGTGTGTGTGATAGGGTCTCATGTATCCCAGGCTAGAATTGTATTCAGTATATAGCCAAGGCTGACTTTAAACTTATTATCCTCCTACCTCCCCTGTAAAGTACTAGAATTACAGGCATGATCCATGATTCTGGTTTATATAATCCTGGGGACTGAATCCAAGGCTTCATGAATGCTTAGCAAGCAGTTCACCAACTGAACTACATCCCAGCCCCCAGCCACACCCATACCCACACTCACCCGCCCACCCCCGACACAGAGACAGAGTCAGAGACAGAGGTTGCTAACTGGGAGTGGGATGGTGTTTTGAAACCTCAAAGCTCATGCCCACTGGTACCTTCTCCAGCAAGGTCACACCTCCTAATCCTTCTGAAACAATTCCACCAACTGAGGACTCAGCATTCCAATACATGAGCCTCTAAAAGCCATTCTCATTCAAATGATCACAGCACTATATAAGTGCTTTATAAAATCAACATTTTGTTGTTTTGTTGAGTGAGACAAGATCTTCCTAGATAGTTCAGGCTGGTGTCTAAAATCACAAACCTCCTGCCTCAACCTCACAGGCCCTGGGGTTATAGGCTGGTATCACCATACCCAGCTGAAGTTATTTCATTCTTAGAAAATTTGTTTAAGCTACTCTTATTATCACTTATTATTGCTTTTATTATAACTCTCTGGACTTGGAAACAGAGGCTAAATAACTTGTTCGAAGTTAAATAATTTGTAAGTGGAGGAGTGAGAATTTCATCCCAGTTCACTTGGATTTGAGCCTGTGTTCCTAGCTGCTGCCATGATATAAGCTCCAACTGCAGTTAGTGGTCTTGCTGATTGCCTCTCTACCTGATAATGACATGTGAGCAATACTCACCTGTGGCGGTCATAGTTAAAACACAGATGCTGGATCTTTTCCCAGGCAGCCATGTGACTGCCAGAAGGAACAGCTGGTACTTCATAGCCACGGCTTGAACATCGCCGAGCTTCAGACCCAGATGTTCATTAAATGCACTTTGGATTTTGATATTTTTCACTTAGTTGAAATATAAAAATATGTAGGAACAGACTCCTGCAAGGGACTTACAAACCCTGAGGCCCTGTGTTGAAGGCTGGGGACGTCAAAAGAGGCAGTCTATGCCTTTCCTGCTTAATCCAGGGAAGTCTTAGACAGTGTCATTCACGTCCTTGTGTTCATTGCCAGAACTGGGAAAGGACAAAAACTACACATTTAAGGATGCGAAATAGCTTTTATGATTTCAGAACCAGGCAATGCTTTGATCCCTCAAAACAGATCACATGCTCCAGTGGGTTGAAAGAGAAGGCTGGCTTCCTAGACACAAAAGCCCACAGGAAAGTAGAAACAGAGATCCAAAAGCCCATTGGCCATTTCAGAATTACTTTGTGTACAGCAGTAAAGCAGATATGTTCTCCCCGCACTGGCTAACACCGGCTGTGTCTGCAGAGTCAGCAACCTTTTTTCCTGATTTCTTGGAAGGTCAGATAAAGTCTAGTAACTGATTGTGAGATGAAATCTCAGCACACTCAGTTCCATTTTGGCCTGGTCTGTTTGGTTCAGGGCAAGCAGTCAGTCCACCCCAAAGCCCTCCTATTAATTTTATCTATCAGGCTCCATCCAAAAAACAAACAAAAACTAACCAAACAACCAACAAAACCAAATGCCTACATTTGACTAGGGCATTGGTTATAAAAAGGAGCTTAAGATCGCATCAAAAATTTTTCTAGTCATTTATACTATGTATTATTTCTAGGAGTTTTATTAAACACAGTCTTAAACTCAAAACTCCGCAAACTAGTTTTACTAGTTTTTATAAATGTCTGTGTTGTTCTCTATTTATGTGCTCTGCTTACCAAGTAGTTCAAAATAAGTAAAAAAAATTTTTAATGAAATAAAAAACAACCCCAGGGAAATGTTATTTTATGTAATTTTTAAAACTATATAAGGACATTCACCGTAGTTTTATTCACCATAGCCCTAAACTGAAAAAAAAAAATAGTCAAAATATTAAATAAACTGTGGTACATTAAAGTCATGAACTATTACTCAGCAAGAGAGAAGAGGTGCAATATTGACATATGAAGAAATGCATGAATGTCTAGGGAGTAACTATGGGGTACAACCTCAAAAGTGGCATTGTACTATATATACAAGGCCATGCACAGCACATGCCCAGAATAAAAACATTGCAGAGCTGGAGGACTGGTCTGTGCTCTGCAGAGGGCATGGTAGGAGGTTGCTATGAATGTGAAGTTCAGTAAGGGTCTTGGGATATAAGTTGTGGTGATCAGTTTCCTGCATCTCCTTGATTGGGATAAGCAATACCCAGGCCACTAGGGGAGCCTGACTACTGGGTGCCTTACAAGAGCGTTTGAAGAAGAGTTTGTCATTTTAATCACTAGAGTGGGTAAAGATCTGTCCTTGCCAATGAAGTAGGTGTCTCCCAATTTTACCTAGGAACCAAGTAGCACAAAAAGATTAGAGGGTGAACCGGGTGGTAGTGGTGCATGCCTTTAATCCTAACACTTGAGAGGCAGAGGTAGGCATGTGAGTTCGAGGCCAGCGTTGTCTACAAAGTAAGTCCAGGACAGCCAGGGCTACACAGAGAAACCCTGTCTCAAAACAAAAAAAAACAAAAAACAAAAAACAAAAAACAAAAAACAAAACAAAAAACAAAACAAAAAAAAAAAACAAAACAAAAAAAACCCAAAAAACAAAAAACCCCAAAAGAAAACAATATTAGAAGGTGAATTCTCTTTCCTCAGTTGCTGTTGCTTGAGCCTTCACCCTGTTGGACCCACCATGCTCTTAGACTTTTGGGTCTGGAGTTGCACCATCAGCATTCCTGGGTCTCATGCCTTTGGGCTTGGAGAGAAGTGTACCATTGACTTTCCTGGTTCTCTATCTTGCTGATAAAATATTAATAATAAAGTAGTAGAACTTCTTGACCTCCATAATCATTTGAACCAAATCCCATAATACATCAACCCAATAAGTCTACCTAATGATCTGTCCATTTATCCATCCAGCCATCCATACATCCATCCACTCATTTATCCACCCAGTGTGTTAGTCTATTTTGCATTGTTAATAACTGAATGCCTGGGGCTGAGTAATTGTAAAGAAAAAAATGTTTATTTATCTTACAGTTTTGGAGATGCAACAGAATTGTGCTGGTATCTGCTTATTTCTTTTGAAGGTCTCATGGTGGATGGCATCACTTGATAGGAGTGTGTGTGTGTGTGTGTGTGTGTGTGTCTGTGTGTGTGAGAGAGAAAGAGAGAGAGAGAGAGAAAGAGAGAGAGAGAGAGAGAGAGAGAGAGAGAGAGAGAGAGAGAGAGAGACATATATAAAACAGGAAACAAGAGATTGAGGAGAAGCCATGCTTCATCTTTTATAACAACCAACTTGGGCCGGGTGTGGTGGGGCACAACTGTAATCCCAGTACATGGGAGGCAGAGGCAGGTGGATCTCTGTGAGTTCAAGGCCAGCCTGGTCTACAAAGCAAGTCCAGGACAGACAGGGCTACACAGAGAACTTTGTCTCGAAAACAAAGACAAAAAACACTAACCAACTTGCCAACTTGTAGGGAAATAGTTCACTCCTGAAAGGCTCCTCTAGTCTGCAAGGCCACTCTTAGTCCACGCATGAAGGCAGAACCATCACTTTTTACATAGGCCTTGCCGCTTAAGTATTCAGTGCTTCTCAACATCGTTATACTGGGACCAAGCTTCTGGTTAGTGAGCCACTGGGAGATAAAACATATCCAAACCATAGTACACTATATATTATGTTTCTCTGTAACTTTGCTAACCTCAGATACTTTGTGACTATAATACAACATGGACTAATATATATAGGGTAGGTAGGTAGATAAGTAAATAAACAGATAGACAAATATTATTAGATGGAGAGATTTATAATGGGAACTGTCTCAACTGGTGATGGAAGCCAAGAAGTTCCACGACATTCTATCATTTGCTCCATCATATACTAGATGGAGAGTAGGAGGGGGAAAGAGATGACAATGACAGGGCTGGTGAGATGGCTCAGTGGGCAGAAGCATTTGCCATGTAATCTTAACAACCTGAATTCAATCCCCAGAGCCCCATGGTGGAAAGAGAGAACTGACTCTTGAAAGAAAAACCAAAAAAAAAAAAAGAAAGTTTTCCTTTGACCTCCACACACTCACCACTGTGTGCACACCCACACTTAAATACATATTATACACATGACAACAATAATAGTAATAACAGAGATGGTAATGGAGGTGAATATAATCAAAATACATTATGTACATGCATGAAAATATAAATAAACCCATTATTATGTAGATAACATATGCTAAAACAAAGTTTAAAAAAATTAAACATTTTCCTTTAATCAGTTTAAAAGCCTGAAATGTCTTTTATTGTTAGTTTAATGATAATATTTTAATAATTATTTGAAATTTTCATACAGTGTATCATGATAAAATTCATCTTTTCTCCAAATCTCCAAATTCTCCCAGATCCACCCTGTATAAATTGAAGACACGACCACTCCAATGTATGGCTGAGGAGAAGGTTTTTATTGTAGACATGAGGGAGGGTAGAGCCGAAGGCATCTGGAAGAGGTCAGAGCTAGGAGAGAAAATAGTAGACTAAACATGGCCATTAGATTGAACTGATCCATGAGAATAAAGAAAGAGGAGGTGAATGATAGAGGAATGGAGACAGGGAGAGAGAGGGAGAGAGAGAGAGAGAGAGAGAGAGAGAGAGAGAGAGAGAGAGAGAGAGAGAGAGAGAGAGAGAACAAATAAGAGAGAAGACCAAAAGAGCACATGGCCAAAATGGCAGGGTTATATAGGAATAAGAGGCTGGGGGAAGGGAGGCCCATGATCTGGAGAAGCTTAGGGTAGGGGGTGGAGTGGAAAGAGCTTAAAGGAGCCACAGACAGTGAGTGAGCCCAGGAGGCCAGCATGCGCTGTGGTGTGCTAATAGGCACCACAGAGAGCCATTCATCCTAAGCTTGTTTTGGATCCAACACACACCCCTCCCTGTTTACTCAACTTCACTTCTTCTCCTTCTCTCTCCCTCTTCCTCTTCCACTTCTTTTCTTCCTCTTCTTCCCCCATTGAGTCTAATCTATGGTGCCCAGATTCAGGGGCAACTCCTGGAGCATGGTCAATCTATCAGGGCTCATACCCTTAAAGAAAACCAATTCTTCCTCTCCCAGAAGCCATAAATTAACCACAGCTCCTCAGCTAGGGGTGATGCCTGCATGGCCTCTCCATGGTGGGATTTAGTCTGGCTTGCGCGTTCACAGGTCTTGAGCATGCTGTCACAGCCACTGTGAGTTCATGTACAACTGCCCTGCTGTGTTTGGCTTGTTGTAGTCAACCCCCCCCCCCCCCCACTTCTGGCCACTTCTCTTTCCCTAATGATCTTTTGAGCCTCGAGAGAAGCGGTGTGACATGGATATCTCATTTGGAACAGAGCTGTCAACAGTCCTTTATTCTTTGCATGTAAACCAGTTGTGGGCCTCTGTGTTAATCTCCATCTATTGCAGAAAGAAATTTCTCTGATGATGGTTAAAAGATGCACTTATCTATCCTGTTTCCCCTTCCGAGTGAGGTGAAGCATCCTCCCTTGGATCCTCCTTGTTACTTATCTTCTTTGGGTCTGTGCAATACAGGTTGAAGAGAGGGAACAAAGCAGGAGAGGTCACACAGAGAGGTGTGAGTAGGGAGAGCAGACCTGGGGAGAGCAGGGGCAGGACAACAAACGGCCTGTAGAGAAAAGAGGAACTGTGGGCAGGGGGGCACCCCTGTGACAAGCTGGAGCCCTAAGTCATGGTAGGCTCCCAGGGGGATATGAGAGGGACTCTAGCAGAGACTCCTAGTAGCAGGGGCCATAGAGACTGAAGAAGACAACCTCTAACTAGACAAGTCTCCTAGTAGAGAGAGGGGAACGCCAACCCACCCACAAAAGCTTCAACCCAAAATTCACCACGCATACAAGATGTGCTGAGGTAAATACAGAGCAGATATAGCTGAGATTGAGAGACAGTCCATCCAATGCCTGGCCCAACCCAAGACCCACCCCCATGGGAGAGAAACAACCCCTGACATTATTAGCAATACCCTGTTAAGCTTGCAGACAGGAGTCAAGCAAAGCTGTCCTCAGAGAGGCTCCACCCAGAAGCACCTCAGAACGGATGCTGAGACTCACAGCCAAATGGTGGGTGATGTGTAGCGAAGCTTCTGGGAAAGAGAAGAACAAAAAGGCCTGGAGGTGACAGGAGCGCCACAAGAAGACCAACAGAGTCAACTAACCAGAGCCCAGAGGGGCCTGCCGAGACTGAAGCACCCACCAAGGACCTTACATGGACTGGACCTAGTCCCCCTACAAAGATGTAGCTGAGGGTCGAGCTCAGGATTCATGAATCATCCCTAGTAAGGAGAGTAGGATTCTTTCTGACATGGACTCTCTTGCCAGCTTTTCAATCGCTTCCCCTTGGCAGGACTGCCTTGCCAGGCCTCAGGGGAAGGGGACACACTCAGTCCTGTTATGATTTGATGCAAGGGGCGGGGGCGGTGGAAAGAGGGACTGAGAGGTGAGGAGGAATAGGGGAGGGGGATGTGGGAGAGAGAGGGAAGATGGGACTGGGAGGTGAGGAGGGATGGGCCTACAACCAGGATGTAAAGTGAATAAATGAATTTTTAAAAAAATAAGATGCACTAATCTATGGGTTTGGTGTTGTTATTAGGAGTCAATTTAATGCTATATCCATTTAGCAGAGTAATGGTAGTAGGTTCTGCCATAATGTCTGTGAACTGTCTAGCCACAGACTCTTGGACTTGATAACGATGCCATTTATGGCTTCTGTCTCATGGAGTAGGCCTTAAATCTGATGAGAAAGTATATTTTAACTTTTAATTATGTGTACCCACATGTCTCTGGGGTTACATATAAATGAGTGCAGGTGTCCGTGGAAGTGAGAAGGGGACACTGGATCTCCAGGTGTTGGCGTTACCGGTGATTGTGGGCCACATACTGGAAATGCTAGGAATTGAACAGTATGGGCTACTTAAATATCTTTTCACTTCTGGGCAGTCGTGGCACGTGCCTTTAATCCCAGCACTCAGGAGGCAGAGGCAGGTAGATCTCTGAGTTCAAGACCAACCTGGTCTAGAGAGCGAGCTTCAAGACAACCATAGCTGCACAGAGAATCCCTGTATCAGAGAGAGAGAGAGAGAGAGAGAGAGAGAGAGAGAGAGAGAGAGAGAGAGAGAGAGAGAGAGAGAGAGAGCGCTGAGATCTAGAAGACATGTATGTCAAGACTGTGACGAGCACATGAAGCAGAGGGAAGAGTGTGTGGGAAGTCCCCAGAGTAGTGTGTGTGTGTGTGCGTGTGTGTGTGTGTGTGTGTGTGTGTGTCATATTTAAAGAAGTAAAGGAAGGCCAGTGGGGGAAACGGAAAGACCAGAGATGGAACGGAGCATAAGAATGAAGAATTTAGCAGGCATACTGTATATCCTACTTTGTGTTTTTATCTTGATCCTTACACCAAAGGTAACCCACTGAACGTGTTAGCTATCCAATGACAGACTATTTTTTCCTTTTCCCCCACAGACAACGTCTCTTGTATTCTTGTCTGTCCTATAACTCCTTATGTGGCTGAGAACGAGAGTAGGCACAAATTCCTAATCCCTCAGCCTCCATTTCCCATGTCTGATTACAGCCAAGCACCATCACACACAGTTTATACAGTGCTGGGGCTGACCACAGGGCTTCTTGCAGGCTAGGCAAGCCCTCTACCTCTGGACTGGTGGGTAGTTGTCACTTCGATACAAACCTAGACCTACCTGGAAAGAGGGAATCTCATCTGAGGAGCTGCTTCCATCAGCTTGTCCTGTAGGGAAAAGGTGGGGCGTTTTCTTGATTAATGATTGATAAGGGAGGGTCCAGTTTGCTGTGAGCTGTGCCATCTGTGAGCAAGTGGGTCCTTGGGTGTATCACAAAACAAAGAGGAACAAGCCAGTAAGCAGGGTTCTTCCATGGTCTCTGTTTCAGTTCCTGTCTCCAGGTTCTTATCCTGAGTTCCCCCCCAAAAAAGGTCTACAAACTGTAAGGTGAACAACGCCACCCTGCTCCAAGTTGCTTGTGGTCATCATGTTTCATCCCAACAACAGAAAATAAAGACAACATTCTCAGGCCCCAGGTTAATTTGTAATTTTTTTTTTAATTTTACTGACAATAGGTTCTTTTCTCATATAATATATCCTGATGACAGTTCCTCTCCCACCGCACTCCCTAGGTCTTGCCTACCTCTCCTCCTCTCCAGATCCACTCCCTTTCTGTCGCTCATCAGAAAAGAAGAGGCTTGTAAAAGAAAACCACCAAAGGTGACAAAATAAAATATAAGATAAAGCTCAAAACTATCATATCAAAGCAGGACATGGCAACTCAACAAGAGGAACAGAGTCCACAAGAGTCAGAGACCCTGTCATTTTCAGAGTCAGGAATCCCCATAAGAATATTAAGCTAAAAGCTATAATACTTATTCAGAGGACCTGGTGTAGACCCATGTAGACCCTGTGCTTGCTGCTTCAGTCTCTGGGAGCTCATATGCACCTTGCTTAGTTGACTCAGAGGGCCTTGTTCACCTGGTATCCTCCATCCCCTCTGGCTCTTACAATCTTCCCACCTCCTCTTCCTTGGGATTCCCTGAGCAATGATGGGAGGGATTTGATGAAGACCTCCAATTTAGACTCTCTTTCCACATGATGTCTGGCTGTGGGTCTCTGCATCTGTTCCCATCTCCTGCTGGAGGAAGCCTCTCTGATGATGACAGAATAAGACGCTGATCCATGAGTATAGCAGAATATAATTAGGAATCATTTTCTTGATATTCTCCCTCTCTCTCCCCCTCTCTTAGATCTGTAGTATTTGGTTTTACCCTAGGTCTCTGGGCTATCTAGTCTCTGGTTCTTGGTCACCCAAGCAGTGTTGGTACGGGTTCCTTCTCATGGAGTGGGCCTGTAGTCAAATCACACACTGATTGGTTACTCCCACAAGTTCTGTGCCACCATTTCTCTTGCATATTTTGTAGGCAAGGCAGATTGTAGTTCAAAGGCTTTGTGGCTAGGTTGGTGTCCATGTTTCTCATTTGGTAGTCTGCAGAGTACCTTCCCATACCAAAGAGACTCGAACATAGGAGTGAAGGTTCCATGTAGGCACCAGCTCCACTTCTTCCATGTTCACTGGGTTGTTTGGTATTGTCCTCAGCAATTCCTCCCTCCCTTGTCCGTTTGCAAAGAGCAACCCTTTGTCTTAGCAACAGCCTGAGTTGTTTGACGATTTCCATGGGACACCCCATGCCCAACAACTTAATTGAATGCAAGCCAATCCCATGACTGGGAGCCTTGTCTGACTACAAGAGATGACCAGTTGAGACTCCATATGTCCATCATTAGGAATTCTCATTAGTATCACTTTCACAGATTCCAGGAAGTTTCCACTGCGTTAGGTTCCCACCCCCACCCCAAAGTACCCCCAATTCCACTTGTCTCCTTGTACTCTCTCACTTTACCTCACGTTCCTTCCAACCTGATCCCCTCTCCTGCTATCCCTTCTTAGTCTGCTTGTACAAATATATTCTATTTTTCTCTCCCAGGGAGATCCACATGCCACTCCTAAAC
This sequence comes from Acomys russatus, assembly GCF_903995435.1. Lineage (NCBI taxonomy): Eukaryota > Metazoa > Chordata > Mammalia > Rodentia > Muridae > Acomys > Acomys russatus. The sequence continues at coordinate 59,313,779 of NC_067138.1, forward strand.
CCCTCATCTTTACCTAACCTCTTTGGGTCTATATATTGTAGCTTGGTTATCATTAATTTAATGGCTAATACCTTATAAGTGAATACATACCATGTTTATCATTCTGGCTCTGGTTTACCTTACTCAGGATTGTTGGAGTATGGTCTGGTGTTTTGTACTTGTTAATTGCTTGCCCTCCACCCCCAGATTCTTACTACAGACTGTCCTATACCCCAAGTGTTGCCATTTAACCTTGCCTCCCCGTTTAAGTAATAAAGACAGCCGATTCCTGGGCAGGACTGGAGGAAGATGGGCATGACAAAAGTTCAAGGGCTTTTGGGACAGAGAGGCTCTTTGGGAGGAGAAACAGACTGGAGAAGGGAGAAGGAGGAAAATTGCCATGGGATAGAAAGAGCCGTGTAGGTCCAGAGGAGGAACTCTGAAGTTCCATATAAGAGCAATTGCTCGGATGAACAATCTTAGCTAGTATTTTGGGGTTGTAAATGGGATGTAGCCCAGACAGTATTTGTTAGGACAGATGACATGGGATAGAGGATGAGAGATACTAGAAGATAGTTTAGGGGGTCAATATCTGCTAGTGCCAGATAAAACAAGGCTTATTCTAAAGTATAAGAGGTATTGTAGTACCCAGATCACCCCGATCACAAGACCCCCAAAAAGACCACCAGGACTTGAAAACAATGCAACATACACAGGGTCCTGTATTACTGGCTCGAGCTTGGACCACAATCCTTCCTGATGCAGCAGGATAGGAGAATGGTGTAGAGCTTCAAGGGCAATGGGTTTACAAAGGGGAAAAACCATAAGTGGGGTTGTGGGTCACAGGGACGTTGACCTTCAGGCAGGTTGGGTGGAGGATGGATCTCAAGGGGAAGTTGTAGGTCACAGGAGTGTTGACCTTCAGGAGGACTGAGTGAAGGCTGAGTCTCGACGGGAAGTTTTTTCATCTCAGAGGAACATTGGGAGCTGATTATATCTAATCGCTCCAGTGGAGTTTCTGGGGACTGCTGGCAAGTGAAGTTTACAGCAGTATGTGGTCACTCCCGGAATGCAGGGAGAAAGGTCACTTAGAGGACAAGCTCTCACAGAAAATACCGACCATGGCATTAGTTACAGGACATACAGAACATGGCATTAGTTTGGTCCTTACCGTGTCTGTGCCTTTTTGACTATGATAGGTTAGATATTATGGCCATAATAATTATAAGTCTAATAATAAACATTTATTAGGCCATATCATTAAATTAACAGCAACACAGGATTTTTCTTGTATGTTTCATCCATTTGCCTGAAATTTTCATGTTGTCATTTTGTTTTTGTTTTTTTTAACAGTTGAGTAATACTCCATTGTGTAAATGTACCACCTTTTCTTTATTCATTCTTCAGTTGGAGGACATCTAGGTTGTTTCCAGTTTCTGGCTATTATGAATAGAGCAGCAAAGAACATAATATCCTTTTGTAGGATGGAGCATATTTTGGGTTTATGCCCAAGAGTAGTGCATATGAGTCCTGAGGTAGATCAATTCCCAGTTTCCTGAGAAACTGACATATTAATTTGGATTGATTATATCAGCCAAAATTGATTATTGGCTGAATAAGTCTGCATTCCCATCAGCAATGGAGGAGTGTTCTCTTTCCTCCACATTCTCGACAGCATAAGCTGTACTTGTATTTTTAATCGTAGCCATTCTGACAGGTGTAAGATGGAATCTCAGAGTCGATTTGATTTGCATTTCTCTGATGGCTAAGGATGTTGAACATTTCTTTGAGTATTTCTTGGTCATTTGACTTTTTGTCTTTTGAGAATATTCTGCTTAGAGTTTTACTCTATTTTTAATTGAAATATTTGGGGGTTTTTGATATTTAGTTTAATGAACTTTTTAATGTATTTTAAATATTAGTCCTCTTTTAGATGTGGAGTTGGTTAAAAATCTGTCCCGTTTTATAGCCTGCTTCTTTGTCCCATTGATGGTGTCCTTTGCCTTACAGAAGTTTTTCAGTTTCATGAGGTCCCATTTATTAATTGTTAATCTTAGTGTTTGTACTATGGGTGTTCTGTTCTGAAAGTCATCTCTGTTGGGTTTGTTTCTTAACAATTAGACGTTATTATGTAATCCAACAATCCTATACAAGAGGGAAAAAGGGTAAAAGGGAAACAAGAGTAAACCATCTGGTATCTGTTCCATGGGATAGATCCCCAGGTGTCTGTGGCCTGCGTGCTGGTCTGGCCTGTAAGCTGGTCTCTCCCCAAATCTACCTGCACTTCCTGCTCCAAAAGCTGCAGCCTTCTCCTCTCTCCTTGTCTGTCTGTCTGTCTGTCTGTCTCTCTCTCTCTCTCTCTCTCTCTCTCTCTCTCTCTCTCTCTCTCTGGCAAGCAATGGCTGGTCTCGATGTTCGAGTAGAAACACAGTAGCCCGGCTGGAGTACCCTGGTCCACTTCCTGAATTTCAGACCCAGGATGGCTCCATTCAGTCTATCCCTGGTTTTTCCAAGGGCAAAGCCCGCCAAGACTGCTTTCACCTGGGACAAAGTTTACAATCCTTCCCACACATCTCCTGTGCCAATTTGTTAAAAGCTACTCCCACTTTATTCTATCAGCTTCAGTGTATCTGGTTTTATGTTGAGGTCTTTGACCCACCTGGACATGAGTGTTGTGCAGGGTAACAAGTGTGGATCCATTTGCATTCTTCTGCTTGCTGTCATCGTTAGAATGGCACCATTTCTTAAAGATGCTGTCTTTTCTCCAGTGTGTATTTCCAGATTCTTTATAAAAAAAAAAATCATGTGCCCATAGGTGTGTGGATTTATGTCTCAGTCTTCAACTCGACTCCATTGATCAACCTACTTGTTTTTTGTGCCAGCACTATGTGGTTTTCATTACTATAGCTCTGTAGTACAACTTGAAATCAGGGATGGTGATACCTCCAGCAGTTCTTTCACTGTTCAGAATCATTTTAACTATTCTTTTTCCATATGAAGTTGAGAACTGCTTTTTCAAGGTCTGTAAAGGATTGTGTTGGAATTGTGATGGTGATTGCATTGAATCTATAAATTGCTTTTGGTAAGATGGCCATTTTTACTATGTCAATCCTACAGATTCAGGAGCGTGGCAGATCTTTCCATCTTCTGATATCTTCTTCAACTTTGTTCTTCAAAGACTTGAAGTTCTTATCATACAAGTCTTTCACTTGTTTGGTTAGAGTTACCCCCAAAATTTTTATATTATTTGAGGCTATTGTAAAAGGTGTTATTTCCATGATTTCTTTCTTAGTCTGTTTTCACTTATATATAGGTGAGCTACTGATTTTTTTTTAATTAATCTGATATCCAGCCACTTTACTAAAAGTGTTTATCAGCTGTAGGAGTTGTCTGGCAGGATTTTTAGGATCATTCATGTATACTACCATGTCTTCAAATAGCCATAATTTGACTTCTTTCTTTCCAAATTTTAGCCCCTTGATCTTTTTCAGTCATCTTATTGCTCTAGTTAAAAATTCAAGTACTGAATAGATATAGAAAATGGAGCTGGGCAGTGGTGTTGCATGCCTTTAATCCCAGCACTTGGGAGGCAGAGGCAGGTGGATCTCTGTGAGTTCGAGGTCAGTCTGGACAACAGAGTAAGTTCCAGGAAACTCTGGCTCGAAAAACCAAAGAGAGAGAGAGAGAGAGAGAGAGAGAGAGAGAGAGAGAGAGAGAGAGAGAGAGAGAAGAGAAGAAAAGAAAGAAAGTGGACAGCCTTGTCTTGTTCCTGATTTTAGTGCAATTCCTTTGAATTTCTCTTCATTTAATTTGATGTTAGCTATAGGATAACTGTACATTGCTTTTATTATGTTTAGGCATATCCCTTGCATTCCTAATGTCTCCAGGACTTTTTATCATCAAGCAAGTATTGGATTTTGTCAAAGGCCTTTTCTTTATCTAATGAGGTGATCATGTGGTTTCTCTTCCACTTTGCTTGTACTGTGCATCAAATTTATTGAATTTCATATACTGAACCATCCCAGCATCTCTGGGATGAATCCTACTTTTATCATGGTTGATGATCTTTTTGGTATGTTCTTGGATTCAGTTTGCAAGTATTCTGCATCTATGCTCATAAGGAAAATTGGTCTGTAATTTTCTTTCTTTGTTGGGTCTTTTTGGGGTTTGGGTATCAGGGTAACTGTGGCCTCATCAAATGAAGTGGGCAATGTTCCTTCTGTTTCTATTTTGTGGAATAATTCCAGGAGTTTGAAGTTAACTCTTCTTTGAAAGTCTGATAGAATGTGCTGAAATATCTGGCCCTGGGCTTTTTTGGATAGGACACTTTTAATGACTCCTTCTATTTCTTTAGGGTTTATAGATCCGTTTAAATTGTTTATCTGATTTTGACTTAACTTTGATAACTGGTACTTATCAAGAAAATTATCAATTTCTTTGAGATTTTTCAATTTGATGGAGTTCAGGGTTTTTTCTGTTGCTGATACCTAGCTTTACTCCATCATGGTCTGATAGGATGTAGTGAATTGTTTTGATTTTCTTGTATTCGTTGAGACTTGCTTTGTGTTGAGGTATGTGGTCAATTTTGGAGATTGTTCCATGAGGTGCTGAGAAAAAGGCATACTTTGATTCTCTGGATTTCTTTGGTATATTTTGTTATGTCCCTCTTTTCATCTCTGATTTTGTTAATTTGCATAGTCTCGCTCTGCTATTTAGTTAGTTTGGATAAGGATTGGTCTATATTTTGATTTTTCTCAAAGAACCAACTCTTTGTTTTATTGATTCTTTATATTGTTCTCTTTATTTATTTTATGATTTCAGCCCTTAGTTGATTTATTCCCTCCATCTATTCCTCTTGGGTATGATTACTTCTTTTTACATCTTTTTGTTCTAGAGCTTTCAGGTGTGTTGTTGAGTTGCTAGTATGAGATATCTCCCTGATTTTTTTTTAAGGCAGGCACTTAGTGCTATGAACTTTCCTCTTAGACCAATTTGATTGAGTCCCATAAGTTTGAGTATGCTGTGCATTCATTTTCATTGAATTCTAGTAAGTCTTTAATTTCTTAATTTCTGTCTTTACCCATCTTTCTTTTTCTTTTTTTCCTGTTGGCCTTAGAACTCACAGAGATCCGCCTGCCTTTGCCTCTTGATTGCTGGGATTAAAGGCCTGTGCCATTATCACCTGGCTCTTTCCCATGTTTTCATTCAGTAGAGAGCTGTTCAGTTTGCATGATTTTGTAAGTTTTTTATTGTTTCTGTTGTTGTTGATACCCAGCTTTAATCCAGGGTGGTCTGATAGAATGTATTGAGTTGTCTGAATTTTTTTGTATCTGTTGAGATACAAGTATGTAGTCAATTTTGAAGAATGTTCCATGAGGTGCATTTGTATGTTTGGGTGGGTGAACTGGCAGTAAATATATGTTAGGTCCATTTGTTTTATAGTGTCTGTTAGCTCTAGTATTTCTGTTTAGTTTTTTTCTGGATGACCAGTCCCTTGATGAGAATAGGGTATTGAAGTCTCCCACTATCAACCTGTCAGGATCAGTATGTGACTTAAGTTGTAGTAATGTTTCTTTTACAAACATGGGTGTCCTTCTATTTAAGGCATAGATATTAAGAATTGACATGTCATCTTAGAGTATTTTCCCTTTTACAAGTATGTAGTGTCCTTCTCTATGTCTTTTGATTAGTTTTTTTTGAAGTCTATTTTGTTAGGTATTAAAACGGTCACACCAGGTTGCTTCTTAGGTCCACTTGCTTGGATTATCTTTTTCCAACCCTTTACCCAGAGGTGATCTCTAGCCTTGATGTTGAGGTATGTTTCTTGGAGGCAGCAGAAGGATGGATCGTGGGGGTTTTGTTTCGTTTGCTTGTTTGTTGCATCCATTGTTATTCTGCATCTTTTTATTAGAGGATTAATTTCACTGATATTGAGAGATAGAAATATGAAGGATGATTGGTTCCTGTTATGTTGTTGCTGTTGTTGTTGTTATCGTTGGTACAGCTGCTGCTGGTGTGTATATGTGTGTGTTTGTGTGTGTATGTGTGTGTGCATGTGTGTATGTGTGTATGTATGTGTGTGTGTGTGTGTGTGTGTGTGTGTGTGTGGATGTGTGGGTGTGTGTCCTCCTTCTTTTGATTTTCTTTTTATTTTTTCTTTTTGTGTGTGTGTAAGGTTATTTATTTCCTGTGTTTTCATGGGTGTAGTTAACCTCTTTAGGCCAGAGTTTTCCTTCTAGTACCTCCTGTAAGGCTGGAATTGTAGACAGATACTACTTAAATTTGACTTTCTCATGGGAAATCTTCTTTTCTCCATCTAGGATAATTGAAAGTTGTGCTGGGTTTAGCAGTCTGGGAGGACATCTGTGATCTCTTACAGTCTAAAGAACATATGTGCAGGCCCTTCTGGCTTTTAGAGTCTCCATCGAGAAGTCAGGTGTAATTCTACGAGGTTTCTCTTTATATATTACTTGGCCTTTTCCCCTTGCAAGCCTTTAAAATAATCTTTCTTTGGTCTGTAATGTCTTGATTATTTTGTTGTTAAGGGAATTTCTTTTCTAGCCCAATCTATTTGGTGTTGTGTAAGCTTCTTGTACCTTTATAGCCATCTCCTTCTCTAGGTTAAGACAATTTTCTTTTATGGCTTTTCTGAAAACATTTTCTGGGCCTTTGAGTTATGTTTCTTCTCCTTTCTCTATATATACTATGCTCAGGTTTGGTCTTTTCCTAGTGTCTAGTGTTTCCTGGGTGTTTTGTGTCAGATTTTTTTTTTCAGGTTTAATATTTTATTTGACCAATGTATCCATTTCTTTTCTTGTGTCATCAACACTCGTAGTTCTTTCTTCTGTCTCTTTTACTCTGTTGGTAAAGCTTGCATCTGTAGTTCCTGTTTTAATTCCTAAAAGTTTTTATTTCCATAATTTCCTTAGTTTGGGTTTTCTTTGTTGGTTCTATTTCCAATTTCAGGTTTTGAGCTGTTTTATTCATTCCTTCTGTAAGGACCAAACAAATGCCATGTTCTGTATGTTCTGTAACTAAATGCAATGGTCTGTATTTTCTTTGAGAACTTGTTCTCTAGGTGACCCTTACTTCTCCCTGCATTCCGGGAGTGAGCATGAACTGCTGTAAACTGAACCTGCCAGCAGTCTCCAGACACTCTACCAGAGTGATTAGGTACAATCAGCATCTAATGTTCTTCTCAGATTAAAAAAAAACAAAAAAACAAAACTTCCCCTCCAGACTCAGCCCCCACTCAGTCCGCCTGAAGGTCGACCGACATTCCTGTGACCCACAACCCCGCTTACAGTTTTTCCCTCTTTATAACCCCATTGCCCTTGAAGCTCTACGCCACTCTCCTATCCTATTGCATCAGAAAGGATATGGTCTGAGATTGAGCCTGTAATACAGGACCCTGTGTATGTTGCATCAATATTGAGTCCTGGTGGTCTTTTTCTGGGTCTTGCTGAAGGAAACAGCCTCCTTATAGACCCCCATTAAGGCCAAAGTCTGTGAAAACGTAAAAGCTGGCCTACCCAGTCCTCCCTTAAGGACCCCCATTAAGGCCAAAGTCTGTAAATCTTATCTGCTTAAAGAGTCCAGTTTGTCCCAAGGACAGCTCGCCTGTGCTGAGAGTCCAGTTTAACTCAAGGACAGCAAGTTCATGTTACAACTTGTGTTTAAAATCTCCACTTTCCCAGAGTTGAACTTACCCCTCCCAACTAACAAAGTTCCTAATGCCCCCTGTGACTGCTTCAACCAATCTTCTCTGTAGGTCAACTTGCCCCTCCACCCATTATCCAACCATGAAATACCAAGGCTTGTAACTCCCTGCTTACAGCTTTTCTGCCCAAATGCCAACCAATCACATACTGTAAAACTCATTTCTTTGTCTAAAACCTATAAAAGGCCCGTGCCTCTGCTTCTTGGAGTCTGCAGCTTGAAAGAGCATCGGCTCAATAAATTTCTATGCATTTGCATCCACAACAGACTCCGTTTCTTAGTGGGGACTCTGGGAATAGACTAGAGATCTCTCTAGAGGTCTCAGCCTTATAATGCCATCCGGGCAATCTGGATACTACACTTCCACTGTTCGTATTTTCTTGGATTTCTTTATATGTTCATTTCCTCTCTAAGGACCTCTATCATATCTGTAAAGGATCTGTACAGGTCTTTCCTTCTGCTTTAGCTGTGTTGGAATATTCAGGGCCAGCTGCTGCAGTGTAGCTGGACTCTAGTGGAGAAGTTTTGCCTTGTCTGAGGTTGACTGTGTTCTTATGCTGGTGTCTAGGCATCTGGGTTTGGGGCGACTATATTTTTGGATTTGAGTTTGTTAGGTGGCTGTTCTGTTCCTTGGTTTCTGTTTCCTCTCTGGATTTTCGGAGGGTGTGATGGTTGTGCTTTGCCTGTTCAGTTGGTGTGTTCACAGGTAATGGCTGCTGTGTTGGAGGCTGGGATTGTGGGATGAGTTGGGGGAAGGGAGGAAGGGGGAGGCGGGCCACAGCAGATTGCCAGCTACAGCGCTGGGAGCTGGGCATGAGACGTGGGGGGCTGGGTTGGCAGTGGGTACCTGCTGAGTTGGAGGCAAGTGCCAGAGGAAGGCTAGAAGGGGAAGATCTGTGGGAACCACAGTAGATGGCAGCAGGTGGGGGCAGGGAAGGTTGCCTTGGGTGTATTGCTGCAGGGATGGAAGTAAGAAGGAGGGAGGTCCCGAGGTTTGCAGGCAGACTTAATATCATTTTCTGGTCTCTCATGGGTACCTGTGTAAACAGCACCTTTGTAAACAGTCTATCTTTGAATGTTCCCCTTTCTCATATCATTTCAGTGGTTGAACGTCCTAACACAGCAAGCCTGGGGAACTTCTAGACAGTGGGAGCCCATTCATCTTCGTATGTGAGCTGCCGCATAGCCCACTGTACAGATTAGCTGCTCGTTTGTTTACTATTTTCTGAAGTAGACCTAGCTCCTATGGCTCTTACCTAGGGGCAGGCTTTGAGATAGGCATTGGCGATTCAGTTATTAGCAAGACCCCCCGCCCCCATTCTCCTAGATCATAGTCTTTGAAGGACATAGACACTGAAACAGGCCATCACATAATCCCTAGATCGATGTGGAGGGGCTAGGTACAGGTGCCTGGAGAGTCAGCAAAGAACGGAATACTGTCCCGCGAGACAACTTGGATGTCATTCATCTGTAAAGTGCAGACATAAACCCTGGTATGGGCCCGAGCTTTCTTCCTCCTGCGTTGGAGGCTCATGTAGAGAGACTGGTTTAGAGGGTGGACTTTCAAATGATGTACTTAACATGCACCAGCCTCTGCTTTTTTTTTTTCCTCTCTCTCTCTCTTTTCTTGTATTTCTCAAGTCCAGGACGGCAGAGCGTATAGGAGCTCAAACTCGTGGCAATCCTCTAGCTTTAGCCTCTGAAGTGCTATTAAACGGGATAACTCAAACTTCTGGGAACACCTTTCTGGCGAAAAGTTTACTCCAAGATCACACATAAGCTCCACCCACCGCTCGCAGTCCCGCGGGCCCCGCCGGCTCAGCCTCGCTCAGACCCAGTGGGCTTTCGGAAGCCAGTTCCGGGTGTTAGTGCGCGTGCGCAGGCAGGACCTGCGCTTAGAGAAGGGGAGGGACTTGTGGAGTTCCGGACCTATTTGTAAAATAAAAGATCCTAAAGGAGTTTGCGGTGGTCTTTTTGGGTTCCCTCTTGACCGGACCTTTTCTGGGCATGGAGGGACCAGAGATCCCACGAGGAGTTTCCACGCCGCGTACCTTTCATTGTTCATTTCATTGTTCAAGTTCTGTCCATGGATTTATTTCTTTTCCTGTTAACAAGAGTGCTTTATCGCGCAACGGTCTCAAGTTCTGTTTGTTCTGAGCCTTTGTTCTGGGCAGATGAAGTGTCCACCACACTTCAGTATCTGCCTGTATAAAATGGAATTCATAATAATTGTACTTCACAGGGTTCTAGAGTGTCAGTGTGATGTGCTTAACACTGTGCCCTACTCTGCAGGAAAAGCCCAAGGTCTATTGCTATCACTATCATTTGGTTGTCTGTTGTGGGTGAGTTGTCAGGGCCTTTTGTGTGCAGCTGGTGTGCTGACAGTACTTAGGAACCAGCAGCCAGAGATCATCAGAAGTAATAAAATTCAAGTCTGAAGGTTAGGCCTGCTAGATAATGTATTTGTTCTGGAGTTTGTATTTTTATTTAGTTTAAAAATATGACACATGGGCTGGAGTGATTGCTCAGTGCTTAAGAGCGCCACCTGCTCTTCCAGAGGTCCTGAGTTCAGTTCCCAGGAACCACATGATGGCTCACAACCATCTATAATGTGATCAGATGCTCTCTTTGGCAGATAAAGCACTCATATACAATAAATAAAATAAATAAATCTTTTTTTAAAAAAGAAGTAACTTTAAAAAAAATATGACACACGTGAGAACTTGGGATAGGAACTCCCACTACCCTTAGCATGTCATATGAAACTTTATCAGAACATAGCCTGTGGGTGGGGATTGGTGGGTGGTGAAAGAATTTACCCAAGACTGATCTGACTGGAAAAGGCAAGTTTATTGAGCATATTGCAAGGGAGCAGCAGGAACAACTGAACAGAACGTGGTGGACTTCATTTGGGGACTAGCCTCTTTCCAGTTTGGGGATCCTGCCACGGAAGTGAGGGCAGCCTTGATTGGTCTGTGTGTGACTCAGGGTGGAGCCTGTGTGTACAAGGGCCACTCTGATGCTGGTTAATTTGGCTGCTCATTCCTGCACTTAGCCAGAGGGAAGCGATGTTTTCTTTTGCAGCGTTATTGGGGGTGCTTCTGGGACCAGATTTGTATTATGGAAAATCACTGGAAGGGACTCGTTTCTATTTTGGCTTCTTAGTCATGGCCTTCACTCAGCCCCACCCCCTCCCTGCTGAATATTACACACACACACACACACACACACACACACACACACACACACGTAGAAAACATCATACATGTAACATCAACACTTAGGATGTTCCAATAATGCCAACATATAGAATCACAGTGTGAGTAAGCTTACTGTCCGGGCAAAAATTCCTGGCACAAAGATTCTAATCATAACAATTTCCTTATCCCATTTTTATACCTACATCAACTCAGGATGCAATACTGAAGGCAATGTATGTGAGTCTTTAGTACCTGCACTCATTGCATTTAAGTCAGCTTAGTGCATTTCAGATTATAAAAACACTGTACAGGGCTCTCCCTTTACTGGGAATAAGGCTTACATGAGTGCCATAGTTGACACAGAGTAAGAGCTAAGAGCAACATATGCTTTTATGAAAAGTCACCCACAATCTACAATTAAGACACCAAAAATACAGATTGCATATAATGAGAACCCTACAACAACAGTCAGATCAAGTTACTCACCTCATAGGCACATGTATACAGTCAGACCAGGGGTGTAGTTCAGTTGGTAGAATGTTTGCTTAGCCCTAGAATTACATAAACCAGGTAGGATAGATAGGACATTCCCATAATTCCAATACTTGAGAGGTAGAGGCAGGAGAGTGAGGTGTTCAAGGCCACCCTTGGCTAGAAAGCAAGCTTGAAGCCAACCCAGGCTATATGAAAGCCTGTCTCAAAAGGACAAAACAAAACAAGGTGATTCATAGAATTCTCAAATTCCTTATAATGCTGTTGCCTCTGGTTACACTGAATACTTCAATGCCTTGCTTAAACAAGATCACTAAACGTTATATCAGAAAAGAAGCCAGCTCCGTGGAAAGGAAGCTGAGACCAATAGTTGGGCCTTGAAGCAGGAGAACAATGGGATGGAGAGCAGCATATCAGACAGAAGCAGTGTAACAGGACCTTAAAGCTCATCCCTTTACAACCCAGAGCTGAGCTTCCTTAAAAGAGCTTACACAAAGCAAAGCAGCTAGCTTCCTCTTTTGAGCCCGTGAACCAGCTTTTCCTCCCAAACCCTCCTCCAGCCTCTGATGATGTGAAAGTTCTCACCAACAGAGACACTGTTACTCGAAACTGAGAAGCCATTCAAACAACAACTTCTAAGATCAAACCAAGCATAGCAGTCTGGAAGGAGACCAGGGTGATACCTGCCTACATCGAACCATGTGTAACCCATCTATCTGCCCACGCATCAGTTCTGGTACTGGGTGCTAGCTAACCCAAAGGTGGCTTTAGCATTTGAATGCAGCTTTCTATATACTCTCTGAGGTTTATGAGAATTCCACCCTGATTCCTCCCTCCAACCCCTCGGCTTATTAAGTCTTGTATCACACAATTGTAAAATAGCTTCAGTGTTTTATGTAGGATGGGCATAGCATCCTACATTTCCACAACCAACTGTCACACTAACTCTTACCACCTTTAGGTCATGTAATAGTGTGTTTTTGTTGTTTGGCCTGATGGTTAGAAATTAAGTTGCATCCTAAATGTTGGCATAAATACTCATCTACAATGCTGACATGGAAAGTTCTTTTCCATTTATACTTTGTTTAAAATGGATTTGGGGCACTGGGGATATGGTTCCATGGTAGAACATTTGTCTGTGCAAAGCCCTGAGTTCGAGACTCAGCACTGAACAAAATAAAGCTTTTGGTGCTGCGCTCCCAGCGTTGGCATCAATGGGAACAGCATGCTTTCTTCTTGACCTTGTCCTCTTGCTCCTCACAGCATGTCACTAGTAAACTTATTGCTGAAATCTGAAGGAAAATGTTTAGCTTTGGCTATTAACCAGAAATTGGTACACACGTATATGGAGTCAATTACATCCAATTACCCAAGCCTACATAAATCTTGCTGTTCACTTTTTGCACTGTTATGTGAAGATCTAACTGTTGTGTAACTTCCTCTGCCAGGAAAGAATGAAATAAGTTGCCCTAGAAAACCCAAGAAAGGAAGCCAGTTTATTAGTTTTATTAAAAAACGAAGCCCAGAGGAAATAATTCAAATGATTCTGTATCAATGATAAACAAAATGTGACATAAACATACAGACAGTGGAATTTATACAGCTGCTAAAAGAGTAAAATTATGACTTATGTTACGCTATGGATACTCAATGACAACATTAAAACTACCTAAATAAAACGCAAAAGACCCAGAATAGCCAAAGCAATCCTGATTAAAAGAATAAAGCCAGAGGCATGGTTATGCCTGACTTTAAGTTAATTTACAGAGCAATAGTAGCAAAAATAGAAGTGTGCTGGCCCTAAAAACAGACATGTAGCTCAAAAGAACAGAAAGTACAGTACCTGGATGTAAACCCACACAACTACCGTAACTTGATTTTTTTTTTTTTTTTTTTTTTACAAAGCTGAGAGGAAATATACATAGGTGAAAACACTGATGTCCTGAAAATTGGGTATCCACATGTACAAGAATGAAACTAGATTGCTACTGCTCACCCCACATAAGCGCCAACACTAGGTGGGTCAAAAAAGGCCTTAATGAAAGACGTGAGACTCTGAAATTGGTAGTGGGAAAACCCGCAAGACATAGGCAAGAACTTTTCCAACAAATGACAAATTGGATTTCATGAAACTAAAAAGTAGCAGTGGAAGCAAGTGAAGATGTGCCTGCAGGAGGGGGAAACATCTTTGCACCTGACAGGATTAATATCCAGACTGCGCATCAAACTCAAACAAGCCCATGAACATATAAAAATTGTTCAAAGTCACTGGTCTTCAGAGAGATGAGTCTTCACTGTGATTTTTGTCTTACCCCAGTAAGAATGGGAGTCATTAAGAAAACAAGCAAGGAGCTGGATGGCTCAGAGGTTAAGAGCTCTTCCAGAGGTTCTGAGTTCAATTCCCAGCAACCACATGGTGGCTCATGGCCCTCTACTGGCATGCCGGTAGAACATTGTTAAATAAATAAATAAATAAATAAATAAATAAATAAATAAATAGAAAGGGCCAGTTGTGGTGGCACATGCCTTTAATCTCAACACTTGGGAGGCAGAGGCAGGTGGATCGCTGTGAGTTCAAGGCCAGCCTGGTCTACAAATGAGTCCAGGATAGCCAAGTCTACATAGAGAACCCCTGTCTCGAAAAACAAACAAACAAAAAAAAAAAAAAAAAAAAAAAAAAAGAAAGAAAGAAAACAAACAACAGCAGATGCTGTGGAGAATATGGACAGAAGGAAGCCTTTAGTCATTACTGGTAGCAGTGCAAACTAATCCAGACACTGTGGAAACCAGTACGGGGGTTTCTCACAAAACTCAAATAGATCTACCATATGACCCAGCTATGCAGTATCGTCAACAGACTCAAGTCGTTATATCACAGAGACACTTGCCCATTAATGTTTATCATAGCACTGTTCACAACAGCTGAATTATGGGGCCAGTGGAGGTGCTTAACAACAGAGAAAGGGATAGTGAAAATGTGCTATCACCTAATGTTCTATCTTGCTTTCTATTGCTGTGATAAAACACCCTGACCAAAGGCAACTTAGGGGTGGGTTATTTCACTTTACAGCCTATAGTATGATGGTGAAAGGGAGTCCCAAGAGGGAAATCTAGAGGCCGGGAATGAAGCAGACAGAATCCCTCGGGTGTGAACAATGCTAACTGACTTCCTCCTCACGACTTGCTCGGCTTGCTTTCTTGTACTACCTAGGACCACTACCCCACAGGCTTGTCTATAGGCCATCTAATGGAGGCATTTTCTCCACTGAGGTTCCCTCTTCCCTGATATTGGATGCTAGCTGGTCAAGTTGACAAAACAAACAAAAGCCCTAACAAGCACATATGCATAAGAATGTTTTAATTTCTAAGGAGGAAAGTTTGCAGAAAAAATGGTTATAACTGGAGATAGTCATACTAAGCTACTCAGAAAGGCAACGTCTGCATGTTTTCTTTTATTTCTCTTAAAGATTTATTTATTTATTTTATTATGTATAGTGTTCTGCTTGCATGCAACACCTACAGGCCAGAAGAGGACACCAGATCTCATTGTAGATGGTTGTAAGCCATCATGCGATTCTTGGGAATTGAACTCAGAACCTTTGGAAAAGCAGCCAGGGCTATTAACCTCTGAGCCATCTCGCCAGCTCTGTGTGGTTTTTTGTTTGTTTGTTGTTTATAGTTCTTTTTTTTTAAAAAAAACAAAACAGTTTTTATTGATTCTTTGTGAATTTCACATCATGCACCCCGACTTCACTCATCCCCCTAACCCTTCATACCCCCCTCCACCTTTGCAACCTACCCCCCAAAAAAACCAAACAAACAACAAAACAAACCAATAACAACAATAATAACTGTCGTAGAAGCTGCAGTGTGTCAGAGTGTGTCACATAGCATACCCTTGTGTCCACACATTTTTACTTGCAAATGTTCATTGCAATGAATCATTGGTCTGGTTTGAGGCCTCTAACTTCTGCTATGCTATCAATACTGGATCATCACCAGGATTCTTCTCTGATATCCTGTTGTTGTCCTGTGTCATGGAGATCCTTCAGCTTTGGATCTTCAGGACTGGCCCTCTCACGAGCTCCAGCAGTTCATAGATGGACTAGATGTTGGGGTGGGCCAACTCAGAGCTCTCGATCTGAGCCTGGGTGGAAGCTGAGGTGGTCAGCCCTCCAGCACTCCTGAGCCGGCATTGCCAGGGCTCTCTCACTTTGCCCAGGTGAGGGGCAGGGCCAGCTCTCCAAAGAGCCACAAGGGGTAAAAGGTAGGGCCAGCTCAGCAAGGTTCTCAGACATCTACAAGGCCTCTGGCAGCAACCCAGACCAGGGACATACACATGGCCTTTTGTGGTAACACAGGCCTCAGACATCAACACAGACTCTGGCTGAGAACTCAGTCATGAACTCAGACATGGTCCCTGCGGCAGCGTGGGCCTGCATGTCACCATGGTCTCAGGTGGCAGCACAGTCCTCAGACATTCATGTAGTCTTATATGGCAACCTAAAACACGAACACCTGCTTAGCCTTTGGTGGTAACCCAGGCCCCAAACATGAATACTACCAAGATCAGGGACCCAGACATGTCCCCACAGCAGCAACCCATCCCAGATATCACCTAGATGACAGCACAAGTCCTCCAGATCAGTCTGGCCCCCAGAGTCAGCACAGCCCCAGGACATCAGCATGGTCTCAGGCAGCAGCCCAGACTACTGACGTCTAAATGGCCTTTGGCAGACATATGGGCCTCAGCCATCGGCACAGACCCTAGCTGAGGTAGGGCCACAGATACAGACATGGCCCTCGGTGGCAGCCCAGGCCCAGACATCACCATGGCCTCAGGTGGTGGCACAGGTCCCTCGTAGCAACCTGTTTCTCACTGTTGTGTTTCCAGATCCACCATTCTCCACAGTCCATTAACCCTTTGGGTTCATTTTCTCTCTTATCTCCCCATAGTCTACTCCATCTTTCCCATCGCTCCATCACACATTTGTTCATGGAGTGGCGCCCACCTTGGGGCCCAGGGCCAGACACTTGGGTGATTTTCTTCTGGCTGGCTGGGCCTCAATTGTAGTTCTTTTGTTCTGTTTTGTTTTTTGAGACAGGGTTTCTCTGTGTAGCCTTGGCTGTCCTGGACTCGCTTTGTAGACCAGGCTGTTCTTGAACTGACAGTGATCCGCTTGTCTCTGCCTCCCGAGTGCTGGGATTAAAGGAGTGAGCCACCACGCCTGGCTCTCATTTATAGTTCTTAGATATTATGTAGATATATACACTCATGTATGTATGTATGTATGCAGATATGACATGAAACTAGAAGCAAAGGGGATTATTAGCATGGAGAGTGGGAAAGGAATATGGGAAACTGTTGGCTATTTAAGTTGATTTAAGCTGCAGGGAAAGCATTCCTTGCCCTACACTCCCTTTATAAACTTTGTAAACTTTGTAAAGTCTGAAGACAGGAAAGTGACCTGGCCTCCACTTAAGGAGTTCCAGCCTCCAGGCCTTGCTCCTCCCCCTCTTCCCCCAACCCCTACCTAGACTTCCCTAATGACCCTAACAGTCATTTACTAATGGCTGCAGGTGTCATTCGCAGCTCCAAGGAGGTAGAGTGCCCAGATTCCATCCTACAAGAAACTTCCCACCAATCCCTGAATAGGAAAACCCACCAATCCCTGCTCTCTCAAGCTCAGGATTTGAAATTCCTCCAATCCTCACCCTAGAAATATCTGCCCTAGAAAGCCCCACCTCCTAAGCCGTTGGAGAGGTCGAAGTATGGCATACCAAATAGCCAGCTGAGCTTGGTCTATTACAATGGACTCTCTTTCTCAGTGGGGTTCTCTCTTCCCCTGATCTGAAGACGCCCAGATTCTTTAAGGAGTGTCATATAACCTTCAGGGAAGATTACTGGCCCTACCCTTTTCTGATAGAACCTGTTCACCAAGCACTTAGGGATTCCTGTAAATATTCGACCCTATGCTAAGGAGCTCCTAGCCTTCAGCAAAAGACCTTTAATCATACCTAGAAGTTCTTCCCCCACCCATAGGATAACTAAGTGTTCTTCTTATAATAGGACCCATGCTACTGCATGTAGATGAGGTATTGTACCACTGCATGCAAATCAAGTATCCTGGCATCCCTAGCTCCAGCGAATCAGACACATTCACCCACAAGCCCCTCCCCCACTACCCAGGGTTTATAAATAAAGGTTGGCTGGTTTGCTCTTTCATGCTCGAGCTAGTCCTCCACCATGACAACTACAGAGTCCATTTATTCTGGGGAAGAATCACTGCTGGACACCTGGTACTTGACTGCCGGTCAAGACGGTCAAGGCAGCAATGGCAAAGCTGCCTTAGCAGCTTCTGAAGCCCGCTCCATCATCCTGGCTATCTCAGTACTGACCACTGGGTGGGCCTGTCTTTTGGCCGTTTTCAGGTATCCACCCGAATCCTCTGCTGAGCTTAGCATGACAGTTTAACAAAGAGCTGTAACACTCTTGGGATCATTGCTGACTTGTGGAGCTCCCAGGTTTCCACTGCCATCTGAAACCAGCAATTTCATTTTTAAGGAGCTGAACTGTTACGCTGTGGAAAACTCTTCCCACACCCTGGCCTAGTGCACAGGCCTTGTCCTAGAGCACTCTCGCTGTTCCTGAGAGAAACAGCGGGGGGGGGGGGGGGGGAGGAGAAGGCTCTGCTTTTCTGCTTTTCTCAACCAGAAGCAAGCACCACCTGGACTGGCCCACCAGTCGTAGAAACCAGGCCACACATCAGACACTGAAGGGCACCTGAGAATCCTATGTAAGCCCTGCCTACTGTTCAGTTCCCTGATGCCTTCTGGGAGTAGAGGCAGCCAACCCTAAATTAGTCCCTCCAAACCCTGCATTCATCCCTCCCAATAAACCTCTTGGAAGAAATGAAGAAGTGGAGTGTGGCTGAGGTGTCTGAGCTCCCAAGCTCAGCTGGAGAGACCCTCCCCTGGGAGCCGCAATGCCTGTGCTGAGGAGGCTTCCTCTCAGAGCTGTGTGCTTCCTGAACTTCTGAGTGCCAGGATATTTCTCCATCAGAGTAGCAATTATGCTCGTGGGAAAATGTTCTTATGTCACATAATACCAATGAATGCAGACAATGAGAGAGAGAGAGAGGAAAAAAAAAAGAAAATTAAAGGCAGATGGATCAGAGGGATGGCTCAGTGGTTAAGAGCACCTACTGTTCTTCCAGAGGAGCAATGTTTGGTTCCCAGTGCCCACATCAGGTGCTTTACAACCGCCTGTAGGCACAGCTCTAGGGGATCTTCCGCCTCTGCCTCCCAGAGGCACTCATGTACACATACCCTCATGCAAATACACTGACTCAGATGATTAAAGACAATAAAATAAATCTTTAAGAAAGCCGAACACAAAAGAACTTACGATTCTACATATATGAACTCCTTGGAATTGTCAAACTGTGAAGTCAGAAAGTAGAGCGGTTGCCAGGTATGAAGGGCGGCGCAGGAATAGAGCGTTGGTGTTTAATGGGAGCAGAGCTTAGAATGACGAAAACGTTTTGAGGGACGGTAATAACAGTTGTTGCGCAGTGTGGCAGTGTGGCGTGGTACTTGAACTGTTCACATTTTATCCAGAGACAGGCAGCAGCACACAGCGGGCAGTGAGGCTCTCGGCGGTGCGCTGCAGCCGTGGGGCCCTGTGACGTCACCAGGAGCCAGGCTCCTTCGGTCTGTTGGTTGACCATCCACATCTTGCTATTTTTTGACCAGGAGATGCATACAGCTTCTCTAGACAGGAAAGGACAAACATCATCTGCTTGCCAAGCTGTTTTTTATTCAGGAAAGGAAACGCAGGGGACGGTCTGCCTACAGTTCTCGCTCCAGAACTTGATCACATCGTCTCTCAGCACCGAGCCTGGGAAAACTACCAGTCAACTGTGTAAAGTATAACATGGCACAGTAAAGGAAAGCTGCAAGTCTATGCGTGGCCGCGTCTTCCGTGGCCGCTGTAGAATTCCCAAGGTTTGTTTGCATCTCTCCCCTGAACAATCTCATATTCATTTTTACAATACGCTATCTTTTCTTTCTTTCTTTTCTCTTTCTTTCTTTCTTTCTTTCTTTCTTTCTTTCTTTCTTTCTTTCTTTCTTTCTTTCTTTCTTAAAGCAATGTGAGTTAGAACACGCAGCAGTGGCGTCTGTGAATGCCCTTGGTTCCTTCAGCTACTACAGATGATCTTTATTATTCTAAGGCACACTTCCTCACTCACGTTTTACAGTCTGGAATGTTGGTTTATGCCTCTTACAGTTGCTGTCAGCGGGGCAGCAGACGCGATGCCGCTGTCCTCTAGTGGGTATGCATCAAAACTCCCAGAGTGGAGGGTACAGCTGGGACTATTGATGAGTCTGAGTCTACACACTCTGTAGGAGAGTCTGACTACGAGATGAGGATTGAATTGTTTATTACACTTCGTTCGTGTGTGTGTGTGTGTGTGTGTGTGTGTGTGTGTGTGTGGTATGTACTTAAGTGTCCCTCTGTGCATGCACACACAGGCAAGAGCTGGGTATGGGGAAACTTGTTCTGCCTTATTGCCTTGAGACAGGGTCCCTCACTGAAGAGGAAGCGTGCTGACTAGGCTGATGAGCTATCTAACTCTCTGTGATCCACCTGCACCCCAAATCCTGGTGTTACAAGCAAGCGCAGCCGTGCCCAGCTTTTAACCATGGCACTAGAGATGAGAAGGCAAGTCCTTAAGCTTGCACGCACTCCTCCTCACTAGGCCATCTTCCTAGCTTCTCATGTTCCCTTCTAACATCTGTCCAAGTAATATTTCTGTAGATAAAAACAACTGTATATTTTAAAATTCCCACAGATGCAGTTCCCTCAGACGAGCCTGACCAATTTAGACTTCCTCCAAAATGTAAGAGAACCCGTTTTCCCAATGGGTTTCCGCTTTTGATGAATCTGATGTCTTAAACAGAGCCTCATTGCTTTGTTTCGCTTGTCTTTTTGTTATATTTTGTTGTTGAGTTTGTATGTTTTAGTTATTGCTTACTTTCTTGTGCTATAAATTACTCTGTGTTTTCTACACTAGTCCCAGAAGCAGCCTTTTCTTCACGGAATCCTTTTATTAAAAATGAAAGTGTTGGTGTTATTTGTGTGAACTCAATTTTTACATAATCGAAACTCCAATCTTGTCCCATGTGGCTTTTACCGCATGCATCTTTCTTTGTGTGTGTGTGGGAGCAATGCTTTGAGTTGAACTTACAGCTTCACACATTTTAGGCAAGTGCTCTGCTATGGTGCTACCCTACCAGCCCTGCCCTGTCCATCTTACATTAGAAAGCAGTGCTACTGGGGGCTGGAGAGATGGCTCAGTGGTTAAGAGTGCTGCCTGCTCTTCCGAAGGTCCTGAGTTCAATTCTCAGGAACCACGTAGTGGTTCACGACCATCTGTAATGTGATCTCATGCCCTCTTCTGGCCTACAGGTGTACATGCGGGCAGAACACTGTATACATAATAAATAAATAAATCTTTAAAAAATAAATAAAAAGAAAGCAGTGCTATTCCTGATTATTCAAACATGTTCTATATTTTAGTTCACTGCTTATGTACTTTTATATGTGGCTTTAAAACCTAGACAGAAGAATTCATCTTACATGATGCAGAGTAGAAATGTTATTTATTAATGGACAACAAATCTCACTGTTTCCTTTGCAGTTGTTCTCAGCCTGTAGGCTGTGACTCCCGTGTGTGTGTGTGTGTGTGTGTGTGTGTGTGTGTGTGTGTGTGTGTGTTTGAATGACCCTTTCATAGGGCGTGGGACTTTGGTTGATAAGGTTGAAGCTGACTTCTCCTGATAGCCGGCTATGAAGGTGGGCTCCCTTTTCTTATATTTTTGGTTGTGAGCCTAGCCTTTAACGGCTGAGCCATCTCTCCAGCCCCAGCTCCCTTTTCTTACGGAAGTTCTTACTACACCTGATCTGGTAACCTTAGGCTTTGTTAGGAAAAGTCACATAGCCCTCAGGGAAGATTATAAGTCCAACCTTTTCCTGATAGGAAGTTGATCAGGAAACACAGGGAATTCCTAAAAGTACCCCACCCTGCGCTGATCAGATCCTGGCCTGCAGTAAATGACCTTTAATTGTGCCTAGAAGTCATCCCCTCACACATAGGATAATTAAGTACTGGCTTCTCCCTCTTGTGGTAGGGCCTCATGTTATTGACTGCAAATGAGGTACTCTGCCCAAGGTTTATAAATAAAGGCTGACCGACTGGCTTTCACTCAATCACTCTCTTGATCACATTCCTCCATCTGAGACTCCATTTATTCCAAGGGAAACCACCTTTGGAGGCCCTGTAGTCTGGCAACCATGGCAGTACTGCCTTTGCAGCTGCTGGGGCCTGCTTCACCATGGCTGACAGCTCGGAGCTAACCCCTGAGTGAAGCCCTGCCGGACCTGCCTGCCAGCAGATTTCAGACATCTGCCACCTCTGTCTTGCTTGGTCAAACAGCTCAAACAAGGAGCTGTAACGCTTGGTATCATCATGGCCTTGTGGTACTCCCGAGTCTCCACTGCCATCTGAGACTTGCAATCTCAATCTTAAAAGAGATAAACTGTGACATCCAGTGGAAAACTCATTTTCCACCTTCCCCGGAGAGGCCAAGAACCTGGCCTAGTGCCCCGGACCTCAGACCTCACCTGGAAGTGCCCTAGCTGCCCCTGAGAGAGATACAGGTCCTTGGGACCTTTGATCCCAAGAGCTATCCGTTCTTGGTCTGGAGATGAGCAGTGTCTAGATGCACCCATGAGGTGTGGAACCCAGACCTCCCCTGCAGATGCTGAAGGACAACAGGGGTTACCTAAAAGCATAGGAAAACACAATTATTTATATTATAATTCACCACAGTAACAAAATTACAGTTATAAAGTACCAACAAGACCTGGAGAGATGGCTCAGAGGTTAAGAGCACTGGCTAATCTTCTGGATGTCCTGAGTTCAATTCCCAGCAACCACATGGTGGGCTCCCAGCCATCTATAATGTGATCTGATGTCCTCTTCTGGCCTGCAGGTGTACATGTATACATAATAATAAATAAAGTGACAACAAAAATAATTTTATGGTTGGGGGTCACCACAAAGTGGAGGACTATATTAAAGGGTGGCAGCATTAGGAAGGTTGAGAACCACAGTTTTATGGTTTAAATGTTCCAACATGTCCAGAAAGCTGTTATGGGATTTATTTTATCGTATATATTATGGAGATTCAATTTCTAGGAATTTATAGAGTATTTTACTACCTGGTAGGATAAATGTCATCCTGAATCTTTTGAAAAATTTTCTTTACTATTGCTGATTTTTTTTTCAAACAAATGTTAGAATCATCATGTCCAACTCCATAAAAAAGTCCATTTTGGTTGATATACACCAGTACTATTCTTTTTTTTTTTTTTTTAAGATTTGTTTATTTAATGCATATGAGTGCTCTATCTGCATGTACACCTGCAGGTCAAAAGAGGACATCAGATCCCTATATAGATGGTTGTGAGCCATCATGTGGTTGCTGGGAATTGAACTTAGGACCTTTGGAAGAGCAGCCAGTGCTCTTAACCTCTGAGCCATCTCTCCAGCCCACTAGTTCTCAAACTTAATATGCAAAATGATCTACCTAAAGGGTTCAGTGAATTTTTTGTTGTTGTTGTTTTTTTGGGGGGGCACCCTCCAAGGTCAGGATCTGGGTCAGGATTCATGAGTTTAATCTTTGTTTTCAGCAACTGGGAGGTGAAATAGCTGACCCAGAGTTGTCCTTTGAGAACCAGTGTTCTATAGAACCACCTTGATGATCTCATCCATTTCCACTGCCTTTGAACACAGCCAGGGCAGCTAAATATATAGCATATGAAAACATATCAACAACCATCTTACCCTTCATGGTCTACTAGCTAATATTGATGTAGAAACTTTTAATTGATTTACACATATAAAATCACCCAATGTTCTCAACATTTTCAAAATGTGGGCATTCTGCTTTACACTAGCAGATGCTGTAGTTGATGAGGTTTTCCAGGAAACTTTCGGTTTCAGAAATCTTTACTGTCATTACTCACCAATAACTTCATATTTTCTAATATTTTAGCATTTGAACTGTATCTCCTAGATTATTTCTATCATCAGTGTATCTCTAGTATCTATATCTATACTACTAATATCTATGCTCATCCTAATTAAAAACAGTTTGTTAAAAAATGTTTATATTATTTTTTAAACTTAAACATAATTACATCGTATTCCCCTGTTCCCTTTCCTTTCTTAACTTTTCCCACATTCCCATCTCCCTCCCTCTCAAATTCATGGCTTCTTTTTCTTTCTATTGTTACATGTACATATGTGTGTGTATGCATAAGCATAAATACAGATACACAACTTGGTAAGTTCATTTTGTGTTACTTGTATAGATGACTTCAAGGCTGACTACTTGATATTGGACAACCTATTAGGAGGCTCATCCTTGGAAAGAGCTAACTCTCCTAGTCGCAGCAGTCCTTAGTTTCTGTATTTCCTTGTCTATGCATGGGGGACCTGTGGGATTTTCCCCTTCTGTATTTGCAGGTCTATTGGCATTGTCCTTGTTCAGGTCTTGTTTGCCGTGAGTGAAGGTTCCGTGTCATTTCTAGAAAACAACCTCACAGCAGATTTCTGGGTCTTGTAACTCTTGCAATGATTCTGTTCTGTCATCCACCATACTCCCTGAGCCTTAAGTGCAGTTGCGTTGTAGATGTTTCCACTGGGGCTGGGCACCCTATGATCACTTATTCTCTATATTTTAACCAGTTGTGGTTTTCTGTAATGGTCTTTGATGAGGGACGGGAGCTATACTTATCTCTGTGCCTTGTAAATCTATCTAAATGTTTTTGTTCCAAAAATACAGTCCTATTAATACAAGGATTTCAGTGTATCTATTGTCTTATGCTGACCTGTGGTGAGTTCTCCCACTTGTAGCCCCTTTATCTTGGGTGGCTGTTTCTCAACTGGTGATCTCCTTCCTTTATGGCAGAATCGCCTATTAGACCAGAAGTGGATTTCTAAACCAAAAGCAGTCAACACACATGCTGTTAGCTTGTCCTTGCCTGAAGCAACGGGCTCAGCCTGTTTGCTTGCTTTTTTGTCTGGGTAAATATGAACATTTCCAGCTCACCACAGATTTGGGGGGGATGGTGGTAGTGATGTCTGTTATGGCTAAGTGCAAGAGAGTTAAGCGGAGGAAGCAAGCTGGGAGAGGGAGGAGAAAGGAGCACATGTACAGAGAAAGATGTAAGAAGAGAAAGAAAGAAGACACAGAGAAAATAAAGAAAGCAGGACAGAAAGAGGCATGGAAAGACACACTGGGTGTGGTGGTGCCCTCCTGTAATCCCAGTACACAGGAGACAGAGGCAGGACACTGGAGAGTTGGAGGAGGCCAGCTTGGACTACACAACAAGACTGTCAATCAAAAAATCAAAAAAATAAAAAAAGGGAAGGAAGAAATGAAGGGAGGAACGAAGGGAAGAAGGCTTGGCCACCTGAAACCAAGCAGGTTAAGACTAGTCCCTAGTGCTTCTAGAGTCCTTGCATGTCCTGCTCCTGCTGGGTTTGCATTTCCTCAGATTAAATAAGCATTCTCCTTTGGAAAATTTGCACGCGGCTCTGTTACTTGCTAGAAAAACCAGGTTAAAGAGCTGGGCGCGGTGGCACACGCCTTTAATCCCAGCACTTGGGAGACAGAGGCAGGTGGATTGCTGTGAATTCGAGGCCAGCTTGGTCTACAAAACGAGTCTAGGACAGCCAAGGCTAACACAGAGAAAGCCTGTCTTGAAAAACAAACAAACAAACAAGCAAAGAAAGCATGACAAGGGTAATTTGCCATCCTAAGTCAGGAAACAGAGTCAGACAAGATGCAGAAACTGTGTTAGGGGGGGCTGGAGAGATGGCTCAGAGGTTAAGAACACTGCCTGTTCTTCCAAAGGTCCTGAATTCAATTCCCAGCAACCACGTGGTGGCTCACAGCCATCTATAATGAGATCTGGTGCCCTCTACTGGTGTGCAGGTGTATGTGCAGGCAAACGACTTAAAGAAATAAATCTTAAAAAAAAAAAAAAAAAAAAGTAAGAAACTATGTTAGGGATCTGAGGTGTTACCCTGGCCATATTAGTTGTGAAGCTAGCCTGACTCTCTTGATTTGAAGAGAAACATATGGTCAACCGTGTTCTTAGCAGCCTGTGTTCATGTGGCTCATGCCAATCTTCAGCATTTAAACCAAAAGCACTGATCGTTTATTGAGGTTGAGGCTGGAAGCTTTCCCTGTCCTATTAGGTGGGCATTGTTAGGTCTCTCTTAAACTACAGGAAAGAAATTCAGATACAGGTTCCTTTGCTACACCGCCTACTTTCCCCACACTTTCCTATTTATCAATCGAATTTCCAATCTGAATCAATCTTCTAATTTCACAGCCCAATAGTCTTCCTTTGATTGCATCCTTCTTTAAGAATAACACCTTTAAGGACTTCTAACATGGCATTAAATGGAAGGCTTAGCTGCAAATGATGTGCAGTTTTTGGCTTCTGGAATGGTGTGTTATAAAGTCTGTCAGTAGCAAACTTCCCACCCACTGGTTTGTTTACTGGCTTTCTGGATAGTTTCTAAGCTCCTGGGACACCAGTATAATTCTTAGTCTAGAGTACTTTTATTTTTATTTTTGTGGAAATAATCCAGAAGTCCACCACAGATAAATTATAGAATATACATACAATGTCATCCTACGTAGCCATCAAAAGCAATGAAGTGTGATGCATGCAACAACCCGGATGAACCTTGCCTGGATTCTTTGACCTAGCCAGACTGAGTTCGAGGCCTACCTGGGCAGCTTAGGGAGCCCCCCCCCCCCCGCCCCTCGCCCTACCCCGCCCAAAAGGCACATGACTCCACCTCTATGAAGTATACAAAAAGATAAATCTATAGAGACAGAAAAAGAGATCAATAGTTTTCAGGGACTAGGCCAAGGAATGACCACTTAATTGATGCGGGGTGGGGGTTGGGGGTTCTTTCTGATGGAATCGCTCAGAATCAGGAGGTGAGGTGGTCATTGCTGGCTGGTCTAAGTGTAATAAATGCCACTGAACTGCTTATTTTAGGATGGTTACTTTTATGCTTTTCTTTGAGTTTCATCTGGCTTAAAAAGAAAAAGTTTAACGACTCTCTTTTTGCCCTTCGCTGGGCTTGGAATCTTCTTTACGGATCCATGGCAAAAGAAATAGTGTCTTCATCCTTGGGGGGAGGGGTAAAGAAGGCCTTGTCGGAAGCAGGGCTCCTTGCCCCATAGTTGTTTAAGCCGCCATGCATTCGTCGCAGCGTGCCTTGGGTCGCACTGGGTCGCCACGGGGTCTGAGGCGGGACCTGAGGTCGGTGGGCTCTGCGGGGTCTGTGGGGGAGGGGGAGGGAGAGCGCACACATCCTCTTAGGAGACGCATCCCGTGGATTATACCACAAAAGTTGGCGACGAACTCAGAGCAGGAGGCGGGGGGGGGGCGTTCCTAGCATCGTGGAGTCCCCGAAGAAAAGGACCCACGTCAGTCAGGAGGCTCGCGCTAACTCGCGCCGGTGGCTGCCACTTCCCGGGTGCAGGAAAATGCATTCCTTTGTTGTTGGCCGAGACGGGCCCCTTCCGCAGCTCCTGGGCCAAGGTGGGCAGCGCGGCCGGACCGCAGCTCCGGGAGGTGGGGGCCGCACGAGACCGCGCTCCCGCCCTCCGCGGCGCCCACCGAGCGGCGAGCGGCAGGCGGCGGCCCGCGAGGGGGCGGCGGCGGCGGCGGCGCGGGGCTTTGTGGCCGCGGCGCGCGCGGCGGGGCCTGGCCGGCCGGGGGCGCGCGGCCGCCCGGCGCCTGGAGCCCGCGGCCCTACCGGCCGCCCAGCCCCGCCAGAGCAGCCCAGGCCCCGCCGCGCTCGCGCCTCCGCGCCCCAGCTCGGGACCCGCGGCCGCCGCGCCGCCGCTGCAGGTAAGAGGCTGAGGCCAGGAGGGCTCGCGGCCGGCCGGGGAGGCGGGCGGAGCGGGAGCGCGGGGGGGAACTGGCGGGCTCCCGGGCCGAGCCGCCGCGCCCTCCTCCTCCCCGCGGGCCGACGGCCGCCTGCGCGCGCCGCGGTGCCTGCCCCGGGCGCCCGGCCGGCCTGCAGCTTACAAAGCACCGGCGCGCGGGCCTCGCAGTCGCGTCGGAGCTCTTGGGAAGGGGACGCGGAGCCCGGGGCTCGGGTCCCGGGAGGCGCTGGGGATTTAAAAAAAAAAAAAAAAATCCAGCAGATCCCGCGGTCCTCACATCCCCACTGTGTGCCGGGAACTGCGCTCGCCGCTTTTCCCTACTTGTCTCCATTGAGACCCTCTGCCTCCGGTCCGGGCCAGAGGTATAATGGGCTGGGTCCCTCCTTCAGAGGATCTTAGGAGGAGGAAACAGCACATCACATCTCTGTCCGACTGACCTTGGGGAAGCTCCTTTACCCCTAGGCTGCTGGGTTGATGTTTCCATAATGGGGGAGTACGGTGTGATGTAATACCCACCCCCAGGTATTATTGTGAGATATAATGTGAGGTAGCTGATAGCTAAATTTAAGCACTTCATGTCCCAGGCCCTAGGTCCTAAACAGTTGGCATGGATCATTAAGTGATCGCCCTGGCATTGATAGCTCTGTAAATTGCACGAAGAAATTCTGTGTAGGAGTAAGAAACAAGACTTTAGTCTCCCTGTTCTGATTATAGAGAATGCATGTTTTATTGCCGTGATAACATTTAACAGTACAAATGTTTTGGGGGTACTTAGGAGAATGGCTGTAGGGTAAAGACGCATTTTCACACATTTAAAACTGGGGCTGGGGTAATGGGGCCTGAGTTATGTGTTGGGGGGTAGGGGTGGTTAGCACGTGAGAAAAGACCTTGAGTGTGTAGTTGGGAAATTGTTGCACGTTAGTAAATAGTTCCTGAGTTAGGACTGAGGATAGCTATGAGAGTTTGAGGCCAGAGATGAAGAAAAAGAATGGAGGAGAAGAATTTCAAAACCTGGAGGTAGACGGGGTCATCCATTTCCTCTCCTCTGTCTCAAGCTGCATCTTGAGACAGGTCGGATAACGTGCAGGCACCGGCATAGGCCTGGCAAAGCCTTACACAGCTTGGGATGCAGTGCTTCCGGGTAGTGCTTCAAATGCCAAGGCCTCCCTGATGTGAAGAAAGGGGGTTGGACCGCTCTTCACTTGCTTAAGTGAGACAGGGATTCAAGAAACTTTTGAGTTTCAGTTTGGAGTGGAGAGAACTGAAAGGCTTTGTACCTTGAGTAAAAATTAAAAAACAAAACAAAACAAACAAACAAAAAAAAAAACAAGGAAGACAGGAAATGTCCAGGTGCTGCAGTAGGGGGGAAGGGCAGTATGGAGTGGAACTGGGCATTCAGGACACTGTCTGCTGCAAGCATGGCTGGCCTGTTCTCAGCCACCAGGGAGCCACCCTGCCCTCTCCCAATTTCTTACCCAGTGTCACCTTTCCCATGAGTGAACAGGACAGACTTCTTGGAGAAAGGAGTTTTGTTGTAAACTAGGGCTCAGGAGAGGATTTGGGGGTACACAGAGATGGTAAAGGTTAACAAGATCATAGGTACAGTAGAAAGGGGAAGTGCTTTCAGGGAGATAGCTTGGTCTCATCTGTTTCCCTGCTGTCTGTCTCTCACCTGTGTGATTATGGTATGTGTGTGTGAGAGAATATGGGTTTTTTCCCCCCAAGTAGTTGGCAGGAAACTCAAATAGCACTTCACTGTATTTCCTGGTTATAGGACATTCATTCATTCATTCATTCAAAAAAAAAAAAAAAAGGCTCCTGAGTGCCAGTCCTTTGCTGAGTCATATGCTACATGAAGAGATGCAGATGACTCAGAAATTATATATTTCCTTAGGAGTTTCCCATTCAGAGAGGGAGATGGACACAAAGGGCAAATTACAAAATATGTCGGAAGTGCTGCTGGTTGACATTTAAGATGGACAGCGTGCTTGTAGAGCACGTTTTCTGGAGACTCTGGGCCAGTGTGCTTCAATGAGAGGAGTTTGAGCCCTTAGGGCAGAGATTCTGAATGTTCCATGACCTCCTGCCTTTTATCTCGTTCATACTACCAAGTCTCAGCTGTGCCATTCTCTTTAAAAAATGCAGTCGCATTGTACATATAACGTGTACATAACAAGTATATACTTGTATGTAACAAGTAGGCTGCTTGTTCCGTGGAGTCCGGAATGTTTTACGAATGTCATGCTTTCAGTGTTGGATGAGTGAATTGTTAGGTAGATGGCTAGCAAAAATAAGAGACTGGATAGTGAGTCGTGGATAGAGAAAATCCATAGCCAGGTAGCAAAACATTAAATCTGTGCATTTGATGTGATCCCAGCGTCCAGCAGAGATGACTGGACGGGGACTCATGGAGAGAGCAACCACGAGACTAGATCAAACCTAGTGGAAACCTACTGGGGAAGCCCCATTGAGACAGTCAGCTGGAGTTCCCACCTGGGAGAGTCTTAGGCTGGAGGGTCCTGTCCATCCTCACCGTGGATGAGCTTCTAGCTTCAAGTTCAGCTAAGCTGGTTGCAAACAGTTTATCTCCTAACTCTTCTCAAGGGCCAAGTGTGCTCAACGCCTACTGTTGCTTGTTCTTACAGAGTTAAGAAGCCAGCTTTCCCCAGGAGCTCCCACTTAGAGAAGACAATGTGCGGGGGGGGGGGGGGCACACCCCCACTCCCAGACTCAGCTTTCACCAAGCTTAAAGAGTACACGACAGTTAACCAATATAATATATGTCACACTGTTTAAACTTGAATTGGAAGGGCAGTTGTTACATACGAATAAGCATGTGGGCAGGCTTTAGAACAATTTACCCGGGAGCTGGCTCTGTCAGGATAGGAATTGTGAACGGTCCTTGGGGCAAAGATTTGAGGCAGAAGTCTGAAATAAACCAAGCGGTGGGAAGGTAGCAAATGTAACAGCATGAAGGTGAGTTTGGTCTGATTAGGTTGAAAGATACATGAGGTGCGGCAGATGGAAGAGGTGCTTGTTACTCAGACAGCATCTAGAAAAGCCCTGAGTGCCCTGGGAGGAGTTTGGACTTGTTTTATTACTTAGGAAGTGGAAGAGATGTCACAGGGTACATGCAGGGGTGTGTCATGAGCACTGTGTTTTAGGACTGCCTCTCCTGCGGTCGTATAGAGGACAGACACATTGGGCATTTGGGAGACCAGTCGGAGGTTAAAGGTCTAACAGAAGATACGAGCAGTGAGGACAGGGGAGCCGGAAGTAGATATTGAAGTAGACTGTAGAGTGAGTTTTGTCAACTAGTTGCACATGTTGGAGAACATGGTGAGGTTGTTGGCTTGGGAAGCCCCATGGGTATGGCTGAAGTCACCAGCCGTCAATGAGACTTGTAGATGGTGTGTGAGTAATTAGTACGGCTTTAGCTCTCTGGAGAATTGGTAATTTCTGAGGTACCCATATGGGACACTAATAGAGGAGGTTGGTAGAAAAATGGCAGCGTGTCTGAACAAACGCCGAGCGCTTACTGTGTGTGAAAGATGCACACAAAGTGTAGTTCCCCCATGACAGAGCAGATGCACTGCAGTGTGGAGAAAGTGTTAAGATGCTCTGTGGTCAGAGCTGAGTGCTTGCTAGGCCTGGGCTAGAGCAGATCTAAGAGTCAGTCAGTCTTCTGAAGTGAGAGGCAGGAGTGAAGGGGAGTGTCCTGGCTGAGACAAGAAGCAGGGTGGCTCGGAACACCCCGGAAGGGCACTTCCTGCAGGGGAGGATATCATAATGAATCTAAAGGCAGGGGCTGGTTTAGGATGGAGCCGTGGAGGAGATGGAGGAAGGGTCAGGACTCCTAAGAACACTCGCCTAGTTTAGACAGGGGTTTGTGTGAGTGGGAGGATGGTGGGAGGGCTTGCTTTCAACACAAGGCTGGTTCCGTTCTCAGTCACACTCAGACACAGATGGCAAAAGTAAACACCAAGTTCTCTGGCTCCTTGGAGAGACTGGGGAAAGGGAACAGCACAGCCGAAGAAGCAGGGTCAGTGCGGATGCCGAGCCATCTAAAAAGAAAGGAGGTGGATGGGGGGGGGGCGCGCAGAGGGTGCTAGTGAGTGGCTGCTCTGGGCAGATAGGTTTGAGCATGTGAGCATGAAATGACAGCCATAGTTCTCACGGGTCTCTGAAAAACTGCCGTTTCTACTCCCTTTAGGCCTTTTGTGGTATTCTCAAGAAACCAGAAAATTGTAGTTTCCTGATTCATCCCTCATCAAAAAGATATTTTGGATAGTAGAACATGTAGCTGTAATTAACAGAAGAAAACAAAAGAACAACAATAAACAACAAAAACCAAATGGCAGTCAGTGGTATGGTGACATGTATTCGGCAAATATTTATCACATACCTGCTACAATGTGGACAGTCTGGAGACTGACCACGGGCCTCAGCCACTTTGCCTGGAGTTGCTTAATTTATGAAGTTAAGCCTGTCTATGGCCTTAAAGCAAGGACTGTCTGAAGTGCCAGGATCATTTCATTGTGTTGTACAGTATTTTATTTCACTGGCCCAAAGCTCTATTAGCTTCATGAATAATCAGAAAATGTCATCTGTGTGTCTCTGGCAGTGGGCTGGGAAATTAGGGCTGCAGAGAAACGACTGCTAATCCAGACTGCCAGCCCTGGATATGGGACTTGCAGAACACCTGCTTTAGCTGTAATTTAGAGATGAGGAACTATCAGGGAGGAGAGAGGAGTTGCTGCGTGTCACAAAATAAGTGTCCGAGTGTCCTTAAGTTTTCAGGTGACACGTCAGTCAGCTTTCTGTCACTGTGCCTAAACTCTGAGCTAATTGGTTTATAAAAAGAAAAGGCTTGGGTCTGGGGTGTAGCTGAGTAGCAGGCGCTTGCCTGGCATGCATGAAGCCCCAGGTTTAGTCCCTAGCCCTGACGTTGGGAACTAGGTGGTAAAGGTTATCTGGGCTCATACTTCTTGTTTATTTGAGACAGGGTCTATATAGTCTTGGCTGACCTGAAACGTACTATTCAGATGAAGCTAGCTTCGAACTCATAAAGATCCGTCTGTCTCTGGATCTTGAGTGCTGGCATTAAAGGCATGTGCCACTCATCTAGCTGGGCTCATACTTTCTGAGGTCCTCATTCATTCCATTGGCCTTGTTGGCTTGGGGCTGTGACAGGGCAGTCTGGCACGGTGGGAGTACATGGAGGAGAAAATTAGGCCAGGGAGCAAAGAGAAGATGAGGAAGGGGTTGGAGCTCGTCTCTCTTCTCCCTGTGTCCTGAAGTCACCTCCCTAGATCCACCTCCAGCTCTTCCTGCGAATGTCAGGCTCGGCAACCAGGCCTCAGCACAAGGGGCTCTGGAGAACACTTATGATCACAGCAGATGGGACGGCGGGGGAAGGGTCGAGAATACCTCACGGAAAAGGTCACCTTAGTGGGAAGATGTGGGGAGAGAGCTTGGAAACAAACCATGAACTTTCAGCAAGAGACTTCCCCCTCCCTGTTACCAGGTCCCCAGGAAGCCCTTACTTGTGCCAAGGCTTAGATTTCTCATTTGTGAAGAAAGGCTGGATGTGGGCTTTTTCTTGCTAAAGTTTTAATATGTTAGGATTTATGCCATTTCAAAGAATGATTATTTTCAAGGTGTTGGATCAGAAAATAGAATGGTAACAGAATGGGAAATAGCCTTTACCTTTTAAAGACAGACTGTCACCTGTTGGCAGGCCTCCATGGGAGGTGCACGCGACATTTCCCTCAGCCCATCACTGCTTCCATATATAATGCGTTAGTCCTTTATATCTCCCACGTTGTGATCCTGTTTTGTTCTGATGCTAGTTTGACTCTAGTGGACATTGAGGTTCTTATTCTAGGAACAGCCCTGTCCTGGGGTAGAGTCCTGGGCACATCTCTGCCACTATTTCTCACACTACCTTGTCACCACTCTGTGTGCTGTGTTACGCTTTTGTGGGACTGCAATCTCTCCACCTTAGGGAGCATCGTTCTCATTGATGCCAGCTCCGGACTGTTGCTCTTGCAGTCCCCATGTGGCTGAGTGCCTCTGTATTTTCTTCCCTTTTCACCCTCTGTGTGCACCAGCACATCCTGGTCACAGCACCCATTAACACAGTCCTTTGTATATATTTCTTTCTCCCTGCAAACATTGTCCTACTCAGGGTGCAGATCCTTTCTTACCCCCCACACCCCTTTTTAAAAAGTCTGAACTGTGTCCTTCGCTTCTTTCTGCCCACATTAAAGATCTAACTCAGGCGTTCTCTTGTTCACAGAGGGCAGGCCAGCAAGTGGTCCTTTGTTATGGTCCATCTCCTGTGTCAGTGTTTTTCCTAGGACGTGGGGTTCCACTCATCTTTGTGTCTCCCATAGATTTTAGACCAGTGCTCAGCCTTCTGTAGGAGTATATTCTACACTGGTGAAATTTTGTGTATGTGAAATAAGTTGGTAAATATACGTTTGAGTATGCATTATATAGCTCATGGTACTTGGGAAACAGTTTGAGATGGAGCACAAAATAGAGAGAGAGCCACAGTGCACCGGAAGCTCTGCTCTTACTTACTGTTCACACACTCTGTTGGGCTTCGTGCAGGTTTAGGGTTATTAATCCATCTCACAGGTGTGCACTGGGCTACCCAGAGTCGCACAGCTCCTCTGTATCCCCTGCCTTGCTGCATTCACGTCACAGTAGGAGCCTGGCTTATTACTGTCCTGACCCCTGTCTGAGGTTTCCATCCCAGCTTTTGAGTTACCAGGATTATCTTCAAAGCGTGTTTTTCCATCTTCAAAGAGTGTTTTTCCAGCCTAGCAGTAGTGGCTTACACCTTTAATCGCAGCGTTTGGGAGGCAGAGGCAGGTGGATCTCTGTGAGTTCAAGGCCAGCCTGGTCTACAAAGTGAGCCCAGGACAGCCAGGGCTACACAGAGAAACCCTGTCTCGAAAAACAAAACGAGTGATCCCTCCCACACCTAAACGGTAATAGAAACAAAATCTTTGCTATTTCTCTAGACTTTGCTCAAGTTTTCTTTTTTTGGGGAGGGGGTTGTTTTGTTTGTTTGGTTTTGTTTTTCAAGACAGGGTTTCTCTGTGTAGCCTTGGCTGTCCTGGACTCACTTTGTAGTCCGGGCTGGCCTTGAACTCATAACGATCTGCCTGCCTCTGCCTCTCAATTGCTGGGATTAAAGGCGTGCGCCACCACGCCCAGCTTTTGCTCAAGTCTTAAGACTTAGTTTCACCTTTGGTGGACTTAAAAATCACCAACTGTCATATCAGTCTTCTTCAGTTGCCATATGAATGGCCTGAACACAGACTTTTTTTCCTTGTAGTGTCAGTGCCTGAGAAATCCAAAATCAAGGTGTTGGCTAGAAAGGTTTCAGTGTGAATCGCTTCTCATGGCTTGTCAGCTGTTACCATCTCACAGCACGCTCACCTGCCCTTTGTCCACAGGGCCAGGGAGGGTGTGTAAGGTCTCCGATGTCTCTCTGTATAGGGCACTATCCCCGGTCGACCAAAGGCTCATACTTAGGGTCTCATTTAACCTTAATTACTTCTTTAAATGTCTAATCCCAAGCGTAGCCCACTGAAGATTAGGGATCTGGCACTGGAAAATTGGTGACATACATTCCAGTCACAGACAGCTGGCTTTTCCTCTTAAGGTGAATATTACATGAACTAGTACCTGGTCATCAACTTCTGGTGGTTGAATCAATGTTAGTGTTTTGGGAATTGTGCTAATCGCTTCCTCTTTATTCTTTTACGATATTAGAATTATTGTGCTGTTTTATTTAGACCTGTCTTCAGATCCTTGCCAAGCCCCCAGGGGGACTTTCATGGCATTTGGATTTTGCTGTTTTATCGACCATTTTTACTTTAATGCAGCTTTTAGTGTACTTTAACACAGCTTTGTCTTATACAGTAATCTACGTGTGGCTGGTAGTTTTAGACCTATACAAAATGTACATATGCATTTGCTGTCTACCGGGGGCCACTTGTGAGGGTCACTGGACTGTTGTTGGACTACAGCCATAAGAACGGGCTGTACACCAGCAGGACAGCATCCATAAGGAGGGATTGCTACTGAGCAGAGTGGGGGGCTGAAGGGCAGCCCAGCTCTAGCCAAAGCTCATGCAGTAGGGAAGGTTTGCTTTGTCGCCATCTCTCATCTTTTGTGGACACTGTGGAATAGTTTTAAACCACGTTATGCTTTTGGGCATCAGTATTTCCAGTGATGAGCTTTGCTGGGGAGATCTCTCACTTGGAAAGTTGTTTGATGAGACCTGTCAGTCAGATGCTCCTGTGGGATGCCAGCCTACCCCTAGGGTGTGGACCACTTTGAAACTCTACGTTATCTCTGTAGTTACTTCCAGACAGTTTCTTATCAGCTCAGCTGGAGGAATTACTTCATAGCTCTGATGAGACTTGAGTGAGGGTGCTTTGGTGAGAGCAGGTGTAAGGCCTCAGTTTAAGAGAGAGAGGGAGGAGGTAATGGAGGCAAAGGGAGTGAGAAGGGGAGGAAAGAGGGCAGAACCCACAGGTGGAGATGGGCAGAGCAGACACAGCTCCCCCAAGCTGTCCTATCGTTGGGCCGTTGGGAGTTGAGACCATCGCTAGGTCTGGAATGCAGAGCAACGGATGTGGGCCTTGAAGACTTGTGCTGGGTTTGACTCTTGGTTCTGTCACTTTCTATGTCTGTGATGATGGTCATTACCTGGACCTCGTTTTTTCTTATTTTGGAAATAGAAATAATAATTAGTTTGTAGACTTAAGCAGCCTGCTTTACAAGACTGTTGGGAATCCACAAGGAAACTTTGGGGTACAGAAGCTCAGGCTTATACCATAATCCCTTTTAGCTTGCCGTAGAACGCAACCACATGGCCCAGAGAGGCCTGGTGTTCTACGAAATTAAGCAAAGTAAATTAGCAACTCTGGTTGTACTTAGCTAGTGATTAAATAACAGTTTAGTTAATAGGGTGTTAATGGTCCCCAGGTGTTGGTAATTCTGGGTCTTTGCTTTGGAGAGCAGTTGTATAATTTCTTCTGGTACTTAGATTTTCTTTAACAGAAAAATGGAAGTGTAACAGATGAAGCCCCCAGGGGCGATGTAGGGGGAGAGGAAATGGTATACTGCACCTTAGCATTTGGGGAACAGTCTATCCCACAATCAGAACGCAGCAAAACTCATCTGCTCTTACTGGGGCTCCGCTGTCCACCCTTAAGGCAGAAAGAACTCTGTGAAATTTAGACAGCCATCCTTTACCCATCCTTCCCATCATGGGCAAATGGCAGCCTGTGGTACTGCACACATTGCAAGGAAGAATTCTCAACTCACTTGACAACCAATTTCAGTTCTACCAAGTGACACAGAGACTGAACCTCAAGAGTGTGGTTTGCTTGCCTGAGAGCCAAGATCATTAAGCAAGAAGGGACTTTTTTGCCTCCGTAGCCAGTGTAGACTTAGAGTGTTAGCAACAAGAGCAGAGGGAGTGATCAGATGTACTGTTATGCTGTAACCAGCATGTAAGTCAGCACTGTGCGTTACGGACATTTTGAATGCTTTCATCTTTCGAGCCAGCAATTTATATCCTAGAATATTTTTAAAGAAATAGTCAAGACAAGAGAAATATTTATTTAGAAAGGTTACACCTAACAGAAAGAAAGAAAAAAAAAAAAAAAAAAAAAGGAAGTGAAACCTTTTTCATTTGTAAATTAGAAATCCAACTCCTTAGAGTAGCACTTCTTAAAAGATCAGGGGACACACGGGGAAAGTAGACATGTTATGTCTTCTGAGGAGACACACAGGGAAAGTAGACATGTATTATATGTCCTGAGGCAGAGGCATTGGTGTGGGGGAGACAGAGTAGGCTCTTTGAGTTGCCAAGTTTTAAAAACAACATCCACTGTACCCACTGACCCTATAGTAAAAATGCTACAATTCTACATATGTATATTATATATATGTGTATATATATATGTGTGTGTGTAATAAACAGGAAGTGGACACAGGCTTGTCTTAAGACAGAGACAATATAGACGAGAGCAGCTGTACAGGACCTGTGTTGGCAAATTTTAGTTTGGGGAGCACTGGATTATAGTGAATAGACATACTGATGAAGGTGAAGAATTGATTTTGACCAGTGGGAAAGAAGGAGCTCAGATTGGGCGCCACTAGGCGGCCACTAAAGCAATGTAATCAAAGCACAGGCTTGGGAGTTGAAGGGAGCCAAGGACACATCCTCAAAGAAAAATGGCCCCTTACTTAGCTTTGCTTACGGTCTGAGGCCGACCTGCCTTTGATACATTTAGTTGTCTTTGCAGCTCTGGCACACCGTGTGCCCAGTGTGACAGTGAGGGGGGGGGGGCTGCTGGGGAAGGCCTGACCTCCTAGTAGCATTCATTGTAATCCCGGCTTGGCATGAGGTGTGATTTGTTCAGGCCCTGATCAGACTCTGTTGCCCTCTTTTAAAGACCCAGTTTCAAGGCTTTCTGATTTGATCTGCTCTGGTCCAGCCTCAGTCTGATACAACTGCAGAAAACCCTCAACAGGTATCGTGTGTGAGTAGTTAGCTTAAAGTCTGACTTTTATAGCATAGTTTTTAAGATTAAAAAAAAATTCTGTGTGTGTGTGTGTGTGTGTGTGTGTGTGTGTGTGTGTGTGTGTGTGTGTGTGTACCATGTGTTATATGGGTACCTGCAGAAGCCAGAAAAGGATGTTGGCTCGAATTATAGTTGGTTGTAAGCTGCTCCATAACTGAACTCTGCTAAGTGTTGAGAATTGATTTCTGGAGGAGCAACAAGCACTCTTACTGCATAGCCATCTCTCCAGCCCCCAGAATGTGATTAAAAAAAAAAAAAAAAAGCTAAGTGAGATCCTGCATCAAAACAGGAAAAAACAACAACAAAACAAAACAAAAAAGCCTAAAACCCAGTCTGTGTGTGTGTGTGTGTGTGTGTGTGTGTGTGTTTATGGAAAATTTCAAACAGAAAATGAGAAAACAACTTAATGAACTTGGTGTATCTATCACCTCTCACCAGCAGGACTCCTTTCAAGGTGGTTCTGAGTTCTTTTGATAAGAAGTGGACACTTCTAAATGGACTAAATCATCAATAGCTTGATGCTTGCCCATTATTCTGAAAGATCAGAGGCTTAGTGACATAAGAAGGTACAGGGCCGTGTTGGTCCTTTCCAACAGGGCATATAACAGTGCTGTTGCTCCTGCAGTGCCTGTGGCTCTTACTTGCCATCTCTTACCGGAGGCATGGAAAATGTCAGGCAGAAGACGGGGGACACGTAGCTTTCACACACATCAGAGTAGTAAGGCATTTATGAGGTACTGGAGGGTGAAAGGTACTTACCCAGCACCACAGAGAGCAGCAACATGACTTAGTGAGTCCTGGTTGAATAATCTGCCTGAAGTCCAAGGATGGCCCCAAGAACACTAGAGTTCTGGAACAAAAAAGTCCCAGACTTGCCTGCTGTGCCCTGGGCAGTCCACTGACACTTCAGCTTTTTGGCCCTTGGTTCCCTCAGTTGTGGGGAGGAAGAGTGGCCTTTGCCCCTAAGTACAGAGACTCAGTTCTGAAATTGTGCAAGTTGTTCACATTAGCTATACATGCTTGATAATGGCCCCAAATCTGATGGTCACAGAGTTCACCTCTCACTTTTTATTTATTTCTTTTCTTGTGGAGACATGATCTCACACTGTAGCCTAGACTGGTCTAGAACTCACTGTGGGCTCCAACTCACAGCAGCCTGTTTGCCTCGGCCTCCTTAGTAGTAATGAGTTATAGGTAGAAGCAGTCATGGCTGCCTTCTGCCCCTCAGTTTGAAGAGGTGCCTGACGTTGCGGCAGGCACATTTCCTAGTCAAGGACACAAAACGTAAATGAACAGCTATGAAGCTGGAGAGATGGCTTAGTGCTTAAGAGCACTGCTTGTTCTTGCAAAGAACCTGGGTTTGATTCCCAGCATCCACAAGGTGCCTCACAACTGTCTGTAATTCCAGTTCCAGGAGATCCAGCACCTTCTTCTGGCCTCCCTGGGCACATACACGCAGGCAAAGCATACACACAAATAAATCTAAAAAGCAATTAAAATAAAAATATCAGGTATCCAGGAGCAATTCCTTTATGATTCATAAATCTTGGAAGTGCTTTAACTTGATCTGTTTGATTAGGCGGAGGCCTCCCTTACCTTCATCTGTGCGTCCCCTCACCCCGCCCCCCCCACCAAAAAAAGTTGAGCAAGCCCTTTATTTCCAAAGGTACCTGACATGTGGGGGACTAAATAGCTCCTTACATTAAGCAGAGATAAATTAGGACATTAGACTGATATGTAGGTGCCACAAAGACTCCTGGGAAATCGACTTAGGGACTGCGAAAGCCCTTGCTCAGTAAAGTTCTGGATATTTTCCCATGGCTCAGCATTAATGGAAAGAAAATTACTTGCCTTTTTTTTTTTTTTTTTTTTTTTAACTTGCCCCCTTTTAAAGAAAGGAATGGAGTTAGGAATTAAGCCTCCATGACTTGTGACTTTTTTTTTTTTTTTGGCTATGATTGGTAATTCTTGCTTCAAACTTCCTTTTGCAGGCTAGCTAACGACCAGGAGAAATAGAGTAGAAAATGC
Organism: Acomys russatus; assembly: GCF_903995435.1. NCBI lineage: Eukaryota > Metazoa > Chordata > Mammalia > Rodentia > Muridae > Acomys > Acomys russatus. Next base: position 59,353,869 of record NC_067138.1, read on the forward strand.
AAAACAACGAAATTATTAAACCTGCCAAATACTTCTCAGAGCTGGAGAAGAGCATCTTGCTTGCTTTAGTAGAAAAGTACAAGTATGTGTTGGAATGTAAGAAAAGCGATGCGCGAACTATTGCCCTCAAGCAGCGCACCTGGCAGGCGTTGGCCCACGAATACAACTCTCAGCCCAGCGTGTCGCTGCGGGACTTCAAACAGCTGAAGAAGTGCTGGGAGAACATCAAGGCTCGGACCAAAAAAATTATGGCCCATGAGAGAAGGGAGAAAGTGAAGCGCAGCGGGAGCCCGCTGCTGAGTGCCCACGTCCTGGGCAAGGAGAAGATCAGCAGCATGCTGCCGGAGCAGCTGTACTTTCTGCAGAGCCCACCCGAGGAGGAGCCCGAGTACCACCCAGATGCGGCTGCCCAAGGTACGCTCCCCATGCAGTGAGGCTACACTGGCCGGAACAGCTTGGTTTGGAATTGTGAAATGCTTCACGTTGAGGAAACTTGTAAGAAATGTTGATATCAGACTGGGCTGTTGTATAGGGCATCCAGAACACAAGTCCGAGGCTCTGTTTTTGTGGTTACTGCTCAACCATACAGAGCTGAATGTGTATCGTGCACTTTAAGGAGGTACTCTGGTTGCTCAGCTCAAACTGTCTCCAGCTTATTAAAAGGAAATTTGATGGAGATTTCTATTCATTCACTCAGTCTTTTAAAAAGTTATTTTTGAGGACCTACTGTGTCAGGTGCTGCGTTAAGTCACTCAAAAGGCCATGCTAAATGAGAAAAGTATTTCCAGTTTAAAAACCAAAGTAGAGAGATCAGTGGCTGGAGAGATGGCACAACAGTTCAGAGCACTTGCTACTCTTGCAGAGGACTAGAGTTCAGTCCCCAGCACCTACATTGGATAGTGTTGAACTGCTTATAACTCCAGCCCCTTCTTGGGTGTGTGCAGGCACTCACATGCTCATATGCATAGCCACATATAGATATACACACATAAAGATAAATTAAAGAAGTATAAATCTTAAAAAGTAATGCATTAAAAGTATAGAGACTAAATAAAGCACACACCCTTTTAGCATTCACTTGGATTCATGCCAATATTTTTACCCACCATAATAATTGTGATCCAAAGCTTTTATTATTTCTGGCATTCTAGGGATTTAGAAAAATTCTAGGGACAAAAATTAAATTTTAGCACACTCCTGTGGAAAAGAGTAAAATATATCACATGTAATTCTTATGGAAGGAAAAGACTGTTCATAAATAAAAATGTGGTGGTAACTTATAGTTTCAAAAGGTTTGCATCAAGAGGTGCCTCATGTCTCCAGGCAGGCGGAGAATAGAAATGTGTATAGATAAATTTCCAACAATTTCTGCCTTTTTAAAGACAGGAAATGGCCCCTTTATCTAAAGGCTCATTAAGCTTGCAGGTGCTATACCATGAAGCAGAGGAAGGTTGGTTGGGATGCTACAGGCTGCACAGAGATGCTCCAAGGTCCCAGCAAGCATTTGCTTGGGAAATCAGCCTCTTAGCTTGCAGAACACTGAATCTCGTGTCCCCAGAGTAGACAGAGCTCTGAGGGACTGGCTCCTGTTAATTAAAAGTCGTAAGAAACTGTCTGAAACCAAGAATGCTGCGTAGAGTGAGAAAGGTAATTACCATGTGAGCCAAATACATGCTTTTGATTAACACTTGTTTCCCTATGGGCAGATCATCTCAGGAAGCTAAATATGGCACAAACTTTGCTCGCTAGTCAGTAGATGGAGGTTAAGTGCGGGCTAGTTAGCTGGGTGACCACTGTGGTCAGTGTCATGGCCCTCATGTATCATTTCCTGATGTGGGAGACTTAGGTTGTCTGGGTTTTGATTCTTGGGTTCCCACACCAAGCTAAGTCTTGGCAGATACAGCTTAGGTGGGCACTGCCAGCTCTCTTGCCCTCCCTGCTGCTTCTGTGGGGCTGCGCTTCCCTTGCTGATCCTTGTAGCTTACGTCACTTTTCCATCTTGGCCACAGAGCATTCAGTCAGCACGACACTGTAGGAGTGGGGTTGCTGTTCGAATGGGTGGCTGGCTTCGCTTGGGTCCTAAGCTGGGAAAAATACTCACGTGAATGCCATTTATTTAGAAAATGTGTCTTCTAGATGGTTATGTGTCAATTTTATAGCTACTTTTATTTGTATAAATTAGGTTTATTTGTGTCTGGGGGCATAGAACATGTGACGGTCAGAGGGAACTTTTAGGAGTTAGTTCTTCTATCTTGTGAATCTTGGGGATTGAACTCATGTGTCAGGCTTGGTGACAAGTCGTTTTATCTAACTAGCCATCTCACCAGCCCTTATGGTTGTATTTGAGGAACAAAACACCCCCACCCCACTTTTAAAATATGAGGTAGGATCTAGAGAGTTCATCTAATAACTTTCTTTTCTTTCCTTTGGGGGAAAAATGCAATTCATTTACTCAAATAGAAATTTCAAGCAAGAAGGAAATCCCCTCCCTCTCTCCCCTCTCTTACTGAGACAAAGTTTCTCTGTGTATCCCTGTTTGTCCTGGAATTCACTCTGTAGACCAGGCTAGCCTTGAACTCACAGAGATCCACCTGCCTCTGGTGGGATTAAAGTCATGTACCACTACCTCCTGGCTTTCTTTCTTTTTTTCTGTTTCAGATTTAGTCTCATTATATAGCCCTTATTAAGATTTGATTTTATACACATATGTGTGTGACTTAGTGTATGTATACGTGTGCATGTGTGTATACATATGCAGGAACCCACGGAGGCCAGACAGTGTCAGATTCTCTGGAACTGGAGTTACAGGCAGTTGGGAGCTGCTTGATGTGGGCGTTGGGACCCACACCCCAGTGCTCCTATTGCTGAGACCTCTCTGCAATGTATTTAAACTTAGAGGTTTGTACATAGTTAGCACTGGACACTTTCTTTTTTGTTGGTGCTTATTAAAATGCAGCTAAGACTCCTGTTTTCATGTTAGACCTGAGGAGCAGAGAGCCTTGCTGCCCAGTCAGTTCAGAAGTATGCCCAATATGATGTAACTACTCATAGTTGAGGCACTGGCACTCTTTTTACGATTTAAAATGCCTGTAAAGTTTTTACTCATTATTTTTTTCCAATTTACTTTCAGGAAGTCAGGGAGAACGGGCTGCAGAGATGGCTCAGTGGGTAAAGTGCTGCTCTTCAAGCCTGAGGACTTGAGTTCCAATCCCAGCACCTACATAAAATCCAGGGAGCCCCAGTTCTGTAGGGGGTGAAGACAGGGGGGCTCTTTGGGGTCATCAGCCTTGCTCTGGATTCAGGGAGATACCCTGTCTCAAGGGAATAAGGCAAAGTGATGGAGCAGGGCATCTGATGGCTCCTCTGACCCGAGGAGGTCTGCACATGCTCATGCCCCAACTCTGTCTTCCTCCCTCCCTCCCTCCCTCCCTCCCTCCCTTCCTTCCTCCTTCCTTTTCTTTCTCCCTTCCTCTTTGTTTCATACATAAGAAGTAATAAAATTAAACAAACAAAAGATGACAAAAATAAAAAAGGCTAAGATTACCAATAATCCTTTCTGGAAATTGGTGGGGGGGGGGGAAGTAGAAAACTTGAATCTCTTGTGTGTTTTTGGCCCATGTCTGTGTGTGTTGCTTTTGTATTTTCAACACTGCACTGTCTAGTACAGCAGTCACAAGTGGCAGGAGGCTAATCAGCAGTGGAAAGACGAGAAGACAAAACAGAGACGTCTGTAGTCACACAGGCCACATTTTGAGGCTTTAAACCACAAAAGAATCTCATCAGTAGTTTAGTGTTAATTACATGTTTAAATATGTTTTTAGGTATGCTGGATTAAAATATATGACAAAATCAGTGTAGCTTTGGCAGTGTGGGTGTAAGCATTCAGAATTACTCATCGGCTTAGATTCTGCTCTGTTGGTCAGTGCAGTGTTGTTAACACCCTGTGGGTGGCCTGTTCACAGAACTAGGTTCCCAGAGATATGCTGGAATCTATTAGAAAATGTTAAGCAGGATGGAGTTTAGCAGGTTCCACTAGAGGCCCCCCTCTAGCTACATTTTGGTGGGAGGTAGCATCACTGTGTCACTAACTCTTGCATGTTTATGCTTTTGTCAGAGACTTTGTTCACTTGTTCAACAATATATATATATATATAAACCAGTGTTTGTCCTGCAAACGCGCTGGCTCCTTAAAACAGTTTCGGGTGTGCAGCTTTGTGATCTGCGATAATTTAATTATCCCTTTGAGGAACAGGTCTGGAGAAGTGTGTGCGTAGGTAGGATGACATGTTAACTACTTAGGATTGCTAGTTTATTTGAGTGCATGTGCACGCCATGGCACGTGTGTGAGGTCAGAGAACAGCTTGCAGGAGTGGGTTCTACCCTTCACCACATAGATCCTGGGGGTCCAATTCACCTCATCAGGGTTGGCAGCAAGTACCTCTGCCCACTGAGCCCCTTAAGTACATTTAAGAGAGCTAGGCATTTTTAGCATCAGCCACACATTTTAGGAGGTTATATTTAACTTTGTATGCATCGTACCTCTATTATGAAGCTATAATTAAATCATGTGAACATTTCCTTCGAAGTCCCATTGTCACTGTTGGACCAGGTCCTCCTTTCTTAGGGTGTGAATGAGGCAGAGAGGACTGGGGTGGATTTCCAGTCACGGCACACTTGCATCCTTGGTCTATGCAGCACTCCTCTGGTGCGTTCTGTTCTCTGTGTGGTCCCTTTTGATCCTCATTCCTAGTCTTGTTCTCTTGTGCTGTACAGGGATTGGTCTGCCATGCTTTGGTATTCTCTCACATGTACTTGTTAAAGCCTGTGCTACGGCTAGTTCTTCCTTTTGCCTTTCTCCCCTAGTATAGCACGTTTAGGCTCTAGTTCACCAGCTGTGTGTAAACCCAGCTGTTTAGCTTTAGTTAGGATGTAAGCACCTTCATACACATCCACTGCGTCTTACTCATTTTCCCAGCCATCTCTTTCCTTCATTCTGGTGAGAGTAACTGGAGATTGTCCTGCACAGTTTTCTTCTCATCTTTTCATTGCTGTAGTAGGCTTTTCCTGTGGATGCTAAATTTACTCAAATTACCCAAGTGATAGAACACCCTCTTGGCTGTGTTCTCAGTCCCAGAAAAGCTTTCCTACTCTTTTTGCATGGAGTTGGGTTGTTGCGTGGCATTGTTTCACCTGGGAGAGATGGTAGGGTGTATGCTGGTAGCAGGCTGCTATTCCCAGGCTAGTGTTTGTCCAATTAAGGGGTCGTTCAGCCTGAGTACTGGTTTCTGTGCACCACTGCTAATACTTGTGTGAAGATCACTTTGCTATTCTGTCTGGCTTTAAGGCCTGTCTTCTGCCAGTCTTAAGAGGTCTATTTTTTCTTTGGGATGTGTATGTTAGCACACATTTTAAAAATGGCAGTCTAAAAGGAATCGTTTTCTTACAGATATTAAGATGCTGTGATTTTGTTGTTATGCAGACCTGGATCTGAATCCTAGATTTTCATCCAGCCAGATGGCCTTGGATACTAGATTTGGTTTTCTGTAGTCATGATGTCCTCGAAGGGTTGTAAAGATTAGGTGAGGGATTGAAAAGCGCTAGAACCTGTTGTGGTGCACATGAATGGCCGCCGCCGCCGCCATGTCCTTGAAGCCTGCATTGTTGAGATAAAGCTGAACATTTGAGAGCCGGGAGAAAGCTTTACCTTGTGAGTGCATGAGCTGTAGAGACGATACAGTGGAAGCAAAGCTGTGAGGGCAGAGGTGTAGGGAACAAAACGAAACTAGTTTTGGTCTCCAAAACCAACCATTTTCAGGTCTAAGATTAGAAAGGCAATGAGTGAGGTGATGTGGTCGCTGCTCACAACAGAGGGGCCTCTGCCCTGTGCTGCCTTTTCCCATTCCTTTGTCCTGAGCCTCAGTCCCTCAGTTGTGTGGGTGTGGGTGGGGGAGGGGGGAGATGTGATCCACAGCTGCCAGTTTAGTCCACGTGCATTTCCTTTTTTAAGCTTATTATTTTAATTTTCCATTTATTTGTTTATTTAATCAATCACTTTACAGCCTGATCACGGCCCTCTCCCTCCTCTCCTCCCAGTCCCACCCTCATTCCCTCTTCTCAACTCTCCTCAGAGAAGGAGAGACCCCCAAGGGATACCAACCCACCCTGGCATCTCAAGTCACAGCAAGACTAAACATATCCCCTCTCATTGAGGCCAGACAAGGCAGCCCAGCTAGGGGGAAAGGACCCAAGGCAGGCAACAGGGTCAGAGACAGCCCCTGCTCCCATTGTTAGGGGACCCACGTCTAGACTAAGCTGCACATCTGCTACGTATTTGTAGGGGGTGTAGGTCCAGCCCGTGCATGCTCTTTGGTTGGTGGTTCAGTCTCTGTGAGCCCCATGGGCCAGGTTAGTTGACTCTGTAGGTCTTGTTGTGGTGTCCTCGACCCTTCCGCCTCCCTTCATCTTCCCCCAACTCTTCCTTTGGGCTCCCTGAGCTCTGCCTATTGTTTACATGCATTTCCAGTGCTCAGTGCTGTCCCAGGCTCTGTGCTGGGCTCTACGTGAGAGTCAAGTAAGAGGCAGTTTCAGTTTCTGTCCCCAAAGAGCTGGAGACTTGAGAGGAGGAAACAATCAGAGGCTTTTTTTTTCCCTCTCACTTCTTTCTCTTTGTTTTTGTTTTTTTAAAGTGGGATGAGATATTTGTTTATTTTTAAAGATTTATTTTTATTTTATGTGTGTTTTCCCTGCATGTATATCTGTGCACTACATGCATGCAGTGTCCACAGAGGCCAGAAGAGGGCATCCGATTCTCCTGTCTAAAATCAAGGTGCTGGGAATCAAATCTGGGTGCTCTAGAAGAGGATTATCAAGTGTTCTTAACAGCTGGGCCCTCTCTGCAGTCTCTGATATTTATTTTTGAGACCAAAGTCTGCTGTGTAGTCTCAGCTGACATCAAACATGAACCTCCTACCTCAGTGTTCTACGTGCTGGGAGACAGGCCTGTATGATCATTCCTGGCTCAAACTAGTGCTCTAGCAGGTGTTGGCCCAGGAAGACAAAGATTACAGGACGGACACTGAGTCCAGGTGAGAGCCACCACACCTGGTGGGAGAGGCAGGGGGACATTTTCCTTAGCTAGATGATATGGAAGCGTTCTTTTAAAATGTTTTTTCTCTACCAATAGTTTCTGTAGTTCAGATCTCTGTATTTGGTTTTAGTCTTAATTAGACACCACTTATAGTTGTCGCCTTCCCCCTCAGAGCGGAGCCATCCAGACAGTAGCCGTTCAACTTTCAGTAATGGAGCTCTCCACATTAGGTTCCACCCAACAGCTATTAACAGTCCCAGCATCCCATCTTCCAGGGTAATGTGATGACATATTATGTAATCAACTTTGCTAGTAAATTAATATTACTTTTCTTTAAGGAGAACATTCTCATTGTTGAGAGTGTAGACTGTCTCAAGAAAGTCCTGGAGTCACAGTTAGACAGCTCCTTTGTGGGGAGATGGGCTAGGGTGTAGTTCAGTTGGGAGAGTGCTGGCCTACCGTGAAGAAGTTCTGGGCTCAGTTCCTGCCGTCACATAAAAGCAGATGTGGTGGTGTGTGGGCTCGTAATCTCAGCAGTAGGCAGTGGGGTGAGGAGCAGACCAAAAGGACCAACAGTTCAGGGTTATCCTCAGCTACATAGTAAGGTGAAGGACAGCCTGGGCTAGCCCTATCACAAACAAGAAATGACTCCGTGAACTGTTGTAGTTAGTGGTTTTCTTTTCTTTTATAAGATTTATTTATTTATAACATTCTTCCTACATGTATGCCTGAACACCAGAAGAGGGCACCAGATCTCATTATAGATGGTCATGAGCCACCATGTGGTTGCTGGGAATTGAACTCAGGACCTCTGGAAGAGCAACAGTGCTCTTAACTGCTGAGCCATCTCTCCAGCCCAGTGGAGAGATCCCTCCAGTGGTTTTCTTATTGAAATTCTCTATAACGTCAAATGCCAATATAGTAGAACACTGCACCTACCAAAGGAGACCTTCTGCTTCCATGTGCTCTTTTCCTGTGTGTTCAAGGCTTCGGCCAGTAAGGCTTACTAGTCACACACTGGGTAGCAAGGAAAGTAATTAGTACCCAAGGATAAATGAAATGAGCAAGGCCTGGGGCCAGGATATAACCCTGCGTGGTGAGTGCTGTAAGGAGAACACTTAGGAAGGAGAGGTCTGAGGTTTCAGAGCAAGCAGTGCTCGCCCTGGACCAGCAGGAATTACAGAGGAGGTTGAGCAAGGAAAAGTGGTCTGAGGGGATAAGCACAGAGCCTAACGAGACACAGACACGCAGAAGCATGGCTTTAGAGCATGCGGGAGATAATAATAAAAGTTTTGGGGAGCTCCTTCCCACAGTGCTGGCATTGATAGCCAGAAGGAGGCAATCAAAGAGACACGGAGTGAGCCAGGTCAGGGTCTAGACTCATGCCCTAGCAGGAGCGAACGGAAGGGCTGAGTGCAATGGGCAGGAAGCCCCACGGCGCCCCACATCACTCTTGAGATAGAACAAAAGATTCACAGCAGATGCAGAAATTGTCAAAAGGGATCAGACAGACACGATGACTCACACTGCCGCCATCCCCGTCCTGCGACCTCGTGCTCCACAGAGGCAGGCACATTTCAGTTTGCAGTTTTCTTCACCATCTCAGGATCTAAGCATGTTCTCTGACCACATCCCAGTGTGTGGTTCCAGAAATGACGAAGTGAAACACGTTATCAAAGTCAGATGTGGTCAGAGGACCTGGACACGAGGGCCAAACGCAGACCCCGGCTTAGCCTTACCCTGCAGTAGACTCTCGTTAGGCATGGGGTTGACGTTTCCTTCTGCCCGTAAAATCTTTTTAACATGTTTTCTGCTACTGTTCTTGTTGTGATTGTTTCCAGAGTCATTTGCTGTTTCAAATAGAGAACTGTGCGACGACGAGAAAGAGTTTGCCCATTTTCCAGTATGTGAGGGGACCTCACAACCTGAACCTTCATGTTCAGCCGTCAGAATAACAGCCAATAAGAACTACAGGAGCAAACCGTCTCAGGAAGGTGCTTTAAAAAAAATGCACGAGGAGGAGCACCACCAGCAGATGTCCATCCTACAGCTGCAGCTGATCCAGATGAACGAGGTGCACGTGGCCAAAATCCAGCAGATAGAACGAGAGTGTGAGATGGCGGAGGAGGAACACCGGATCAAAATGGAAGTCCTCAATAAAAAGAAGATGTACTGGGAAAGAAAACTACAAACGTTCACCAAGGAGTGGCCCGTTTCCTCATTTAACCGGCCCTTTCCTAACTCACCCTGAGACTTGGGGACGGCTCCCTTGTAATTAGCCTCTGTTGGCAAGGCAAGGTTGGGATGTGGCCTTTGTGGTCAGGAAGCCTGTAACAGACCTGTGACTAGGTGAATTAGAGTGGGTAGTAGTCACTTATTTAAGAATACATTCAGGTAAACAGCTGCACCCCATGTACCCCGGAAGTGGCCAAGAAGCTGTTAACAGTCTTCTAAAAATCACCACTATGCGTGCTATAATTCTGAATGTAATGTTTCTTAATTAGAATTCATAGAAAACCATGTGCGAGTGTTTTGTTTTGTTTTTTTTTTTAATGAAATGCAAGTATGACGATAAAGGAGAGTGGCTGGTGATTTTATACTTTAGTTTTTAGTGTTTTTTTTATTTTTTTTTTTCAGCCACCAGTGGAACTTTACACCCAGTATAAAGCTGCGTGTGTGGCTGTTTCTCCACCTTTTTAGTGTACACTGAGTGTGGAGGTTTGAAAAGCCTGCCTTTGCAAGGGTATTTCCTAATGTGGCTCACAGATTGCCTTCTATGGCTTCCCCAAAGAGGCTTTCCAAGTAGTGTCTCCAACCATGGTGGTTCCGGTAGAAGTAGGGGTGTGATACCTTTGAGGGCTTAATGTTCATTTAGGTTCCTACGTCCTGTTTGTTTTATTAAAAATGTCTTCAAATTTTATAGTCACACTGTGTATGTTTTTAAAGGTGCTGCCATCCCAGCCCAGATCCCTCTAACTCTTTGCTACTGAGTGAATGCTTTCCTGTGAGTTATCTCCCTCCCTTTTAACCTCTAACCCTCTTAGGAAAGGCCCTGCTTTCCTGTGCTCAACAAGGTATTAGCTGATGGTAATGCTGTGTGGCTGGTGTTGCACCACCCCTCAGGGTTAGGATTCATAGGGATCTGTTACCAACACATTTGGAGCTATGGATGGATAAATGTGTCTTCTGACCGAGCTGTGATGCTTCTGCTGTAGCCTAATGTTTAAAAAAAAAAAAAAAAGTTTTTTTTTCCTTTTTTCTTTTTTGTTGTTTTAGAGTTGGGGGCAGTAATAGTTGGAAGCAGCAGAGTGGCATTTCAGTGACAAGGCAGATGAGCAGTTTCTTAGAATAAGATTCTGAATGGGGCATTGAGGAGGAGTAGCAGTCAGGGCCAGTGTTCTAAGTGTGGCTCTGGCTAAGTCCCTAAAACCTGACCTGGTGCTTCCTGTGCACAGAACCAGGGAGTTGAGCTAGGTGATATTTAGAGCCTGTTTGAGCTCCTTAGCCATGGTGGGGCTTGTGCTGCCCTGCGTGCATATTGCTGACATCACGGCAGCTTGGAGGGCATGGGTTTGCACAGAGTTGGCTCCAGAAGTGGCCAAGCTTTGGAATTTGGGTCCTGGGGCCTGTTAGGTTTTGTACAGTTCACACAGACTCACAATTTGTGCACTGCATATAACGCAAGCAGATATCAATTTTGTACATTGAATCTATTTTAAATAATTTTAGAAGAATTAGTCCATTATTTTAGATATATCCTGCAATGATATATCAAAATAGGATCCTTCCATGAGGATTTCTTTTGTTAGTTTTAATCAGATGGATCCTTCAGAGAATGGAGAATTTTAGTTTCAAGTACAGTTGGAAGATAGCAATTGACTCCCTGTGTCCTCCTTCAGGATCCAGACAGGGAAGGAGGGGTCTAAACACAAGTGTAAGATGAAGAGGTTTGCTTTTCCTTTACCTACTGATCTATCAAAACATCTCATTCATATGCACATCCCAAAGTAAGGTGTGAATTCTGCTTTTCATGCAAGCTCTCAGGTCATGCCTGACCAACACATCTCCGAATGACAAGGACTTAAAGGGACCTTAGGCAGTTTTGCATCTTTTGTATATAGTGAGGTGGTAGTTACGATTTTCTAAAAATTTATGGCTTAAACTCACAGCAACATAGAATTAAAAAAAAAAAAAAAAAAAAAACCGCAGTGCATTTTAATTGGACTGTAAAAGCACTGAACTAGTTCCTAACTGAACAAATATAGGATAATTAAGCCAGAGCCTAAAGCCCCTTGCTGTACTGCTAATGGTATTTATGAGTTTACAATAGTAGCTTGCAATATTTGGCTATGCGTTAGAAATAATATTTTATAAATAATTAGTCCCACTGGGTCTCACTTCCAGGGAGTTCTGAGTCAGTTGGCTTGGGGCTGGGCTTGCTAGTCAGTATTTTTGGAAGCTTTATAGGTGATTATGATGCATGGCTGAGATTGACAACCACTTTGTGCAGTTGATGAATGTATTTCAGTTGATTCCACAAAGCCGTGGGGGAAGTAAGGACTTGATGCTCAGAGAAGAACCCTCCTGGCACCAGGCCCACATCTAGTACATAGCAAAGGAGAACCTCAGGCTGGATCTCTTGGTTCTGAACCGCACAGCCCCACCTGACATCTTTACCCTTTCGCTTGAAGCCGAATCAAGGATTTGCTTTATCCTGAGACTCAGATACTGTTACGGAATGCTTGCTGAAGCCGCTTCATTCATGACCAAACACAGCACATCCCAGTTCATTTTGCTCTTGAGCCTTTTATTACCTGAGGTGGAAATGCAATAACCATTTCTTGACAGGAATTGTGGCAGAGATATATATTTAAAAAAAATGGTAAGACATGGTTCAACATCATGGGCATTGCTCAGTAGGGAGGGAGGGCTTGTACACAGCGGACTGTAGACACAAGCAGTGCGTGTCTTCAAGTGCTATCTTAGTTGAGGGTAGAGAACTAAGAAAAATGAAGAAAGGAATTGTAGAGGTATGGTATTTGAGTTGAATCTTTAGAGCTGACATTTTGGCAGGTAGGGATTTGGAAAGCAGAGACCATCGTCACTAGACAGGTCAATGGGAGAGAGAGGAGTGAGGCCCAGGGGAGTTTTCAAACTGGATTGGAACTGTGCACCAGGAGGAACATTAGACCGAAGAGAGAGGAGAGGGGTGGAGCTGGGGACTGCAGGTAGGGCAGCTTGGCTTTGGGTAGCTGAGGTGACAGGACCCAGAGGAGGCAGGGAAAAGCAGCCCAGGGTCTTGACTAGGTGGACTCAAGAGTTTACTGACTGTTTTTATTGGAGAGGAGTGGAAAGTGTTCAAAGCTAGACTCATAAGAGAAAAACGCTGATGACTGAAATGAAGGGAAGATGCAAAATGTCCCTTAGGACATTTGACTTGTCCCAGAGGTGCCTAGGCACAAACACTGGCACTTGTTCCCAGTCCTTTGGCTACCATGTCTCTGCCGTGACTTCCTCTTTACCTGTCTTTTCTTCCACCTATTCAGGCGAACTAGCCCTACTAGGTCCTTGGTCACCCAACTTGTTTTGTTCTGCCTCTGTCACCAATATTCCCACTGTCACTAGAGGCACCCCATTAAATATCTCTTACCTTGGCTTGCACTAAGATGGCCACAGAAAGTCTTTGTTTCCTGTGATGGCTGTAGTTTCTCTGGATAGTTGGCACCCACTGATTTGAAGGTGTTTGGTTTGGTTTGGTTTGGTTTGGTTTGGTTTGGTCCCATGATGAATAGCGAATACCTGGCCTGGGAAAGTTTGGTGACTTCTATGCATGCATATTAAAGCCCTTCTTAAAAAATTAAATATGAGCCAGATATGGTGGCACACACCTTTAATTTCAGCACTCAGGAGGCAGAGGCAGGAGGATCTCTGTGAGTTCAAGGCTAGCCTGGTCTACAAAGAGAGTCCAGACCAACCAAAGCTATACAGAGAAACCCTGTCTTGAAAAACACAAACAAACAAAAAACCAAAAAAGAAAGAAAAGAAAAAAATCAAATATGGAATCCTGCCCAATAAGGATCCTACCCAATGGGTCCATGACTTAGGAGTGTTTCAGTGAGGTTTTGCCAGGACAATCTTTCAATGCATTTTCATTTCGTTTTTGCTTCAGACAAGACTAGGAGGCAGAGATGGCATGGTAGGAGAGTGCATTTGAGTTGTCAACAGTGTCTGCAGTGTCAGGTCAATTACATCAGCACTTGGTCTAGACCAGAGGAAAGGAATGATTGTGCCTCCCGGGAATGTCACAAGGACCTGATAATTATATTTGGCAAAGCTATGAGGAGTGGCTCTGTAATGTCATCGCTATGAATTACCCTTTTAGTAGCATTTCTGGACGCCTGAGCTTTTCAGAGGGTTAGCACTTCATGTCTGCCGTGCCTTCCTTCCTGCTGGGCTGCTTCCCAGGTGGTCCTGTTCCTCCCCGCCCCTGCTTCACTATCTGTATTCTTTTGTCTTCTCTCCAGATACCATCTCTCCAGCCTGTCTGGCCTCACAGCAGCTTCCACTCTCCAGTGTTAGAGGTGGAAGGGATGAGGAGGCTTGTGCTGGGAGTGCTCAGGGGACAGCTCCCTCAGCACCGAGGCAGCCTCAGGCCAGATCAGCTGACTTGCTACCATGCTGCCCTTGCTACCTTTCTGTTCATGGGGACTCGAAAGTCATGGGAAAGGTGACCAGGGACCGGTGGCTGCAACGAATTCTTTCCCAATTGTGCCATATATTATGCTCTTCAACACAGTTTACTAATCTCTGCCTCAGTTTCTCCATCTGTGGAAGTGATGTAATACTTATCTACCTCCCTTTGGATGTTGTGAAGATTAGTATGTGTTGGTAAAGCACTTTTGAAATAAAGAATGATGCAAGCATTTAACATTACTGTCGTCATGGATGCCCTACGATAGACAGGCTGGGCTGCCTGATAGCGGTGCTGAGCAACGCACTGGGATTGCAGGCTTGTGCCACCATGCCTGGCTTAGGCGGTACTAAAGACAGAACTCAAACCTTAGCCTAACAGACAAGCACTCTGCCAACTGAGTTACATTCTAGCCCCGTGGTTTGTTTGTGTTTGCTTTTTTAGTGAAAACTTTCTATTGCTATTCCTTTAAATAGCCCTTTGGTGCATTTATAGTGAGATTGAATTTATAGACATGTGATTTATGCATATTTTTTAAAAGAACACAGCTGTTGACTCTCTATTACCCAATACAATTACGGGTTTACAATCTGGTTATTACCTAACAGTGTAGTGTATTGTCGTTAGGTAGAAAATGTTGGTGTGGCACTGGAGTCTCACACATGCTAGGCAAGTGCCCTACCGCTGACTGATGCCGCAGCCCTAGATGAAAATGTGTTTACCACATCATCTAAATGGCCAGCCTGTGAGTGACGGTCCCTTACCGTCAGCACCCTATGAATGAGTGACGGTCCCTCACTGTCAGCACCCCATGGGAGGGACATCATGGTGACTCTGTTGCCTGGAATTTAGACAGGGGAATAGTAGGAGCTCTCTGGCCATAAGCCTGAACCTCATTTTTAAACTTCTGCTAAGATATTCTATTAAGTTCTAGTTTGAGTTTCCTCTTCTGTAGGTTGGCTGCGGGTTGGGTGGGGTTTCAAATCCTGTTACTTTAAAGGCTGATTCTGTCTAATTAAAAGGGCTGGTGTGGTGGCTCACACCTTCGTAATCCTAACTCGGGGGAGGCAGAGACAGAAAGTCTGAGTTCAGGGTCATCTCTACCTACATAACAAGTTTGAGGCCAGCTGGGGCTATTTAAGACCTCATCTCACCACCGCCCTCCCCTCCCCCCCAAAAAAAATCCTTTCAAAATACCCAAACCAAGATTCTTGTGGTGTAAATAGGAAATGTGAGATGAGATAGCAGCAGAAGATAAGGTTCCAGGACTTTCTGTCCCATCATCTAGTTCAGGAACCTTCAACAAAGAAGAAAAACAGGGGCCGGAGAGATGGCTCAGAGGTTAAGAGCACTGACTGCTCTTCCAGAGGTCCTGAGTTCAATTCCCAGCAACCACATGGTGGCTCACAACCATCTATAATGTGATCTGACACTCTCCTCTGGCATGCAGGTGTACAAGCAGGCAGAGCACTGTATACATAATAATAAATAAGTAAATCTTTGGAAAAAAAAGGAAAACAGGCTGGTGCTCTGCTAGCAAGGCCAGGAGGAGCCTAGATTTCCAGGAGAGCACAGATCGGGAACTGTGCCCTCATTGCGTGTGTTAAGGATGCATCCTGCCATAAAGCTATACCCTCTGTCTCAGGGTCTGGATTCTCTTCCATAAATCTCCAATGAGTTTTGGTTTTGTTTGTTTTGTTTTGTTTGTGCTGGTATTATACATTCTGCCCGGTTGGGGGGGCGTCAGTTACTGCAATCACCCAGCCACTGTTAACACTTGGGGGGGGGTACACCTGCTGTCCTGTGTGGTTTCCTGAATCTCAGCATAAAGGGGGTGGAGCTATCCAGGGGATGCCATTCTCAGGGCAGAAGTACAAGAAGCTGTGCACTACTGCAAAATAGTCCATATTCTGTCTGTTACAGCTGCTGCCCTTGGCCTATGCACCTGACATGGCTGAGCCCAAAGTCCAGAGAGGGAAGTGGGTTTCTCCTCAGAATGTGAAGGGAGGAGATGAATGTTTTTTGAATAATAGTTCAATCTATCATAGTATTACAAGAGAGAGGGGAGCTAGCTAGTCACCAAGAAGTTGAAATTATGTTATAAATCAATCAAGGAGCAGAAAATCTAGTTGGAAACCTGCATTTTACCACTGCCACCCCCTCTACTGAAACACTTCTTTCTTCTGTCTTCCCTCTGTTGTTGGTTTTTTTTTTTAGGGTGTGGTGTCTGAAAATTGAAATGACAATAAATTGTATTTCATTGGCTTGTTGGTTTCAGTGAATGATACCCTTTACTGACAATGGGATCATAGCCAGAAAGACTCATGGGAAGTAGAAACTATCACAGGTTAAAAGTGTCATGGGTTCAGCGTTGCTGTCCGACATGGCTAGTGACTATAGAATGTAGTTACTTTTGTACCATCACAGTAAAATCAGCAGTAGTGGGAGGCTGGAGAAATGGCTCAGTGGTTAAGGACGTGTACTGCCTTCCCAGGGCACCTTACATCAGTTCTCAGAACCCAGGTCAGGTGGCTTACCATGCCCTGAAATGCCACTCTCTTCAGGATTTCTCAGGTACTTTTACTCACATTCACCTGCCACCCCTTCCTCCAGACAGACACACACACAGACATAATTTTATTTTATTTTTTTAAAAAATTTATTTAATGCATATGAGTGCTTTATCTGCAGAAGAGGGCATCAGATCACATTATAGATGGTTTTGAGCCACCATGTGGTTCCTGGGAATAGAACTCAGGACCTCTGGAAGAGCAGGCGGCGCTCTTAACCACTGAGCCATCATCTCTCCAGCCCCAGACATAATTTTAAAAGTAACAAAAAGCCAGGAGTTGAAGTATTAAAAAGTCATGCGTTGCTTTTATATTTAGAAAAGCACCTGTCACATAATAGACTATAAATTTTAGTATATGTTTCCCAAGGTATATGGCCTCTATATGGAAATACGAAGATCTGAGCCTAAGGGTTCTGCCTAGCTCTAGACCTCATGCTTTTAAGAATCCTAATATCCTAAAGTCCTATTTTGGGTCTCAGTTAAAATCTTTAGTTTTGCAAAGAACATTTACCTCCTGGGTATTAGGTAATTGCCTCTTAATTCCCATTCACGACTGCCATACTGTTATACAAAATGCATGTATGGAACCAACCTGCAGGGTGTAAAATCAAAACTAAAAATACCCCCTGCACCTCATTTTTGATCTTTTGTGTTACAAGAGACATCAAAGCTATCATCACTCATAATGACACATCATCTGGAGTCTTTCCAGCCTCCTCACCCAGTGACACAGCCAGGGTCTGTGACATCACTCTTGTTGACCTCTCTCCCTAGAGTCCCCTGTCACCCATGCTGTTACAAGGTCACCAAGTCTCCAAGGTCACCCGAATACTAGGATATAGTCTTGGAATCTGGGCTCTGGTCTCACCCTTGCTGGCAGCTCATATGGTGACTGAGCAGGAAACAGGCTTTGTCTCTGGATATCAAGGTCCTTGTTTCTGAGACGAGAGTATGAGAGAAAAGGATGTGTGCTCTGATTAGCTCAATTCTGAAGTTGAATACAACCCAAAATTTCAATTTAGTATCCTCCTTAAACGATAGTGTTTACCTAAATGGAATTCAGATAATGCATCCAAGAGACTCAGTCCCAAGACTGAAAGCACCGTTTGTGAATGTTGCTGATATTAGGATAATGATGGTTCTTAAACTGTTTATAACACAATCTAAATATTCAATAAAAAGAATTTATAGATAATGGGAACAAAGGAGTTATTGCTTCCCAAAATGTAATTTTCTCAGTGAAATCTGAATGACTGCTCTTTGTTTTAAAGGCCCAATTCTATAGATTTTTATAGCCCCTCTATTTACAAACTTTGTTCTCAGGCAATGATAGGCCAAGAATGTATAGATTGTTGTATACTTAAAAAATTCTTGAGGGCTAGGGAGATGATTCAGGGGATAAAGTGTTTACTACAAAAGCATGAGCAACTGAGTTTATAGCCCCTCCTCCACCCCCACCCCCCCACTCCATTAAAAAGCTGGGTGTGACAGCAACACACCTGTAACCCCACTTGTATTTGTTACTTTTCTATTGCTATGAATAAAACACCATGAACAAGGCAAAATGAAATTGAGTTTATTTGGGCTTGTGATTCAAGAGGGTTAGAGTCCATGATGGCAGAGTAGAGGCAGCAGGCAGCAGGCAGCAGGCAGCAGGCAGCAGGCATGGTAGCTGGAGCAGAAACTGAGGCCTCACGGCTTGAACCACAAATAGGAAGCAAAGAGAACAAACTAGAAATGCTACAAGTCTTTAAGCTTTCAAAACCTACCTCTAGTGACACACTTCCCTTAACAAGCACCTCCCCGGCCAAAGTCTTCCCAAACAGCACCACTAACTAGTGACCAAGCATCCAAATACCCAAGGCTGTGGGGGGGTATTTCTTATTCAAACCACCACACCAGTGCTAAAGGGGTAGGTGGAGGCAGGTTCCTGGAGCTCACTAGCCAGCCAGTTTAGCTGCACCAGGTTCAGTGAGACTGACTGCTTGTCTCAGCTGTCTCTGCCTCTGTCTGTCTCTCCTCTCTTCTCCTTTCTTCCCTCCTCCTCCTCCTCCTCTTCCTCCTCCTCCTCCTCCTTCTCCTCCTCCTCCTCCTCCTCTTCTTCTTCTTCTTCTTCTTCTTCTTCTTCTTCTTCTTCTTCTTCTTCTTCTTCTTTTCTCTCTCTCTCTCTCTCTCTCCCTCTCTCTCTCTCTCTCTCTCTCTCTCTCTCTCTCTCACACACACACACACACACATATAAATAAATAAATAAATAAATAAATAAATAAATGTTTAAAAGGTATAATGAAATGGAAGACACTCAATGTCAACCTCTCGCTTCCATACATGCTTGCTTATATGGGCATCTGCACCACCTCCCACATATTGTGTTAGTTAGTTTTTGTCAGTGTAACAAATGCCTGGGTCATCTGGGAAGAGGACCTCTCAATTGAGAAAAGACCTCCACCAGATTGGCCACTAGGCCAGCTTGTGGGACATTTTCTTGATGAATGTCGATGAGCAGGTGGTCTTGGGTTGTATGAGGAATCAGGTAAGCCAGCCAGGAGGAGCAACCTAGTAAGCAGCATTCCTCCTTAGCCTCAGCTTCAGTTTCTGCATCCATGGTCCTACCTTGGGTTCCTGCACCAACTTTTGTTCATGAGGAACCATGTGTGGGACATGTAAGGCAAATAATCCTTTTCTTCTTCAAGTTGCTTTTGGTCAGGGTGTTTTATCACAGTAATAGAAAGCAAATCAGGGTATATGTATATGTCCTGTGCATATGTCACACACATATGAATATACCATATATACATATATACACTACACATGTGCAAACACAAGCACTCATTCACACACACACACACACACACACACACACACACACACACACACACAGCTCTCATTAGTTGACTTTACTAGATGATATTTACTATAAAATGAGGGAAGAATGTTAGCATTTATGGAACACCTTTTATGGGTCTTAGACTTCCTCTATATTCCTCACTTAATGCCCCAAATGTTCTGTAGGCATATATAGCATCATTCATATTATTTAGATAAACTTGGAGAGAGTGATTTGTCAAAAGCCATGTATCAAAAGCTCCGGTGATTGGTAGTCCTGGTGACTGAGAATGAACTGCAGTTCATGTCACTGAACGATACACTTCAAATGGTTAAGATGGCAAATGTCATGCTTCAACACAATTAAAAAGGAAAAAGAAAAAAATTCTTGTACCTAGTGAAGAGTTCAACTAGATGTACAGCTCACATAAGAAAAAAAGCGCTACAACTACTTAGCTCTGTTTATTAACTGGCTTTTAAGAGCTCTGCCATGACACAGGAGTCAGAACCACAGAAGAGCAAAGAGTCAAATGAGGTGAAAGGGTGTCAGCAGCAGCCAAGGTGGCAAGCTAAGAACAGTGACCATGTCAGAAAAGTGGCCAATTAGCCTTGCCTTTAGATCTGTGTTTTTCAGGCATTAATGTGCACGAGAAACCCCTGGACATCTTGTTATAAAAGCGTCTTTTGATTCAGGAAGTTAGACTTTGCATCCCTAATAAACTCCCGGGTGAAGACGCTGGACCATGGACGAACTGTTGAGTAGCGAGGACTTAGGCAAGAGTAACTTCCTCCAAGCTAGCTCTCCCTGTGGGGCTCAGAGCATTTGCAACACAGTAGAATCTCGGTTTTGGTGGGGAGAGGCTTCAATAAATCAAGATGTGGGCTCCATCCCAGAACTGCGAATCAGAAGCTCTGAAGGCCACACTAGCGTCAAGAAGTTTAACAAGCTTGTATGCTGTTGAGGGAACGTTTGAGAACTGCTGCTAAGAAGCCATCACCATGTGCTAACTCCATCACTTCCTTGTGCTGTGCAATGTCGGTTTAGAAGGGCCTTTCAAAACCTCTGTGCACCTGACAAATGAGAAAACGGACACCTACGATCTTGGTGTGTTGGGCCCCAAAGTTTTCTGATTTCAAGAAACATTCTATTTATTTACTCGTTTGCTTGCTTGGTCATTTGTGGCTCTTTCATCCACTTTGCCAAATCTTTCCCTGAACTCTTACTCAAATTAGAAGCCCTTTTATATCTAAAAACCTTTGCAGATGGGGCTGGAGAGATGGCTCAGACGCTAAGAGCACTACTTGCTCTTTCAAAGGTCCTGAGTTCAATTCCCAGCAACCAAATGGTGGCTCACAACCATCTGTAATGAGATCTGCCTCTCTCTTCTGGCGTGCAGGCACACATGCAGACAAAACACTGTATACTTAATAAGTAAATAAATCTTTGGAAAAAAAAAAAAAAGCCTTGTAAGAGCAGTTTTCCTGCCATGATGCCTTTGGAGATTTCAGTCTAATTTAGCACACTAAGCTGGGGGTTTTATGTTTATAAGCATAAAAACCATAAGAAAATCTTAGGTGGAGTAATTAAGATATAGACTGTTTTGGGTTTTAATTGCCCCCCTCCTTTCTGTTTTCTGTAGCTAGGGTGTTTGGACATTATGACACTCTACCCACAAGTGCCACAGCACATATGTACTCGGCATAAGAACGTGACCACATGTGACCCCACGTGACCACAGTCCCATTATCACACCTTGAAAAAAATTAACATTGAATCAACAAATCACTTAATATGTGATCTACATTCCAATTTCTCCAGCAATACTAATGTTTTCGACTGCTGTTTATTTTCTCAGATGCATCTGGTCACCACCTCCTTTGCTTTGTGTATTCTGGAGCAAACCTTTCTCTTTGTTTTAGTGGCATGGTTTTCCTTTCCAGCCCAGGTTTTGTAAAGCATGCCTGATCTATTCGAGTACATCCTCATTATTCGATTTGGGTCGGAATTCCTTGGCCAGAGGACCACATAGGTAAGTGTCATGTCCTCACTGCATCATTGCAAGAGGTGCATTTTGGCAGGTTGTCCCACCGTTTGTAATGCTAAGTTTGACTGCCCTGTGAAGGTGGTGTCTGCCAGACCAACTGCAGAATTATATTCTTTCCCTTATGGTCAACGTTATCTGTTGGCTGATAATTTAAGACTCTCAATATCCTGTCTTCTCATAACCTTATGGTTTTTAGCTTCTTGAAGGTTCTCTTTTGAAATGATATTTTATCAATTCTTTGTTTATATTTACCCCTTCCCCAACTCCTCCCACGTCCTTACCATTCAACTATAAGTATTTTTTTTTCTTTATCTTCCCATTGAGTTCTATTTATGTCAGCTAACTGTTCTCTGGAGTGGGGCCTACCCTGGAGTGTGGTTGACCTAGTTGGGGGGGTGTCATTGAAGAAAATGGACTCACCCTTTCTCAGAAGATATGGAAAAGCTAGAGACGGACACGTGCCCACTTCCCCAGCTCCATGCTGGGATTTTATCCCGCGTGTGCAAGTCTTGTGCATGCTATCGCACATCTATTATCCAAATCTATTATTTCACTGAGGATTTCAAAGTGATCATTGTCTAGGCACTGACCACTTTTCAGCATTCATGTACGATGAAGTTGTGCTGGGTTTGATAAATCATCTAAATTAAGGGGCCTAGTACCATTGGCTACAGAAAATAAAAGCTCTCTCTCTCCCCATTCCATTTTCTCTCTCCTCCCCTCTCCTCTCTCCCTCTCTCAGTCACTCCCTGTGTTTTAAACAGACTCAAGTAGCTCAAGCTGGCCTCAAACTCACTACGTAGCTGAAATGACCTTGAACTCCTCACTTCCTGCCTTTATCTCAAACATGCTGGGATTACAGGCTTGTGCTACCATGCCTGGCTTGCCTCATGTTTCTTTGCTGAAAGTGAGGAAGAAAGGCATAGATTCCCTGTGCTCCACACTATGCTGAGACATGGCCACCTGAGAGAGGAAGATTCCCACTCACTTTCTCCTAAGCATCTCGCCCCAGACTGCTTGTCTGGACATTACTGATTGTCCCTGAGTGCCGCTGAGGAAAATTATATGCTTCCTCACCCATTATCATCAATGGCCATGGCATTGTTTTTCCACTCTTCAAATCTGACTCAGCATTTCTGTGTAGCAGAGATTGGGGCAGCAATCTGGTTGGAAGGGAGGTGCCAGGATATTTGTCTTGAAATGGTATCTGTTATATAAAATGCATATATTGGATAAGTTTTTAAAAAGTAACATCTTATATAAGACGGAGAAATTCAATTGCTCACACTATAGACACAGATGAGGACTGAGGCTGAGAGGGGATGGAGATGAAAGCTTCCTTATATCGCCACTCCTCTTACCCATAGCCTTTATCCCTACTCCCTTCTCTTCAGAAAGCGCAGAAGCCATAATTCAGAAATGTTCCTGGCATCTAAACACCCTATCTATAAGACAGACTGTGTGAGCCCCTGTTCTATCCTTCCCACTGGTTACAAAGAAGGAAGTGTCCATATGTACTTTGAATTCCACTTTTCTTCTCAAGAATCTTACACAACTGATTATCCCCTTTCCTTTCCTCTTCTCCTATCAGCACACTCCTATCATCATCAGTCGACTATTTTCCAGTCTTCCTCTGCCTACAAGCCACTTCCTGCTTGCTTTCTTCCCTTCTCAGTTAAGCTGTCTAAATGTCGCCTCCATTTCCCACTCCTTATTCATATTACATTGAACTCCAGTCTAGACTCTGCCCAGACCACTTTACCAAGTGGTTCTTGCTGTGATGCCTGGTACCTTCAAGTGACTGTGTCAGCCGGAAACCATTCAGTATTCATATTTGCTTGTTCTCTCTGCAGCATTGGATTAGTTGGCCACATCCTACTTTTTGACACACATTTGTTCCTTTGCCACTATAATACTGTTCTTTTCCAATTCTCCTAATTTTCTGACAGTGCCTGTACAGTTCCCTCCACCCGATTTTCTTGTTATTAAGTCATTCTATCCATTTTCATCACTCATTTATACACGCCCAGTGCAAATATCTCTTGCCTGAAGACCTATATACATCTAATGGCTACTCGAGTTTTGTATCATTGATCCCTCAAACTCAATGTATGCCTAGAACTAAACCCACCCCACCCCCCAACCGGCTTTTCCTCCGGGTTTCCTCCTACCACTGTTTTATAAATACCACCAAACCACCCTCTCCTCCTACATTTAGTCTGTCACCAAATTCTATTGCTTTTATCTGCCATATCTGTTTAGTTCACTTATTCACCCCATCTTTGCTATACTGCAGTAGTCATCCTCCCCTCCCACCCCGTGTGTGTGTGTGTGTGTGTGTGTGTGTGTGTGTGTGTGTGTAAAGCCTTCACTGTGTAATCCAAGCTGTTCTAATTTCTATATAGCCAGGGATGGCCTGATTGATGCCCATGTCTCATTCTTCTATATACTGGAATTACAGGCATAAGCCACCAGTCCCAGATGCCCGCTGACAATCTTAAAATCAAGGCTAAGTGCATCTTCTTACTTAGAAGACTTACAGGGTCTACCACTTGCTTTTTGGAGTCCCCAGCTTCTTTCTGTACTATTCACTCTCTAGACTTTGGGGAACAACTGCCTTTTGTTGCTTTTTTTTTTTTTTTTTTGAATGATGAGATAGAATTTTGTGTATTTATTGTGTATGCCATGGGGCTGTGAAGTATACATGTGTTGTAAAATGGTCAGATCTAGCTAATTCAGACACACGCTACCATTAGATTGCCATTTGGGGGGCAAAAACATTTATCATCATGTTCTTTACATTTTTGTCAAGAATACGATAAAGTGATTCACCGTAGGCACGCCCAGTGTTCATGGGTGGTGAGGATCATTAACTATAGCGACCATAGTGTTGAGTTTATTCCTCCTATCTAGCCATAACTGTATCTCTTTTAACCAACACACCCCACTCCTGAGTCATCCCAGTCTCTTTAAAGACCATTCTACTTGCTGCTTCTGTGAGTTCAACATTTCTTTGACTTCACATGGGCATGAGACAACACATTTGTTTTCCTCTGTCTCTTGAATTGGCCATAGTCTGGATCTCAATTCCACATTCTAGATTTCTTCATAGAATAATCTCTCTTCTCTACCTTCCTCTAACTCTGCATTAGTTCCTCAGGCTCAGTTTAAATGCCGCCCTGGGGAAGGTTTCTGTCATGCCTCCAACTCGTGGTATCTAAGAGGTCTGATGGTTTCTCAGTCCTTTGACCTTGTGACTGCTGAAAGCTTGACTCCTTTACTAGGCTGCACCTGTCTCTCTACCAGGCTGCAGGACAAAGGCTGCATCTGTCTCTCTTCTAGGCTGCAGGACAGGGACTGCATCTGTCTCTCCTTTAGGCTGCAGGACAGGGACTGTATCTCTCTTCTAGGCTGCAGGACAGGGACTGCATCTGTCTCTCTACTAGGCTGCAGGACAGGGACTGCATCTGTCTCTCTTCTAGGCTGCAGGACAGGGACTGCATCTGTCTCTCTTCTAGGCTGCAGGACAGGGACTGCATCTGTCTCTCCACTAGGCTGCAGGACAGGGACTGCATCTGTCTCTCTACTAGGCTGCAGGACAGGGACTGCATCTGTCCTCTTCTAGGCTGCAGGCAGGGACTGCATCTGTCTCTCTACTAGGCTGCAGGACAGGGACTGTATCTCTCTTCTAGGCTGCAGGACAGGGGACTGCATCTGTCTCTCTACTAGGCTGCAGGACAGGGACTGCATCTGTCTCTCTTCTAGGCTGCAGGACAGGGACTGCATCTGTCTCTCCACTAGGCTGCAGGACAGGGACTGCATCTGTCTCTCTACTAGGCTGCAGGACAGGGACTGCATCTGTCTCTCTTCTAGGCTGCAGGACAGGGACTGCATCTGTCTCTCTACTAGGCTGCAGGACAGGGACTGTATCTCTCTTCTAGGCTGCAGGACAGGGACTGCATCTGTCTCTCTTCTAGGCTGCAGGACAGGGACTGCATCTGTCTCTCTTCTAGGCTGCAGGACAGGGACTGCATCTGTCTCTCCACTAGGCTGCAGGACAGGGACTGCATCTGTCTCTCTACTAGGCTGCAGGACAGGGACTGCATCTGTCTCTCTTCTAGGCTGCAGGACAGGGACTGCATCTGTCTCTCTACTAGGCTGCAGGACAGGGACTGTATCTCTCTTCTAGGCTGCAGGACAGGGACTGTGCCTGTCCTGTCCACCTCTGTGTCTTCCCTGTCTCATATGACATCTGACACATAATGGGCCAACTCTCAGGACAAACACAGTTACTGTCCCCATGCTCCCTGCCCTGCTCCTGCCCCCATCATTGTGGAAGTCGCTACTGTCTATCCTGTCACTGCTTCTCTGTGCCGAGAGGAATAGTCCAGGATGTGCTATTTCACCTTTGCAGCTCTCTTAATTGGGACCCCAGGCTGTTAAGTCCACTTGTATTGACCTTGCTGCCAAGTCCCTAGGCCATTAGATTTTAGGCAGTAAATTTCAACTGGGAGCTAAGAAGAAATTTAAATCTCCTGATTTAATTCACGCTCAGGTGCAATGCAAAATGAGGTTTATATGTTTATGCATGCAAAAGTGCACATATACATGTATGAGCACAGTGCTCAACTGTAACAGTCAAGCATGCATGCATGCTTTTCTCAGAGGCAATCTGGTACGTCCTCATTCCTTACATATGTACATACAGAGTAAAGTGGCATATGCTTGGCACTTATGCATATGTACAGAAGCAAGCTGTATACTCCTTACATATGTATGCACACAGGCAAATGGCATATGCTCAATACATATGTATACATACAGAGGCAAGCTGACATACTTAAACACATTCCTCGGCAAAACAGCTATTTGGTTGCACTTGATTCATGCTAATTCCTAGCTCCTTGGTGGCTCTTTCTGGAGTCTGAGTTTAACGGACACTGTTCTCATTTGTTCCTAGGGTTTGGATAGAAATGAAACTCTGTCTGTCTGTCCCTCTCCTCCACCCTCTGTGTCTGCCTCTCTCTCAATAGTCTTGCTATATATCCTGAGCTGACCTTGCATTTACTGTATCCCAAGCTGCCTTGGAACGCTCTCTACCCTCAATCTCTTGCCTCGCAGGCACTGGGATTACAAGTGGGTACCATGCCACTCAGTTCTCCTCTTTCTCCCTGACCCACCTGGCTATTTGTTTCACCTTTATTTCCTAACCGCTTGGCCGGCTGCTGCTAGTCACCAGACTACCCTCTTCCGTGTTTCTCTAGTAGAGGACCAGCCCAGATGAGCTCTGTTCACTGCTAACTCTTTGGGGTTTGATTCAGAGTATACGGAGTAAGACAGACAAGGCTTCTCATCCTGCTTTGTATTGTGTGAACCTGGGTGAACTCTTTACCCCTTTCAAACCTGTTTTCTCATCTTTTGAATAATGGTACCAGTGCCTTGCTTGGGTTTTGTATAGCACTACATAAGAATACACACAGGGCTCTTAGCTTCAGATAGAACCACAGCTTAGTTACTAACTTATATCACTGCTATACCATTTGTACTTCTAGCTAATTGTTGAGTGTGTGTGGTGCGTAAAACACGGTTCAGTAGATAGGAACGGAATTGGGAATTGAGTAGATTATGGAACTGACACAGAACAGCTAAGTAGCCTACCCAGGGTCATAGAACTAGCATGGCTAAGAACAAGCCCAGATGGCTCAGATCCAGGGTGTGCGCTCCTTATTACCACATTAGAAGTCTTACTTCCACTTACCTAAGGTTGTCTTTTCTAAAGAAGCCTTTTTTGGGGCGGGAGGGAGGTACACTCCTTTGCAGCTGATGTTTTGTGTTTGGCGAAAGGCATAGAAATAAAATCCTCAGTTCTGTATTTAGAGAGGTGCTGAGCAATCGCATGACAAGAAGGCCTATAGGAAAACCAAGGGACGTCTCCTCCCTCTCTACCCACGCCCAGGACTGTTTGGATGAGGGGGCTTCAGTCTAGCAGCGCTGTTGCAGTGGGAAGGCTAATCTTCTTCAGGCAGAAGTTGACTAGCTCTCTGGATTCCTATAGCCCCTTCTCTTCAGATGTCTGCAAATGCCTCTTGGCTCCTGTCCTCCATCTATATAACTGTGGCTCATTAGAGGGAGATGGGAAACAATAACAGAACCTTCCGCTGGAATCTGTACCAGAGGATTCAAAAGGATCCCCACATCATGCAATCAAAGAGTCCTAACAAAATCTTCTGACATGCTTGCAGTGTGCCAAGGATGACTTTTTTTGTATGATAATGTATATTAATAACATATCAGTGGAGCGTCATTGAATATTTCCACACATGCATACATTGTATTAGTCATAGCCAACCACCCTCTTTGACCCTCCCCCGACCCTTGCTCTCTTCTCAACCTCTCGTTATCACTATTCTGCTTAAAGAGTCATGTGTTTAAGCATCCAAATATGGAAGAGCACACGGGCCACTTTTTCTGTGTCTTGCTTACTTCACTCTGCGTTCTGTTTCCCAGTTCCAACTATTGCTGCAAGTGAAAAGGTTTCATTTCTCTTTAAGACTGCATAATACTCAATTGAACACACATGTTTTCTCTATTCATGCATCTGAATAGCACCTAGGTCGATGATCACATCTCTTAGTTATTGCTTGGAGTCTGGCTGCTATCTTGATAGTGACAATCTTCTCTCCATCTTGTGTGAGACCATGATGCGTTCATTCTCTGAGTTTGTGGTGCGGTGTAGTGCTGTGTGGTGTGGTGTGGTAGAGTGTGGTGCTGTGTGGTGCGCTGTGGTGTGGTGAGGCTTCAGGGCTAGAGTGAATGAGATGACTCTGACTTTTTGTTGTAGCCCCAGGTACTTAACCTCATTAGGGCTTTGCTTCCTCATCTATGAAATGAAAACACTAACAAGGTGGTAGAAGGATCAGTGACAACAAATATGCAGTGACTGGCATTGTCTAGGGCATAATGTGTCTTCAGTGAACTCTAGTTATCACCATTTCTCCACCCAACAATTTTGTCCTTCATTTTTGTTATCTGGTTTTCCTCACTCAACTAAAAGGGCCACGAGAAGCAGTGAGTTTGTTTGTTTTTTTTGTTTTTTGTTTTTTTTTCACTGCTGTAGATTCTCAGGAAGCAGCTGCTGAATCAATAGAGTTGCTCTCAGGTCTTTTCAACAGTGGTGGACACTCAGATTTCTAACAGGCCCTTTGCTGGCCTGGAACCATCATCTTTAGCCTGCTCCCCCACTCTCCTGATGATGTCTTGTCTGCCCCCCCTTCATAGCATTTGTTAGCCAAGTTGCAATTTCACTTTTATATTATGTTAACTGTGTTATCAATATTTGAGTCTAAACTTCCTAAGGACAAGAAAACTGGATTAGCAGGGACCGGGAGACTTTCTGTCCCGATTTGCTATGAAAAAAATTTTTTTCTTTTCACTTTCCACTTCTTAAAAAGACTCTCCCACCCTTTCTCTAGGAAGTGGGGTCTAGGCTCTCAAATTGGATTAGATGCCAATCTCAGGCTGTTCCCGTGCCCCACCATAAATCATCCCTCTCCCGGTTTCTGGCTCAAGCATTGTGACTGTCTCCTTCCAGGGCCAATTAGACAGCCCCAAGGTGTCTCATTACTGTTATCAGGACTTCATTATACAGCGAGACCAGGCAGCAGGAGGTCCAGCAAAGCCGGGATTTTGGCAGGGCTGGGAGTCTGGAATAGGATTTGCCATTTTCTTCTTCCACACCCTGTCCACATTTATATTTAGTATTTATCACATCGTGTTGTAACTGTTAATTTCCAGATGTCTCCCCGCCCCCACCCAGCAAGGGCAGGATTATCTCTTGCCCTCAGAGGTTGCTGTGGTGCCCAGCATGCAAGGAGTGCTCACAAAGGTTTCCTAAAGGAACGACTCTTCTCAAGCTTTATTGCTGAGGACAAAAACCAGCTCATGGAGAAGGCCCTGCCTCTGGCTCAAACAATAACAACAAACCCTGATGCCCCTCCCCCCCACCCTCCACCCCCAGTCTTTTTGTTTAACTTAGTTTGGGTTTTCTATTACTTGGAGCTGAAAACATTCTTTTAAAGCATAACAAATGGTATTCAAGCACAGGATCCCTGGTAGGCTTTTGTTCAAGAATGTCCATTCCACACATCCGGGCTAACTTCTGTACGTGTGTGTGTGTGTGTGTGTGTGTGTGTGTGTGTATGTGTGTGTGTAGGCCAGAGTCGGACTTCTAGTATCTCTCCCATTGGTTACTACATTATTTTATTTTACTTTTGGTTTTTTGAGAGAGGGTTTCTCTGTGAAGCCTAGGCTGTCCTGGACTCACTCTGTAGACCAGGCTGGCCTTGAACTCACATAGATCTGCCTGCCTCTGTTTGGGATTAAAGGCATGCACCACCACACCTGGTTTCTAATAAAAAAAAATTATGATGTATCATTATTATTTTGTCGGTGGTGGTGGTGGTAATGTGTGTGTGTGTGTGTGCCTGTGGCATGTGCCCACGGAGGGCAGAGGATGTCCAAAATCCAGCTCTATCACTCTGTGTCTTACTTTCGTGAGACAGGATCTCTCATTGAACCACTAAATGTCTGGGCTGGCTGCCTAGGGAGTTACAGAAATCCACCTGTCTCTGCCCTTAATGCTGGTGTTGGAGGCACCCATCATTATTTCTGGCTGATTTGGGGTTCTTGTTTTGGAGGACTGGTCTTAGCTGGTGGGGTGTTAACAGAAGTGAGCAAGCAGTAGGACACTGCGTGCACAACCTTCAACACTGACAAGTCTTCCAGGAAGCCTCTGCTCTATTAACCAGAATTGATTCAGGTGACGGTGTGACCCAGAGCTCAGCCTGTGCACAAGAACCAAGCCTTGCTGGATCTGCATCCACCCAGGGCCGCCCTAGACCAGTCACCCCTAGCACAAACCCCTATAAGACCTACGAGGACAGACTCTTGCCTCACTACGCTGACATTTTATGGTTGTTTGTTAAGGAGTAATAGCTGATTGATCAAGGCTAGGTCAGGGCTTCTAACCTTGGCAATGCCATCTGAGTTATTTAGAGAAATTTAAAGCTTCCCTTGGACTGTCCGGAGTGGTATTCAGAAAGCTACGTTCCTTTTAAATTCCCTGGGTGGATTTTACATAGGCATCTCCCATCCTTTTATTATGTTATTTGGGAATCACAAATACTAACTTGTATGATGGGGTTTCTACATAACCTTTAAAATCTTTTCCTTTTTTTAACCACACAATAGAAAGAGAACTCCTTCCTGACACTGTATGATTAAAGTCAGAGAAATCCTTTCTCCCTGGAGTAGAATCTCCCTCTCTCAGAATCTTTTTTCAATGCGAAAACTTTGGAGAAATCCGTGTTGATTTTTTTCCTTACCTAATCTGGAGAAACATCCAGGTGAGAGTTGTGATTTATGACCCAGGGTTATTTGCTTTCAACTTAAACTAAGGTTGTGTCCTCTTAGTATTTTTGCCTGGGCTATGATCCGCAGGCAAATGGAAATTTAAGGCAGAATATTGGGGCTCGGAGAGTGAAAGACACTGTTCATGGAAGAAGCATCCATGATGTTAAGCTTAGCAGAGAGGCTGCCTGGAGAAGGAGGCTGAGCAGAGGCTGAGCAGGAAGGGGCTGAGATCACTCTTGATTCAGGACATCAGGAAGTGCCAGGCTCACAGAGGCTGGAGGCAAACCCTAGAGGGTGTTAGCGATGTAGACTTATTTAGATTAAAAAGTATGGAAGAACTTTGCAACTTAAGAGCAAATGGTTTTTTTAAATGTATGACAACAAAATTTTTTTCATTGAAAAAAACTCAACAGAAAAATATGATGGGCAAGTACCTATTACCCACAATCCTCCTTTCCAGACAGTGTTGATGCAATGGAGTACAGCAGTCTTGACCTTCATCTGGGCTGGTACGTATGCATATTTTAGAGAAGCAAGATTTTCTTTTTCTGTATCTGTTTATGTGCTTCAGATCCCCTGGAACTGGAGTCACAGACAGTTGGGGGTCACCTAATGGGACTGCTGCGAATCAAACCCAGGTCCTTTGAAAGAACAGGATGCACTCAACCACTGAACCATCTCTGCAGTCCCCAGGACTTTCTTATGCACACTCACTAGTATCCCTGTTTCTATACCATTGAACATTAACCTAATCCTTATCAAACGCTGTACACAGACACCTACAAAGACAAGCAAACGTCAGTCCCCGGTGATGACCACTGGGGCTGTGTTTTACTAGTACACAAAGGCTGTAATGAGCAGCTTCATTGATTCATTGTTGTCCCGTTCAACCATCTTGAAGGCATACATTCCAATATTGGCATTAAGAAAACAAATTTAAAGTCCACCCCCCAGACTAAAGTTGCCCCTCCTTCCAAAATGTTTATATGAATAGTACTAAGTTTTGTCCATTTTTTTGACTCTTGTTAATAATCATCCAAAGGGTTTTTTGGGTGTGGCTTAAATCTTTTCCTTTATTGTTAATGGCTTTAAATATTTTTTTAAAAAAATGAATTTATTTTTAAAATGGGTGTTTTGCTTGCACGCATGTCTGTACCACATGTCTACACTGCCCTTGAATGCCAGAAAAGGGTCTAAGACCGTTGTAAGATGCTGGGTGGGTTCTGGGGTCTCCACCCTGGGGTCTCTGCAAGAGCTGCCATCTCTCAACAGCCTTCAAACATTTCTCATGTATCCATTGCCTGCACTTTTCCTGTTTGTCGTCACCTTCTTCTTCTTTACTTTTTATGTTCAGTATTTGTCTTATGTTTAGATTGTAGCTTTCTTAGAGTGGATTTTTGCATGTTTCTTAATTTTGCAATGAGATTATAAAATTCCTTCTGAAGTGGGCAACATAATAGAATGAAAAAACCAGAAAATTTCCAAGAATTCAGACTATGATCTTATTGCCTGTGTAAAGTTATCACCTAGCAGGGTGAGGATCGCCAGAGCATGACTGGGTGCCAGTCTCAACTTCCTCATCTGGGGAAGATGAGAATGAAAACGCCTTTGTAGGGCTGTAAAATAGAGCTGGAGACAATACAGGCTAAGAGCTTCCTCTAGGCCTTGGATATAGCAAATCCACTCTAAATCTGTGCTATTATGCGCGGAAAGGGTAACGCACTTTAAAGATTCAGCCGTGGGAATGTAGTTATCCAGGAACGGGCGGGGAGAGTCTTGGGGATTAAGCCATCCTCCCCGGCCTCCGCAACCCCCCAGAAGTGCACAGCTGGAGTGAGAACTCGGGTACCAATCTGGATCCTGCCCATTTCTTGAGATGTGACTGACCTTGGACAAGCCACCTTTGCCTTTACCTCCACCTGGAAAACACACGAAAGACCACCTGAGCTCGTGCAGGGTTAGGAGGCGCGTGGGAAAGGCTCACAAAGGGCTTCTGAGACCCGGGTCCCGGAGCGCTCGCGAGCATCCTCACCTCTGTCCCGCTAGCCAGAGGGTTTCGGGGACCCCGGCCCGCACCCCCCGCCCGCCTCAGGAACAATGGCTCCCCGGGAGGGGCGGAGCTCGGCGCCGGGGGTGTGCACGGGGCGGGGTCGCCGCTCCCTCCCCGCCCGCGGCTCCGTCACGCGCCCCTCACCGGGCGGGCTGGGGTCTTTGTGACGCGGCGGCGACGGCCGCGCGGACACAAAGGGAAGGCGAGCCTGCGAGCGAGAGGCTGCGCCGGTCCCCGCCCCGCGCCCCCCGCGCGCGCCCCATCTCTGAGTCCCCCACGCGGCGCGCTCCCTGCCCTCGCGCGCCCGCGCCCCTCGCCCGCGCCGGGGTCCCCCAACGAGGCTGTCCCGAGCGCCGAGGGCCGGGGCCTGGCGGGGATGCTGCGGGGCTGCTCCGGGCGGCGGCACGGCTGCTAGGAGGCGGCGCGGGGCCGGTGTGACCGGCCTGCCGCTCCCTGCGCTCCCCGCCGTGCGGCCGCGACAGCATGGGCGCCCAGGCGCCGCTCCGGCTGCCGGCCGCGCCCCCGCTCGCCGTCTGCGGTTACACGTCGGTGCTTCTGCTCTTCGCCTTCTGCCTGCCCGAAAGCCGCGCGTCCAACCAGCCCGCGGGCGGCGGCGGGGACTGTCCCGGAGGCAAAGGCAAGAGCATCAACTGCTCAGGTAGGAGCGGCCGGCGCTCGCCTTTAGGGCTCCTCCCTTCCGCGGCGCTGGGCCGCGGGAGGACCCGGTGTGGACCGGGGTACTGAGGAGACCGAGGATCTGGGCGGAGGGCGGGACGCGAGTTCGGTGTGCGGGCTTGGGGACCTGCGTTGGGGATGGGGAGTGGCCGTGCGTAAATCTGTGGGTGTCGAGTGGCCGGAGTGAGGGCGGCCCTGCGGCGTGGTGAGCAGGTGAGGTTCCGCGAGGCGAAGCAGTGATCGTGCGTGTGCTCGTGGAAGCGCGTGTTAAAGTGTTGTGAAGCCTCTAGGGAGGGAGGATCGCCAGGCTAGGGGGGGCGGCGGTGGAGGTGGAGAGAGAGAGAGAGAGAGAGAGAGAGAGAGAGAGAGAGAGAGAGAGAGAGAGAGAGAGAGAGAGAGAGAGAGAGAGAGAGAGAGAGAGAGTGTTTGTGATGGTGAGGAGCTGGGGGACTGAGGATAAGGGCCTGAGGACTGACCATGTGTTGGGAGGGGGGTTCTTCCTGAGTAGTCGGGTCTCAGAGAGGTCTTGTTGGTAAAAGGAAGGAGTGGTTATGTTGTCTTCTGGGTTCAGGGGTTCAGTGGGGGCTTACGATGTCTGCCGGTCTGTGAATCTGGGCAGTACAGAGTCCCAAGAGGGCCCAGGAAGTGTTTTGTATGTTGTGTATGGACAAAGCCTGGGGCTCAGGTAACCACTCTGGAGTGTCTTAGGGGGAAAGAGATGAAGAGTCCGGTAGTGAACCCAGTTTGACAGAGGGAGGGAGCTAGGGAGTTGTCTTGTGTGGGATTTGGGTATGAAAAGGTAATTAGGTCTCAGAGAGTGCCCCAGTGTAGCTAGTGTAATCCTGGGTTAATTAAAGTGGTCTAGAAAGAGCGGGCATGGTGCTGTGGGTGTTTGCGGGAAGACCTGGAGATTGGCAGCTAGGGGAGCCAGGGAGTGAGTGACCTCTCCCCTCTCTCCAAGGCCGCCTGCCCTCCCACAGCTGTTGGAAACAAAGAGCTTGCTGGGGTTTTTAATGGATGACATGGGAGGAGGGGGACCTTGCAGGAAAGTTCCCCCAATCCTTTCTGAAGGAGTCCCAGGGGAGCCAGGGCATTCAGGCCCCGGGGCAAGGAGAGGCTTCCAGGTTCTCTTTGGGGGAGGGTAGGTTCTCTCGCAGCTGGCCCAGCAGACCCAGTGGTCACACGCCAGCCTTTGCTCATTTGGGCTTTTATCACTTCTCAGCCCAGCACTGGTCCTTTTAACTAGGGTTGAAGGAGGGAGGAGGGGTGCACCTTAGAGCCACTGGGAGTCTGCTAGCTGGCCTGCCAGACAACCTTGTATCTGTGAGGTCTTGAAGGGCCATTGGTTATGGGACAGTGATTTAGGGGAAAGAGGGTTTATGCTGGCCTGCTGTTTAGGATTTTTGGGGGGTGGGAGCGGGGGACACCTTTTTAGTAATTTTCTCATGGTATATTTTATGAGGGGGAGGGGTTTTGAGAACTGTTAACAATGGCATGGCCGTTAACAGCGGTTCCATCCATAAAATCTCTTGTATTTTTCTAGTAGTCATAGGGATGAGATAATGCATCAGTAAGCAGTCAGTCTTTATTTAAGAATGTAAGCTATATGTCAGAGTGGCATTTTTGGGGGTAACAAATAATGCTTATCATTTGTAGGTGATCACACCATGTCAAGATATTTTACTGGGTGATGTGTTAGGGTTATTTGTGTGTGTGTGTGTGAGGGCGGGTGGGGTGGAGTTCGCTAACCTCATGTGTCCTTCCCATAGCATGCCTTTAGTGCATAGGACAAGTGTTTAGAAAGGACATAAGGGACTGGCTCTCACATGGTGTGGGAAGAAGGGGGTTCACCTGGAGGCCATAGCCGTTGGTGCCCAGCTGTAATTTAGGGGCAAGTTAGTTGATTTTTCTTAGTTTCTTCAATTAAAACAGACTTGATTTACTATCTCAGCCTTCCTTTAGGAATATTTGCCACTGGAAATGAATGGAAACGAGTCAGGCTGTTCAAATGTTTTCAAGGGCTAAGGTATACTTTAATAATATTTTATTTTTATCTTATGTGTTTCCCCTGCATGTATATGCACTACATTTGTGCAGTGCCTGCTGAGGCCAGGAGAGGGCGGGAGGAGGAGTCCCCTGGGGTGGAGCTGTCCATCCTGTGGGTGCTGGGAACTGCACTCAGGTCCTCTTCAACAGCAGCAGCTGGTCCTAATGGCTGAGCCATCACTCCAGGGCATATTGGCAGATTATTGTCATAACTCTCCAGGGCGAAGAAAAGATTAATAAGGAAAATGCACACTTTAGTTGATGAATTTGAGAACTGTTGTAATCCTGATACATCAGTGTTAATACAATTTGAGATTGCAAGATTGCAAGTCCTTTGTGAAGCTAGCTAGAGGATGCCTAGGAGCTTTAAAGTCTAAGTACTGACCTTGACTCCCCTTCGTTATCCTTTGGTCTGTTGTCTTAGACTCCTGTGTCAGGCTGTGTGTGCTGGCTTACTCAGAGCTTTGTGGCATTTGCAAATATGAAGATGAGCAATGGTTTTTATCAGTGGAAGTTGCCTAGATTATGGGAAGGGTGAGGTCCTGCCGTGTTTTGCTGGAAGTTGGTTGATGTGTTAGTTAGCCTGACATTCGAGCTGTACATCCTCTAAATTGACTTGAATAGATTTTCAAGCTTTTGGTGTTCGACATTTTCTCTCCTGTTCACCAGATTATCCTTGAAAGATACGGTCAGAGCATCTTGCTGGGCTGCATCACTCTCTCCTCTTCCGTTCTAGTGGGACAGCAAATGCCCTACAGAGCGTGCCTTCATAAGGAATTTAAGTGTGTGTGTGTGTGTGTGTGTGTGTGCGTGCACACACACACACATTCTAGAAAACTTCAGCAGCTAGGTCACAACTTTACCTATAGATGATTTTCTGAATCTACGTACCCCCTCCCATTTCTTTTCCTTTTTTAAAACTGAGGGCGTGTTCTTGAATTTCTGGTCTTCAGGTTCCTTGCCAAGACAGGGTAAATATTTAGCAATAGTTTCTAAGTATGATCGGAAAGTTTTTCAGTGTCACTGAGCATAATTGGTTTGCCCAGGAAGTGTATTTTGGAGTCGGCTCCATGGTTGGCAGCTGATCAGGGCGCATGGCACTTACCTTAGGTGTTCTCCCTTTTGTCAGAGTCCTAGTTTGGCGAGCATGCGCCTTTAAGGCAGTGATGTTGAGTGTGTCTGTGCTGCGCCTTCATCCCCAGCTGTGTAGCATCTTCCCTGAGCAGTAGGCCCTTTTCTTCTCTCATCTAAGTAAGTTCCTTTTGTT
Organism: Acomys russatus; assembly: GCF_903995435.1. Classification (NCBI taxonomy): domain Eukaryota; kingdom Metazoa; phylum Chordata; class Mammalia; order Rodentia; family Muridae; genus Acomys; species Acomys russatus. Next base: position 59,390,536 of record NC_067138.1, read on the forward strand.
GGTCTCTTTCCACAGTGCTCCATTCATTCTGGCCTTCAGACTTCTCGTGTTTTTTTTTTTCTTTTTTTTTTGTCTTTGATTTTACATCTTTTTATTGGTAGTTATTCTTTAAATACTAATTTGTGAGGAAGCTCTCTGCTTATCCAAAAAGAAAAAAGTGTAGCAATTGTTGGACATTTGTGAAGATGAACTTAAGCCCAAGAGACCAGGTGGCCCTAGACAGTATTCTCCTCCACTTGGATTTGGGAGCTCCTGGGGTATTTGAGAAGAACAGATGAGGCTAAATATACGAAATTTATGGAACATTTCTGGTTCAGGGAATGTAGTTAAAGAGATAGAAAAACACAGGCCAGCATGCGGCATTCAGTGACAGACAGAAATTTTAACTGGGTTAAAAAAATACCAGAGGGGCCTGGAAATATGGCTCAGAGGTTAAGAGCACTGTCCACTCTTCCAGAGGTCCTGAGTTCAATTCCCAGCAACCACATGGTGTCTCACAACCATCTATAATGTGATCTGATGCATACTGGATACATAATAAATAAATCTTTAAAAAAGTGGAGTTAGAAGCGGGTCCTCTAGAGTTATGTGGTGGGAAGAATCGTATAAACAGATGGCGTGGATGTTGGGTTAACAAGAGAGCCTAGTTAGCGGCAATTTAGGATCCTGGGGAATAAACAATGAGTTTTCAGTTAGTGTGGAAAATTGTGGCCAGAGCACTGTTTGATGTCTCTGATATGTAAAATGTGGTAATTAATTAATTTACTTAGTGAACCTTGAGTGATCCTGTGTAGTATAATCTAATATACCAGATATTAAGGGGAAATATATGAGAGGTCCTCCCTGCCTTCAGAGACCTTATAGGCAGAGTAGGAGTGACACTCTCTTACAAAACATGTACAATGGAAACTCCTGCCTAGTACATCTGGATCTGCCTCTCCCCATCTGAATAAGCATTTATTGACTACGGATGCTAATTGGAATAATAATAATAATAATAATAATAATAATAATAATAATAATAATAATAATAAAAGACAGCACAGTAAGAATGGTACAGTAACAAAATTGAATATCACCACTAATTCTATAACATTTCTTCACTCTGCAAAGAAACCTACTATTCATCCTCTCTCCTGAGCCACTGGCTCTACTTGTCAGCATTGTGTCACTAGATTAACTTATTCTGGCATACAAGGAAGTGGAATCACACCTTATGAGGTCCACTGTACCCGATTTCTTTTACTTAATGTGGAATTGTCAACATTCACCCATGTATTAGATCTACAGTCCTCTTTAGGGCTGACTAATATTCCATTGCATGGGTGTGGTAATGTCTTGTGCATCCTTTCCTGCTGTTGTCATCTCACGGGTGTTCACTTAATGGAGTCAGAGGATCACATGGTAACTCCTATCGTTTACATTTTGAGGAGCTCTCACACCGCATCCCCAAGTTTCTGTGCCCTTTCACGTTCTCACTGGCAATGTGCGAGGGTTCCAGTTCCTCCACATGCCTCATGGAATTTGTGTCTGTCTTTCTGATTACAACCATCCCAATGAAATTTTGCGTCACAGTGGCTTTGATTTGCATTTACCCAGTGACTGCGATGAGGATAAATGTCTTTTCATATACTTATTGGTCATTTGTAAGTCTTATTTGGTGAATGGAAATATCTGTTTAAATCTTCTCCTGGCCTTGATTTTGACATCTGAGGTTAGCCAATCTCCATACTCAGGAAGGCTCACAACACACATTTATATGATAAAACTCCTCCGTTAGCTGCAGTTCACCTGTGTGCCATGTACTCTCCCTGCCTACCAAGAGTCAGTTCTGTTTGTTCTCAAACTTATTTATACCAACGGTACTTATGAGTATAATTTAATAAGTGTTCCTCAGATTGAGAAGAACAGATATGAAAAGTTATTTTGTGAGATGCTTAGGAAAGACTTGATAAGGGAAAGAGATTGAAAGAATTGCTTTTGAATGAATTAGATTTGAGATCAAGACGACAGGAGCGGCGGAGCAGCCCTGACGAATTTGGATTCCCAAGAAAACATTACAAGTATTTTGCAGACCTCTGCTTTCCTGAAAGGAGCACAGACACCGCAGGCAACTGAATCATTAGTGTGGTTTGCATAAGAAAACGGGCAACTGTTTCCCCCAGGGTCCTACACAAAGCAAAAGTCTGGGTGAGACATTGGGAAGTGAATGCATGTTTATGATTTAAAAGGGTTAACACAGTCCTGTATCATTTTAAAACAATTTTGCCATCTTTTTTTAAAATTGAAGATATTTTTCCCACACAATATATCTGAGTATAGTTTCCCCTCCCCCTTACACCTTCCCAGTTCTGTTCCACCAGTCACTCTTGTGTGCATTCAGAAAGGGGGGCCCCCCTTCCAGAGTGCTGAGGAATGGGAGTTAGAGTAACTGGTGCTAGAGCCAGACCATGAGGGGGTAGTAGAAGGTCATGTGGGAAGACTAGGGGTGCCTTTCCCTGGGACCTTTGCCTGGAACCTTCTGGTCCTAGTCTTGTAGCTCCTCACTTCAAATATTTGCTTATTTGCTGCAATGCCACTCTTCCAACATGGCTGCTTTCAGCACCTCCTGTAGCCTCTCCCCTCTCTCACCCTGTTGCCCATCATACTCTTTTTGTTCCTTTATAAGTTCCTTGATCAGGTATTTTTGAGGCCAGGCAGTGGTGGCGCACGCCTTTAATCCTAGCACTGGGGAGGCAGAGGCAGGTGGATCCCTGTAAGTTCAAGGCCAGCCTAGTCTACAATGTGAGTCCAGGACAGCCATAGCTACACAGGGAAACCCTGTCTCAATATATATATATATATATTTTTTTTCCTGAGTTATTCAATTAGATCATATCATGTCAAGAATGGCACCTGGCATCGTTGCCTATTTATTTATGGAATGGTATAATGAGCAAAGAAACACTGCATCTGGAGAGAGCTGGGAGAGGGGTTTCTAGGCTGAGGGGAAGGCTTTAGAAAAGGCACAGAGGTGGCAAAATGCAGGTGGAATTTCAGGGCTATTTCCTGCGATGTATTATAATTATGATCGCCAATTTAGGAGACGAACCGGGCAACTGTCAGGGGTTACATAGCTTAGTGAAGCCCCTAGGCGTGTGTGTGTGTGTGTGTGTGTGTGTGTGTGTGTGTGTGTGTGTGTGTGTGTGTATGAGATTATCTTGATTAGGTTCATTGAGGTGGGAAGACCTGTCCTAAAGGAGGGAGACACATTTTTCCGGAGGAGAAAGGGAGCCGAGCACCACCACCATGCTCTCTCCTTCCCGAATGGACACATGTCCAGCTCTTGCTGCCTGGGCTTCCACACCAGCATGGAACGAACCCCTGAACTATCAGCCAGAATAAATCCTTAAGTTGCTCTGTCGGGTATTTTGTGACAGCCACAATAATAGTAACTAATACACTGCCCTGGGTTGTGGTGCGGAAGGTAGGACAGACACAGGTTGCCACCATGTTGGTTGTAGGCATTCAAGGCCAACCTGAAAGGTTGGGAGTCTCTCTGAAGACATGGGAGCTTCATTAGGAAGCTCACAGTCCTTGTGGTTTTAGAAAGCAAAGCCTGGGGTAGAGCATTGTGGTGCGCCCCTTTAATCCCAGCACTTGGGAGGCAAAGGCAGGTGGATCCCTGTGAGTTTGAGGCCAGCCTGGTCTACAAAGTGAGTCCAGGACAGCCAAGGCTACACAGAGAAACCCTGTCTTAAAAAACCGAAAAAAGAAAGCAAGAAAGCAAAGCCTGGAATTGGCTAGGAAGAAATGGGGGACTTGGCAGTATGGTGGAAAATACTGTGGAGACTGAGACTCCTGTTCAGCCTATAAGGTGTTTACAAAGTCGCACTGGGGGCTGGAGAGATGGCTCAGAGGTTAAGAGCACTGTCTGCTCTTCCAGAGGTCCTGCGTTCAATTCCCAGCAACCACATGGTGGCTCACAACCATCTATAATGTGATCTGATGCCCTCTTCTGGTATGCAGGTGTATATGCAGGCAGAGCACTCATACATATAATGCACACACACACACACACACACACACACACACACACACACACACACACACACACGTTGTTAACCATGAAAATCTCAAGGTTTCACTTCAAAATCTGGATTTCAGTCACTTATAGACCTGGAGACACTGGCAACTTTGAGCTCTCATTTTCACATAGCCACAATGAGCCAATGGCGAGTAAGGTGTGGGAGTTTCAGTCCTCTGGTCTCTCAGCAGCCAGTCTGCTTCCTGTGACTTCTACCCTAGCCCCTGGATCTGTTCTAGAGACCTGTGAGTTGTGGCACACTTAATGTGGGGTGGATGGCCCGGAGGAGACCTCGTACCATCTTTCTCATCTTGCAGTGCCCAGCTTCCCTGAAGCATGCTTTATGTGACCTTCCTTGTGCTGTGCCCTGCTCCCTTGGCCACCAGGCTAGCACCCCAACTTCCAAAGGAAGGGATTGGTTGTCAGTGGGCAATGTAGTGTTTTCAGGGAAGCAAAAAGAGCCACATCACTTGGGTTTGTTTCTTTTTTTTTCTCCCCCCTTTCTGCCCTTAAACCTTATTTTAAATCTACCTCTTTTTTCTGTTTGAAACTTACTCTACTATCTGGTTATAACATTTTCCTTGGGATTCCCCAGTGATATTTTTATCATACTTATTTCCCTGGTATTTTTTTTCATTCTGTCTTGGCACTTTCTTTTTTTACACTTTACCTTTTCTTTTTTCCTTTCTAAATTTGTCACATTCAATTTCTAAAAATATACTAAGGCATCTATGGTTACATCCTACTCATGTGGACTCAGGTGTGTTAGCTTGCTTAGTGGCTTTATGCTATGGTCTGAGAATGTGCAGTATAGATTTTTTAGATTTGAGTATATTAAAAGTGAGTGGATATTGACAGGTGATATGAACAAATTTTATGAAAAATTTACATGAGGAAAAGAAGTTTCTTGGCTTCTCATTTTCCATGTTAATTCTTTTTAAAAAATATTTATTTATGTATATGAGTATTCTGTCTGCATGTACACCTGCATGCCAGAAGAGGGCATCAGATCACATTACAGATGGTTGTGAGCCACCATGTGGTTGCTGGGAATTGAACTCAGGACCTCTGGAAGAGCTGACAGTGCTCTTAACCACTGAGCCATCTCTCCAGCCTCCCCCATGTTAAATCTTATTTTGCTAAACTTCTAAAAATTCTTAATTTCAGAAGGGGAGTTGTAGGAGTGCACCCACATTCTCTAGCTGGGCTCTTGTGACGTTTCCCCATAGTTGCTCTCCCTTTGTGTATCTGCTCTGTACTTAACCTAGTTTCCTGTTTATCTGCCCCTCTGTTTCATTTTCTTTATGGACCTAGCTCTGCCAGCCTGGCTTCTCACAGGGAGAAAGATTTAATTTATTTCTTGAAGATCTATTTTGTGAGTGTGTGTGTGTGTGTGTGTGTGTGTGTGTGTGTGTGTGTGTGTGTGTGTGTGTGTGTACATGCAGGTGCCCACAGAGGCTAGAAAAAGGAGCTGTATCCTCTGGTGCTGAAGTTACAGGCAGCTGTAAGCATCTGGACATGGGTGCTTGGAACTGAACTCTGGTCCTCTGGAAGAACAGCATGTGCTCTTAACCACTGAGCCATTTCTCCAGTTTCTTACTCACTATTTGTATTAGTTCTGTACGTGTGTGTGTGTGTGTGTGTGTGTAGTATGGATGTGTTCATGTTCATATGTGTGGAGGCCAGAGGTACATGTGGAGTGTCGACCTCAGTCTCTTGCTGCCCAGTGTTTGAGACAGTCTTTCACTGAACCTGGAGACCACTGATGAGGCTACGCAGGCTAGGCTAGTGGAACCCAGGGAGCCACCCGTCTCTGCCTCTCCAGTGCTGGAATTACAGATAGCCACTTCCATACTTGGATGTCACAGGGAGGTGGGGTGGGGATCCCAAGCCAGGCAGGCAGATCACTGTGAGTTCGAAGCGAGCCTGGTCTACAAAGTGAGTTCAGGACAGCCAATGCTACACAGAGAAACCCTGCCTCGAAACCCAGCCTCCCACCCCCCCCCCCCCACAGAAAAAAAAGGGGAGGGAAAAAAAAAAAAGGAAATCAAAGCCAGGCCTTCATGTTTCCAGTTTGCTGCCTGAGAAAGCACCCCAGCTTCCCTGTATATTTAATTTTTATTTTGTCATCTGTTAATAAAATGTTGAAACCTCCAAGTATGACATAGGTTTTCAACAGGAATTTTTGTTGTTCTGTTTAGGAAATGTACATTAGACTTGATTTGTTGTACTTTTTGCCTTAGTTTATACCTTATACTTTTTTGCACTTTAAAGGCTTTTCTCAAGTTATAATAGCCAACCATTTCTGGATTTATCTCTGCGTTTTTCAGAGTTGTGATTGGGTTTCCAGCGAGATTCGGGGCGTTCTGCTCTCTTAGGCCTCCAGCCCACTCACAAATGAGACAGTCGTGATATGTGCGCTGCTCTTGATGCTTCGTGTTTCTGTGGTGCTGGGGATGGGGATGGGCCCCTGCCGCCAAGGCACTGTGGTACTCACTCACACTTCTGAGCCACGCTCTCTCTGGCCGCCAAGACTGGAGTGACTTCAGGTCCCCAGGACTGGGGTCACAGTGTAGCATCATTATGCTGAGCAATCTCTGTTCTTTGTTCTTGTTCTTCTTTTTCTTCTTTCTTTCTTTCTTCCTTCCTTCCTTCCGTCCTTCCGTCCTTCCGTCCTTCCTTCCTTCCTTCCTTCTTTTTTAACTATACAGTGCAGTAATTTTAATATAAACACAGGTTCTGTAAACATTATCATCATTTGATTCCCTCCTCTCCCAGAGAAACTTCATATCTGTTAGTGTAATTGGAATTTTAGGAAAAAGCCTTATTCCCGTACGGAGCTGAGCAGAGGGACATTGCTTGGTCTGGTGACACTGGGGAATGTAGACAGAGGGTCAGAGACCTGGCTTTGAGGGGCCAACAGGGACTTTTAAAAAAATATTTATTTACTTTACGTAGATGAGTGCTCTATCTGGATGCACACCTGCATGTCAGAAGAGGGCACCAGATCACATTATAGATGGTTGTGAGCCACCATGTGGTTGCTGGGAATTGAACTCAGGACCTCTGGAAGAGCAAACAGTGCTCTTAACCTCTGAGCCATCTCTCCAGCCCCCAACAGGGACTTTTCCTATTATAGAAAAGGCAAGCAAAAGGTAAGTGTTGAGGATTAGTATAGCAGTGACATGTGTGACCAATATTTTTATTTTCCTTTGTCTATTATAATCAGCCATCTTCATTTAATTTGATATTTGTTAGTTTTCATTTTGCATACATACATACATACATACATACATACATACATACATACATACATAGATTCTTTAATGAATTAAAGGAATTTAAATTTCTTTTTAAGTTTGGTGTGGTAGTGACTTCAATCTATTGAGGACTCTTTAAATACGAAGTTAAAAGCCTTCTAACTGAACTATTTTTATGCGTTACTATTAATTCTGTTATTAGCTTCTCTCCAGAGAGAGATCAGAGGTTTACGAACTTGGCATAGTGCTCTCTTGCATTTTAGAATTGTATGCTTGAGTCATAAACTCTTTTTTAGTCTATATTTTTTGTTTGTTGTGGTGACTTCATTTATTGTGAACTTCATACCAATTCAGATTTAAAAAAAAAGGTTAATCCCAGCACTCAGGAGGCAGAGGCAGGTGGATCTCTATGACTTTGGGGACAGCCAGCCTGGTCTGTCCTCAGACCAAACAAGCTCTGGGTAAGCTGAGACTACATAGTAAGACCTTGTCTCAAAAGATTTCCCCCCTCCTTTAAAGCAATTAATACCAGTTCCTATTGCCAATTTTCAGGCTGTTTTTTGTTTTTGTTTGGTGTTTTGTTTTCTTTTTTCAAGACAGGGTTTCTCTGTATAGCCGTGGCTGTCCTAGACTCGCTTTGTAGATCAGGCTGGCCTCAAAGTCACAGCGATCCGCCTGCCTCTGCCTCCCAAGTGCTGGGATTAAAGGTGTGCGCCACCATGCCTGGCCAGGCTGTTTTTATATAGTCTTTTTTTTTTTTTTTTTTTTGTCTCTGTGGATGAGTTTTTGGTTTCTAGGTTTCTCCTATTCTACTTAGTGTTACAGGCACTAAGGGGCACAAGTTAGAAAGTGAAGCAGAGGCCAATCTTTATGTGTTCAGACTCACTAACTTTTGAAAACTGCTTGATGGAGGCTGTTTATTAACTGGAAAATTCTAAAACATGTATGGAAGCAAATGCACATTCAAGGTAAAAATGAGAGTATAACCATGTGCATTTTATATCCTGCTTTTCTTTTTAACACTATGGTGGGTCTTTGTCCTCTATTTAATGCTCTTTTTTGTTTATGTATGTGGATCTCTCTGAGTGTGTGTGTGTGTGTGTGTGTGTGTGTGTGTGTGTTTTCCCAAGGAGGCCAGAAGAGAGCATCAGGTCCCTAGAGTTGGAGCTATCAATGACTGTGAGCTGCCTGACACAGTGCTGGGAACTGAGCTCTGGTCCCCTGTGATAGCAGTGAGCAGTCTTAGCCTCTGAGCCATCGCTCCAGCCCACTGGTCTTCTTTTACACACTTTAATAGCCAGGCAATCAATAATGTATTTAATTAATTCCTAACAGATGGACACCTAGTTTATTTAATTAACTCCTAGCAGATGGATACTTAGGTTGGTGTTTCCTAAGGTGAGAATGTTGTGATGTGGAGATACACGCAGAGGGACCAGCTCTGGGAAGGCTATTGCTGGAGGACCACTTGAGCCTCAGAATTCCAGAACAGTCCTGGCAACACAAGTAGAAACTGTCAAAACAAAAACAAAAACAAAGAGAGTAGATATGGAAAATGCTTTCCACATAGTGTATATTTTATTTTCTATCATAATTTCCTAGAAATGAAATTGTTGGGTAAAAGGATAAAGACAAAATTTTAATAAATGTGGACACGAGAGCTTTGCTGGAATGTTCTCATTGTTGGCTCAGTGCTCAGTTTTCATACCTTTTCCACCACCAACATCTTTACCAATGGGGCCACCTGAGGCTTATCCACAGCATCTTAAGAGAGAGGTCCTGTCTCCCTTGTACAGAGTGGTTAATTTCTATGATCACACAGCTGATTAGGGAAAGCCAAGAGACTACTGGACATCTTGTACCATGTGGCATTTTTGTGCCTGGCTTCTTGCTTTCTCTCAGTGTATTTTCTGTCCCTTCTTCCTTTCCTTTTTCTCTTTCTCCACCTCCCCAGCTTTTTTTGGTTTTGTTTTTGTTTTTTTAGACAGGGTTTCTCTGTGTAGCCCTGGCTGTCCTGGAACTCACTCTGTAGACCAGGATGGCCTCAAACTCACAGAGATTCGCCTGCCTCTGCCTCCCGAGTGCTGGCATTAAAGACATGTGCCACCACCCGGCTTCTCTCAGTGTATTTTCAAGGCTCCCCCATACCATAGCATACAATCTTTTTGATTTGAAAAGTAATATAAGGTCATCATAAAACTAAAGATAATATTTCAGATATTTAAGAAACTCCAAATTCTCCCAAGGAAGACTTATAGTTCATATTTTGCTTTCACACTCTGTGTGAGTGCACATCCATTTGTGTGTGGCATGATTTCTTTGTGGAGGTCAGAGGACAACCTCAAGCACTGCTCTTCACATGCCACCTTTTTGGGAGACCAAGTCTTTGCTGGTTTTTCTTTTTCTTTCTTTCTCTCTCTCTTTCTTTTTTTTTAATATGTAGAAGGCAGTTTATTTGTTTGGCTTGGTTGTTGTTGTTGTCTTTGGTTTTTCGAGATCGGGTTTCTCTGTGTAGCCTTGACTACTGGACTCACTTTGTAGACCAGGCTGGCCTCAAGCTCACATCCATCCACCCGCCTCTACCTCCCAAGTGCTGGGATTAAAGGTGTGTACCACCACCGCCCAGCTTCTTTGCTGGTGTTTCACTGTGCATGCCAAGATAGCTGGTCTGTGAGCTTGGGGTTCTTCTGTCTCATGCAGAAGTGCTGGAGTTACACAGACTTGTGCTATGTGTCTGGTTTTTATTGGTTTTGGGGCCTCCAACTCAGGTCTTTGCCTGCATGGCAAGTACTTTTACGTATTGAGCCATTTCCCCAGCCCTAAAAATTCTTTTATAGGCAGTGCAAAAGGTTGGATTAAAAAAAAATTAGTAGTTGCACTTTTTTGGTGGTATTGGGTATTTGAACCTGGGGCTTTGTGCATAATGGGTAACCACACTACCATTGAGCTACACTTCTACTCTGCATGCACATGGGGAAAAAGTCTTTAAAAAGCCAATGTATTGTGTCAGGAAGTGAAGGAGATTTGTCATCTTTTTTTTTTTTTTTTTTTTTTTTAATAAGCTCCATAATAGATTCACTTTAATCGTCTGTGAGGAAACACACAGGTTTGCCAAGCTAGTGTCAGTACTCTGGAGATCCGAAGCAGGAGGGACCATTGCTGTCCTGCGTCCTTGGCCAAGACCAGATGTTTTCACTACTCAGCTTGGGATCTTGGTCTGTTTTCCCATTAAGCCTGCAGCCATGTTCTCTCTGTCACCTTGCCTGGAGCATCCTGAGGCAGGCATTTAGGAGGCTGCAGGGGAGGATGTGGAGGTGCAGGACTGATAGGACCAAAGTGTTGCTTAACAAAGGTAGTTTGTCAGTAACATGCAGAATGGATGAAAAAAATATGGAGTCGGATAATTGTAGGGCACATGTGCGGCTCCTTTCATTTAAATATAACTTAGAGAAGTTGTCCTCTCTCCTGTTAATGCATTTTAGTATCTCTGTAGACTGCATTTGCATTATGCAATACTAAGTTCATTTTCTGTGCCATCATGTCCCTATAGAAGGTAAATACTGGAATAATGTTAATTTAGCAAACAAGTTGAAGGAAACTTAATTTCTAATTTTTCTGATTTGCTGGAACTTGAAGTTAATAGTTACACCTGTTCTTGACTTACCCTGACTTATATTTTTACCACCATTAGAGGTGTCCTTCATGGGTTAGGAGTTGAAGTTATGCCTAAGGAGGGGGCAGCTCTTTGCTGTGTACTGTGTCTACATTGTTGCTTTGAACATATTAGTTCGTTGAATCAAAAAGACCAAGCATGGGAACTTGGCTCTCATCGGCCGCCCCCCCCCCCCATGCCCCATTCCTGTTTTGCCCATATTGTAGCAAACTGCCTCTGGTTTGATTTGAAATCACCCTGAGCCACCCCTACCCCCAATTAAATAATAACCAATATAGAAACCTGAAAAGGGTAAAAGTCACTCATTGTTGAACTGTCAGGAAACAATATTGTCCCCTGAGAATAGTTTATTCCTCCTCAAATAAAGCATTCTCATAGTGTGTTAATTACAGATTCCGTGTTTTCATTCCTTTGACAAAGATTCTAAAGATTGTGATGCAGCATTGTAAGTGTGGGTCCTCCATTTATTGAAGTAGCTCACCTCCCCCCCCTCCCCCTCCCCCCCCCCCCCCCCCCATGCTCTCCTGGTTTAGCTTTCATGGGAACAGTTGATTTTCACATCTGTGAAATGTTGAAACATGATTATAACAACTTGTATATGGGCTTAGCTAGGTCGGGGGACATTGTGACATAAGGACAGCTCCTCCTGTGATGGGAGCTAAAGTTCTTCTGACATTCAGCAGAATGACGGTAACCTTGAGGGTCCTTGTACCACAGACCTTGGTCTGTAGGCTTCAGAGAACGGCACACTTTGATTAATCTGGGTAGTTAAGAATGCTTTGCCCTGGACTTGACAGTGTGTAAAGAAAAAAAAGGAGTGGTCAAATGAGAAGTGGTCAGAGTTGGAGGATAATTAAGATTATTGTAGAAGTGGAGAGAAACAGTGTCATCTGCCGTAGAAGGGCCAAGAAAAGTGTTGGAGGGTCGTTGAGATGCCTCAGTGGGTAGAGGAGCTTGTTGACAAGCTTTGTAACACTGGATGGCTTATTTCCTCACATATACTGTGTATGCCCTCTCCTCAGATAAATAAATAAATAAAAATAAATGAATATAAAAAGATGGAAGACTTAGGGGGAAAAGCTGTCATATCATTAGAATGAGATTTTGTTGACGTTGAAGAAAATGCCTTTATAGGACGAGAGAGGAAGTCAGGCACCTGAGAGGTTGAGGAAGCCACTGCCACTGAGGTTATGGCATTATTACATCTGGAACCTCTACGTTGAGCCTTAGCTTGCTAGAAATTTGTATGAAGGCCCCTCTTCTGAAATAGAAAATGTTTCTAGTGGTACACTATGATCTTGGATGTTGCTGCTTACAGTGATTGTGTTGCAGGGCATCCTGGCAATCCCTGGGATGCCGTATCCTCAGGCCCAGCTTGGTTTATAGATAGCATCATGTCACAGTGCTAAAGGGTTGGGCACCCTTGTTAGAGAAGAGTAAAACGCGAAGCCACTGATTTCATTTTCACAGTAGTTTTCAGTTGGGAGTGCTCTTGTCTCCCCAGGGGACAGTTGGTGAAGTCTGAAGGCATTTTGCTTGTCACAGCTGGAGTGATCCCTGGCACCCAGGGAGTAAAGGCCACAAATGTTACTCAACATTCTGTCAGTGCTCAAGATATCTCAGTGACAATCAATAATCTCCCCCAAATATCTAGCTCAGATTGAAAAGCCCCAAGTTCTGTGGTCATATTAGGGAATTTACTCCCTTTTGGTTCTCCATGACTTACAACCAAACAGCACCTTTTTTTTCTGTGTGCTGGAAAGGTGGTAGCAAAGCCACCTCATTCGGGGGGCAGCTGAGTTCTGGTTTGAACTGCGGCCTGAACCTGTGGTGAGCGGTGCCAACAACCCTGAGCAGGGGTCCTGCCCTTCCTGTGCGTTGTTTCTCAGCCTTGAAATGTGAATGAAACCGGAGACAGGTTTATAATATGAGAATTGGATGATGGGCAGATTGGCAACCAGAGCAAAATATTTTTGTTTTGAGCTGCTGTTCTGAGTGCTTTTTGTGTGTGTGTAAAATATTTTTATTTGGAGAGGTTTTTTTGACGTCTTAGGAATGGTGCATCCATTTTGCTGTTCTTCTGTTTTGGGCTCACTGACAGGTAGCAGAGTGCTCTCTTCTCACCTGCAGGGTGCCTGAAAAGAAGAATCCTCTACCGAGTTGGAGCTAAGGCTTTGGTCAGCTTGCTTGTCAGGAAGTAGAGACACTGGAAGCTATGGTGCTTTCGACAAATTCATAGATATATGAGGAAGCACAAAAGATGTAATCCCTTTGCTTTAGAATAGTTGTCTCAATAAGTTATGGCGGTCTTATTTAACGGTTTGCGTCTATGACCTGGCTTATATGAAGTGGGCTTGTGTGTGCGTTTTTTTTTTTTAATGTACTCATTAGTTTGTTTCCTGCAGCAATCATCTAAAGGACCACACCCAATGTGGTAGGTGGCCTCATGATTCTTGGCAGCTGTATTTCTTTCTGCTGGCATCCTGAGTTGATGGTGTTCATCTTTATATGTGTATGGTGTAAGCTCCAACTACAGACAGCAGGATCTTCTTAGGGTCTGAAGCTGTGTACTCGATAGTATTTGGAACTGGACCTACTATAAATTTTTATTGATTAGATATAGGGGGGAAAAGGCCCATACCAAGGAGTCTCGAAAGCTACGCATATTTTTAAGGAGGGAAGGAAGAGCAGGCAAAAATCGGGAGAGGAGAGCCAAGAGCCCAAGACCCCTCCAGCCCCAGCTGGAAGGAACGTAGAACCCGCCTTCTGCAGGTGGGTTTGTAGAATGGAACAGTTGTATTGGCTGTCTTGTTTTAAGTGCAAACTTTTGAGCATTTAATCTATTTCTTTGATTTTGAGACTCATTTAAGAAAAAGAAAGAGTAACTGTAGCCCACAGGTATATAAGCTGTTCTTAACCCTAATGTACTGCTTGGTGCTCCGGAGTATTGATATGTGTAAGTACTGTTGACTCAGTTCTCCCAACGGTCAGCTCTTAGAAGCGGCATACTTTAGACACCCTTGCCGAGTGGTGTAAACAAAAGAGTCGGAGAAGCCAGTGAGATGCCACTAGTGTAGCTGACACTAGACATTGGAGTCTCCTTGAGTCAGTCCAGGAGTCCTGCTCTGAAGACCAGGAAGAGAAACTACAAGGATAGAGGGTTGCTGGGGAAGTGGGTCTGTTGGCCAGGACCTGCCTTACCCTGATGGACAGTGTAAGGGACAGCTTGTCCCTTTCCAGAGTTAATGAGCCACTGAGCTGCTGCCAGCTGGGGGCTAGCTTCGGCTTCTGGCTCCTCGACGCACATGACCATAACTATACTGAGATGGTTAAGACAGACATTGGTTTACTCTTTGCCTGTGTGCGTTTGCTGTAGCTCCACTTCCCAATGGGGAGATAGGAAATTGCATCCAGTGATTCTTACCTGGTTCCACTTGACAAACTTCCACTTACCTGGACACCATGGGTTGGTTTCTGAGGAAGTATAATGTGCGGCTTCAGGAGCAGGGGTGAATATCTTGGGGGCAGAAACAAATTTAGTGCCTGACTGCTTCCTGTGGTAAAATCAACTTAGTCATTTAAAAGTTTTAACGGGAGTGACAATTTTAACCTCCTTAATCTTGTGTTCATAAATGTTCCATACCCACCCATTCTATGAAATGCAAGCTAATTTTATAATTCTTTGTAACTAGAATTGTTTGCCTAGAATGAATACTGGTGATTGGAACTTTATTTTCTGTTGTCCTTAAAACTGAGTTACTTAACCAGACGAAGAGCGTAAACCGTCAAGACAATACCAGGCTGTTCCTGCATGCAGCAAGCCCAACCGGAAACATTCCACTGATTTATCTTTGGAAATTATGTTAAAACCTACCATTTTGAGGTTCTTTTGGGGGGTGGAGTTTCTTCTGGGGATATAGCTTAAGGTTCTCTTTAGGGAATACTGAACATTTTGAATCTTACAAGAACTTGTTTCTCTATTTTTATTTTTTTAAAAGATATTTGTGTGTGTGTGTGTGTGTGTGTGTTTGTGTTGTGTGTGTTGTGTGTACCTGTGTCTCTGCTGGTGCCTTCATGCAGAAGCTTTCCACTTATCCCCTTGAAGGTCTTTCCCTAAACCTAGGCTTTACATTTTTCTCAATGGGCTGGAAGCCATTGAGCCCCAGAGGACCTCCTGTCTCTGTCCTACTTGGTGCTGGGGTTACAGGCATTGTAAGATGCCCGGTTTATTGCGTAGGTGCTGGGAACCGAACTCTGGTCCTCTTGTTTGTGTAGCTGGTGCTCTTAACTTTGGAGCCATCCCTCTAGCACCCATAACATGCCTTTCCATATTGTCTTGTTATTATACAGGTGAATGAGAGCCCAATACATTTGGCCTTTTATTCATCTGTATATACTATGCATTGTGGTGTGTGTGTGTGTGTGTGTGTGTGTGTGTGTGTGTGTGTGTATTTTTGTGTATACACACACACACACACACGAGACAATGTTTTCCTCTCTTGCAGAATTAAATGTTAGAGAACCGGATATCAGAGTGTGTGATGAGACATCCTGTAAATATGGAGGCGTCTGCAGAGAAGATGGAGATGGCTTGAAATGCGCATGCCAATTTCAGGTAAGAAACCCAAAATTAACTCAATTTTAAACCCCCCCCCCATTTTGTAATCCAACATTCTTCAAATAAAAAAAGCACGTAGGGCCTTACGCCCCGAAGGGACCCAGCTTCACAGCCCGCTGGTTCTTCTTTGCCAGGCGAGGTCCTGTTGTGCTTCTTCTGTTTCAGTTCAGAAATTAAAAGAGGACAGAGTGACCATGACGGATGTGGACAAGCGCTGGGGAAATGTTAGAGCTATATCCGTGTGTGTGAGCTTCGGTGGTGGCGGCGGCGGCGGCGGCGGCAGGGAGAGGGAGGCGCTCCAGGAGAGCCTCTGGAGTTGGCATGATTTCCCTCTTCTCTCTTAACCTGGCCTTTCTCCTCCCTTCTCAGTCACTGCTACGGTAGCTCTTTAGAACCGGGATGAATTAGAGCCTTGGGGAGAGCCAGGGTCAGAGATGGGGCTAGAAACTGGGGGTCACAACCCCAAGAGATGCGGCACCTTAGCTTTTCCTTCTGGGATTTAGTTGCGCTGTCACTGTCTGAAAAGCAAGAGAGGCAGGGAGCGTCGCTCTTGACTGTTCCTGTTTGCCTGTGTTCGTCCATTAAGTCATAATCTAGCTGGAGATGGCTTCTCAGAATTGGAGAAGGGGGCATATAGAGGGGGCTTGTCTGGCTTTCACTGACAGTCTTGTTGAATTTTGAGGAGAAGAAGGGGTTTAGAAACCAGGCACACGGCCTAGGAGAGTTGCTATTTCTCGTAACCCTATTTCTCGTAATCTCAGGCAACTGTATGTCAAGAGTTATTTCATCACCAGTATTTGAACAGTATAGTAAGAACACAGAAGGGAAGAGCACTTGGGTTTGAAGCGCCTTGGAATATTATAAACCACCACGGTGCTTATTTCCATTAAAAGGAGGAGAGAATGGAAGTCAACAGGGATGGGTAGCCGGTTTTACTGCTATTGACCACCCCCGTCAGGCTCTCAGGGTCAAACAGACTTTTCATTCATGTGTACAAAGTGATATTTCTGTGAGGCACGCTCTACAATAGCCACTTTCTTCCCAGCTTGCTTGGCTTGCTTCACACCCTTGCTGCCCATTGGCTGGGGACACCAGTTCCTTCTGTGCCTGCCTTTCCATGGGGCTCTTTCATTTCCATGGACCTGGTTTTATATTCTGTTTTCCTTCTTCTTCTTTTTTTCTTTTCTTTCTTTTCTTTTCTTTTCTTTTCTTTTTTTTTTTTTTTTTACAAGCCCTTGAGATACTTTAAGGTTATATAAAAAAGTAGCCTCTTCAATGCCCTTGAACAGCTGAAAAAATAGCTTTCCGTGATCTGTCTTAAATCCTTTGGATCTTAACCTGTGGCAAAGCAGGGAGAGAAATAAGCGAGGGGGTGAGATCAGTAGGTGCTTTTCTAGGCTTGCTGTATGCTTGTGTCTAAAGCTGGGTGCTAAGGATGCTTAAAGGCAGACAGGCTCCCTGCCTTGCAGGGGTGAACTGCCCAAGGCTTACAGCATGGTTCCTCCTGCTGAAGAACTTTTCCTTTGACTGCTCTGCTGTCCTCCTGTAAGATTATAGATCGGTTCATAAAACCCAAGTTATTGGCAGCTGAAAACAATGACCTGATAGGTACATTAGGCATAGCTCTCTGCTGTGTAAATCTTAACAGTGATAATCAAATTGCTTGAGAGATTGCTTATAACTCTGCATGCTTTCAGTGCTAATAGAAGCTTCTGGAGGCATGATTTAGGTTCACTTTAACAAAGTAGAATTGTATGTAACTGCAAATTTTGTTAGTTGGCCCATGAAAGCTGTTATCTTGCTAGTTAAATAAACAAAGCCACCCACTAATTAGATGCATAGACAAATTATTAATGCTACATCTTTCCCTTAACACTTAGTGTCTCTGACTTTTCCCTGGTTCTCTTTCTTCCTTGTTGTATTTAGGGTACTGTGGCCTGTCTTCCTGTGTTTGTGTTTGTTCTTACCAGCTTCCACGGTTTCTTAGTCTCTCTAGACTGTTGTGTTGGAGTTTTCCAGTAGGGTGCAGGCACGTACATGCACGTGACTGTGTGAGAGAACTGGAGGAAGAGACTGATGAGAAATTAGCTTATTTGATTATAGAGGCTGAGAAATCTCACCATCTGTTATGGGATGAAGGCTCGGGAGATGGAATGGCCTAAGTCCCCGTTGGAAACTGAAGGCTGAAGACCCGTATCTCAGCAGAGTCAGAGGGAAGTTTCCCCTTCGCTATTTTGTCCTATTTGGTTTCTCAACAAATTGGATAATGTGTATCACCCTGGGAGGGCCTTTACTTGGCTCACTGACTCCGGTGCTAATTTCATTTGGAAATGTCGTTACAGACACACCCGGAAATAACTTTTAATCTGGACACCCTAGGGCCTAGTCAAGTTGCCACCACATGAAATTAACCATTGCAGCTATTGGGGGGGGGGCGGGGTGGCTTAGTTTGGCGTACGTTTTCAGAGGTTCAGTCCATCATGGTGTGAACAGGAAAGAGAGGGGTAGAGCCAGTGCTCATGAGCGTCTTCTTCCTATCCTGCTCTCCTCAGGCGCTGCTCTGAGTGGTGCTGCCAATATTCAGGAGTGGCCCTTCTTTAAAGGAATTCATCCTTTTAAAGACACGTCCAGACGTGCTTTGCTTCCCTGCTAGGTACCTATCAGTCAATCAAGACGAGCTATCCCAGGAACCTACTTTCTTATTATACTGCGATCCAAACAGTTCCCGGCATGCAGTAGGGATACAGAAAATGCTTCACTGGCTATGGCTCCAGATTTGGTTAGTGCTGTATCTTTCACAAAGCATTACGTAGCTGGCAGTATCATCACAATCATAAGTAATAGGTAGGGGAGGTTTCTATGTGTCATCAAAGGTGGCAGAAGAGAGGCTAGAGAGGGTCTGGATGTTGTAAAATGGCCTGGATCCCTTCATTTGTCCATAAGCATCCTGGGAGGCTTCCAAGAGAGACCCTAGACACCAGGGATGATGAAGGGACCTGCAGATCTACTTCCTCATCTCAGGGTCACTCTGAGGTATGTGTTTCTGAGACTGATTGTGGGGACGTTAGGATCTTTTCTCACCACCACCTGGTGACTCATGGGTGAGACTCTGAATGATGTGTGTGCAGCAAAGCTCTTCTTCCACTTATTGGCTGGGCTCCTACACAAGTACTCAAGCCTTTGAAGGGATGGGAGCCACAGCAATGACAGCTAATATTGACTAAGAGTTTGCCGTGGCCAGGTAGAAACACCATAGGTAGCTTTCCCTTATTTAATACTCACAATGGCATTATTTGAGAGGATCTGTGACAGTTAACTGTGGACGGATGGGGACAGTGAGAGCTAATCGTGTTTGACTTCAGAGCCCTGGCTGTGACATTGTCATTGGCTTCACTGGTTGTTAGAATATTTAATTCCATAGGACATTTAACGCCACTGCCCAGAGCTTACTGGGTGGGATTCTGTCTTAAAAATATTAAGATTTCCAGTCCTACCAAACCCAAAACTGTTTCTATCACCTGTAGATTATGTTCCATTTCTTTATTACCTTTAAATGAAATTCATAATGTAGACTACAAAAACACATGATTAGAGAAATGAATATGGTACATAATTTTAATATAAGAGAAAAATAAAGGTCACTTACGATGTAAGTATTTTATAACTTACATGCTTTGTAATGATAATGTTAGAAGACAGTATAATATGCAGACACTTATATCTACTAATAATGAAGCTAGATTAAAAATATTCATAAGCAGTTGCATATACAAAGCTCTCCAAATAAAAATTTAATTTTAATAAAGGTTTGTGTAGTATTTTGCTGATATTGAATATATAGTAAAGTCAACTTGGTTGTAAAATATTTTGCCAGCTAGTGGTTGCTGAGCTGTGCTAATATTGCCATATTTACACTTCAGACACTGAGACCTACCACTTAAAAAAGTAGTTAATAGTAAAAGTACATCTTGTCGATTGCAGAAAAATTAAGATAAATAGAAAATTAAAGATATAATATGAAAAATAAATTTTCTTCTAGAATTTATATATATTTTCTAAGGCAATGAATGCAATGTGTTTTCTTGCTATATTTTATTTCATATTGCTCTAAAAATTTGCATTCAGTGTCATGGATAAATAAAACTTTTTTTTTAAAGGCAAGCTATGCACGAAGGCACATGACTGTAATCCCTGCACTGGGTGGGTGAGTTCAGACAGGGAGAGTTCCATGCCTGCCTGGACTACATAGGGAGTCCCTGTCTCCAGAATCCCCCACCTCCCCAGTTCTCATTTCCAGTATACAACACAGATTGCTAATGAAGGTCAATTATTCTCATATCTTAGTTGGCTGTTTCTAATCTTTCTGGAAATACTTTGGCTCATTTAAAAAGAATATAATGATGACAGCCCGTATCTAACTAATATTTTCCCAAGATTTTAAAACCTCATTTATGCTATTTTAAAAGATTTATTTTTAAAATTTAAAAATTGTGTATATGCATATGTGTCTCTGTGTGGGTTATGTGCAAGAGCCCATGGATTCCAGAAGGTGTTGGAGTGCCTTGATTTACAGGCACTTGTGGGCAGCCCAGTGTGGGTGCTGAACTTCGGTCCCCTGCAAGGGCAGGACACATACACGTAACTGCTGAGCCATCTCTCTAGCCCCCTCCCCATTTGTGCTGTTTTTGACATGTAGAAGTTCTAAAGTTCTTTTAAGTATGTAGAGCCAGTGTCGTTGTTCAAATCTCATCACCGTTTATCTCCATCTGTTTCATCCCTGGTTGTCCTTCAAGACTCACAAGTCACTTTCTCTGATGAGTCTTTCCTTAGACACCCTAGCTTGTGTCCTGGAGGTCAGGCGTCATACTTTGTCTGATGGATTGATTTGGAACACCATTTAGCTCTGCCTTTTTTTTTTTCCTTCCCTATTCTAACAAGATTCTAAGATCTCTGAGCACAGAGACTGTGTTGATTTCTTTGTCTCTCCTCTGTTCCTTCCCTGGGGACTTTTCTACTTAGAGATATTAAGTAAATGGATTTTAATGATAAAGACATCACCTAAGTTGCTCTTTATAAGCCCTGATTTTCCTCTTAATACTTCTATGGCTTTTCTTAGCAAATGAATACAGTAGATTGCACAGGGATGCCCAATTTCCATTTAGGGGTAAATGCTAGTTATTTTCATTATGAACGTGGGAAAAAGGTCTGAGGAAGAGAGGCAGATCTCCTTTGCTCTTCTTTGCTAAAGGTCAAATACAGGGACAACCTGTTCTAGCATAGCAGTAGGAGAGAGTCAGAACACTCTGCTTTTGTGCTGACGAGTGTGAGCCACACCATTAATATTCATGCCTTGTTCTGAGTGTATTTTTGTTTTCTTTTGCAGTGCCATACAAATTACATTCCTGTCTGTGGATCAAATGGGGACACTTATCAGAATGAATGTTTTCTCAGGAGGGCTGCCTGCAAGCATCAGAAAGACATAACAGTGGTAGCGCGTGGACCTTGCTACTCAGGTACGTATGATGTCAGAAATAGCTCCGCCATATTTTCCAAAAGGAGACTTTAGCCAGAAGTGTTTGGTTCATATCACTGCAGGGATTAGTGGTGGTGGAGGGCGGTTTAGTCATATTTTATGTTATTGCTTCTCAACTTGAGGTGGTTTTGTACTGCCTGTGTGCCTGTATTGATCGCATGTCTTCTGTGGGAATGTCTCTCATATCCTTTGCTTGATACAGTTTGGAGTTGGGAACTGTTGTGGGATAGGTTTGTTTTTATTTATATTTTTGAGATGATTGTCTCTAGAGAGCCTCTGAACGTTTCAGGTTATATTTCTTTCCAAATCCTTCGCTCCTTTCTACCTCAAGCCATCTTATTTACTCTCTCCTTTCTCCTTCTTGCATTGGTGGTGGTTGGTTCCGGGAGGTCTTAGTGCGAGTTGCTTAATTGTGTTTTGAGTTTGAGGGTGGAGGGGGAGGTCAGGTACTATAACTGGAGTTAATTGTGCAGAGGCCAGTGGTAAAGACAGAGACTGAGATTGTCTCTGCTTCCTTCCTTTTCCTTGTATGTTACAGTGTTTAAAGTTCTCTCTCTAACTGAAGGGTTTGGGCCAACTATAAGTTGTTGGGCACAGTCCCCAACACTGCTCACACTTATGTTCCAGCTAGAGTTCAAGAAGTTCCCCAAGGGGCTGGAGAGATGGCTCAGAGGTTAAGAACACTGACTGTTCTTCCAGAGGTCCTGAGTTCAATTCCCAGCAACCACATGGTGCCTCATGTGATTTGATTCTATAATGTGATTTGATTCTCTCTTCTGGCATGTGGGCAGAGCAATGTATACAAAGTAATAAAATCTTAAATCTTTTTTAAAAAAAGTTCCCCAAACTGCCCTCAGGTATAATTTTCTAGGAGGGCTCATAAAACTCACTAAAAGCTATTACAGGTATGATTTATCTCAGGGAAAAGATAGACTTAAAATCAACCGAAGCAGAGATGCATAGGGCAGATTTTGGGAGAGGTCCAAACATGGACCGCCTCACTGTCCTCTCCACGTAGTACCGGACAGCGTCACTTCCTCATGGAGTTCTGTCGACTGGGAAAGCTGAGCTGTAGAGTGGGTTTATGGGAGGATCTTTACAGAAGTGGGATGCTGCTGATCCTACACTCTCGAGCCGCTAACACTCTACGACCCAAAGCTTTCATCCTGAATCACAGGACCGATCTTTTTTTTTTTTTTTTTTTTTTTTTTTTTGCCCCCATTTCTTTTGTGTGTATGAGTGTGTGATATATGCATGTATGTATTCAGGTACACTCATCCATGTGTGAATATGTGGGAACCGGAGATAGACACCTGCTAGGTCTTCCTTTTTTACTATTCTATGTTTGCACATGCGTGTTTTACTTGTTGTCTATAAGTGTGCCACTTCTGTGCAGAACCCTCAAATGTCAGGAGAGGGCATTGAATCTTTTGGAGCTAGAACTGTGGGGTGCTGGGAAATAAACCCAGGCCCTCTGTAATGGCAGCATATGCTCTCCCAGCCTGTACTTGTATCTTTGAGATATGGTCTCACTGCATCTGAACCCCCTGTTGTGTATATATAGACTGGCTGGCCGGGAAGCTCCTGCTGTCTGTCTCTGCCTGCCCAGTACTGGGTTTACAGGAGCATGCTACCATATCTGGCTTTTTTACACGGATGCTGGAGGCCCCAACTCCCAAGCTCAGATCCTCAGTGCTGGTCTTGCTAAGGTGGTAGCCCTCATACTGTACTGAGAGATGTGGCTGGCCCCTCTCCAGTTCGGATGTAGAACTTTTCTCCTAACGGAATTACTGCCCGAAAGCCTAGGTTAAGTATCAGCCATCTTTGGACAAGGAGAGATTTTTTTCACTGTACACAAAATAATTAGGTGCTGAGGGAAAGTATTGTGCTCTTGGGCTGTCAGGTGTCGTCCTCATGTACTTTTCTATGTGCGCTGTGCTTCTTCGCAGGCTTGATCTAGGAAATTTGGGGAATCTTTCTGTTGTTGAAAAATAAAAGGGCTATTAATGTTTATTATTAATAGCCTATAATTGTTACAGCGGTTATTATTAGCCAGCTACCATATCAACAAAAGACGTAGCCGCCTGCTAGAATTTTAAATAAGCCTTACCTCACCTGGGGCGGGGCATATGTTACCCCCTAAGCTCCTTGTTACCCCCAGCCCCACATCCCGTGCCATTTGCTTTCATCTTCTCTATCTGGGCTACTTCTCATCCATAATATTATAAATACTTGCACATGCTTCTCTCCGTCACCGCTTCTGAGTAAATTCCTCCCAGCCATGTCAGTTCTCTCCATGCCTCTCTCCTTCCCATGATCCTTCTGTCTTCTCCGCCTCCTGCTTTTGCCCCGCCCACGTGTGTAGGCCTTTGATTTAGCCAATCGGGGATATTTTGGAGGCAGGGTTACACAGCAGTACTTGGGGGTACATGACATCCAGCCGACCTTGGGGAGCAAAATAATGACCAGTTAATACAACGTGCCAGACCATGCCGTAATGTCATTCTGACGCCGTGTCGGTCATTTGCTAGGAGCGTTTGCTTAAGACGCCACGTGCTTGGATAGGCAGCGAGTGTTAAACAGGAAGTAGAGCAGCAAACCACTGAAACTAGCTTTTATTTACCGGGTAACCTGTGCAAGCCACTTGTACTTTCTGAGCTCCATTTCTCTAAATCCTTCCATGGGTAGCAGGCTTCTGGGCATGTTAAGCTTTGGGATACCGAGGCCCAGGCGCCGTATTGCTTCTGGCTTTTGTTGTTAGCTGACTGGCCCATCGTTTTCCCATCATTTGCTCTTTAAAGGTGTCCTATTCTGAGAGTTTGAAGTATTTTCTCTTTCAATTACTCAGAAAAATCCCTTCTTAGGCTTTACTCTGAAGTCTTTCTTCTATGACATCTCTGGGCAGTGTGTTGTATTGTCTGCGTACCTATGCATGTGATACACAGCATTTTACTTACCTGACACACGTGCCTTCAGCCATATAAGTACATTCTCAACCAGGAGCCTGTCTGTTATTCTAGGGAAGCGTAGTAACGCTTTCTCCAGGCTGGGACGGGCTCACCGGTGTGTGTACTACTGATAAAATTCTACAAAGAGGGGTTGGGGATTTAGCTCAGTGGTAGAGCGCTTGCCTAGCAAGCTCAAGGCCCTGGGTTCGGTCCTCAGCTCTGGGAAAAAAAAAAAAAAAAAAAAAAAAAGGACAAAATAACAAAATTCTACAAGGAAAATTACCATATTGTCAGAGTATTCATCATAGTATTTAATTTATTTAAAAGTTCTTACTGACCAAGGAAGTTGTAAGATTTTTAGTATCTATTAAAATTGGACACAGTTTGAAACAGGTTTGGAGTGGGTGTCTCATGTACTAGGAACATGCCTTATTTATTATAGTAATCCTAGCATTTATCACAGTGCTCAGCACTTAATATGTGCCTAGTCAGTGTATATTGGCTAGCAGGGCGAAGGGGTAGTTCTCCTAAGAAAATATGGTCATAAGTTTTTACAAATTCCTTTCCCATTTCCTTCCTCCTTTTCCGGTCCTTTGCTCTTTCCTGTCTGGAGACAGCCTTAGGTGGCTGATTAAATCAAAGCTGAGTGCAACTGAAAACTACATACAGGCATACAGAGCCTGTGCACGTGGCACCGCCTGTGGTGTGTGCACCCAAATTCCTCCTGTGTCGTCTATCTGGGGATCTGGAGGGAAGGGTCTGGAATTCAGTATTATCTTCCATCCTAGAGACTATTTGAAGAACAGGACGAATTCCCTGGGACCAAGATAGCATGGCCCCTGTAGAGTGCTGGCTAAAGTAACATCTTCATCTGCCATCTCTGCCGTATTTTTAATTTTTACGGCTCCAAGCTGATGACATGACAGACTCCCCTATTTCCACCATGTGCTATATATTGTTTCTTTCAGCACTATAAAATAAAATTTTAGAATATGAGGTGCCACTCCATTGTAGAGTGATTGCCTAGTGTACACAAGGCCCAGCACTACAAGAAAAATTTTAATTTGTACATTAATTACATTTTAGGCTGTTCTCTCTCTCTGAGATTTATTCCGAATAGACTTCCTAGAGGAAGCTAATTTTATCATTACTATGCACATTCGACCCTGAGGTTCTCCTTGCTAGACCATAGGGATTAAAAAAAAAAAGCCTTTTGGCCTCTGGTCTGTATCTACAAATTTGATTAAGAAGACTTTGGAGCCAGGCTCAGCTTTTATTTTTCTAATAGAAGCAGTTTGTTCAGTATTCCCTAACAAAATTAAAATTTCCCTTTACTTTCTAAATGAGTGGGCTAACCATTTCTGTTTAGCTGTTTATAGTATCTTAGTCTTGGTACATGGGATCTGGGTACTTCCTGCCAGGCTGGCTTCTGAGACATAAAACAATTATTCAACATATAAGAATTTCTAATTGCTATATATTTAGGTTACTTATTCTGTAGAGCCTTACATATGTAGACATAAGAAAATTAACTTAGCTGTCAGAAGTTTGAGAAAAGGAATATATGACCGTGTATGTCACAAGTTTTACTTCTGATAAGAAATGTTACTATCTGAAAAGATGGAATTTCCAGGAGCAATGTTTACATTTGCTGTTTTTTTTCTCAGATAACGGCTCTGGATCTGGAGAAGGAGGTGAGTTTCACATACTTTGCTATTTTGAGAGAGTTTCATTCACAGGTCAGGCTGACTTGGGACTCAACTATGTAGCACAGGTCTGCCCTTGAACTCACGTTGGCCCTCATGTCTCAGTCTCTCAAGTACTGGGACTCCAGGCGTGATCCTCCATGTCCAGCTCAGATACGTTACAAAATAATTTATTTATCTTTATGTTATGTACATTGGTGTTTTGACTGCATGCATGTCTGTGTGAAAGTGTCAGATCTCCTGGAACAGGAGTTACAGACAGTTGTGAGTGCTGTGTGGGTGTTGGGAATTGAACCCAAATCCTCTGGAAGAGCAGTCAGTGCTCTTAACCACTGAGCCATCTCTCTGACCCCAGCTCAGATGCTTCTTAAGGCCTTTGTGAAGTCCGAAGCTCAGTGACTTTTAGTGTATGCAGAGTTACTCATCACCACCAGCCTTACAGGAAGCTCTGTGCTCTGGTGTGTCCGTCCCTCTTAACCTCAGATAGTCTTTGTTGCACCCCAGTTTTTACTGAGGGTTTATTGTCAGACTAAGGGGAACCCGTCCTAGCTCCTGTTAAATTAAGGTTACACAAGCTGGCTTCTGCTCAGGATTGTCCACATAAGTGATTCCCACCCCCCCCCCACCCCCCCCCCCCACCCCCGTGGAACAGAGCTTTAAATCTTTTGTCCAATTTGTTTAAATCATAAGGATTAAAAAAAAAAAAAAAAAAAAAAAAAAAGAATAACAAGGTTTTAAAAAAAAAATCCAGAGTAAGTTGTGCCTAGATAAGAAAAAGCTCACTAACAAATCTGATGGAGTTAAGAGTTAAATTTGAACCTTTAAAGATTTTACATTTTAAAATCTGTTTCACAGAAAAATTATTTCTGATGTTTAAAAATGTCATATTTGGTAATAGCATTGCAAGCCCAGAACTGAGGATGACTAACGTGCCTCAGTTTAATGAAGTTGTAAACCTTACTATCTACTCTGTGCATAGAACTATTTGAGGTGCCCTGAGGTTAAAAGAACACTCACCGGGAAAATTCAGGCCAAATATAAACTGCAGTTCTGCTCCTAACCATATGAAGCCTTGTGCCAGGCTACTCCTTGCTCTGCATTTAATAGAGTCCCAAAGTTTCTGAGTTTGGAAGGGACTTTGAAGGACTGTAAAGAATAGAACATTTATGGGGAGGAATTCAAGGATGGGAGTGTCAGCCAGACAGAAAATGATAAAAGTGACTGAACAATAGGTTTTGATTTAAATGGATGTGTTTAAGCAGGAGCTTTGTAATCAAGTGTGAAAGCTAACTTCATGAATTTTAGATCTGAGAGCAGGAGAGGGTTTCAAGAGATCATGTGACCTGGTCCCTTGTTCCGTTAGGAAACTCAGATGTTCCCAAGGTTTGCTAATAGAATACAGTCCCGGCTGTGTTGCTGAGAATGTGTGTTGCTCTCAGCCCTCAAGGGAGCATGCGTTGGGAAGGTTTAGTGCTTTGTTCAGCCGTTCCTGATCTTACGATGCTTCTGAGGCTTCGGGATTATTAACTTAAGACCATTGCAATCTGTTTGTGTATTCATTTGCATTTGAGGAGTGTTTCCGGTCAGACTAGGCAGATGGCAAGCAGCAGGAAGGTTAGGTGTTACCTGTGGACTTGTGTTTTGATAAGTTCTTCACTGACTGGCAACCTGGATAGAATTCTCTCACACACCAAGTCCCTTGAGGCTGAGCGCCTTCCTCACAGCCAACCTCCTGGCCCTCTTTGAGAGAGCTGCAAGGATCCACTCTGGATGAGGCCCACACGTACAGGATGCCCTTGTTTGGGAACTGTGAGTTGTTTTGGGGGAGGCGGGGAGGACAGTGACAATGTGCTTCATTTGTGGCAGGGAAATAGAAGACTCACAGATCGCTACACTGCAGTGTTATTGGCTGTGCTAAGGGAGCTAGCTAGAGAAGGAGAGCTTTGTAAGAGCACCCCTGTCCTTGTCCAAAATTGGAGACAAATACTTCTTTTAACTCTGGTGTTAGTTTTTATGTGTTTAGAAAGGGTGTGGGGCTGATGATGCGTGGGGAGAGGATGGTAACGTTGTTCTAGCCTGGTCCAGCATGTCCGTGGCCAAGCAGCCTGTGCAGTCGTCTTTAGGGCGAGGAGATTCACAGACTGGAGTTTTGCTCATGTTTTATTTCCTCAGTATTAAATGGTGACTCTTTAGAAATGCAGTTTATTAAACCCAGTGTATTGTCCCAGCACACACAGCCTAGGGCATTAGTTTGCACACAGTGCTGTGTCACGGCGTATGTTGTGCAGTAGTCGCAGCCATTTTTGGACTCCAGCTCTGAAGTTATCTCCAGAAGCTTGGGTGTGTTTCCCTTCAAAACAAGATAATGGCTCCTGAAAACTTGAGGGGTGCCTAGGAAGGATCCATCCCAACTTTTGCTTGAAAGAGTTAATTTTTCCATTTAAACAGAAGAAGAAGGCTCAGGAGCAGAGGCCCATAGGAAGCATTCCAAGTGCGGACCTTGCAAGTACAAGGCTGAGTGTGATGAAGATGCTGAAAACGTTGGGTGAGTTGTGGGGCAGGGGACCGACTGCGCGTTAGGTCTCTTCCCTGGTGGTGTGGCGGGAAGAGCTTCCTGTTCAGGTCTGAGGGTTCTGTGCATGTGTCCTTACATTTTTACTCTTTTTTTTTTTTTTTAAAGATTTATTTATCATGTATACAATGTTCTTCTTGCACATACAACTGTGAGCCAGAAGAGGGCAGCAGATCTCATTGTAGATGGTTGTGAGCCACTGCGTGGTTGCTGGGAATTGAACTCAGGACCTTTGGAAGAGCAGCCAGTGCTCTGGACCTCTGAGCCATCTCTCCAGCCCCTACATTTTTACTCTTAATCCTAGCCTAGTTGACTCTTCTTTTTTAAGTTGATGTAAGGCAATGACTTTAAATAAGTTATGTATTCAGAATGAGAATCCATTTATAGCTTTTTGAGCTTTGTCTGTGTTCTTTAAAAAACAGTTTTGTTTGTATTAATGATTTATTCATCAAAACTTGTTTTGAATTGTCCCATCTCACTCAGCTAGTATGTATAACAACTTCTGTTTCTTCTTTTGCAGTTTTTTTTCTTCTCTTGGACATATTCAAAAACACTTGCAAAAACTTAATGTGTTTTAGTGCACTAGGAAAAAGTTAAAAACTGCAAAAATTTAGCTGCATTAACTATTTTATATAATTGAAACATATAAATCTCAGTTGTATAGTTCATGTTGTTTTTATTATCCATGCTCAGCTTTCACCAAGGTGGGTTTAGCGTCTAGTAGACTTCCAGTTTCCTCCCCGATTCCCATAAGAGGTGTTCACTTGATAGGATAGTAATAACGCTGGCATTTAGCAGCAGTCAGGTTTGGATTTTTCCTTTCATCAGTCTCATGTTTGCTTATTCCCTGTCTTGTTCTTTCATTTTCCTATGGTGTTTAATTTGTGCATATTTGATGTTTACAGCTTTGATGCTGACTTCAGGGTCTGACAGCTAGATCTCTCTTCTTCATTTCCTGTTTCCTCTAGTGCCTATTCAGAAAACACTTTATAGGGATTTGTACTTTATTCCTTTTGTACATATTTTTGGTGTGTACTTTCAGATCATATGTTTTAATTTAGAGCTTAAATGTTTTTCATGAAAACACTGTTAATTAGCACTAATGCCCAAAGTGAGTTTATAAATCAACACCACTCCATTTTCAGTATTAATGACATAATATCAGCGGTTTGGGTGGTGTTTGGCAAAATTAAATGCTTGGTAGTTTACCTAGTACGTATAGGATAAGTGGAGTTAGGTACATGACTTCAGAATATTTTTCTTTTTTCTTTTTGGTTTTTCAAGACAGGTTTTTCACTGTGTAGCCCTGGCTGTCCTCGAACTTGATCTGTAGTCCAGGCTGGCCTCTAACTCTCAGAGATCCACCTGCCTCTGTATTCCAGGTGCTGGGATTAAAGGTGTTTGCCAGCACCACCCCGAGACTTCAGAAATCTTACTATGTTTGTTTTTACACACTGGTTACAGGATTGGCCGGCATCTATGTCCATTACAGTGGTGTGATGTGGGGAAACCTTTCTTTTCATCCAAAGCAGACAGCGGTCCATAGGACAAGCGATGCCCACCTCCAGAATAAGTGCTGCACTGTCTTTCCTCTGATGTTACTAATGATAAGGCACAATGGAACAGTAGTGTGTGTGTGAGTGTGTGCTTGTGATCCTGTGTGTATGTGTGTGTGTGTGTAATTACTCTTTTCCTTACTTTCCCTTAGGACACTTTTATAGTAGTGTTCATAGGCTACATGGCTGCCCATGATTGGCTGGGTCTGTTTTTATTCCTTTAACAATACCTCTATTTAGCCCTATTTTATACATTTCTCAGCTGTCACTTTTCATGCTTAAGTAGAAAGGGAAGATTTGGAACTAATGCAGGTTCCATTTGGACTCAAAAGTGGCTCCAAACACAACTAGGTCCCCCGTTTCTGTGGCTCCCTCCCCCTAAGACAGCA
Organism: Acomys russatus; assembly: GCF_903995435.1. Taxonomy (NCBI): domain Eukaryota; kingdom Metazoa; phylum Chordata; class Mammalia; order Rodentia; family Muridae; genus Acomys; species Acomys russatus. The sequence continues at coordinate 59,420,857 of NC_067138.1, forward strand.
CATTCCCCATCAGCAAAGATTGGTTTTGTGGGTGTCTTTTTATCTGGGGTTTTTGCAGCCACTGCTTTTGTAGAAATGAGCTCTAAGCAAAGGGAGCGGGTACCCGCAGGGGAAGGGCTTACCTCCAGGCAGAGGAGCCTGGGGACTGAGATGGATGAATAGCCAAGACCAGGCAAGGAAAGGAAGGCGAGTAGGGAGACATTGAGACAGGAAGACACTGATTGACACTTTTGTCCAGACAGTGAGTGGGGAAGCTAAAGTGCTTGGTGCTACTATAGATACGCAACAAGAGGAAATTTTGTTTACAGGCTAATCTTTCAGCCTGTGCACTACATCTGGTTGTGGGTGTAACAATGCTATTGCATTTTTCTAATTTACTTGTAAATGGGCTTTGATACCAAGAAAGCTATCTGTGGAGGCTTTGCGACTCCATCAAGACCGCCACGGGGAACCTCTGGTACAGAAAATGAAGACCTGCAGAAATTTGACAATAGCTGCTGCCTTGAGTTTTTAAAAAAAATATTTGCCTTTGAATTATGTGTATGTGGGTGTGTCTGTGTCAGTGTGAGAGCAGGTTCCCACAGAAGGCATCTATTCTCCCTCTGTTACTTGTCATTTATGTTGGGGCTAGGAAATGGCTCAGCGGGTAAGAATGATTGATGTGCAAGCATAAGGACCTGAGTTCGAATCCCTAGCACCCATCTAAAAAAGCTGGGCCTGTCTGCGTGTGTCTGTAACCTCAGCATGGGGGATGGCTACAAGGCGGATCCTAGGAGCTCACTGGCAAGCAGCCTCACAGAAACAGTGAAGAGACTGTCTCGAGGAATAAGGTAGAGGTGGATAGATGAAAGTACCCTCAGGGATGGTGGCACACGCCTTTAATCCCAGCATTTGGGAGGCAGAGACAGTCAGATCTTTGTGAGTTCAAGTCTAGCCAGGTCTACATAACAAGTTCCTGGCCATCTAAGGCTACACAGTGAGACCCTGTCTCAAACAAACAGACAAACAAACAAACAACAAGCAAATAAAAAACAAAACCAACCAGCCAATGAAATAAAACCAACCAAAAGAAGAAAATACTGCATTCCTCTTCTGGCCTCTGCAGTATGCACACCTATGCCACCCAATTATTGTTTATACATAATTGCACATATTTAGGGGGTATAAAATGTGTACTGTTTAAACCAGGGTCATCAGCATTCCGGTCACCTTGTCTTTCTTTTCCTGATGTTAAGAGCCTGGGTTTTATGCTTGTTTTTTTTTTTTCATAAAATATATAAAAGGCTAATTGGGATGATAGTGGTCCTAATGTGCTCCAGAGTTCCAGCATGGGGCTTAGGGATATACGGATAGTGGCCACTGGGTTGTCTGCTGACTATTTTCCAGGCAGGGTCTCATTATGAAATCCAGGCCTCACATCTCACTGACTTAGCCTCCTACGTACTGGGGTAATAACGCATCATGCCTGGCCGCAGCTGGGAACTTAAGCTATCAGAGAAGGAAACAAGTTCCTATCAGCGACTTTCCAAATTTGTTGTTAGACAGCCCCGTTTGGCTTTACCCATGCCATCTTTCCCCACTGCTGCAGCCTTTAGAATGTTACGATTTATGTGCCTTTATGTTTGGGCCAGCTTTTGGATTTTTTTTTTTTTTTTTTTGGGAGGTTTTCGAGACAGGGTTTCTCTGTGTAGCCTTGGCTATCCTGCACTCGCTTGATAGACCAGGCTGGCCTCGAACTCACAGCGATCCGCCTACCTCTGCCTCCCGAGTGTTGGGATTAAAAGACATGCGCCACCACGCCCAGCCAAGCTTTTGGATTTTTTTTAAAACTATACTTCATTTAGGAAATTCACCAGGCTGGAGAGCTGGCTCATGGTTAAGAGCACTGGCTCTTGCTGAGGACCTGGGTTTGATTTCTAGCACCCACATGGTGGTTTACATATGTAACTCTAGTTCCAGGGTATCCAAAGCTGCCTTATCTCTATGGGCAACAGGGACACATGTGGTGAACATGCATACCTGCAGGCAAGCCACCCATACACATAAAACAAACAAATCTAAAGATGAAAAGGAAATACACTGACATTGTTAACCAACACTCCTCTTACATATTTACACTGCACTTGAGTAGAATTGTGGGTAGTCCTTTAGTCAATGTAATGCATTTAAAAATATTTCTAATATTTTCAATCTTGTTTTCCTAAAACATGTTGGTGGTTGAGGTGATTTGAATATGTTTGAATACTTGGTCCCCAGTTGGTGGAACTATTTGGGAAGGATAAGGAGGTGGGAGGTGCTGTTAGGGGAAGTGTGTTACTGGGGGCTTTGAGGTTTCAAAAAAGCCCATGATATTCCTCATGATTGTGTCTCAAGATGTAAGCTCTCGGCTACAACTGCTGCAGCGCCATGCCTGCCTGCTGGCATGAGTCCCACCATGATGGTCATGGACGCACACCCTCTGGAACCGTGAGCCCTAAATTAAACATTTTTATTTATAAGTTGCAATAGAGAGTAGCTAAGGCAGTGCTATGAAAGTGAACACGGTAAGGTTTAGAGTCATAAAAGGGACGGACATCTGGGCACATCTGTCGGGGAGTTTCTAGACTGAGTTAACTGAGGAGGGATGCCACGCCCGAAATGGGGTGACATAAGATAAAGCTGAGCGCCAGCAGTCATCTCTCCCCACCTTCTTGGCTTAGGGTGCAAAGTGACCAGCCAGCTGCCTCAAGCTCACACTGCCACGACTTTTCCATCAACATGGTTTGCATCATCAACTGTGATGCACAATAAATCCTCAGTCTGAGTTACAGTTCTATTGCTGTGAAAAGACAACATGATGAAGGCAATTTAAAGACTAAGCACATCATTGCGGGTTTGCTTACGTTTACAGAGGGTTGGGTCATGGTGGGGAATGTGGCCTCAGGCAGTCTGGCATGGCAGATGGGGGTGGGGAGGGAGAGAGACTGGGCATGGTTTTTAAAGCCCACCCCCAGTGACACACCCCCTCCAACGCCTACTAATCCTTCCTAAACAATTCACCAAGTGGGAAACAAGCATTCAAATATATATGGGCCTGTGGGAGCCATTCAGTTTAAACTACCACACCTTCCTTGCTCACATTGCTTTTGTCAGATCACTTTGCCATAGCTATGAGCAAAGTACCTAATGCTGTGGTGGTCCACAAATTGACTTCATAATCCACTACTTGTATGACTTACGGTTTGAAAGAGAATGCTCTCAAACATAACTGTCACGGCTACATATCTCACATAGCTTTAGATATGGGTATCCATTAAAAGTCTTTATCTTTTCTCACTTTATAAGATCTTTGCTGTCAGAAGAGATGTTGCATAAACTATCTAGCGTCGTACACGTAGGTTCTTTTATTGTTAATTGATACATAAAAAAAAAAAAAAAATCCAGAACTTTGGAAGAAGGAATAGTGGTACCATAGAAATTAATTTTCTGTTTTTAAGAGTAAGAGCTATTATTTTTTTAAGTTCAGCTGCTTAAATGAAAATTTAGTTAGTTGCATTGTATAAATCCTTCCTTCCCTTTTTATCTTTTCCCCCTTCCCTTTTTATCTTTTCCTTTAATGTTTATTTTTTAGAACTTATGTATGTGCATGTCTGCACATGTATGTAGGGGTGGCCACAGGGAGGATGCTGGGTCCCCCAGAGCTGCAGGCTGCAGGTACAGATAGTCACGCGCTGGAGATGCCAGATGTGGGTGCTGGGGATTAGAGCAGCAAGCATTCTTTACCACACAGTCATCCTTTCCAGCCATGCCTCCCACTCCTTTTAAAGTCTGTTTGCGTGTGAGATGTGTGCATGCCACGACCCATGTGGAGGGCACAGGGAGGATGGCTTTGGGTGATAGTCCCTGCCTTCCACCTTGCTTTAGACAAGGGTTTCTGTTTTTCTGCTATTTCATGTGCCAGCTACCTGGCCTTTGAGCTTCTAGAAATCTGTTTCTGCTGCTCATTTCCTCATGGAGCACTGAGATTACAGACCTGGGTTACCATGCTTGACTCTCTGAGGGTGTTGGGGATTTGAACTCAGGTCCTTACACTTGCATGGCAAGTGCTTGTACCCACTGAGCCACCTCTCCAGCCTCCTTCCTCCCGTTCTTCTTTTTTTTTTTTTAAAGATTTATTTATTATTATGCATACAGTGTTTTGCCTGCATGTAGACCTTCATGCCAGAAGAGGGCACCAGATGGTTGTGAGCCACCATGTGGTTGCTGGGAATTGAACTCAGGACCTTTGGAAGGTCAGGCAGTGCTCTTAACCTCTGAGCCATCTCTCCAGCCACCTTCCTCCCCTTCTAAGACAAGGTCTTACAATGTAGCCCAGCCTAGTCTTTGACTTCTCAGTCCTCCAGCTTCAGCCTTCCAAGTGCTAGGACTACAGACATATGCAATCATATCTGGCTTCTCTGCTTTCTCAGGCACTTGTAAACAGATGTGTGCACGCGTGCGCACATGCGCACACACGCACACACACACACAGGCATACACATATTTCTGGGTCTGGGGATAGCTCCATTGGTAGAGTGCTTGCCCAAACCCAGAGTTCAATCCCCTACACTTCATAAACAGTTTGGTGGGATAGGTCTGCAATCCTAGCACTCAAGAAATGGGCATCATGTGGATCTGGAGTTGAGGGCCATTCTTAGTTACACAGTGAATTGGAGGCCAGCTTAAGGCAAGACTGTCTTAAAAACAGCCAACCAACCAGCCAGCCAACCCTTTGTCTCTACCTCTTCAAACAGTCTATGAATAGCACCTGGTTTAGGAATGACTTAAATGTCAAAAAAAGCTTTTCCTTCCTAGCAATGCTTGTGATCTCTATTGTATGCACCTCCTTTCTCGCATGCTCGCTAGCTATTTTCAGTCATTTATAATTTAAATTACTGGGGCAAGAGTTGGCTCAGCCACAGCAATTAAGAATACTTACTGCTCTTGCACTGGACCCAAGTTCAGTTCCCAGCACCCATGGTGTGGGTAACTCACAGCCACCTTTTAACAGTAGCTCTGGGAGACCCAACTCCCTCTGCTGGCATCCACAGGCATCTGCACTCGTATGCACATACTCGCATACAGGCACACATATAAGGGTTTAAAAATAGCAATTTAAATAAAATGACTTCAGAGGTACTTTTCCCTTTCCCCGAGCCTTGCATGGGGTTTGGTGGCTGCATTCATTCATCACGACTTACCTTTTGAGTTTCTATCTGGAGATATGTGGATAAGGTTCCAAACACAGCAGCTCCTTCGTAAGTGAGGTTTCAGCACTCCAGTGTGACAGCTGTGAGGTGTAGGGACTTCTTAGATGGCCCCCTCAGCCTTAGAGCTTTCAATCAACATGCACTTTTCGGCAAGTTATATATCTAAACCATGTGCTTAGAATACTCCCCTACCCTCTCCCCTTTCTCAGTGGCATTTCTAATTTGTCCAAGGCCTTAGTTATTGCTGCAAGACAGTTACTAGCCATTCCTCTCAGCAGTGTGGTTCCTAAGGCTAGGACTCCTTCCCTTTGATGCCTTTATGTACCCAACCCAAATCGCTGCCCAGAAATGGTTGGAGGCATCTCTAGACTCTCCAGGCATGGAGACGAGACAGGCAGGCTATGAAATCCCCAAATGGTTCTCTTTGAGCTTTGTGTGCTGTGCTTGGTGGACATGGGCTCCGCTCTTCTGCCTATTTGATGCAATCTGCTCTTTGGGGCGGCTGTTTCTTTCTTACCCCTGTGTGATTTAAGTACCTGAGAGCTGCCCAGAGAATTGTACAGTGTGTGCTGTGGTAGAGAGCACCTGCTGGACATCTTTGTCTGCGAGCTGCTGAGGCTGTTTTGGCAGATTCTGGGGCAATGCTACAGTCTGATGACTCTCTCCCGTTGTCACAGTCTTGATTCTGGACATACAAAATAGTAAATTTAAAAATAATTTAGGGGGCTCACAAGGGCCCACAGCTGGCTGGGGACCTATTGGCAGTTAATGGCTGCTGGGGGAGAGGGAATGAAGTGTCTTCAGGGGTGTAGCCTTTGGTAAGTTGCCCATGATCTGGTAATAAACCCACTCACGCTCATGCAGGTAACTCTAGTCACACTAGTGGCTCATTTTTTTTTTTTTAAACTGGTGGCTCATTAAGAAAGACATGGGGCTGGAGGGATGGCTCAGCTGTTAAAGGCTGACGTGAAAGCAGGAGGGCGGCTCTCTCAGAAGAATGGAACAGGAGGGAGAGTGAGAGAGGATAAGGGAGAAATATGACCAAAATGTATTAATATACGTGTATGAAGTTGTTAGTAAACAAAACAAAACAAAACAATTTGTTTAATGAATTTCTTTTGTGGTCCCTTAGTCTATAATAGAAAAAGTATTTTAAGTCCTTTCTCTGCTGGTATTTCGTGTGGAATGTAATCCAGATGCTAGCAAGGAGAGGAGAGAGACAGAAGAGACACAGAGAGAGGTAGAGGCAGAGGAAAGGACTAACTGGGAATGGTGTGGGCATTTGAAAGCTTCCCCACCCCCAGAGAAGCCTCTCCTCCAACAAGGCCACACCTTAATCCCTCCCAAACAGTTCCACCAACCAGGGTCGAAGCATTCAAACCTTTGAGTCTGTGGTGGCCATTCTCCTCCAAACCTCCGCAGGTTGGAGGCTTAGGATGGCCTTTCATTGTCAAATTGTCAGCACTCAGTGTTTTGGATCTGTTGTTCACTTAGAGCTGCTTGTGAGGATTTAATGTATTGAACTTGTGACAGGCATGATTAGGTGTTTGTTAAATCTAAATAAACTCACCTGAATTAGTTTAAACCAGTGGTTTCCTAATTGCTAACTAACCTATCTTGGGATGAATGGTACTTTCTGTGCAGAGTTAGAAGAAAGAAGAGAAAGCATTAGATGTGTTTGAGTGATAGTATTAATGCTGCCTTTCAAGTATGCATAACATTGAAATATTTCAAAGGGATGTCCCCCCCCAAAAATCTTATTTGATTCTGTCATTACTGTTAGGAGGTATTGTTCCAATTTTAAAGACTGGAAGCTGCAATTTACCAAAATCATAGCTCTAAATCATAGAAGTCATTTTATTTAGTCATTTACTTACTTACATATGTATTTATGCCTTTGAAAGTCACAGTGTTAAAAATTGAAAAGCTATGAACGGCTGCACAGGGGAAGGTCTCTTGCCCACCCGTGTTCTCAGTCACTCAGTTGTCTTCAATCATTGTGATTGGTTTTTGTTTAATCTTCCAGGGGTGTTTTATGCATGTGTAAGCAGATACATGCATGCATTTGTTTTCTTTTATAAAGTCATCGCAGTGCATCTTGGCACAGTCTGTACCTTGCTTAAAATTTTCATTTCAACACCTCCATTTTATCCAGGAGTGTTTAATGCACATGTGCAATCTAGGGAACCCCCTATGTTCCTGGCTATACAATAAAATAACATCAACTTTGTGGTATCAGCTTCATCAGGGAATGAAAGGGCAGTAGCGTTACCAGGAAAGCTCGCAGAGCTGGAACCACCAGGAGCCTCTAAATCAGAGCCTGGGTTTTGCCTTTGGGGAGTTTATGACATTGCTTCTTAAAGAACTTGGCGGTATTGTCGAATCTCTCTGCAGCTGAGATACCTGACAGGACTCATTAAAAAAAAAAAAAAAAAAAAGATTGATTCTGCTTTGTGTGTATAAGTGTTTGCATGCATATATGTATGTGCACTGTGCGTGTGCCTTGTGCCAGAAAGGGGCATCAGATCCTCTGGACTAGAGTTATAGTCAGTTGTGAGCCACTGTATAGGTGACGGGAATCAAACCTGGATCCTCTTAAAGAGCTGTCAGTGCTCTTAACCACAGAGCCATTTTTCTAGCCCCCTGACAGGAGTCTAATGTGTGGATGAATAGCATATGTGTATATATGTATGTATACACACATATATACATAAGCATACACACATATAAATGTATATATACATAATGTATCCACGCCCACCCCATTGTGCATATATGGAGGTCAGAGGACAACTTCCAGGACTTGGTTCTTTCTTTTTATTATGCGGGTCCTGGGGATTGAACCATTTTCTTAGTCCCACTGTATTTTTGATTATTTTTTAAGATTAAAAAAATGTAAAATGTCTGTGTGTGCAGATGGTTGCCGAGACCAGAAGAGGGCTTTGGACCCGGTGTAGGTAGAGTTTCAGGTGCTTGTGAGCCACTGTGTAGGTGCTGGGAACCAGCCCTGGTCTTCTGCAGCAGATGCTCTTAACCACTGTACCATCTCTTCAGACCCTTTTAAACATTTGTTATTTAATTTTTGTGTGCCATTGGTGTTTTACCTACATGTATGTCTACTATGTGTTAAGTGCCCATATAGGGCAGAGGAAGGAGTTGGATCCCATGGAACTGGAGTTAAAGATAATTGTAAACCTCAGGGTAGGTGATAAGAACCAAATCTGGGTTCTCTGAAAGAACACCAAGTGCTCTTAACCAACGAGCCATGTTGACTCTGTTTCTTAGCAATTAAACTTTATTGTGCAACCCAACTAGCTTATACAAGAAGGAAAAAGGTTAAAGGGACAAAAGAGTGAACCTTCTGGTAGCCGTTCCACGGGACGGATCCTTAGGTGTCTCTCTGACCTGCGTGCTGATCCAGCTTGTCCGCTGCCCCCGCACGCTCTCTCTGCAGCCGACTTTGTTATTTTCTCTTCCCCAACTCCCTGAGTCACGTGGGAAGGACCGGCTCCTTCTCCGGGTGAGGGTCCATTAGAAAGATAATAGTCCAGGTGGGGTTCCCAGGTCTGCTTCCTGAATTCCAGACCCAGGATGGCTCCACTCAGTCTGTCACAAGGTATTCATGGGGTGCCCCAAGGGTAAAGCCCGCCAAGACTGCTCCCACCTGTGACAAAGCTTACTCCTTCCCACAGAGCCACCTCTCCAAGCTCTGCTCAGTCTCTTTTTGATTGATTAAAAAGGCTGGGGATTTAGCTCAGTGGTAAGGCCCTGGGTTCGGTTCTCAGCTCTGGGGAAAAAAAAGGTAACACACACACACACACACACACACACACACACACACACACACACACACACACACACACACACACAGCCTTGTCTGTCTGTCTGTCTGTATGCCTGAAGAGGGTACAAGAGAGTGTTAGATTCCCAGAGCTGGGGTTACAAGCTGGTTGTGAGCTGCCTGATGTGGTGCTGGGCACCAAATTCTGATCCTGTGGAAGAACAGCAGATGTTCTTAAAGGCTGAGCCTTTTCTCCAGCCCCTAACTGGGTTTCCTTCCTTTTGTCCCCTCCCCCCTTTTCTTTTGTCATTCTCTGTTCAGCCTGTTTTCCTGACTTGAGTATTTTTAAAGAACCAACTTTTATTTTTGATCCTCTTTTGTTGTAACTGTGCTTTTTATTTCTCCAGTATATACCACCCCCCACCTCACATTTTAAAGGAAAGTTTAATACTCTTTAAAACCTACCAAAAGCAGATTGCAATGCAGGCAGATCACCTAAAACGATCTCAGTTCTCAGCATGGCAAATATTCAGAATATACAATGTTTGAGGATGGATATTAGAAGTAAGAAAGATATAAAAAAAAAGTCTGCTTTAAAGAATAATAGCAAAAATATGTCAGAATTAATCTTACTCAAATATGAGTAATTGTGGTCTAGGTAACCTGGATAAATGCTTCCAATGTTCATCCTTTAATCCGCATGAGCTCCTACGCAGCTGTCTGTCGGGTGCACAAGAGATGTTCACAGGTATACACACCAACAGGGAGTGGCTGGCTTTTGTTTTTCTTTTTAAAGATTTATTTATACAGTATACAGGGTTTTTACCTGCATGTACACCTGCATGTACTCCTGCAGGTCAGAAGAGGGCACCAGATCTCATTACAGATGGTTGTGAGCCACCATGTGGTTGCTGGGAATTGAACTCAGGACCTTTGGAAGAACAGCCAGTGCTCTTAACCTCTGAGCCACCTCTCCAGCCCTTTTTTGTTGTTCTATAGGCACTTCCTATATGTGTCTCCACTGTCTCTTTGCATTTGGTTAGGTGCTTCTTTGGAGATGAGGGCTGACAACATTCCCTGCTGGACAGTTTCTGGTCACCGGAAGGAGGACCCATCATTTGCTGATATCTGCCTTCCCCACACCTGTCTTCTTTGTACCTTTTCATACCATGGCTGCGAAGTAACCAGTCTCTGAGGTGAAGCCAGGCTGCTGAAAGTTGTAGTTCGTGATCTCACTATCAGCCTCATTCTTTCCTGTCTAAGCGTGGGATCCCCATGCAGGAGTCTCCTCACACTGGCCACCAGTAAACTCTGGGCCATGCTTGAGGGTTCATGTGCTCTGAATACTGCTGAGCTTCCTGCAAAGCTTAGAGGGGAAACACCACGCTGAGCCTAGTACACTGTGGTCCTTCAGGACCCTGTTCTTAAACTGTTCAGCAGCTGACTGGCCCATGGCTGGCTGTGTGCATTCCTCAGCTACATTCTTTCATTGTTTTCTTTCTTTCTTTCTTTCTTTCTTCTTTCTTCCTTCCTTTCTTCCTTCCTCCTACCCTCTCTCTTTCTCTTTTCTTCCTCCTTTTCTTTCTTCTTTCTTCCTTCTTCCTACCCTCTCTCTTTCTCTCTTTCCTCTCTTTCTTTCTTTCTTTCTTTCTTTCTTTCTTTCTTTCTTTCTTTCTCTCTTTCTTCCTTTCTTTCTTTTTGTGTGATCACCAGCATGTGTGTAGGCCAGAGGAGGATATTCGGGTGTTTTCCTCTATAATTCTTCACTTTGTTTTCTTGAGATGGGCTTTTTCACTGTTCCTGGATTTTGGCCTATTTTGGCTGGTCCTCGAGCCCTGTAATGCCTCTTTTGCCAGTGGTAGGGCCTCAGATGGTCAAGGCTATGCCCAGCCCATGGGTCCCGTTGAGCCATTTTCCTAGTCCTAACTTATTTTTTTTTATAGCAGTGATTTTCTTTTCACCCATTATTTTATGACTTATGAAAAGACATAGAGGTGAGGGACTGAGCAAGGGGGTTTCTCTGGAAAAGTGTTTCAGGAGGAGGGAAAGCCCCAGGCAGGAGTGCCCCTGGTGTGTCAGAGAAAAAAGGAGGTGGTTGGTGGGAAGACTTTTCCTGATGTCCATGCTCTAAAATTCGCTTTAGGTGACAAATAAAGAATGTCATCTCCGATACCCTTCCTTGAGTTTAAAATGTCTTAGTTTTGGTTTCCTTTTAACATTTGTTTCTGTCTGGAGTAAATGGCGTGGCTGTGGCGGACCAGCACAGTCAGGTGCAGTCAGTGGTTGAGGAATGCTTTGAGTTTGGAGGTCTCACTCAGCTGTGATTTCTCATGCCCACACCTTGTTGTCTGTGGGCATCATGCCCTCCACTACTCTTGGCAGTCTGGGAACACCTGTTGTTACTGTCATCAGTTCTGTAGTGGCCTTTGCAGTTTAATATTTCTCTCTTCTGCTCATTGCTTCATGGAGGGGGCCTTTACTTAAGATACTAATTTCATTTAATTTTATTTTTTTAGATGCCGTAGACAGCAGTCAGTGGCAGTGGTTTGGTTATAGTTCTTGGAAGTAGATGCAATTGTTCCATCTCACTGAGGAGCACTCGTGTCTGCCAGACATTTGTTCAAGGCAGTTCCTGGTTGACCCCAGAGCCCACCATAAACAATGCCACTTGTCAGGCGAGTGGTTGTTGTTACTCCTCACAAGACTGGCATAAGGGATTGTTGGTTTTTTTTTTTTTTTTTTTCAATGCTTTTCATGGTTCTGAACAGGTCCTCAGCTCTCTTCACTTGCTGCAATTTCTATTTTATTGCAATTTCAAGTTTGCCTTATTTTTGTCTTGTAAACTAGTGGTGGGCATACATCTTCTGCAAAGAGTTAGATGGTAAATCCTTCAGGCTTTGCAGGCTATATGTGCTCTATTATAAATATAAATAAAAATATATAACATTTATAATATAAAAACCCTTCTTAGGGGCTGGAGAGGTGGCTCAGTGGTTAGGACTGATTGCTGCTCTTCCAGAGGACCAGAATTTGTTTGCCACTATCCATGTCAGGTGGCTTACAACTGCCTATCACTCCATCTCCCAGGGAGATCCAATTCTGGCCCCTATAGATGCCTGCTTAAACCACACACACAGAAAAAAAATTTTATTAGCTTGTGTATATACAAAAACAAGCTTTAGATTGCATTGACCCATTGCTATAGTTTGACAACTCTTGTTTTGAATCACCCAGTAAATTTTATTGATTATTCTTTATTCTATATCTATTAGAGTCTATTAAACTATCCATTATATGTTCTAATGATTAGAATGTCTGTCTGTCTATCTATCTATCTATCTATCTATCTATCTATCTATCTATCTATCTATGTATCTCCATCTATCTAGATATTTTGGGACAGACTCATATCCCAGGCTGGTCTTGAACTCCCTATGTAGTTGAGGATGACCTTGAACTTCTAATCTTTTTGGCTCTGTCACCCTAGTACTGGGGTTACAGGCATGCATGTGGTATTGGAGATTGAACCCAGAACCTTGGACTTGCCAGGCAGGAACTGTACCTCCTGGGCTACACATAACGAGGTGATAATGAATGGTGCCTTAGTTCCTGCTGTAGTTGTAGATCCTCCCCCCTCACACTTAGTGTTTGTTATTCTCCCTTCTCTTTGCCTTCTTGTCCTCTGTCCATATTCGCCATTGTTCTGTCCTACAGGCAGAAATCTGCTTAGTGGGGCCATTTGTTTCATCCCTGCCCGTGGTTTCTTCACTTCTCCCATAAGTTGTCTCTTCCCTCAGTCACGTCCTTTCTACTGTAAACTCCCCTCATTCCTGGGGGAGGGCGACTGAAAGGAGCAAGCTCCCCTTTTCGTATCAGTCCTTTTATTATCTTTAGCTCAGTTTCCTTTTCTAATGGGAATTTATCAAAAAGTCTGTTGACTTTGCCAGATTGCTTTTTGAAGTTAGTTTCACTTGTTGTCTCCGTGGCTGGATCTGCTGTCTTCCGCTGATCTGGTCTTTACACGTCAGTGTGCAGCAACAGCCCTTGCCCACAGGAACAAGCATTCCTTTTGCTTTGAAGGATAAATACATGTACAAGACGTTTTGAATGTAGGAGATATTTGGAAACCTTGTCTTATTTTTGTATATAAAAACAACTGTTTCCTGTGAATGGGAGGGAGCACGGGCAGGGTAGAATGCAGTGTGAGCACACCAGGGCCTGCGTTTTTGCTATCAGTGAGGTGTTTTATTTATGGCATGTACCCCACAACCCTCCTCTTTAAGCCTGGAGGAGAAGAAAGTGTGAAAACGAGAAAAATGGGGGAGGGAAGTGGGACCCTTTGCTTCATAAATAGCTTCCCAAATAATTTAATATCCCAGGTTTTGAGTAGTAGAGAAGGCTTTTGGACATTTGTTTAATGGAAAACCATGGTTCTGGTCGAGTCATCTTTGAGTCCCAGTGATTTTTCCGTATTGGATTCCTTTTAATGCTGTTTCCAAGTACACATCAAGGTTTCTAGTAACAGTGTGGGCTTACCAGGAACAAGTCAAGCTAAAGCTAACATAAATTTCTTTTATTTATTTATTTATTCATTTATTTATTTTTTGGTGGTACAGTAACATTTCCTGTATCAGGGATGAGCAGAGCCTTAGTGGCAGTATCTAAAAGTCTTAGCCAAGAATGTTTGCCAGCCTGAGGCGTGTGAGACAGAAAGGCAGGCAGGTGGTACGTGCTCCCCATGCCTCTCCTTTATGAGATGGGGCCTCATGTAACTCAACCTACTTGCTATGTAGCTGAGGATGTCATTGAGCTTCAGGTCCTTCTGTGGCTCTCGAGTGCTGGGGTTATAGGTCTGTGCCATCATTCTAGTCGATGCAGTACTGAGGCTCAAACCAAGGGCTTTGTAGAGGGCAGGCAAACACCCTTAGCAACTGACTCACATCCATAGCCCACGGCTTTTCTTCATGGGTGCTCAGTGGCGGATTAATTTTTTGTGTGAGTTCTGAAGGTAGTTTTCTAATGATTCTAATTTTATCAGTGTTTCATTGATGACTTAATAAACTTATGTAATATATGTGTTTAACTTATGACTGTCAATCTAGGAGAGATATTAAATGGTGGTCATCACATGCAGGCCTACAGTATCCATTTCTTACATTATAGCCTCACCCCCAGAGTTAATACCAACTCCCCAAATCCAAGATGGTGCCATCATCTGGGGATCAGGCATTTAAGACAGGAGCCTGTGGGTGGGTGGGGGGAGAGAGGAGGGGGGAACACTTCATAATCAGTCCATACCAATGAACAGTAGGTAGAAGAAAACAGAGATGCAGGCTTTGGGCTCATTCTAGGGGAGAAACTAGCCAACCATGAAATGTGCTGCTGGTGAGATACGAAGCTGACCATCGCTGCAAGTGCGCTGGCAGGCTGGGTGACAGTGTGTCAGATCTTGCTCAGGGGAACCCTGCGTTGGCTTGTTGGCTTTCTACAGTGCCCATTGAAGGGGGAGGGGATGAATGGGAGGGGAGGGAAGAGAAGGAGAGAACTAAATGTTTGTGTAGATGTTTTCACTCACATGTAGTTGTGGCAGTTTTCCAGATTTGTCCCTTACCCCCTCTCATCTGAGAACAACCTTTGTTACTTAGCTAACCTAGGACACTGTCTCGTTCTCTCAGTTCCTGTATTCTAGAAATCAAATAACGGCACAAGATTGTTCTTATTTTACTTGTTGGTGAATATTGCTCTTATGAATTTAACTTTTTTTCTTTTGCTCTAAAGAAAACTTATATACTTGGGGTAGCACAAACATTGGACGTGCTTCCACGAATCTTCCCTCCCAGCCAAGGAACAGAGTTCTACAGTGTTGCTCTCACAGCTGGCGAAACACCAGGGGAAAGTAACCTTAGAAAGATTGGTTTTGCTCACTGCTTCAGAGGTTGAAGGTCATGGTCACTTGGCCCTGTTGCTATGGGAACGTGAGCAGCTGGGCAGATAGGGCATAATGGAGCCAAGCCGTTCACCTCAAAGTGAATGAGAAACAGAGAGAGGGGAAGGGCTAGGGCAAGATGTATCTTCCGTGCTTCCTCAGCGTAGATTCCACTTCCTGATTCCCACTGTCAGTGATGCTCTCAAATTATGAATCCATCGATGGGTGAATCCGTTGAAGGAAGCAGAGCCCTCCTGATCCAATCACTTCCCCAAAGTCCTCTTCTGAATTCCACTGTACTGGAAACCAAGGCTTCAACACTCAAGAATTTGGAGGTCACCTATATTCATGCCCTAAATTTACTAGAACTCAGGACTCCCCTTGATTCTCCCTCCTGTTGACCCAGTAGACTGCATTTTGTCTAAAACATTTCCTTGCTTGCTTTATACTTTTATTCTATGTGGTGTATCTCTTAAAATATGTATTATTTTGCTGTTGATTTACTTACTTCTTTTCCTCTTCGAATTTTTGTTTTATGTATATTGGTGTTTTTGTGTGCATGCGTGTCTGTGAACCACATGCATGCAGTGCCTAGAAAGGCCAGAAGAGGGCATCAGATCTCCTTGGGCTGGTCGTGAGCCACATGTGGGTGCTGGGAGTAGAACTCAGGTTCTCTGGAAGGTCAGACTGTGCTCTTAGCACCTTGGGGAAGAAAGAGAGTTTTTTTTTTGGCTTACATGTCCTTATCACAGCCCATCACTGAGGGAAGTTGAGACATGAATTGAAACAGAATGCTGCTTACTGGCTTATTCCTTATGATTTGCTTGGCTTGCTTTTTTAATACACTCTAGGTCCACCTGCTCATGGGTGGTACTGCCTACATCTTGCTGGGCTCGCCCTGAGCCCTCCTACATCAATCATTAATCAATAAAATGTTTCACAGACTTGTTAAAGGCCAGACTAGTAGAAATATTTTTTCAACTGAACTTCTTTCTTTCCAGATAGATGACCTAGAGACTTGTATCAAGTTGACAAAACAAACAAAACAAACAAACAAACAAAACCCCAAAATAATAAAACAAAAAATCCACATGCATTTTATTTTCCCCCAGACAGGGTCTCTCTGTGTTAGCCTTGGCTGTCATGGACTCGCTTTGTAGACTAGGCTGGTCTCGAACTCGCAAAGATCTGCCTGCCTCCGCCTCCCAAGTGCTGGGATCAAAGGCGTGTGCCACCAGCCTCCCACATGCATCCTTGGCCTTTTCTAACAGTACTGCCTTTGAGATTCCTTTAGGGCATTGCACATAGCTGGAGTCCACTCATTTTCACTGTGTGTTGGAGTTTGATTGATGGTACCACATATTTCTATGGCCCCACTTTACTGCAGATAGCCATGTGGGCCATTCAGTATTCTTGTGAAAAACACTGTACTTAATGTCTCCCGGTGCACACCTGTGAGAGACTTTAAAGGCCACTGTGAGGCAAGCACAGTGTACTTAATGTCTGCTGTGCACGCCTTTGAGAGACTTTCCAGGCCGCCCAAGAGTGACACTGTGAAGCAAGTGCAAGCCTAGCTGTTCATGGGAATGGGCAGTTCCACGGTGGTTGTCCCAGGCCATGGTGCCAGCACCTGCTCCTCCTCCTCTTCCTCACTGTGCTTGGTGCTGTCACTGTTTTAACTCTTGTCACCGGTGTGACTTTGGTTCTGTGGTTGTAATCTTAGTTCCCAACTTGTGATTACTAAAGAGATACCTTATTAGGCTGCACGTGTTTGTAATACTGTGCTTAAGCGCCTTCCATTCTTACTGTTTTTTCTCCCTTATTTCCCCATTGATTTTATATCCTTTAAGGAACTGGCTTCTATTTATGTATTCTGGATACTAATTTTTTTTGTTGGTCATATGGGCTTTAATTATCTTTTTTTCTAATTTCAAAGTCAGATTTATCAGTTTCTTACCTTTGATCTTCTAAGTCTTTAGTGTTTAGTTTTATCTTTCACGTCTGGTATGTAGAGTGTCAGGAATTAAAGGAATCTTCAAACACAGAAGAAAGGAAGAAAATATTAAAGTGGGCCCCTCCCCATGTGCTTATCATCCGTCTTCAAACGGCTGAGTTTGTCTCACCTTTCTTCGCTTCTTAACTTTTTTGGGGGAAATATTTTAAGCAAACCTCAGATTCAGAGTGTGTGCATGTGTGTGTGTGTGTGTGTGTGTGTGTGTGTGTGTGTGCGCACGCGCGCATGTGTGGGACTGATTTCATTTTTCTGTTTGCTGTATGAGTTACTGAGTGATGTATTCCTCACAGTGGTCCTGTCATATTTGCTTTGCAGATTCTGAGACTATCTTAAAATGTTTTGGAATTACAAGGGAATCGCCTAACTTCTGTATGGTGATCCTTTTTGCTTCTTGTCCTGAAGTCTTTGGCATATGATGCTAACTCTACCACACCAAGCATGCCTCCTTCACTGTTGGTTCTCTCTTCTTATTTTTTGTATCATCATATCTTTTTTTTTTGTTGTTGTTGTTTTGTTTTTTAGGGGGTGTTTCAAGACAGGGTTTCTCTGGGTAGCCTTGGCTGTCCTGGGCTCACTTTGTATACCAGGCTGGCCTCGAACTCACAGGGATCCACCTGCCTTTGCTTCCCGTGTGCTGGGATTAAGGGTGTGCGCCACCACAGTATCATCACATCTTAATATCTCTCTCTCCCTCTTTAGTTATGTGTGTATGATGTGTCTGTGAGGGTGTGCACGTGTTAGTGCAGGTGCCTGTGGACTCCAGAAGATAGCATCAGCTCCGCCCCCACCCCCGCCCCCAGGAGAGCCACCTGATGTGGGTGCTGGGAACCGCAAGGGCAGGTATGCTTTCCAGACAGAGCCTTAGCACTTATTCTGTAGGCAGCATAGAACTTGCTTATGTAATTTTATCCAGCCTCTTAAATGTACTCTAGGTGTGTGTGTGTGTGTGTGTGTGTGTGTGTGTGTGTGTGTGTGTGTGTATACAGCCCCCCACCATTGACTTATTTTGTCTGGCCTTTCTTCTTTCTGCCCTGTTTGGATTCTTTCTCTGTTAGTGTTGGATGACAGTGAAGACACCGTTGCTATCTTCATATTCGCCGTTTTCTTAGCTTTATGCAGATATGTTTGCACCTTGTTCCCTCATTTGTGTTTGTATTTCAACCTTCAACCTTAGGATCCTTTCCCTGTGTTTAGAATTCCTTTCAACAGTCAACAGATGCACACTAAGACTTTGTTTCTTTCTATGGTGCTTTTATTTTCTCTCATGTATTTTTCTGGGACCGGGGCGTAGCTCCATTGGTGGAGAGTTGGCCTGGCGTGCATGAAGCTCTCGTTGGATTTGATTCTCAGCACTGCGTAGACTGAGCATGGGGGTGCACGTCAGTGACCTCAGCACTTCAGAGGTGGAGGCAGGAGGTTACCAGGACTGGAAGGCCATTCTTAGCTATTTTGTGATTTGAGGTTGGCCTGGATAAACAAGACCCTATCTAAAAAATAAAAACAAAAACAAAAAAACAAAAACAAAACAAACCATTTCTTTCTCTGTATAGAATTCTGCTTAATTTCAATACATTGTAAATATTATTTTATGTTCTTTGGCTAAAAATAACTTGGCTTTTGTATTACCCAGTTCTTTTTATGCTTGACATTTTTTTAAAACCTTTTGCATTCTTAGTTTTTTTTTTTTTTTTTTAAAGCAAAATTTCACTATTTAGTGTGTAGGTTCTCTATTTTTTTCTGTTTGGTGTTTGTAGGTACCTAGATAAATTTCTATTTTTAGTTTTAGAAAGCTTAAAGCTAAATTACTGAGCACATTGTCCCGTTTCATTTCCACACCCTTATTTTCTTCTCAGGATTTCCCCGAGCTTTTATGGCTCTCGTCTGTGCCTTTTAACCTGTTTTTCATATGTGCCACTTTGTGGTCTGCGAAGTTCCTGGTCTTTTGTTTCCCTAGTTCTCCAGTTTGTGATTTGTTAACTTTGACTATTGAAAATTTTCTTCTTATTTTCCAATTTTGTTCTTATTGCCCATTGTTTATTCGTAGAAGTTGTGTTCGGTTCTTTTGAAAAGGTCTTTCTGTATGTGTGCACGTGTGTGCATGTAGTCCTGTGTGTATATTCATGTGTGTGCCTGCATGTGCACATGTGTTTGGAGGTGGACTTACTTTTCTCACTTGTGCACTGTGGAGAACCGCAAAGACCCAGAGGAGACCCTGTTCCTTCAGCTATTTGCCCAGGGCCCTGTCCGGTCCTTCACCTCTTCAATTCTGCACTGGGGACCTTAGAAGAACCGATGTGTTTTAAGTTGGAATAGAGAACTGGCTGTGGTTGTGGATTCTCATGGGAGAAGTTTTTCCTCCCAGTGTTCAGTGCCATGGCTCTGGACATCTCTGTTTTAAAAGCGTTTTCTGTGGCCTATTGAAACTCACGCCAAGGCTTGTAGCTTTTTGAAGGTTTCTGTATTCTCTCCCTTGGGTGGGTCATTGTTTTATGTCTCCTGTTCCCAGAGGCTCACAAAACCAAAAGGCTGATAACTGGATTTGCCCATTTGGTAAATACCTTTAAGGTGAAAACTGCCTTTAGAAGCCAGGACTTTTCTCTCTGTTTTCATGTCACTAGCTTTCCTACCAACTTTGGGGTGTATCCAAGAGGAAGTTTTAAAATGACTTAACTCAGTATTGTTTTCAGTAGGAGGGTGGTGGGGTTTGCTGGGCCACAGTGCTGCTAGAGATTATGTCATCCCTACTGTTCTCGGCAGGGTGCACCTGGCTGCTGTGCTGTGGGGCTCTGGATACAGTCGAGAGAGGCTCAGTTGCCCAGGTAGATGTGTTGCTAGAAAGCACTTTCTACCTAGTTCATAGCTATTATATTTTTAAATCGTCTCAACTGTTGGGTGTAGGGATATTATTATGTATTTAACAGGTGGATAAATGAGACTTTGAGGAAGATGATGGATACAAAGCGTGACCTTTGGTTTAGAACACTGTTCTGTCCCCTTCTCATGGTGCCATCTTGTTTTTAAATGAATGTTTCTGACATTGAACAGCTCCTCGTGGTTTGATCTAAAACTGAAAATTCTAGAGACTACCGACTGGGGTGAGATCATGTCTGGAAGACATGATCTCCAAATCTATGCCTGAGAGACAATTTTGGTTGGGCACCCAGTTCCCTGGTGTATAGGTGACACAGCATCGTTCTGTCTTGTGCTGCAGAAGGCAGTGAGAAAGACAGGAGCCACTGTTTGCTGTTGTTGCACTGTGAACTCTCTTGTTGCCCAGTGTAAGTGATTGTTGTCTTTCTCAACAGGTGTGTGTGTAATATAGACTGCAGTGGGTACAGTTTTAACCCCGTGTGCGCTTCCGATGGGAGTTCCTATAACAATCCCTGTTTCGTTCGAGAAGCATCTTGTATAAAGCAAGAACAGATCGACATAAGGCATCTTGGCCACTGCACAGGTAAACGCTCTGCATTACTGTATACTTTAAAGCTTCGTCTGTTGTTCATTTAGGCAGTTGTTTTCACCCTCCCCAGACACAAGCACGTCTTGCCTGTTTGGCTATTAAGCTTACCCTTTCCTGACGTGAGACTATCTGAGTCTGCTTGAGATGGATTTATAGTTCTAAGGTGATCTCAACTTCAATTATAGGGAGAAGTTGAACTAATTATTTAAATTATAGTAAAACTGTACATTTGCTGTATATATTTGAACCTTCCCCCTATAGTGTAGGTGTTCTATTTTCACACAGTCCCCCTTGTCCCCTGCCTCCACCACAGCAACACAGTTCTATGCAGTTACGGTTTTTAGTGTAAAGTTACAGAAAGTAAAGGAAAACTCCACTCACCCTTCCTGCTTATTATGGTTTAGGAAACATGAACCATATAAGAAGAAGTTTTGTTTTCTTCTCCTATAGAAATGTCAACAGTCACTGAAGCCCGTGACATAGGCGTCTGCCCTCGGTAATATCCTGTTGGCTGGGATGGTGGATCTAGTAACTGGTGGGCGCCAGGCCCATCCTCATGGGCTAGGATTATATCCCCTCCGGCTTTGTTGTCCCGCTCCCTTTCCCTTTGTTCTTTCTGGGGTTACTAAAGGCATGTGCTTTATCTGAGTGAGGGCAAGAGGGTTGTAAAGATGAGTTCATTACTTTGTCTTAGTAATGAGTTGTTTGTCACACACTTCCCATACCCTGTTCTGAGCTGCTAGCAGATTCCAGAAGGTCCTCAGAGGCTTTCCAGGTAGGGGCATGATGGAGGAAACAAACTGTTTCCTGGCAGAGAGATCCCATGGGTAGACTTTGCTCATGGCTCTGGTCTTGGAACACAGTTTAGTTTATTTCATGTAGCGGCATTTAGAACTTAGGTGGGACGTTTGAATGGCCCTCCCGGGAATATCCAGTTCAGAGCACTGGGCGAGCTGGAGAGTTTTAATAGAAATGAATGCCGCGTTGGAATGGTGGAGTCTCAAGTTTTATTTCTTTTAGTAATTTTCTACCCACACCTAAGTGTACCTCCGCATTGCCTCTCTCACTGGGTGTTGAAGGTGGAGACTTATGCCTCTCAACAGGTGTTCGTGGCTCCCTTCGGTCCTCACAGTCCAGTGCAGTTCACATAAAAGGGTTTAAATGTTGTTTGGCAATATTCAGAGATTCATATTGATTGTAACCACTTATCTACAGATAAATGTGGTAGGAAAAGATAAATCTTGAGCTCAGTGGTTCTCTGCAGAGAGAGAGAGAGAGGGAGGGAGAGAGAGGGAGGAGAGAGAGAGAGAGAGAGAGAGAGAGAGAGAGAGAGAGAGAGAGAGAGAGAAGGAGAGAGATCCTCCAAGGAGGTGTTTGCTATTTCAGTTTACACAGGAATTCCACTCAAAGTAGGTGTCGTTTGAACTGATGTCCAAATGAAATCTGCTTATTATGCGGAGATCTACCTGGGATCACTTGAGATCCGAGACAGAAAATGGACCACTGGTGATGAGAATGATGGAGACCTCCCCACAGTGTTGTAGATGTCAGAATGCTATTCTTGCACATGGTACATGTGGTCATACCTGTCAGTTGGAAGAGTAGAATGGTAGAAGACATAGGTGGGCAGGCCGGGAGGGGCCGGAGCAGCTGGGCCCTGTGAGTCCGTGGCGTGACTGTCAGCATCGGCTATGGCTAACCTGACAATTGCTTTTTCTTACAGACACGGACGATACAAGCTTATTGGGAAAGAAGGATGACGGGCTGCAGTATCGACCAGATGTGAAAGGTACTGAATTATGATTTCTAGATTTGGACTGAATCTTGAACTCTGGCCATTAGCTGTCCCTGGTGGTTCTGTTTCCACTGCAGCAGCCCCTTGGCTTGGCTCTCGGATGTTGTGCACTTAATACAATTTTATTTATTTAAGCAGCTAAGGTTCCTTTCAGTTTAGAGAGTGGTTTTGTATATGCTTCTTATTGATTAAAATTATTCCTTACAACATGAAGTTCTCTAGAATCCACTCTTAACATTTCCCCCTGTGGCCAGGTCTTTTAACCCCATTCCCTCTATCTGGAAGTCTCCAAATTTTTTTTTTTTTTTTGTCTGATTAACTCCTGCTCATCTTTTCCAGCCTCAGTGTGGGAATTATTTGAGAATCTGGATTAGATGCCTTTACGCCCTCCCCTGTCTGAGCACTTAGCCTACTCGGTTATAATCATTCCTCTCTCTTATCTCAGATCGTGTGTTCTATGTGAATTGAAAATAAGCCTTTGATTTGTGTTGTGAGCCCAACAGAATGTCTGCCAAATTAGTAGCTATTCCATACTTACCAAGAGAATGGATGTGACTCAAAGAAGCCATATTGTTTATTTACACAAAGTCTCATGTTGAGTAAAGACCAAAACAGAGATTAGAATCTATGTCCCTTGACCTTAAGTTTCATCGCTTTTTCCATCTTGAGATCACATGCATTGTTTCATTTATTTATTATGCTGTCAATCTGGTTAATTAAAGAGGATTTACATCACTGGGCTCGTAGATCATGACTTGTGTATAATTGCCTCATTATAACAAGTATACCTTCGACTAATTTTCTTGGTTTTTTGTTTGTTTGTTTAAAGACAGGGTTTCTCTGTGTAGCCTTGGCTGTCCTGCACATGCTTTGTAGACTAGGCTGACCTTAAAACTCACAAAGGTCTACCTGCCTCCTTGAGTGCCGGGATTATAGGTGTGCACCAGCATACCCAGCTTCAATTAATTTGTAATTAAAGAAGTAAAAATTATTAAAAAGGGAAAAATTTGAGAGGAGAAGGGAACATGAGAGCAGTTGGAGATGACAGAGAGAAGGGTGAAAATGTTGTAAATATTTGTATAAAATTTGTATAAAATTTAAAAATATTAACTAAATGTAAAAAAAATTGTGATATGCAAGACATTTTGGGAGACCAAGGAAGAAGAATCATGAGGTTAAGGCCAACTTGGACTGTGTAGTTAACCTGTGAGGCCTGAGCTTTATAGTAAAACCTTGTCTTAAAACACCAGGGGTTGAGGATGTAGCTCAGCAGTAGAGCACTTACCTGGCTACCTGGGACCCTGCCCGGATCCATAGACCATAATAGGGGAAAATGTGATCTTCACTATATGTTTTTTTTTTAAGTGTCCCTGTTGCATAGAATTTCATCAAAGCTAAAGAGTATTCATCATTGCTTAGAGCAGTGTCTGACATGGTTGTAAGTGCTCAGTAAATAGTAACTTTTGTAATTGAATAATATGTTACTTCCTTTACTTCAATTGTATTAAAGCTGAATTTTTTTATAGCCCACGAGGCCCTGAAAAGCAGTTTTCTCTGCTGATACAAAGTGCTGTATTTAAAAAAGGAAATCACCTGTGTTCCCACTGGAGCCATAGCAGATCAACACTAGTTTTATTCTCTCTGATATATATGACTACACTAGGAAGACCGTTTTTCAGTAGTTAGTAGTTAATTTTTAAGGTAATTTAGGGAATTGTGTATACCCCAAACACTTGCATGATGTTCATAAAAATCATATAACAATATGACCACATATTTACAATGTTGTTTTGTGCCACTTTTCAGGTCAGTGCCTGAATTCTGTAGGCATGAGAATTGCCATCTAACATAAATGAAATTGTAATTATAAGATATTTACTTATTGCTTCAGTTGCTGTTCCTCATCAGACCAGGGCAGCTCCCAGGACAGCTTCGAAGAAAGCTTCCCATCCCAATTGGTCCAGCATTTCAGACTGTCTCACACAGGACTCTATTAAGCCTGGAATTTCTCAACATTTAGAAACTAGACCAAAAATACTATTCCTAGCTTGTTTAACCATCTCCCAAATTTTATTTGGGCCCCTACAAAGGTATTACTCATCTCAAATCAGCCAGAAGAAACCTTAAGAGAACGACACCCCATTTCCCTTAAGGGGGGTTAGCTAGCTTTTTGGTTGCTTTCTTGGGCTATAGATGTTTATTTTTATTGGGAGTTGGCTATAAGTTACTATTGGTCATATTCGAAGAGAAAACAAGGTTGGACTCAGGGACTTTATCTTTCTTTCTTAGGTATGGAGATAGGGGTTGAAAAGAAAGAAAATATAGAAAGACATAGGGAAGATAGGACAAAAAATTAGTGAATCTACTCAACTTAATGCCTTACTTGTTACTCACAAGGTTATTTTTAATTCATTGGTATAGAATTTTGTATATTGATGCAAAATAAGTTCAATTTAGATACATTGGTATAGAATTCAAATTTAAGATTATTCTTTACACATATTATATATATTTCTACTCTAATATGAGGTATTGTACCCATATAACTCAAGTAGAATACAAGGTTTACTCCAATACTTTGAAAGTGGTATTGCAGGCTGTTTAGGATAAGTAAGTTATACAAGTTAATTGTTAGTTGATTAGTCAATTGCTAGTCTATTTTTATCACAAGAATGTATGCCCTAGGTGTAACAGGTAGATATGATTGTATAAATAAGGTAAAATAGTTAGACAAGGTCTTCAAAAACCTCAGAGACCTACAGAATATGGCATTTAAAGATGTTTTTATTAATTTAAAGATTCATTGACAATAAGACAGGCTAACTCCTGGCGACACCCAGCCTACCTCAAATAAGATGATGAGCATCAAAGAATCTCCTTATGGAGATGGCTTCAAATGTGGCAAACCAGCCACTGGTCAAAATGTCCTCCTTTCTGCCACAGACAGAATTCTGCCTGGAAATGGGCAAGCTTGGAT
This sequence comes from Acomys russatus, assembly GCF_903995435.1. Taxonomy (NCBI): domain Eukaryota; kingdom Metazoa; phylum Chordata; class Mammalia; order Rodentia; family Muridae; genus Acomys; species Acomys russatus. The sequence continues at coordinate 59,446,038 of NC_067138.1, forward strand.
GCAGGCAGAGTCAATGGCCAAAGTCTTCCAAGACAGGGTAAGCAAGTCCTCAATAGTTCCTGCCTCACAAATATGTCAGATATACTGAGCCAGAAGGCTGAAGATGATGCTCCAACGTTATTGACAGTTTTGGGTGACTGTTCAGGCAGCAAATTGCCACTGTCATTTTTTTCACTTTGGAAGCTGCTAACCTGCACTTCCTGTTTACTCAGGTAATTAATTTTATTCCTTCTCAGGTCTCTGATGGAGTTGAAGACCAGATAGTTTAATTTTATAGTAAGCTTAGTTGTTTAGGGGTTAAAATGTTTTTAGGTCTAGATAGATGTTTTAAGTTGATAGATATGAGATATGATAAATATTGATTTGCATTCAGAATTTTACACTCACCAAGATGGGAAAGATATTTTCCTTAAAGTTGCCAAATATAAATAGCCAAACACTATAACTTTAATATTAATATAATTCCTGATTGTTTCATAGTAGTTCTTACTATATGTAGTTTACTTTATATATGTATAATAATATTTTAAAAAGATATTTACTTATTATAGATTTAATTTATGCCAGTTTTTTTTTTAGCAACACTACTTGTTGCTAAGGGAAGATAATTTAGTACATGGTGAGCATCTTTTGGGTGTGCCCTATAATAAGGCTTCTGACAAATGTGGAAATCAAATATTATCATGATTGTAGTAGAGTTGGAAGGTGTAAATGGTCCTTAGAAAAGATGGATTGCTCTTTGGTGGGGGATCATGAAGATGTGAGAAAATTAATGGAGAAGATCACATTTGAACAAAACTTGACCTACAGTTAGAGCTTTGACAGGACACACAGGATGTTTAGGGAGGCTAAAAGATCCTCAGAAACAATGCAGACTTAAGTGTGATGACAGGATGTATTGGAGAGTGCTGAGGGATTTAGAGGAGGTAGGTGGGAAAGAAAGCTTAAAGCCAGATTTTGCCCTGTTGGAGAACTGAGACTTCATTTTGAGCCACAGGGATGTGGCAGTTTGAGTAACAATGGCCCCCATAGGCTCATATATTTAGGTGCTAGGTAATGAGGGCGTGGCACTACTTGAGAAGGATTAGGAGGTGTGGCCTTGTTGGAGGAACTGTGTTCCTGTGGGTGGCCTCTGAGGTTTCAAAAGCCAAAGCCAGGCCCAGAGTTGCCTGTGGGGGGATCTGGATGGATAGAGAGCTCTCAGCTCCTTCTCCAGCATTATGTCTGTCTGCACGCTGCCATGTTCTCAGTCATGGTGATAATGGGCTAAACTTCTGACACTGTAAGCCAGCCCCAGTTAAGTGCTTTTTTAAACTAAGAGTTGTCATGGCCATGGTGTCTCTTTACAGTAATAAAAGAGAAACTAAGACAGGGATCATTTCTATAATTTAAATGAAAAAGACAAGGCTACAATATTAACCCCGTAAGTGAGATACTCGCAGGAACACCATGCTTATTGTATACATGGGCAAAGGCAGAGAGGTGAATTAGGCAGAGGGAAAAGGGACAGACATCTACTTAGATGTGGGGTAGTGAGAGTTAAAAACACTGAGACTTAAACTCAAAGGCTTAGACAGACAGTTGGTTCTTTTTATAGAAATGATATTCTAGGAGGGAGAGGCATTTGGAGTAGGGTGAAAGGAGTTGGTTAAGGTGTTTTATTGAATTTTGGAATTTGATGTGGTGAAGAATTCATCCAGGAGGCAGTTTAGCATAAATCTAGAGACAAACCTCTTGTCCAGAGTTGCTCACCAGAAAGAATGGCCAGTGGCTTACCACGCTACAGAAAGGCATTCTGCGAGGAGGCGCCAATCATCTTGAATTGAAGGCAGTAAGGTCAATGGACCAAAATACTGTAACGTTAAGATGGGGGCCAGACTGTTAGTACTTGAATAACGAAAGAGTATGTTTGAAGGTAGCTCTGCTGTTTTTTGTTTTCTGTTCTCACAGCATTGACAGGAGCCCTTGGTCAGTACCTGTGTCTGCCTGTCCACAGCCAAGACTGTGTAGGTAGGATGGACTTCCATGGGGCCTCCTGTAGAAAACAGGGACACTACACCAGCAGGGACATGCCGAACTTAGAAGGGATTGCCCAGTGGGAAGTCTTTTTTTTTTTTTTTTTTTTTTAAAGGAGAGCAATTCATGAGTTTAACTGGGCTGCTTATAGTAGCATTAGACGATCCTGAAATCAAAAAGGTGTGACGGTTGAGCATGAGGAATTGGAGGGAAGCAGATACAAACTTTATTATAGAAAATTTCAAAGATGCTATCAGGAGAATAACGTAACACATCTGCATGTATGTGGTACCAACCTTTAGAGTTTTTTTTAAGATTTAATTTAACTTTCATTATGTGTATGCATATCTATGTGTAAGGATGTGCACTTGAGCGCAGATGCCCACGGAAGCCAGAGGAATGTGGAATCCCTCTGGAACTCAAGTTGTGAGCTGCCTAATGTGGGTGCTGGTAACCAAACTCAGGTCTTCTTCAAGAGCAGTGCGTGCTTGGAATCACTGAGCTGTTACTCAAGCCCCACTGTCAGTTTTCATTAGCATTTTATTAATGTATTTATTTACCTCCAGTGTTCATCATCAGCATGATTCTAATTTTACAGCTTTTGAGATATAGTTTCCAACCTGAAATGAATATATCCCATGTACAGTGACTGACAGAATTTCCAGCTACCAGCTAAATTCCTTCATGACGTAGACATCATAATCCCAAGGTACTTTCAAATAGGTTAAATTGAATTGTAGTGGTTTAGTTAGAAAGACACCCACACTTCTCATTCCAACCGTCTCCTCATCTTTGAACTTGTTCTTGGCACTCACTAGTCTTCCGGTTTGTGCTGGCCAGGGGCACTAGACACACAAGATGCCATTGCCGTGAGTCTCACTTCCTCATGCCTGCTTCTGTATTTCAGTCCAGAGTCTTTTGATGTGATGTGCCCCTTTAAGGATAACAAGTCAATGATACAGATGCTAGACTCACTGAGAGGAGCCTAAGTGTGTGTGTGTGTGTGTGTGTTGAGCTGGTGGAGAGTCTTGGGGGCTGGTCAGGGGCTCCTGAGAAGGGGAGGTTTGCTGTGGGGTAAGAATGGGAGGCCTGCCTGTCAGGGGAAGGTGGAAGATGGATGGTGGAAGGTGGGATGGGAATCTAGGAAGCAGAGTGGGCGTGGTATATGAGGAAGATGGAAGGAGTTTTCCTAAGGGAATAGTGGAGTTGTTTCCCTGGCCTAACTGGGGAAGGGAGAGTTGGGATGGAGAGCAATGGATTGAGAACAGCGTGGGAGCTTTTAAAGAGAAGGTAAGAGTGTGTTTGCTAGGTAGACACTTCCTCAGTTCGAGACGTGAGACTTGGATAGGGCCATCTGTATGGGGATAGGGAAGTGTTGTAAAGGTTGGGATATAGGGTGGTGCAATTTGGGAAGCAACACAAGATTTAGAAATTTAAACTCTGTGGAGACAGGGAACCGTCGAGTTACTGGGGAAGTGCTGAAGGAGTTGTAGCCACAGCAGCTTACCCTGTAGGTGCATGCCTAGTTAAGATCAGGGTTACCCACTGTGGACCAGGCCAGGGGAGTCCGTGGGACAGTCCTCTGCAGAGAGGCCACTTGCTACTGTTGCTTATGACATCACTACTTAGAACACACTGTCCTTTGTGTGTGAGAACATGGCTGCTGATGGCAGATTTGTGTGTGAAGCTTCTGCAGATGGAACAAGTCACTGGCTGGGGAGATGTCCCATGTATGCCGCGCACACGTCAGGCATTGTTCAGACACCAGCAGTGACGCTTTTGTTGTTGGAGCCTGGCACCGCTTGCCTAAGGGCATTGTTCAGACAGGATCCTTCTGTGCCCACTCCTCTGTGCCAAGGCTGCCTTGGTGTCTGAAGTCGTGCTTTATCAGATCTTTAAAGCATTTTTATCTTTCCTTTTTCGTCGAGGTCTCTTCTAGCCTAGAGAGCAGGTGCTCGGTCATTACGCTTTGGTCCATTTCCTACACTTCTCCCAGGGAACGGCTGAAGTCAGTTCAATAGCCAAGGGCTTGTGCTGCGGAGTCAGACTGGAGCTACTCTTAAGGCTGTGAGACCCAGTTTCTCTGGGTCTGAGTGATCACATAGGTGCAGGAGAGACAGCTAAACCTCTTGGCTGGGATCACTCGGAAAACTCAAAGACCAGATTCCTGGGCTCGTTTGTGATCCGTGGCTATTGCTGATACTGCACTTTGTAGTTTCACGGATGGTTGTTGGCTGTGCTTAAGTTCTCACCACTGCTGAGCTCACCTCTCTTGCTGATTCCTATGATGGCTCATGAGTGGCCTCAGTAGACATTTATCAGTTTTTTTGTCTTTTGTTTTCCTTTTGGTTTTTCGAGACAGGGTTTTTCTGTGTAGCTGTGGCTGTCCTGGACTCACTTTGTAGACCAGGCTGGCCTCGAACTCCCAGCGATCCACCTGCCTCTGCCTCCCGAGTGCTGGGATTAAAGGTGTGCGCCACCATTCCCAGCTTTGTTTATCAGTTTTTAAGCAAGTGTCCTACTGTGTGCTCCTGTGCCTCTAAGTGATCAGGGGGTCTTCACAACAGCCACACTGCCCTCATTTTGCATATGATAAAGCTGAAACCGAGTGCTTTGTTCCTGTAGAGAGGCTGGATGAAGCTCACATCCTCAGCCCTGGTGCTCTTCTCTTTACCTCGCAGCTAGTAAGAACCCTGCACTACCCGGCCTTTCCCGAATCTGCTTCAGAGCCCTTACCTACTCTCAGGGGTTACCCGGAGTGCTGAGCACTCTTTTCACATACACAGTGGCCTAGTGAGGCTTTGTCCTTATTCTCTGTTCTTTCTGCCATTGCTTCAAACTCCAGGAAACTACCATGGTGCTTGGAACACGGCAAATCTCTAAAAAGCGCTTTTGGAATGGCCATAGATCTTTTGATTCAGCTTACTGGTATCTCTCTCCTGGGCTTCCCATCACCAGGCTCAGGTTTACAGCCATTGAGAATGCTCTGTTAGGAACATATTAGGTACAGAGGATGGTTCTGTTCTGTTCAGTGTGCTGGGTTAGCAATGGGTACCATTCTTTCTGAAAATGTTTATTCATATTTTTACAGTATGAATGTTTTGCCTGCACATATGTTGTGTACCTCATGGGTACAGTGACTGTGGAGGCCAGATGAGGTCCCTGGAATGAGTTACAGTTTTGACCCATCAGGATTGTGCCGGGAACTGAACCCACTCATAGTCACTGAGCCATCTCTCCAGCCCCTGGCTGCCACTCTTAAAGATAGTTGTAAAACTAAACTTATTCAGATAGGGATGGGAAATTTGACCTTATAAAGTCCCACGCTGGTAGGCAGTAGTGAGTGAGCAGACACTTAGGAAATGTGTACACAGTTAGAGATTTCATTCAACATGAAACATATCCAGCAGTATCAGAATTTACTGTGTTATGATGAGTTTCACCGGAAGTGTTCCCTAGAAACGAGCTCTCGGTTTAAACTAAAGGATTCCTGCATCAGACCAAATGTCCCCAGTGAGTCAACCCTTCAGGTCTAGGAGTCTAAGCACATCCCGTCTGAACACCTTCCAGATTACTTACTTAATTTATTTATTAATCAATTAATTCACATGCACATGCACTAATGAGTATGAATGTGGGGCGTGTTCTATTGTTCATCCCTCCTGCACATCCCTGGCTTTGCTTTTATTACAAGTTGGAATAATGGTTATTTTTTATTCCCAAGACAGGGTTTCTCTGTGTAGCCTTGGCTGTCCTGGACTCGCTTTGTAGATCAGGCTGGCCTCAAAGTCACAGAGATCCGCCTGCCTCTGCCTCTCTGAGTGCTGGGATTACAGGCATGCACCATCACACCTGGCTAATACTGTTAATATTTGTGTGTGTGTTTCCTAGGGGTTGAATCTAAGGCCTGTGTGTGCCAAGTAATGGCTCTGAGCAGTTACCCAGCTTGTAGGGGCTGAGTGTATAAACCAGGTTGGCCTTGCCTGCTCTGTCTCACCTTCCAGGTGAAGTTACAGACAATTATAACATCTCACTTTTATTAACTTCTAACTCACTGGTCTCAGCCTTCCTAATGCCATGACACTTTAATACAGTTTTTCATGTTGTGGTGACCCTAACCACAAAATTACTTTTGTCGCTCCCTCATAACTGTAGTTTTACTACTGTTATGAACTGTAATGTACATAACCTTGGGGTAGATGTTTGCCAAAGAGATTGCGACCCACAGGTTGAGAACGGCAGCTCTAACTGGCTCCTTGGCTTCTGGTACTTTACCCCTTGTTTGTTGCTGTCTAATTATTTTAAATGTCTTTATTGAACCAATACACAGAGCCCGTTAAATTCACCCATTTAAAGCATAGAACTTAGTAACTCAATTTTCACTTTTTTATGTGAGCATGTCTAAATCTAACTTGAAACTATTTCCATCACCTTCTAAGACAGTGGTTCTCACCCTTGCGAATGCTGCAGCCCTTTAGCACAGTTCCTCGTGTGTGGTGACCGCCCCTCCCCCCAGCCAGAGCATTATTTTCGTTTGTACTGCAGGACTGTAATTTTGCCACTGTTTTGAATCATAATATAAATATCTGTGGTTTCTGATGGCCTTAGGTGACCCCTGTGAAAGGACCGTTTCACCCCCAAAGAGGTCACAGCGATAGATTGAGAACTACTGCCCTAAGAGAAACTTCAGGGCTATTAGCAGTTGGTCCCTGGGTATTCCCCTCACTACCAGCCATGGACAACCACCCTCAGGTGAATTTTATGGAAACCCAGCTTTCACTGAGCTGGCCTCCTGTTAAGAGGCCTTGGGTGTTTTCCTCAAATGTGCCTTCACAGTTTTTCATGCTCTGGTTTGACTCAGTTTCCCCAGCTTTGATCTGTACCCTTCTGCAGTCCGATCCACTCCTGGCTCTTTTGTTTGTTTGTTTTTCCGCTCCTGACTGGAGTTTGAGGGTGCTCCGCTGTGCACACTGCACCTTCCCTTTGATTTCTACATCCCACCATCTAAAGCTTTCCACCTTTCGAGGCTCTGCCTTCTTCACTCCTGCCCAGTCATCTTGTGGGCGTGCACTTTGAGGCCCTACCTTCAGTCCTGCCCAGACAGCTTGTCTGCCCTGCTCTGGGGCTTTGTTGCCATCCTGGGTCTGCGCTGCTCATCTTCCCGTGCGATTCCTTAAGTTAGTGGCAAGCGTCTTGAGGCCCAGGGCGCGCTAACCTCCCCTTTGTATTCTCCAGGTAGCTGAGCCTGTGTACAGAATAGCATGGACGTGGAATGCATTGGGTGCTTTCGGCATTGAGTGGAAAGCTGAGTCTGGACTCCGCCAGCCAGCCTTATTAGCAATGCCTTGTTTTCTACAGCTTCCCTCCGTGTTTAGCGTAGGTCCACTTCCTCTCGTGGGTTCATTTAATTAATGTTTATTAGTGTCGCACTTTGTCCATTAGCTTCTGAAAGCCCCTTCTAAATTATTCTATTTTTTTCTTACTGCTGTCTTGTAGTTGAATTTTCTGACAGCTTTTATTTCTGCATTTATGCCTGAAATTTCCTGCTGTGTATAGGGCTTTCTTACGGCCTATTAGAACACCACCTAACCTCCAGAGCCACATTTATTGTTACTGTTAAACATGTGAGAGGGTTTTACTATGGTAGGTGGGTTTGCAGTCTCACTCTGTGGTCTCACAAATATTAACTTTGATGGTGACGCACAACGAAGTTCCGTGTTCTAAGAAGTACTGTGCAGTGGGTTACTGCCTTCCTTGTCACTTCCGGCGTGAGTGGGAACACTGAGCTGCACTTTTAGCTAAAAACCGAAGCAAGAAAAGTACATTTGTTTTAGTGGTTGGTTTCTGTTCAACAGCTTCTCATCAGTGCTGATTGCTTGAGGCATGCCTTCTGCTTTGATCACAAGTGTTTGTAAACAGACGATCTGTTAATTAGGTTCCAGCCTGTGTTGGGAGACCCAGGGCAGGACTGCTAAAGGCAGCTACTTTCTGAATGGGTATTTCAAAGTGGAAACCTTTTATTTTGTGCCTGGGATAGTTTTGGAAATGGAAACCAGAGATGATTCAATCCATAAATTAATTTTTTTTTTCTTTCCTGCTGCTGGCATTGAACCTAGAACTTCAAACCTCCCATCACACACAGCCAGGCGTGCTTACACCACAGCGTGTCAGCGAGCGAAGGTTGTGGGTCATTTCTGAAATGTTCTTTAAGCAGCTGGTAGTATTTTTTTAAGTACATCCTGTTTGCTGAGGAGTGCTTTTAAAGTTCTGTACAAAGGGGCTGGAGAGTTGGCTCGGTGGTCAAGAACCCATTTCTGTTGTAAAGGACCTAGGGTCTGGGCGCAGCACCCACATGCTGGCTTACAATCATCCACGTACTCCAATTGCAGGGAGCCAGTGCCCTCTTCTGCCAGTGCCAGAGCACACATATGATACCCATGAATACATGCCAGCAAAACTCTACAATAACTCTGAAAGAGAATGTAAAAGTGTGTACAGATTCACCTACTACTGTTAACATGTAGCTCTTACCTCCCTTAGGCCTCAGATCAACCCTGTGAACATGGCTATCGCCGTTTCTCAGACTAGGAAGTGGAAGGCTGTGCCTTTAGGTCATATCGTTAGGGAGTGCTTAACCGGAAGTCAGATCCAAACAGCCTAATGTCCTTGTACAATTGTACATATTGCTTCTCAGAACTGAAATCATACAGGACAGACAGCAGGGATCTCTAGATTCCCGATGACCTCAGTCTTATGGCTGACTTTAAAGTCCAAGCAGCTGTTCCACACTGTGATTGATGTGTATACAGTAGGGAAGGCGCTCAGTCCATAGCACCCTGAAAGAGGCTGCTTGCTTCTACCACACAGAACTGTCATTAGGGAGGTACAGGAAGGCCTGGGACCCCTTGCAGGTCAAGAGACGTCTTGTTTTTGTGTCCCCAAGACTTAGCATCATGTTTGGCCTGTGGAAAGTTATCAATAGAAAATCAACAAATTTAGTCATCAATTCTAGACTGTTCAGTGTGGTACCTACTAGCCACTCCGTGACTACTGTGACTTGTATCGGGCTAGACAGAATTGAGATCTTGGAAACAAGTGTAAAGTGTCTATTGCTTTTAAAATTACTCCTATTGATATATTGAAATGCTAATATTAAGCCGGGCATGGTGGCACACGCCTTTAATCCCAGCACTCCGGAGGCAGAGGCAGGTGAATCGCTGTGAGTTCCAGGCCAGCCTGGTCTACAAAGTGAATCCAGGACAGCCAAGGCTGCACAGAGAAACCTTGTCTCAAAAAACAAAACAAAACAAAACAAAATAAAACAAAACAAAATAAAACAAAACAAACAACAACAACAAAACAAAAAAAGAAATTCTAATATTTATTAAAATGTATGGTTAAGATTAACTTATGTTTCTTTTTTTGTTTTGTTTTGTTTTGTTTTTTCGAGACAGGGTCTGTCTGTGTAGCCTTGGCTGTCCTGGATTCCCTTTGTAGACCAGGCTGGCCTCAAACTCACAGCGATCTGCCTGCCTCTGCCTCCGAATGCTGGGATTAAAGGTGTGTGCCACCACGCCCGGCTTTATGTTTCTTTTTATGTCAGAATATGGCTAATGGAAAATAGAAAATTAATATATATCTGTGTCTCATTATGTGTCAGTTGGAGAATAAATAATGTGACTGAGTTTACAAAGCAGCAGAGATGAGTCTAAGATTGAGGACTTAGGGCCTGGATTCTTAGTTCTCTTTCTTGCATAAGTTAAATTAGTACATATAAAATTTTCTCCAAAATAGGTATTTTGAGCTTACTTTTTCCACTAGGCACCCCTCCTATCTTCCCATGTCCATACATGTATAGCTCCCCCTTTTCTTTCTCTGTTTTTTTCTCCATCACAGCTATTAAGCTTTATTTGTGAAAGGAAATTGAAGAGCTTCAGGATAGTTAACGAACTGGTTACCCAGCATACTGTGAGAGAGACTACTAAGTCTTCTATACATAGGAGAGAATTGATAGCAACCAAACACGAGAGAGTAAAATACAATAAGGTGAAGCAAAAACCATCATATGGAAGTTGGACATGGCAGCCCAACAGGAGGAACAGAGTCCCAAGAACAGGCACACGAGTCAGAGACCCACTTTTTCGGAGGAGTCCAATAAAAACGACTAAGCTGGAAGCTATAATATAGACACAGAGAACCTGGTGCAGACCCGTGTAGGCCCTGTGCTTGCTGCTTCAGTCTCTGTGAGTTTATATGCACCTTGCTTAGTAGAGTCAAGGGGCCTTGTCCTCCTGGCGTCCTCCGTGTCCTCTGACTCTTACATTATTTACACCTCCTTTTGTGCAGGGTTCTCTGAGGTCTGAGGGGAGGAATTTGATGGAGACATCAAATTTAGACACTTTCTCCGTACAGTGTCTGGCCGTGGGTCTCCGCATCTGTTCCCACCTGTTGCCAGAGGAAGCCTCCCTGATGATGACTGGATAGGGCGCTGATCTATGAGCAGAATATCATCAGGAGTCATGTTTGGTTCTACTCTAGGTATCTGGACTATCTAGTCTCTGGTTCTTGGTCACTGGAGCAGGGTTGGGTATGGTTTCCTTCCCGTGGAGTGGGCCTTAAGTCAAATCACACATTGGTTGGTCACTCAAAGTTCTGCGCCACCGTTTCTCTTGCATATTTTTTTGCAGGCAGGGCAGATCGTAGGTCAGAGGTTTTTGTGGCTGGGTTGGTGTCCGTGTTTGTCTTTTGGCAGCCTGCAGAGTACCTTTCCTTAGCAAAGAGACTACTAGAACACAGGAGTGAGGGCTCCCATGGCCCTCCTTTTCTGATCCTTCCTAATCTGTTTCCATTAACATCCTTCAGATTTTATTACACTTTGTGTTTTGGGGAGGTAAGCCCCTTACTGTGATGTGACGTGTCATATAAGTAGCTGGTTATTTGATTGGCAATGTGCAGGACTTCTCTTATGTAATCCTTTCAAATCTGCATGACGTATAGGCTACATTATTCCTGATTTTACAGTTATAAATTCTAAGAGTAGAATGGTAACGATCACGCAGCTGACATGTGCACAATCTGTAAGACATTTTGTCACATTCTGTTGTTTGATTTTTTTTCTTTTAAACAAGGAACATATACTTGAAAAAACAGCAAAGGTATCCTGCCCCTCCTATTATTCTCAGCTGTCCTCTCCTCTCTCCTTCCCTACCTTGTTTCGGAGACCAGGCATTAGCATGCAGCACGGGCTGGCCTCAAACTTGGATCCATTCTGCAGCAGCCTTCTGAGTGCTGGGACTACAAGTGTGTGCTGCCATGCCTGCCTGTCGCTGTTATCATTTGAAAATCCATGAGCTTGATAGTTTTCATTCAAAAAATAAATCTTTTATCCTAAGGTTTCAGAATCCCTTAACTTGTTCTCTGCCATGTCATTGGTATTTAGTGTCCTAAATGAGTAGCTTCACCCCTCTAAAGACAACATTATGACCACCGTCTCTGTCCCAGGGTGAATTTTCTTCAAACATGGCATTTATAACTTACCAAAGATGTTTTTCTTTTTCAGATTGTTTTTTTAATATAGCTGTAGTTCATAGTGATTTTATATACACACACAGAAATATATATGAATTCATATATATTTCTGGGTGCGTTTGGTCTAATTTGTTTGCCTGCTTGCTGTGTTTGCTCATAGTGTGTGTTGCAAGGGACCTCAGATCTTGCTTAGCCTCGTTGATAAGTCTCCTTTCTAAATTGCCCAACTAGTGATTGACAGGGTGAGTTCATTTGTTTTGGAGCCTTTGAAAAGGTTTGCATTTTCCATTTTTCTCTTTGGTATTCAGTGACCCTGTTTGCGTTCTTTTAAGATGCAGGAGATCAGCGGGAAGATGTTTATATTGGCAGCCACATGCCTTGCCCTGAGAACCTCCATGGGTACTGCATCCACGGGAAGTGCGAATTCATCTACTCTACTCAGAAGGCTTCTTGTAGGTAAGCTGGTGGCTCATGAGCAGGGATGGGAGTCTTTTTTCATTAGTGGTTGCTGCATTATAAACCAAATAATACCAAATAAGTAATGTTATCTCCAATAGATAAGTTTAAAATAAACCAACAAATCATCCATATATTCCCAAACCCTGGCAAGAAATATGCAAAGATAAGAAACAGGCCGCATTAGGGTTTGGAGGCTGTGAGCTTAACATCTTCACGATGACATTTTAATATTAATCTGCCTTATTCCAGTGCTATTTCGATCTTTCAGCAATCTGTCACGAGGTGGTTGAATGACTGAAGAATATATTACAAATAGAGAAGAAATAACTCAAATAAAACATAAGCTAAAATAGATTTCTAAAAATAAGGGAGTAGGGATGAGGAGCCAGGTGTGAACTGTGAGAGGGAAGTGGAAGACTTTCTTCAGCGCCTGTATTTCAGAGACGTTGCGTAACTTGTTCAAGGTCAACAGCCAGGTGGAAATAGAGCTGAGAAGAGACTAGACCTCAGATGCCTGACACAGCCTGAGGGGGGGGGGGTGTGGGGTGTGTGTGTGTGTGTGTGTGTGTGTGTGTGTGTGTCACAGATTGCATGCTGGCTTGTATCTGGCTAGGCAGGCCAGGTTTCTGCAGACAAGGGGCTGGGGCGTGGCTGTCCTTTCACTCAGCTTCTGGAAATCAGGTAGGAAGCTGCTTCCCTCTCTCAGGCAAAACATCGAAACATGAGGGGATGTTACATTTTACTTTGTCTTCGTCTAAGCACAGGGTGGGGACTCTTTTCTTTTCTAGATCTAAAAGGATGCTGTTGGCTCTGAGGCCTCCAGGGTCCCTCTTCTTTAGCTCCCTTCTCCTTTCCTCCTGCTAAGATGAAAGGCAGAGCAAATGCTTTCACTTTTCCTGGTTGAGCAGCTCTTTGTAAAACCATTGGCTTTCCCACCATTGACAGTTCTCTTTGTCTTTGAAGGAGCTGACTTCTCTGTATCCTCCTCCCTCCTCACATGTTTCAAAACAACAACTATATAAAAGAGAATGGACTGCACAATGCGAGCAATGCAAAGCACACAATGCATTCTTTATGTTTGTCACACAGTGGTATAGAAATCTCTGTAGAACTCCAGGCCCTGATGCTTAAGACGGGGCATCTTCCAAGATTCCTACACGGAGCCGTGTGGTGGGGCTGTCTGTAATCTCACCCTTGGGAAGATGAGGGAGGAAGATCTGAGATACCAGAAGAACTAAAATTGCATTTCACTGTAACTGGGGCAAAGGTTAAGAAATAGTCCTACAGGAGATAAGCTGGCCAGCTGCAAAGAGCAGCCCCCACTAGAGATAGCGATGCCCAGTGACTGACCTGAAGAGTCCCACCGGAGGGAGAGTTGATAAGAGACCCAGTTTTATGGCCACATTCCTTCCTTCCCTAGCACCCTGTCAGGGAGAACAAAAGAAGTTAAGCCATGGGTGGTCTTGGCACCCTTTTCTGCTTTAAGGACATTGAGAGGATTAAAGGACCTCAGATCATGGCCTGGGACCTAGTATTTGGGGGATCGGGTGTGACCCAGCTCGGAGCTGAATTAAAGATTCCTCTTGTATTTTACAGCACTTTTGTGTGTTTTCTGGTTCCTTTTTTTGGGGGCAGGGGGGATCAATGTGGGCATAGCAGATCATGAGTTTGTCTGAGCTACATAGCAAGCCCCCAAGCAGACAGGGCTGCATAGTGAGATGCTGCCTCAAAAACCTGCAACAACAAACCAGAATGGGGCCATGGGGATGTGTATGTAACACGTTTATCTCACAGCATTTGGTCTTGGTCTGTAGTATTGTTTAATAAATAGCAACTAATAGTAGACTATAAGCCGTTATACTAAGGACTCCATTTTGCCAAGTACTATCTTTCTAGTATCTAGTCTACTAGGTATATAGTAAATATATTTTTTAATAATGTGATGAACGTCAACTTTACCATCTTCCCCAGACCGGAGGAAACTTGGAAACAGTGAAGAGTTTTTTCTTTTCTCTGTATTTATTATTCCTATTGTATATTTGCAGCGTTTGTAAGAATCAGGCTAAAATATCATGTGTCGATAGCATTAGCCAGTATCAGCCATAATCCTTTTATTAGACTAAAATCTAGAGTTTTCCCACCATTGGTAGACTGGCTCACTCATTCTACTAAATTCTGTGGTACTTCCTGGGTTGTTAAGCTTATATGTGACAGGGATCTCGGGATCTTGTCTTCAGAAAATACTTAGTAACCAAAATACAATATGAACAGTGCTGCCGTCTGTACTCATGCATGAGACAACTTGGAACTTCAAAACAGGGCGAAACATAGGGATGACTGAAGGAAGAGGGAGGAAGGGCACAGGAGCTTCCTAGGATTCTGGCGATGGCAAAAGTGAGTAGGAGAATTCCAGAACAAAGAGGTCTTGGGGGAGTGATGTGTCCAGTTTCACACGCGGATTTGCCTGTGGGGTATCTATGTATGGATGTCGACTGAGCTGCTCACGATAATTGATTTAAGAACTCATGGGAGATACACGCTGCAGAAGTAGACTTGAGAATAATTTCATTTCTAGCACATTTGCTCTAACATCTGTATAGCAATCCCCCTACCCACTAGGCCCACATCCATCATTTCCCGTAGTTGATCTCCTGTATCACTCTCTCCCTCTCTTGCTTCATCATATTGACAAAACTGCAGTCTGGCTCATTCCAGCTTCCACTGAGCTGTATAGCTGAGCGTGGCTCCAGGCACTCCCCTCCTCAGAGTGCTGTCAGCATGCCCTGTCTCTTTCTCACTGACAGCTGAGGATTTTGTTTCCAGGTGAACTGAGAAAACCGGAGTAGTACAAGGTCTTCCACAGGCTGTCACTGTCACTCAAGTAGTCTTGCTTCCTCCATCACTTTTTTTTTTTTTTTTTTTTTTTTTTTTTTTTTTTTGGAGACAGGGTTTCTCTGTGTAGCCTTGGATGTCCTGGACTTGCTTTGTAGACCAGGATGGCCTCGGAACTCATAGAGATGAGCCTTCCTCTGCCTCTCCCAGTGCTGGGATTACAGGTGTGGGCCACGGCGCTTGGCTCTATCACATACCTTGATGTATGTGTATTTTACATGTTTATAAATACATTATGAATATTTTATTTCTTGCACGAAGGAAGCCCATCACATTCCTTCCTTTTACAGAA
Organism: Acomys russatus; assembly: GCF_903995435.1. Classification (NCBI taxonomy): domain Eukaryota; kingdom Metazoa; phylum Chordata; class Mammalia; order Rodentia; family Muridae; genus Acomys; species Acomys russatus. The sequence goes on from NC_067138.1 coordinate 59,461,225, forward strand.
GAGCTTGAGTGGTCTGTCTCCAGTTGTCATTCCTGGTCTTGAACCCACTCCAGTAAGCTTTTGTCTCCAGGATCCGACATAGCGTGTTCTTCATGGCTAAAGTCAGTGGTCAACCAGTCGGCAGCATTTCCCAGGTGTTGTGCACTTTTCTCTCGGAAGCTGTTTCTCGCTGCTCTCTTGGGGCATCTCCTCTTGTTGGTTTGCGCTTTGCTCCCTGACCTCACTGTGCTGTAGTACACCATGGTTCTGCCTTGTGCTCTCCCCAAGTGACTGCATCCAGCCACTTGTAGACGGCTCCTAATTTATACAAACCCCACTCCTTTTTCTTGAATCTTAAGAGTCTAGTCTGTGGTTCCTTTACATTTCCGGTGATGTCTGCCTAAGTCTCACCTGGACTGAACCTGATCTGCTCCCCTGCCTCCACAGCCCGGTCTCCACCTGCAGCTTTCGCCATCTCAGGGGAGACAATTGTGTCTCTTCCCTTGTTCAGAAGGAACACCACAGTCACACCTTCGACTTTCCTCTCCTTCTCAGGTTCCCCACATCTTGGTTGGGAAGTCCTCTTGGCTGTTCTATATTAGACTATATTTTAGCCAGAATGTTATACACTTCCATCCTCAGCCTAGACATCACCCTTTTCTATGCATGCATACGTGCACAAATGGGTGCACACGCATGTACACACCCCCACATGTATGCTCATACTCACGCACACAGACATACACTCACTCACACGGATACTCACACATATACACTCATACACATACTCACACTCCCATGTTCACATGCACACACACTCACATGCACACACACACACCCTTTTTTTTTCTGAGATAAAATTTCTCTGTGTAGCTTTGGCAACATACTCTCACCTTTTAATATAACCATTTAGTTTACTTATTATGCCTTTGGACTTCCACTAGAGAATAAACTTTTTTCAAAAATAAGTACTTAAAAATGTTTGCTTATGTGTGTATGTGGTAGAGCAGGCACATGTAGGCTGTGGTCCACGTGTGGAAGTCAGAGGACAATCTCAGGTCTCCTTCATCTTTGCCTTTTGTTTTCTTTGCAACTTCAAGGTCTCTTTTGTTCATTGCTGACAGCCTAGCAGGCCTGCAGCTTCTGGGGATTTTCCTGTCTCTGCCTCCTGTCTCGCCATAGGATCTCTGAGAACACGGGTCCTATGTCTGGCTTTACATGGGTTCTGGCAATATGAACTCGGGTCTTCACAGTTGCACAGCAATGCTTTACCTGTTGACCCATCTCCTCAGCTGTCATTCTGCCCTTTTGGTGCCTTGTTTCCCCTGAATGCTTCCTGCAGTGGCACCTGAGAGTTGACAGGCACTCGGTGAAGGCGCTGAGTGGATGAGTGAGTGAACTAGGCGGATGAGTGAATGAATCAGTGTGTGAAGCCCTGGGAGTGAATGAGACCCAGTGCGCCGAACCCCTCAATCAGTCTTTAGTAACAGAAGAAGCAATGGCAACCTAGAACTTCATACTCTGGGTGTTTGGAGAGCGTAAAATTCAGTTGTGGAAAGTAATATCCAGGGGGACAACTTGACTGATACGTGGTCTACAGGTCCCTTTTGGTATTCTGATTGCAATCCTTGAATTAAGCCGAACTGTCTGAGAGCTGCACATGTAGGGCACTGTTACAACTCTCTGTGGAGCTATTTTGATTTTACTCAGCTTTGACTTTGAGCCATTAGCCTACCATGAAGGACATTATTTTAAAAGTCCCGTGGGTCTTCATTACAGTATTGGATTTACTGCTGCTGTGTTGTCAAGAACGATCTTCTCTATATTAGAAGGTGCCCTCTCCGAATGAGGACCAGAGAAGGGAAGTTCCCTCGAGTTTAATAACAGTAGTTACTGCTCCTTTGAAATGACTTGTTTGATTTTGTTTTATGGGGATTGCTTTTTTTGTGTCAGTACTCTTTCCCTCTCTCCCGTCCCTCCCCTATCCTTCCTTTCCTTCTCTCTCCCTCCTTTCCAATCCAGTAGTTTTAATGTAGCACCACCACAATCAATTTTAACACATTTTGAAATCCCATGCCCTTTATCCATTGTTCCTAAATCTTCCTATTGACTCGAGTCCTAGGCCACCAGTAATCTATTTTCTGTCTCTAGATGTCACTTATTCTAGACATTTCTTATTCTGTCTTATGTAGCCCAGGCTGGTCTTATAGTCGCTATTTAGCAGATGACTTCGAACTCCTCATCTTTCTGCCTCCACCTCCTGAGTGTTGGGAAGACAGGTGTGTTTCACAATACCTCATATAGGTGATGCTGGGAATCAAACCCAGGGCCTCACAGATGCTAGCCAAGTGCTCTATCCACTGAGCCATATTCTCAGCCCTATTCTGCACTTTTCATATAAGTGGGATGGTGTAGTGTTGCCTTCCACATCTGGCTTCTTTCACCCGGAAAGCTGTTTCTAAGCCTCCTCAGTATTCTAGCTGTCTGTCTGCACTTGGTTTCTTATAGCTGAGGAGCACTCTGCTCTGGGGATTGGAGCCCATGTTAAATCCAGATGCCAGCCGATGAACACTGGGTGTGTACATACAATTTGACTGTTTTGAGGCCTCTGCCCTGAGAGCTTTGTGTGGACACATGCTTTGATTTACTTGGATAAATCTTTTGGAGTGGAATTACTGGTTCAAATGTTAACTCTCTTTAACTTTTCAAGGACTGCCAGTCTGCTCCCTCCCTCTCTCTCTCTCTCTCTCTCTCTCTCTCTCTTTTAATTAATTCACTTTACATCCTGCTCGTATGTCCCTCCCTCCTCTCCTCCCAGTCTCACTCTCCCTTCCTCTTCCCCCATCCCCAGCTCATCAAGTCACATCAGGACTGAGCACATCCTCTTTCCTTGTGGCCTGGCAAGGCAGTCCCGCCAAGGGGAAGTGATAAAAAAAACCAGGCAACAGAGTCCCTGTCAGAGACAGCCTCCACTTCCCTTACATGAAGCCTGAACTGCCCACACCTGTGTAGGGGGCCAGTCTCTTCAGAGCATCTTTCTCGTTCTCCATCTTCTGGAAGACCGTCGTTAGCGTTTGTAGTCAGTCACCTTACTTTTTTCTGATCCAGGCAGTACTGTGGGTATGTGGTGGTAGCCCACCGTGTGTGTTTGTTTTTGTTTTTTCTTTTGAGGACAGAGTCTTGGTTTCATAAGTCGTCTTTGAACTTGAAATCCCCCTGTCTCAGCCTCCTGAGCTCTGGGATTTCAGGTATGTGGCACCATATTTGACTCTTTTTGGGTCAATTGTGTATCTTCTCTGGAAAATGGAGTTCAGATTGTCTGCCTATCTCTTAATTAGTGGGTGCATTTATAGGATGTGCTTTAAATTGTATTTTAATTGTGTGTGTGTGTGTGTGTATGTATGAGTGTGTGAGTGTTTGTGTGTGGGGCCTGTGTAGGTCAGCAGACAACTTGTGGGAGGGAGTCAGTTCTTGCCTTCCGCCTTGTGAGGCAAGGTCTCTGTTGTTTCTGCTGCTGCCTGCTTCTCTCAGCCCTGTCCCATCCCCTGTCCCCGCCCCTGTCCACCCCACTCCCCATCTCCCTATCTGAAAGATTACAGATGTGAACCACTGCATCTGACCTGTTTCCCTGGCATCAAACTTGGTTCGTCAGGTTTATGTAGCTGTAGCTGACGATCCATGCCCTCAGCCACTTACTCGTTTTTATGTGTTCTGCATCCAAGTCTCTTGCCAAATGCACATTTGCAGTTTTTATTTTCCTTTGTGTTGGCTGTCTTTTCACTTTCTTGGAAATGCCCTCAACCATGGAGACCTTCATTTGGATTTATCCCAGTTTATCTTTCTTACTGCTGTTTCGGTTTTGTTTTGGTGTCATGTCTAAGAAATTCTTGCCCAGTCTGGGGTGGTGAAGCCTTGTGTGCTTGCTTCTCTAAGAGCTTTCTTTGTAGCTTTAGCTCCTACGTTCAGACCTGTGATCTCTCGTCTGTCTTTGCGTTCCATTGCTGTGACAAAAGCAGCTCAGAGCGGAAAGGATTTATCTCACCTTAGACTTCTGCATGTCACAGTCCATCCTTGAAGGGAATCAAGGCAGGAACCTAGAGGCAGGAACACCAGCAGAAGACATGAGGGACATTGCTTGCTGGCTTGCTTTCCAGCTTATGTTCGGCTGCCTTTCTTACACCTCCCAGGCCCACCTGCCTAGCAGTGGTACTGCCTACAGTGGGTGAGGTCCTCCCATGTCAATCAACAATTAAAAAAAAAAAAAAAAAAAAAAAGGCCATACGCCTTGCCAGTCCAATGGAGGCATTTCCCCACTTGAGGTTCCCTCCTCCCAGGTGATAACTTTCCGTCAAGTTGACAAAAACTAGCGAGCACACCCTCTTCCAGTTAATTTGGGGGTTGTTGTGAGGAGGACGTTCAGCTTCATTCTTCCATGTGTACCGCAGTGTCTCAGCATCATGTTTTGAAGACACTGTTCCGTCTCCACTGACTCACGCTAACACCTCTGTCAAACAGGTTAGCTATAGGTGTATGGTTTACTTCTGGCCTCTCAGCTTGATTCCATGGCCAATGTATTGCCTCACTCTTTTGAATTTTCTGAGGTTGAGAACTCAGCGCACAACCTCCTGCAGGAGTCCAAGAGCCCCAGAGAGAGAATGTGCAAGCCCCCACCACCTGGCTTCCCCTGTTGCCCTGTACCCAGGTCTCTTTCTTGTTGTTGTTTGCATTTTATGATAACACTGCTTTAAGTCCTTTCATACCAAAGCATGGGACAGCAGTGACTACACATGCTGATGCCTCGTGAGTACACAATGGTGCCCTTACATGGCATGTGCTTTATCCACGGCTTCCAGTCAAACTCTTGCTAATGTATACACTTCACTCCTGTCAGTTTAAAATAGGAATCTTTCTTCTTTTAAATATCCCAAGTGTTTCCTTATCAAATTATTATCACCAGCTGATGATAGTGTCTTTGTATTTACTTTTAATTGGAATTAGAGTTTCTAAGATGAGCATCCACTTGAATGCTTTGCTTTGTTTTTTTAATAACTTGTTTTCATCTCCCTTGCATATTAAGTGTTTATACTGTTCACACTGAAGAGTGTCTTGGATATAATTGGTGCTGTGTCCCTAGAACTGTGCTTCTTTCTTTTTATTTCATAATCTTATTCCCAGGCATCTCTCCTAAAGAACGGCTCTAAGTGGAAAAGTGCACATCCATTGGATTCTTACTTATCTTGTGTCTGAGTGTGAATCCTGGAGATAACTGATGCGTCTCAGAACGGATAAGTTAGTTCTTATATGATTGTGACTCTAGTTTAAATGATGGCAATAAAGACAGTTTAGTGCCTTCAAAGGTGACGTGATTCGTATGGGTGATGAAGTCTCCCAATGGGAGTGAAGTGATTTTTATACTTCTGTTTAAGTTATGTTGTTCTGTTGTTTTTAAGACAGCAAAATCCCAATCGTTCGATTTTACCAATAAAGACTCAGGAGCCAGATGCTGGGGTGAATACTTGCTAGATCAGAAGGACAGAAAAAAGCACCCAGCTGATCTTCCTAGTCAGCCAAAATCCCAGAAGGAAAAAGCCAAAAGCCTCTTCTCTTTCTCAACACTTATAAACTTTTTTCCATTTAAGTAATTTATTCAGATTACATCTCAATTGTTATCCCCCTCACTTGTATCTTCCCGTTTCCCCCCACCCCCTTTCATCCTATCCCCCCTCCTGTAGGTGGCAAAAGGGGACTTTGTCCCCAACTCTAAGATCACAACCTATCAGGTCTCTCCCTGGTAGCCTGCTTATTCATCCTCTGAGTGTCACCAGGTCTCCCCACCAAGGGGAAGTGGTCAAATATGGGGCACCAGAATTCATGTCAGTCCCTGCTCTCCACACAATTGTGGAGAATGTGCTGTCCATTGGCTAGATCTGGATAGGGGTTCTAGGCTTATTGCATGCATTGTCCTTGGTTGGTACAGTAGTTTGCCAGCCTTAATGGTCTTCTTGTGGGTTTCTAGGACCCCCTGGATCCTTCTATTTCCTTATTCTTCCTTACCTCTCTGACCTAGAGTCCCAATAAGAAGTCCCAGTATCTATGCCAATCTCTGGCTAAGTGAAGACTTTCAGGGGACATCTCTGTTGGTCTATTGTCCAATTATAAGTGAGTATATACCATGTGTATCTTTTTGGGTCTGGGTTAACTCACTCATGATGATCATTTCTAGATCCATCCATTTGCCTGCAAATTTCAGGATTTCCTTGTTTTTAATAGCTGAGTAGTATTCCATAGTGTAAAATGTACCACAGTTTCTTTATCCATTCTTTGACTGAGGGACATCTAGGTTGTTTCCAGGTTCTGGCTATTACGAATAAAGTTGCTATGAACATGGTTGAGTATATTTCCTTGTTGTGTGATGGAGCATCTTTTGGGTATGTTCCAAAGAGTGGAATAACTGGGTCTTGAGGCAGCCCTATTCCCAGTTTTCTGAGAAAGTGCCAGATTGATTTCCAAAGTGGTTGTACAAGTTTGCACTCCCACCAGCAATGAAGGAGTGTTCCCCTTTCTCCACATCCTCTCCAGCACTTGAGTTTTTGATCTTAGCCATTCAGATGTGTGTAAGATGGAATCTCAGAGTTGTTTTGATTTCCATTTCCCTGATGACTTAAGGGCATTGAGCATTTCTTTAAGTGTTTGTCAGCCATTCGATATTCCTCTGTTGAAAATTCTCTGTTTAGTTCTGAGCCCCATTTCTTAACTGGGTTATTTGGTTTGGTGGTGTTTAATTTCTTGAGCTCTTTATATATTTTGGATATTAGTCCTTTGTCAGATGCTCTACAGTGTCTTAAATACCCTACAATTCATTGCCTTCCCTTTCTGTTTACTCGCTGTTAGCTGGTTTCTTCATCTGCCTTTTGACCTAAGGTTAACTTTATTTAATCTTCTGTACAGAAAGCCCTTAACTTTATTAATCCTTAACTTTATTTAATGTTGTTTACAGAAAGGATTAAAGATGTGTGCTACGGTTGAGCCACACCATAACCAACTGTTTACAATAAACAGAAAGTTCTTGCGGTAAAGGTGTGTGGTAGGGCTCAACCACACCAAACAAGAAACAGGGTTTTACAGATCAGAATCTTGGGGTTCACAATGGGATCAAATATCCACAACATTGTTCTTTTGTATTTTGATTTAAATATAAAAATTTTTGATTTTAATATGTAACTTTATAACATATAATTATGTATAATAACATATTTATATTATATTATATATTGTGCTAATATAATATAGTATATATGCTACATATTATATAATATATATGCTATATATACTATAATATAATATATAATTTTAATATGAAATTGTAATTTCTTTCAGGCATGGCAGTATATACCTACTAATAATCTCGGTTTCTGGGAGGTGGGAACAGGAAAATCAAGAGTTCTAGGCCAGTTTAGGGTGCATACTCAGACCTCATCTCTAAAATAATTCTCATGTGTCTGTGGTGTGTTCAGCCATAAATGAGACATCTGTATCATACCCATGGCTCAAGGAGCATTGTATAAGAGACTGCAGAAAGATTGTAAGTGTCAGAGGTTGCTGAAAACTGCAGTGAAACGGTGTCTTCTGGACATGGCAGGCCCACTGCCCTTGTGATCTCACAGCAGCTGTGGTTGTCTGCACAAGACCTGTGCAAGATCAGTCCAGTCAGCATCCCAGTACAGAGAGTTAGTCTTCTTTAGCGGTAAATGGTTCCTGGTAAGTTGATCATGTTCCAGTGGATGATCTCACACCCATTTGTATATGGGCAGCACAGACTGAACCCAGTGGATTATTACTAAAGAAGAAAGAAAAAGAAAACAGGACAGGAAGTTGGGAGGGAGTGGGGGTGGGTCTAGAAGTTAGAGGGAAGAACTGGGAGGGTAAACATGATGGAACTACATGGTATGCCTGTGTAAAAGTATCAAAGAGTAAAAATTGCAAGTTAAAAATTTGCTTCCCCCCCCCCTTTGCAGATGCGAATCTGGTTATACTGGACAGCACTGTGAAAAGACGGACTTTAGTATTCTCTATGTAGTGCCAAGTAGGCAGAAGCTCACTCATGTTCTTATCGCAGCCATTATTGGAGCTGTGCAGATCGCCATTATTGTAGCAATTGTCATGTGCATAACAAGGTAGGTAATGACCACAGAATGTCAACTGTAAACTAGACACTGGTAGCTGTAAATCTAAGAAAAGCCTTAAAGCATATGCACTGTGCTAGGGCCCTTCAGCCTGCCACCCCATGAGGCACCGCTCTAGCATCTGGCTCACTGGCCATAATTTCTACACGGGTCTGACTTCACCCTGTCTTGCTTCTTTAGAGTATGCGTAGGATTCACTGCCATAGCTAGAGACATACCTGAGTTCTGGGTAGAGGAGGTGTGGGAACAGTCCATGAAGCCAAGGAAGCCAGGGATCTTAGAACTGTGCATTATGAGTGCTGAATTCAGGGACAATGGTTTTAGCAAAGTTTCTGTACGTTCTCAGAAGAGCCGTGCTGCAATGCTTAAAGAGTCCTGCAGAATTGTGACGAGTTTTATGATCTTAGAATACACTTTACCTGTAGTAAGTGTAGTAAGGAAAGCCACCAACTCCCCAAAGTTGTCCTCTGACCTACAGACAGACAGACAGACAGACAGACAGACAGACACACACACACACACACACACACACACACACCAGAATAATGAATGTAAGCATTATGATATGTTAAAAGACTTACTTACAGCGCAATTGACAATAAATGAATGTCTTTCAAATGGAGTTGAAACATGTCAGACTGAACTGGAATTTTAAATGACCAGAGCAAAGCGTCCTCCCCTTCTGTCTCCTGTCTTTGCTTCTTCCTCACCTCTTTCCACCTCCTGTAAGGTTCCAAAGCATTATCCTTATATTCTCCTGCTTTTGGGGTGGAGGGATGAGGGGGGATGGGCGGGGCAGAGAGTCATAGCACATCAAATAGATATTGACAAGCTGATTAGACGTATTAGCCATAGGCCTTCCGTCCAAGGCCTGGAAAAGACCTTCAAGTCGTCCCAAGCACCCTGGAGCCCAAAATGATAAATCTAGAAATGATGGAAAAATGTTCTCTGAGTAGCTGATATTTTTTTCAATGACGTTTAGGCACTAAAGTCAGCATGCTTTATTCCACAGAACAGATGAGCTGCCTTCAGGCAAGACTACTGAGCATACAATTGGGCAGTAGATCAAAGTTGGACAGAATGGCGTAACAAACAGTGACAACAGGAGAAGAAGATGGGGGGGGGAAAAACCATTCAACAGCCTGGCTGGCTCTGGCCGCTTAACACAGGCTCAGAGGTTAACTACTTTGCCTGTGGTCATCCAGCTAGCAAGGGGAAGTGCCTGGGTTTGGGTTCAGTGCCCTTTGATTCTTTCTTTCTACTGAAACACCAAGAGACAGGGTCATGTTAAGTTGTATTGGGAACAGGTCAGCCAGATGTGACTGTCGCACGGGGCAGGAACCAGAGTCGATTTTTGTCAAGATTTAGTGTCTTTGAACCATATTAAAGCTCATGTGCAGGACTGATTGGACTAGGAGCAATGCGCGATGAATGGAGAACACTTAGAGCGCTGGTAGAGGAAAGCACCATGGGGTAGGGAGAGGAGCAGATGTACGGTGCTGACATTTGCTCCACATTAGGACTGCATTTACTGTGATATCGTAAACAGCCTTTCCTCCGCCCTGGCCCTGAATGGCTTGCTGTCTTGTATGTAGAATACTGTGGTAATGTTCTTGGACCACACTGCTGAATTTTTAGGGCACGCCGCTCCCGTGTAGTCCATTAGCGGACAGCTGTGCATCCATGATGGCTGTTGCTTTAAGTGCATGCATGTTCCTACTGGCCCACTTATCTGTGAGTCATGTTTTCTTTGATGCTCGGAATCTTTTTTTATGTTTTCAGACCCCCAGAATGACAGATTGGCAGGAACTTTGAACATGTGTCAGCCAAGCCCTTTACTGTATAGAAGAAAAAAATCTGGTCCCTGGAACTTGGAACTGGCCTCCCCTCCCACCCCCACTCCCACCCCCACTTCGCCCCAGGCCATGGTGGATTAGTGTCAGCTAAAGCTGGTTGCTCAGCCCGTCAGCCAGCTCCCTCATTATGAAATGGATACAGTCCCAGTCCTGTCTACATCAAACTATTTTTATAAAGGATTATAGACATTAGGATTAGAAATGTTGTCATTAAGGCTTTTAAGTAAAGGCAAAGCAGTCCTCTTTGAAATTGAATGAAAACATGGAACATTAGAGCAAGTAGTAGAAACTGTTTCCACTAAGGAGCATTGAATTTGTGCAGGTGGTTACTACTAATAATAGGCGGCTACTACTACTAACGGGAGGATCCAGACTCAAAATGACCTGAATTCATCTCAGGGCTTTTACTCTGCATTAACACGTTCCCTTGCACGAGCTGAGTGTGCAGTCTGGTGGGTAGGCAGAGTAGTCCCTAAGGTTTGTTCCACACTAGGACTGCATTTACTGTAATATAAGAGCAGAGCCCAGGAATCTCTGACCTGCAGAGTCCAAGTTTCCGGTGGGGTTCTGTGCCACGCCGCAGCCCGCTGTACACCAGCTCCTCCTGAATAGTTTTTCTTGAGTTAGAGGATTCGCGTGCATCCCGTCTGGGGTTATCAGCTCCAGGTTACTGGTCTCCTCCAGGGAAGCTTTTCTTGTGGTTTTGGTGCTGTGATAGTGCTGGGGAGAAGTGCCCAGGTCAGCATGTTTGGAGTGAGCAGGCCAGAGGCAGACATCCCTCTCAGGACTGTGTGTCAGCAGTGTGGGCGTGGTTCTCGATCCACATGTGTGATTCCTCCTGACGCCCACCCAGCTGTATAGCAAAGAGCAACCAGCCATTATGCAGCCCTCGTTTGTTTCCTTTTCCAACTAGATACAGTGTGTGAACTATGTGTTGCTTTGACATAGTTTAAACATCCCTAACAGTGATATTTTTTTTTTTCTTTCTGCATTTTCATGCAACAGGAAATGCCCCAAGAACAACAGAGGACGTCGACAGAAGCAAAACCTTGGCCATTTTACTTCAGATACATCATCCAGAATGGTTTGAACTGCTCACTTTTATATGCACACTAACCATGTGATGTACATTTATTATGTCTTTTTTTAAAGGATGAAAATATTTATTTCAGAGGCCTTATTTTTGGACATTTTTAGTGTAGTACTGTTGGCTCGTATTTAGACTATTTAGCTATAGCAGTTTTGGACTGTTTAGTAGTCTCTGTTTTATGTTTTTAAATACAAAAATTGATTTCACAAATTTGTACCACATGGTAACTCTAAGACCTGTTCCTTATCCATGGAATGTAATATTTTTGCAGAGATGGACGGACCCACTTCACCGTGGTTATAAAGTAGTAATTCTCCCCAATGACCACAGCAATTGACAAAGCATGAAACAAAAGTAAAGATGTTTACAATTACTTTTCTTACAAAAAAATTTAGAAGACACTGTGTTTCAATAGATATTTAAATGCTTTTGAGCTTTAGTACCTGATTTTTTTAGACGTCGCCCCTATTGCATGAGCTGCGAAGCTGTGTGTGTGTTAGGTATGACATATTTATAAGCTGTATGGACTGGAATTGACGATTTCTCTCTCTGAAGATGTAACTCTAGTAATTTGAAAAAGTACCTGGGATCTAATGATGGGACAGATCACTGGAAATAGATTTAGATATTGTCAAGATAGGCTTTTTGACAAGGAGATTGGAATAAAACCTACACTATCAGCTAAACTACTTTAATACACGTTTATTTTTTAAACATCATATTTGTTTTAATACAAATACACAAATTGTATCAGTGTTTGTGAATACAATGCAGAATAATTGTTAATCATTGGTGCTCTGAAAGTGAGCTTAAAAATGACCTAAGACCTCTAATTTCAGTTCATCCTGTAGTGGCTCTATTAGTAGATTGTTGGCGTTTAAAGGTCTGAACTGTGAGTAGAATGTATGAAGGTGTTTAACGTGTAGTTTAGCCGGTCAAAATTATGCATGTAGACTATGTTTAAACTTAAATATTAATTTTAATAATATGATTTGGAAAAGCATGTTATAATATAATGTTTTCACTATATGGTCTGTTTTGTGTGTTTATTTATTATATTCTTTGATATTAGCCTATCAGTACTCATAATAGGTGAAATTAACCTTACAAGAAGATGGCAGTTCAAAAATTTTCTTTCCTGTTAAAAGCTGTCGCTTGAAATGATCCAAAGGGAAAACTTAGCTCAGTGTTTGTAGCTGCTTAGCTGGTTGTCTCAGTATGAGCAGCATAGTGGCTTTAGTGAACTGCTTCAGACAGCTTTCACCTTCCACCCACACAGTCTTATTTGAGGCCCTTAGTCAGTCAGCAGGCATGTTTGGAACCGGCCCCTGTGCTTTGCAAGGGCTCGTGTTGCAGGGCAGTCACGTATGGGCATTTGTCGTTATAAATACTTGACCACTCTCCAGGGTGCGGTTTTCAACCCTTTAAAGCAGCTTCGTCTCCTGCTACCAAGCTGACTTTTGGCTTCGAGTGTAGGTACCGATTGCTACCGGTCATCTTTTCCTGAGAAAGAAGTGAAATGGAACACAATGGGTCTGCTTCAAATGCTGGTAAGATCCACCAGAATCGATTGTCCAGTGTGACTGAAGACGAAGACCAAGATGCAGCTCTCACCATTGTGACCGTGCTGGACAAGGTGGCCGCCGTTGTGGACAGTGTGCAGGCGAGCCAAAAGAGAATAGAGGAGAGACACAGGGACATGGAAAACGCCATAAAGTCCGTCCAGATCGACCTGTTGAAGCTCTCGCAGTCACACAGCAACACGGGCTATGTTGTTAACAAACTGTTTGAGAAGACCCGGAAAGTCAGTGCTCACATTAAAGATGTCAAGGCCCGGGTGGAGAAGCAACAGGTTCACGTAACCAAAGTTGAAACCAAGCAAGAAGAAATAATGAAGAAAAACAAATTCCGGGTGGTAATATTCCAGGTAAGCTTGTACATGTGCTGGGCTTGGTGACTAGAATCTCTTCCATCCTTTGTCACAGAGGGTTCCAGGGACACCTCTCAGCTGTGGCGATGTGGTGGGGCTCGCTGGTGGTCACCCCAGGATAGGACTGTTTCTTGCTGACCGACCCTGCTGCCATCCATGCCTCAAGCTTCTTACTGGCAATGAAATGTTAACTGTGGCTTCTGCCTCAGGCTATTTCTTGCCTTTGAAACTTAATACTGTTAGGTTCTTTCAGCGTTTGAGTCCTGTTAAGCACAGTGACCCAGTAGTGTGGGAATCAAAAGGGCCCTAAGAAAGCTCAAGTTTAAAAACAGCTATCTTTGCTACATAAAGGAAGAAACTGGGAAGGGCAGGTTCTGCAGTTCGGTGGCAGAACATTTGCCTATGTGTCTGAGGCTCGTGTTTGATAGACAACGTCCCCCTGAAAGAAAACAGCACCCCTGCAGCCATCCGTGTATTCTTACCATAGAGAGCCTAGAAACTCTCAACCCGGAAGGCAGTAAACCAAAACCCTCTCTGAATATAATTTGTCCGTTGGAGATTTTTTTTTTTTTTAATCACAATAGGAAAAGTTACCTATTTTTAAATGAATAATGTGGCCATTTGTTTATTTTTAAATTTTTTACTGGTTTTGTTAGACTCTTTAGCCTGTAGTTCAGGCTGACCTAATTCTCACTATTTAGTAATTCAGGCTGGCCTCACACTATGGCAATTTTCCTGTCCCAACCTCCCAAGGGCTAGGATTATAGATGCGATCCACAACTCCAGCTTAAGTTTTATGTTTTAATATTATTCTTACAGTAATATGTATATAAAAGCTCCATTGATAATTCCTTACTTGATTGAAAAGCCTATTTTTGTTGTTGTTGCTAAGTTCCTATAACTGCTCAATACTTTTAAGAAACTGGAACATACATAACATAATGCATAACGTCTACAGTAATTCCTTTTTAACGCTCGTGAATTAATAGGGACAAGTTGGACTCTTTCCCACATTAAGAAAGAAGGATGATAAGAAGAAAGCTTATAAAACACAAAGTAGGCGAGAGCAGAATTCTTTTTCTACGCACTTAAACACTGGCCATTACAGAGCTATAAGTGAGAAGGTTAGAAAAGACACGCTCTACCTATTGTGCTAGTGGGAGAATTAGTTGGCACAACATTTTGAAAGACATCTTTGATCGTGTGTGTTATGAACTTTAAAAATTCCCAAAGCTCCTGACCCCCAAATTTCATGTCAGACAATTTGCTCTAAACATAAAGCCAGGAATGTGTGGGAATGTTTGTCAGTGCATATGCACAGCTGCACATTTACTTTTAAGAGGGGGAGTCCATGTGTGTAGAGCCCTAGAAGAAGAACAAAATGATTGAGGGCACAGTTGGTAGAAACATCAGGGCTCGTAGCCTTCACGTTCGCCATGTGTTAGTCAGCGCCCCAGAGCTCTCTGTCAAGTGGTCGAGCTACACTGGAATGGCTGAGTGGTATTTTTGGATGTTTGAAAGAGTTCACAGATTATTTAGGAAAAATTAGGGAGGAGAAAGGCGAGGTGCTTATTTCAAGGATAGAGGGCCAGGTGTGGTGTCGCACGCCTTTAATCCCAGCACTCAGGAGGCAGAGGCAGGCGGATAGCTGTGAGTTCGAGGCCAGCCTGGTCTACAAAAGGAGTCCAGGACAGTCAAGGCTACACAGAGAAACCCTGTCTCAAAAAAAAAAAAAAAGTTAGATTGGTGTCTTTAGTTTCCTTTCCTTCCAGTCTCCTGGATGCCTCCCTAGGCTTAAAAAAATGTCACCTTGACTTCAGGTGTCAGCTCCAGTGCTGATGCAGACTGTGGTGAGCTGGCCATGGGACTGGAGAATAAATCCATTCACCTTCCAGGGGCATTAGCCACTGCCTGGGTGCTCACCCTCTGCTCGCATGTGTCATGTCAGGAAGTATACTTGGGGTCCCACGCATCTGGGGACCTATATACAAAGCAGTGGACTGGGGTCCCTTCAGGATTCACAGAAGCTACAGCAAGGAAACAGAAAAATTCCAACTGGCCCCCTTCTGCTCTTGTAATTCTTGCTCTTGCCCCCATTTAAAACCTGTTTTCCTATTTGTCTCTATTCCCTGTAACTTACTAATATTTTCTCTCTGCTTTTGGATCCTAGAATTCCATAAAGACACTAAGAGATACTAGTTAGTGACAAACCTCTTTTCTTTTACGATAGACTATCTTAAAGATTCTGTGAAATTAAGTGGTTCAAACTATGTAACAACTTGTCAGAAAAACAGCCGCTACAGGGAAAATGTGAAGAAGTCTCATGCTATGGACATACAACTCACGTTCATGAGCTCGTTATATGTTATAATGTGTGTAGATATGTATAATATTTACATGGTTATTTTTAGCAGTTGAAATGAGCTGTCATTAATTTTCATAGTTATTTGAAGATTGTCCCTTCTAAAATTCAGTTTGAAACGGAGCTAGTCAGCTGAAGTATATCTTCGTTTCTGTTTGAGATTTTTCTTAAGTTATTTCTGGGCATGCCTCTTGTTGATAATCTTTATTAGTATCCTATCTCCTAAGGTTGTGTATTTCTAAGCTTTTGCCAAATTCAGGATGTTGGCATTTAAAAATTGTCTTGGCATTTTTACCCAGGTCGTTTCTCTTTGAATACTTATTCATCCTGGTGATCCCTCTGGGCCTGAACCATAGCACTTCCTCTCATAATTCCAGTGACTTAGTAATCACAAGTCTTTGGGTACCAAGTAAGTTTTGAACATCCTCTAGTGATAAGTCCCCAGACTGCTGTGTATCCAAAATGTCCCTCTCTGTGTTACTTTTATACTAATTTACTTCTACTTTACTCTGACCCATAGTATTCTCTTTACAAAAAACGATGCTTTAAACCAGGTGTGGTGGTCCACTTGTCTAGTCCTACCACTTGCGAAGCAGAGGCAGGAGGATTGGGAATTCAAATACAGAGTGGGTCTAAGGCATGTCTGAGCTATGTGAGACCCTGCCTCAGAAACAACAAAAGGCTAATTTTTACCTGGACTTCCGTATACAAACGTGATTGTGTGCAGAAGCCAAATATAACTTGCCTCTACAACCTTCCACTCTTAGTACAGTGTGTTGGCCTTTAACTGAGTAGCTGACTCAGAGGGGCGGCGATAGATCCCCAGGCAAGGTCTTTTTTCTACCCTTACCCCCTGTTCACTTTTGTCATTAAGCCTGATTTTTACTGTCCACAGTGTGTTTGAAGAGAAGGGCGTGTGATTCCCATTTCTCTATGTCTGGTGCCTTCACTGGAAGATTGTGGGGATCTCTGCCTACCAAGTAACACCCTTTGGCTCTTTCTTTTTCTAATTATACCTTCTCAGGCTCGCCTGGCCCACACTGTGGCTGAGGCTGCTCCCCACAGCAGGTGTCAGGAAGGGAGAGGAATAACTTTACCGCTTCTGACTGATTCATCAGGGAGTCATGAGACGCCCACTTCTGCCTCTTCTGTTGAGAGGGAGGCTCATAAGCATGCTGATCCTGTAGCCAAAAATGTCATTTAAATTAAGGAACTCGATTCTAAGGATGCCTCTTGACTATCTGGCTGCTTACTTTAAGAGTATCTGCAAACATCCTCCTTGTGTGTTGTGTTTATTGAATCTGCTTGTTGAGTGGAATCAATGCAAATCTCAAGTATCAATTCCTTCCTTCCTTCCTTCCTTCCTTCCTTCCTTCCTTCCTTCCTTTTCTTTTCTTTTAAAAGGGTTTTACTGTGTAGTCCTGGCTGGTATTAAACTTGTAATCCTCTTGCCTCATTCTCCTAAGAACTGGCAGGGTACAGTCGTGGACCACCATGGCAGCAAAATGAAACTTTTTTTTTTTTTTTTTCAAAATGAAACTTTTAAGATGGCTCGTTTGATAGACTTCAATGAAGCCCTTCTGGGAATGGTATATACTATCTAGGGTAGTTTCCCAAAGTCCATTTCATTCTGAATTTTGAGTTACCCTTTGCCTTTTAGGAGCTTTGAATGAAACACCACTTTTGTCTTCTGCTATCTTGACTCTGTGTGTGTGTGTGTGTGTAAGTGTGCTACAGCATGTGTATGGAAAACAGAGGGCAGTTTTGGAACCGGATTTTCCTCCTCCTATGGGATCTGAACTCAGCTCATCAGGTTTGCTTGGCAAGTGCTTTTAACCTACTGAGCCCAAACTCTTCCACTATGCCTTGATTTTTGTTTTTTTAATGTGGATTCTGGGGTTTGAACTTAGGTTTTCTTGCATGGCAAACACTTCACCAACTGAGCCATCTCTCTAGTACAAGAGTTTCATGGCTTTTAATGTCATCTCTAGAAGAATGGTTCTTGAATGCCTATGCCCAGCCCTTACGTCCCTCCTGAATCCCAGTTGCTCAGCCTCACTGCCTGCATACCCAGTACACATTCCAAAGACAGCATCTCACCCTTCCATCCAGCTTCCTCCTTTTGCTTCTGTGCCAGCCTCAGTTAATGGCAGATTCCTCTCTCTGTTGACCTAGCAACAGGTCCTATGGGTTCTGACCTTTAAAGCAGATCTGCAGTCAGAAGACGTCTCACCCCTACCCCTGCCCACACACGTCCGTCCTCCTGGTCTTCTTTCCTTTTGTTTAAACTCAGTACTATCCTGTCATTCTCCTTGTAGCTTGCCTTCAACAGAGCAACTCTCGCACAGCATCATTAAATCATGTCACTGCTGTCCTCAAGATCTTGAGAAGTCTTCCTGCCAGAGTAGTAACGACTGTCCTCACTCCTCACTGTTGGCCACAGAGCCCCTCTTGGCCTGGCCTTCTCAACTCTCTACTTGGGGGAAGTTGGGACAACTGAATTGATTCTTGGAGAAAGCTATTGTTTGTAAAGCTAAAAAAGAGGTTAAGGGGCATTGAAGATAGAAGCCGCCATAAGGCGGGGGTGTAGAAGGTGGTTATCTGACTATTTGACCCTGAGGTATGACATTGCCATCTGCAAATGTGTTGGGACATATCCACAGCTGTCCTGGGATTTACATCCAGGGTGCTACAGGGTGGACTTACCTTGTTTGAAGGTTCAAAATATTTTGTGTTTGAAGAACTTGAGGGAAAGTAGGGTTGGGCAAGTGCTTTCTAAGCATACTACAAGGTTTTCTGTCCTTGAGCACTGATGAGCTCAGAAGTCTTCAGTGGGCTACATCCAGACCTTGCTGTAAAAAGCACTTCCCAGGAAATTCTCAGCTGATTAACTAGAAGGAGAGGCATTGGAGGAGACTGGTGGTTCAGGGTCAGACCTGAGGTGACGAGGAGCTGAATTAAGACACGGGTAGCTGAGTGAGAAGCAAACACGTTGTTTTGCAATGTGATTGTCAGAACTCGGGGACTAGTTGGCAAGGGGGCGAGAGGGCGAGGATGCATTTGGGATGGTGTTTCTAAGGCCCCTCTCTACGTTGTGTGGTGCCCAAATGGTTGCTGGTGCTGAGACATGGAAATGGCAATACAAGTGGAGAAGCTGACGGATGGGCTTGAGGTCTGCACCTCTAACTAAAATGTGCCTGTGCTATATCCACATTCCCCATTTGTCATATTTGAAGTGGAGAAGCAAAGATACAGTACTGTGAAAAAAAGGCCAGAGAGAGAGAGAGAGAGAGAGAGAGAGAGGGAGAGAGAGAGAGAGAGAGAGAGAGAGAGAGAGAGAGAGAGAGAGAGAGGGAGAGGGAGAGAGACCCTGAGAAATGCAGGCTGGGGACAAACAGTATGGAAGCAGATTGTAGGGTGTGGCCAGAGGGAAAAGCTGATGTCTGCTGTAGGTGTACTTTTAAAATACATTTTTAGTTTGGTTTCTTATATCTTGTTTTCCCTTCTCCACCCCAGTCCCTTCCAAAACTCCAACACCAGGTAGGAGAGGAAGGAGGCTAGCGGGGAGGAGGGTTGTAGTTTTCCTTAGCTACTTCCTGCTGTTTAGGGTTGTTGGGTTCCTTGGGGCAAGTCCAATGCTCATTTCAGGGCGTCTCCAACTTCTTCTCATCAAACTGCATCAACAGCAACCAGGGGTGGGGTGGGGGCGAGGAGCACCAGCAGCCTTCAGTCTCTCTCTGGGTCTGGCATTTATTCCCACTGGCAAAGACCACGTCCCTGCGTGAGGTAGTTCTCAGCTGACAAAGATCATGTGCCCTCTCAGGAGGCTGTTATCAGCTGTGGACAAACTGGAGCAGCCCCCCCATCCCACACCTGGGATTAAAACAAAAAAAAATGTGTTTACATATCATAAACCAACATTTCCATAGGAAGCACTCACATGGTTTGTTTTTCTGTCCTTCAGGAGGATACTCGGTGCCCCGCATCCCTGTCTGTTGTTAAAGACAGAAGCCTGCCTGAGAACCAGGAGGAGACTGAGGAAGTTTTTGATCCCCCAATAGATCTCTCATCAGATGAAGAATATTATGTTGAAGAAAGCAGGTCTGCCAGATTTAGAAAGTCAGGCAAGGAGCATATCGATCATATCAAGAAGGCATTTTCCAAGGAAAACATGCAGAAGACGCGTCAGAATCTTGACAAGAAAGTGAGTGGAATTAGAACGAGAATAGTCACACCTGAGAGGAGAGAGCGACTGCGGCAGTCCGGAGAGAGGCTGAGGCAGTCGGGAGAGAGGCTGAGGCAGTCGGGGGAAAGATTTAAGAAGTCAATTTCAAATGCTGCCCCCTCAAAGGAAGCCTTTAAGATACGCAGCCTTAGGAAACCTAAAGATCCCAAGGGCGAAGGCCAGGAGGGGGACAGAGGGATGGGCGTGGACATCATCTCAGGTAGCCTGGCTCTGGGGCCCATCCATGAGTTTCACCCTGATGAGTTCAGCGAAACAGAAAAGGAGGTGGCCAAGGTAGGGTACATTCCCCAAGAAGGAGGGCATCCCCCGACTCCTGAGCCTTTGAAGGTGACTTTTAAGCCTCAGGTGAGAGTAGAAGATGACGAGTCACTCCTGTTGGATTTAAAGCAGTCTTCCTAGGGAGGATTTAAGTGTGAGCATCAATCACTTTAAATCAGGTAGTCATTGTTTGAATAGTGCAGTCATTTATACTCAGATGCAGTAGAAAGGCAAATGGCATAAAAGCTTCATTTCTTACCTTTAAAATTCTAAAAGATTATAGAAATATCATATACAATTTTCTTATAATTTTGTTGGGAATTCTATTTCCCCTGAGAATATATGACTCTGACAGCTTTCTCCCCCCTCCCCTTATGCCATGCCTATTTGTGGTTGCTCTTGGCCAATGAGAAAATAATTGTATGCATCAGGTCAGTTAGATGCTTGGTCAGTAGTTAAACACAGGAAGGACACATTGTTCACCAGCGAACTAAATTTGGCTCAGGATTAACAAGCCCAGTCTCAAAGGGGAGTAGCTAATGAGTACATTGTGTTATCTAGATGTTCACATCTGGAGATTCATTAGTGAAGCAGTAGCCATATCTTCCTTATGAAGAAGCTCTTGTGTGTGTGTGTGTGTGGGGGAACCCAGAAGTTTAGGGCTTAAGCGTTTAGCTGTGGCATCATGACTATATTACTAGTGATACACTTGGCTGATCGTCACTTATTCCCAATGATAGAAATGGGGAGGGCTTGCTGGCCCTGTACTTCTTGGAGGACTTGGGATCTGAGGGGATGTCACAGAGTGTGTGAGAACAAGACACGGATCCAGTGGAGAAACACGGACCACACTGGTCCCTCGAAACCGGAACTGAACAGTTGTGCCTATGAAGAAGCCCTCGGCACAGGCACTGAGGCCAAGGTTGGGCAGAAATGAAGAGTGGAAAATAAATGCTTGGATGAGCACTTTTTCATTTCAGGCTGAAAGCAAACCTTGGGCTTTTAGTCATGACCTAATGTAGTCCTTGGAAATCTGTAATTGCCTTTAGGTTTGCATGTGGGATGGACACGCGCAGGTTTTGTTTGCACAGCGTGAGGTGGAAATGTGGAGCTGTGTTGTCAAGCGGCTTCTCTGAGGTCTGCCCTGATGTGGGGGGATGGGAATGACCTCCTACACTCCTGTTTCGCAGAGTGAACCCTTTAGGGCTAACACGTCCAGAACAGTGACCTTAAACATTTGTCACAGCCACTTTGGAGGACGGCAGAGCCCCCCTGGGCTCTTAGAGTTGGATCTGTGCAGTCAGGAAGTAGATACTGCTGCTGAAGGACAATCACACTGAAATCTTTGAGTCATTTTTTTGATATGGAAGAGATGGTAGAAGTTTCGATAATTTTTTTTTACTCACATTCAGTTTAATTTTGAGTAATCATATAGGACTTAAACATATGTATCATGGGAGTGCATGCCTGCTGCCCTAGCACTCACAAGGCTGAGGCTGGATCACAGTGACAGTGAGCCTGCAGTCAGTTTCTGTCTGTCTCTGTCTCTGTCTCTGTCCTCTCTCTCTCTCATATACGGGTCAGCATAAGTTTCTTTTCACTTGGCCTGAGTACATGTTCATCTTGCTATCGTTTTTTTCTTTTCTTTCTTTCTTTTTGGTTTTGGTGTTGGTCTTTTGAGACAGGGTTTCTCTGTATAGCCCTGGCTGTCCTGGAACTCACTCTGTAGACCAGGCTAGCCTCAAAGTCACAGAGACCTGCCTGCTTCTGCCCCCCCCCCCCCCCCCCCCGCCGAGTGCTGGGATTAAAAGGTGTGCACCACCACCGCCCAGCATCTTGTTGATTTTAATACTGCAAACTAAAGCATGTACAGTATTGAATAAAACTTTGAAAGAATAATTCCAAAAAACATTTATGCAACAACAGCTTAGAAGGAGGTTGGGTGTCCAAGAATACATTTGAATGCGAAATGATGTTATTGGAAAATGTGAGGCCAGTGTTATGGCTGTAAATCTTTTAACCAATGATGAATGGAAATCACAGTGTGTAAATGAAGGGTGAGGGAGTGAACCGAGGGTAGGGGGATTATAGGGAAGTTATTTGTTTCCAGTTTGCTTCAGCTGGGCTAAAATATTTTCCCGCAAACATCTAGGGCTTCTGTTTCCTGACTCATTAATATCCAGCCTTGTCACCTTGCCTTGTCACCTTGCAAAGCATTGCACCTGCAGCTGTCTTAGATCTGATGGGGAAGGAGTTGCGGCCTGGTCATCTCTTTATCTTGCTAGATTGTGTGTGACACCAGAAACACTGAATGTTTCCTGTTGCTGGCAGCTCACTGTAATTCTTGATACCAGGATTGTCCCACTATGTTATAAATACATAACGATGTCTTTTTATGTTTAGGACATTCCTAAATTTACATTCATACTTTCTTGTACCCTCACCCTGCTTTCATGGCGCAAAGATATGGGTCACACAATTCATTTGACATGAGTGATGCTTTAGTCAGTGTTTGCTATTTTACAAGTTTCGGGAAACACCAGGTCACTTACTCATCTGCCGTGCACAGTTACACATGTCAGCTTTGAGTATCCAGGTCCCACTGTAGCAGGGCTTACCCCCTTCTCATGAGATGGAGCAAAACAGCAGCGGCAGACGCCAGAAGTGAGGAGCCGGGGGTGAAGCTCTTCCGGGGGACACAGTGGGAAGAGCAACCCTGTCTTCTGCGTGTGATGACGAAAGTGTCCAAACCGAACTGTGGCTTGACCCCTGCCTACAGGGTAAAGAAGCGAACATTAGTGTGTATGGATGTTCAGTTTGCCAAAAGTGGACTTGTCTGTGCTCCCTAACAGCAGGTTTTCATGAGTGAAAAATACAGGCCAAAGTAAAAATACAACCATTTTGACTTCATTCTTTGCCTTTCATACACATTAAAGCAGGTGGTTTGGAACAGGCCTGGTGGTCATACTGATTTTTCTTTTAATTAAAGACATATTTATGTATGTCTATATGAGTGTATATTTACATGTGAGGGGGGCAGAGGAGGCCAACAGATGTCCTCTAGCATGTCACCTATTCTTTGGAGGCAGAGTCTCCCTAAGGAAGTGCTCCACTTTCTCATCTAGGCAAGGAGCTAGCAAGTTCCAGCAATCTTCCTATTTCTGCCACCTTTTACAGCTGAGCTGCTTTTGTGACTGCTGGGATTCGAACTCTGGTCCTCACAGTTACAGAGAAAATACCCTTAATTGCTGAGCCATCTCTCAACCCCTCATTATGATCCTTATCTGGGTCATGTTATGCAAAGTGTTCCTCAGAACCACGCTAACTGCATTTTGATTAAATGAAATCACTGTTTTGTTTTGTTTTGGGACAGGTTTTCTGTAGCTTCTGGTTTTGAGATCTAGTAAGAAAATGTAGTTTTTGATGCCCAAATAAGTGGAAGGATCATCACCTTTTCACCCTCAAGTCTTTCCCTTGCTGGTGCCTGGTCTGTAGTGAAGGAGCTTCTGCTCAGTTTTGGGTCACTCTTGTGACCCCGTTGAGTAGGTGATGTCCCAGCGTTTTCAGCTGCCCCTCTCGGATCAGAATCAAGCAGTGTTGGGAGATCTAGACTAGCTGCTTCCTTCCCTGTGGGTCTCGTAGGACTCACCTACCCATCCGCTGCGGGGCCTCCTTCCTCACTAGTCCGTCCTCCCTTCAGTCACCCGCGCCCTTGAGAAGTGCACCTGCCTTGTAGGATGAAGGTCACTGAGCTTTCCAGTCTATTCATTGTTCAAGGCCCACATTCCACTTGCTTGCCTGTGTGTTCCAAAGAAAAGCAACTCCTGATTCTTAACATGGGGGCTGGGGCTTGCTTCTTGTGTGTTGCTTGACATATGAAAAAAAAAAAAAAAATCTCAGTTCAAGGAGTGCTTTGTTCCATTTAGACTGCAATAAAAGCCCCTCCAGCCCACCACACTAGCCAAGGCTGGTTATTCAGGTACATGAGGCTGCACAAAAGTCACCACGATCCTTTCCTGTCTGTCACCTTGGATCTGAATCATAACACAACACACTAGTGTATTAGGGGTTTAAGATGCATTTTTTACAATGTAGTTCCCCCCACCCACCCACCCACCCACCGCCTTTCAATTTCCTGCGGATGGAAACACCACACAAGGCTTAGTGGTAAACTGGAGACCAAAGTGCCATCTTTACTACAACTTTGCATATGTGCAGGAAATCTCCCAAATGCAGGGCATCTGACAAATCTGTTGGTAGCATGTAGCCCTGACAGGAGATGGGCCTTTGTGTCTCCTGGGGGGAACTATATGCTCCAGCTTCAGGAGGAAACAAGATGTAGAGCAGTCACCCCATTTCGTCTGTTGGTCCTGAGGCCTACAGGCCTGTCCTTTTTAGCTGGAATGACAGCTTCCCCTCTGAGGTGAGCTCCAGCCCCACCAGGAGGTGGCTGAGGAGTCAGGCGATGCGGGGCTGGAATGAGGGAAGAAAAAGCACTACATGTGAAATTAGGGTTCACTTTGAAGATGCTGCCTGATTTGAGTCCTCACGTGCAGTTAAAAATGTTAGCCATGGGCTGGAGAGATGGCTCAGTGGTTAAGAACACTTGTTACTCTTGTACAATGTTTGGTTCCCAGCACACCCACAAGGTGGCTTACAGCTAGCGTAAACTCTGGACCCAGTACTTTCTTCTGAATGTTGTAGGCACCAAGTGTGCACATTTTATACAAACACAGGCAAAACACTCATACACAGAATACATAAATGTAAATTTTAAAAAAGTACTGGCAAGTGCCACAGTGGGAAGGTTTTGTTGGGTCTATGCAGGTATCACTTCTGGCTGGCTTGCCCACTGTGTCATATGGTAAAACACCCAAGTTCCTAATAATATCATGGCCCAATATTCATCATTTATTAGGATCTCGTTGGACCATCAGAACAAGCTTTCAGTTGTTGGGCCATAGCTGTATAGATACATCATTTTAGGACAAAATGAAAGCCATTGATGGGTGGCTTTAGTTGCGTGAACACCTTTGAAGCAGCTATAAGGAGAGGGAACAAATTAATGGAATTAGCATGGGATATTCTTGTGTCTAGGTCAAAGTGGAAGGAGAGGTTTTTAACGGGAACATTGATGCTCTTGTCAACTGCCAAAATATAGGACTAAATCTTCTTTATTAGGAAATAGCCAAATAAAACCACTGGTTGTAAATACATGAGGAAAATGTACCAGAATATTCTCTACTTGAAATTCATCTTTTTTACATTAAGACAACAACAAAAATAACAATAACAGTAGTTCATGGGAATCTGCTTTTAAGGGTAAATTACCCAAGCTTACTTTTCATATTAAAAAAAGTCATCTGGGGCCAGGGAGATGTCTCTGGGTAAAAATACTTGCTATAGCATCCTCGTGACCTGAGTTTGATCTCTGCTTCCTACACACAAATCCGGCTGTGGTGGTGTGCACTGGAATACCAGTGCTCCTGTGGGAATCCAGGAGACAGGAGACTTGCCCTGTAGCCGAGGGGCAGCCAGTCTGGAGTTTACCATGCAGCAGCAACCAAAAGCAGAGACCTGCTTCAACAAGGTGGAAGGTAAGAACCAACTCTGGTGGTGTCTCCTGCTATCCACATGGATGGCACAGCACATGTCTGTGCTCACTCATACACACTATTGAAAACAGCGGGGCGGAGAGATGGCTCAGCTTGCTGCTCCTGCAGAAGACCCGAGTTCAGTTTCTAGCACCCATGTGGTGACTCACAACCACCTCTGAGTCCAGTTCCAGGGAACAGGACACCTTTGGGCACTTTTGGGCACCTGGAACGCAGTTGTACACACACATGTATACATGCAGTAAAAAGTAAGACAAAACAAAACAAACACAAAGCCAACAGTATACTTCTTAATTTGCACTAAAAAGAGCTTACCCTGCTATATGTATGCAACAATCATTAATGGAAAAAAGAGGCCATGACTTGGAAAGAGCAAGGCAGGGTGTAGGGGAAGGTTTTGAGGCAAGAAATGGAAGGGGAAAATAATATAATTAATTACAATCTCAAATAAATTTTTTTTAGTGAGACTCTGTTTAGGCTTCTGTTTCCTGTCTAGGCAGGGAAGGTAGTGGGACTGAAAACTGACTAGAAAGAAGCCTGCGATTCACTCCTGCCATTTGATGGTACCCAACTCATAATGTGTCCAATTGATCATTTTCTCTGACTTACGCAACATTTTGTTTAAGAGAGATTATATAATCATTACACTAAAAAATTCAGTGACTCCTATGAGATGTAGAAATGGACAAAATGGAAAAGGAAGACATGAATCTTAGTTGTACGGTTAAGTTTACAACAAAACAGTGAAAAATCAAACCTGAAAACTCAAGTGGTCAAAGCCAGGAGTACTGCAAATGCCACTGTGGAGAGACCTGAGCGGTCTGTGCTGTCACTGAGGAAAAAAGAAAAGAAAACAAGTTTCAAGCTCTGGAGGATGGAGCGGGAGGCCAACGCTCCCACCCTGCCGCTCAGGGGTCTCTTCCGGGAAGGTCTTAAAAACTGAACAATTCTGGTTTTGGAGCCAGGGAAGTGAGTGAAGTGCTTGGGTGAACAATGCACCCCATACTTCCTGTTCCACAGTGCTACTCAGTGGGCTGCAGTGACCCCCATGGCCACTTGTCAGGCCTTTCACAAGATGCTGTGTGAACGCTACGGATTTTCGGGGTTAGGTGCGATGTCGCATTGTTAAATCACAGACAACGCCTCCTGCTTTGCTGCATTCAATGTTTTTCTGTCAGATAAATATTCTGAATAGGAATGCCTCTGAATTCTAGGGTCTTATGTTAACGTCTTTGCATCAAAGTTACGTTTTTTTAATTGATAATGAGTTCTGTCCTTGTTAGCTTCACCGATTCAGCCTGATAATAGAGCTTCCATTGAGGGACTGGCCAGATCTCATCGGTAAGGCTGCATACATGGTAAGCAGCCTGCTTCAGGTTGCTGCCCTGCGTTCCTGTCTGGACTTCGCCTATCGCTGGTGGACTGGTGACCTGGAAGTGTAAAATGAAACCAACCCTTTCTTCCCTTAAGTCACTTTGGCTGGGAGTTGCTGTCTTGGCCTCAGAAAGAAAACCAGGGCAAACACCCATCACCCTGGCACGGTTGGAGTCTCGACACAGCACTGCATAGAGCAGCCGGAAGCAAATGTAACTTGCTCTCTGCACTAACCAAGAACACCTAAGTAAGAGTGTTAGGGGCATAAAGAGTGGGCTGCAGCTTTTTATGGTACTTCGAACATTCTTTTTTTTTTTTCTGATACAGTAGCTACAGGGTCTTAGGTCTGTGTTAACTGGGCAGGGTTTATGAAGAGTTTCAAGTCTTTTCCAAAGACAGGTGGCTGAAGAGAGTGACGACTGAGGTCCCTGAACTTGGTGCTCTAGGCTAAGGGTGTGGGTTTTCTTCCTAAATGAGGAAGGAGGCTGCAGGCTGGACAGAGCAGCGGCATAGTCTTGTTTGCTGCCTTTTTACCTGTCAACAAAGCAGATCACTCTGCTTTATACAGAAAGGTAACGGCCATACTTGGCTTAGTTTTTGTATTTTCAAGGAGACTACCCAGACTTCTAATGCTTTCTTTTAGAGAGCCCGGCCATCTCTGTCCTAGGAAACTCCATTGCAACTCAAGTCTGACATCTAGTGGACATCATGAAAATTGGTTTTATGTCTGCGGCAGCCCAGCCATTTTCTCTCTCACTGGCCGAGCATACTAAAGCACATGCTGGCCTCCAGCTCCCTCAGTATCACAGGCACCTGCTACACATTTCAAAGTCCATGCTGGCTAGAACTCAGCGGCTTCTCTCTCCCCAGTTATTAATTCTCCTTACAACCCTGCCATTTTGGCTATGCGCTCTCCTGGTCCTCTCTCTGTCTTCATCTCCCCGTACCCCCACTCCCTCTCTACACTGTTACTGCTTCTCTTCTGGCCAGGTCCAGTCTGCTGGCTATGTTCAGTCTTCTTCTTTCTCTCTCTGCTCTGGATTCTTCGAGATGCCTGTATTATCTCTCACATCTGCAATAAAACCTTCCCCCAAAGCCATACACTGCAGTGGCCATTGCTCAGCTTATATACTCCAGACTCTTCCAGATGCCTCTGGTTATTTTCTTTCTCTTATTCACAATAAAAACCTGCCTCCAGTAATGGAATGATTTTAGCAGCAGCTGTTTCTTTCTTTCTTTCTTTCTTTCTTTTTTTTTTTTTTTTTGAGACAGAGTTTTTCCGTGTAGCCCTAGCTGTCCTGGAACTCACTCTGTATACCAGGCTGGCCTTAAACTCAGAGACTCACTTGTCTCTGCCTCCCGAGTACTGGAATTAAAGGTGTGAGGCACCATCACCTGGCACTGTCAGCGGTGTCTTAACTGCACAGAAATTACCAATTAACCTAAATAGAAGGTTTATTTAAGGAGCAGCAGTCAGGGATGGGGGATGGCTCAGTGGGTAAGCGTGCTTGCTATACAAACATGAGGAAGTTCAAGTTTGCAGCACCCGTGTGGAAAGCTATATGGGGCCTTACGAGTTGGTGATGCCAACACTGTGGAGGCTTCACGTACGAGGATTGCTTGGGGCTTTCTGGTTAGGTTCAGGGAGAGACCCTCATAAAAGAAAGAGATAGTGAACAGGACACTTGGTGTCCTTCTTTGGGTTCTCTACAATGTATTCACATATGCACGTGTGCAGATACAATGCAACACACACACACACACACACACACACACACACACACACTGCAATATCAGCAGTCACCTACCTGCCCTGGTTTACTCCCGTCTACAGTTCTGTTCCCCAAGAGAGCATTTTCATGCCCTGTTTTGTATTTAGTGAGTCATAGTTCTTGGCAGTTGCTTCAGTCCTGAGTGGTAGAACTTGATGCCTCAGTTTTGTAGGTATGGGATGGGTTCTTTGGGCAGGGGGGAGTACGGTGTCACTTTACTCCTCACCTGGACACTGCTCTCAAATGATCTTGGAACACCTGCTGAATTAAGGCTGGCACGAAGCTGCAGAAAGCCAAGCTGGCTTTAAAAAAAAAAAAAAAAAGCCAGAAGCTTAAAAGCATATTAAATTGTCACAAATTATTTCCACTTTAGTAAGTTTTGAGGCCCAAAATCTGCCCCCCACCACCACCACCCTCGCCCCACACCACCACCACTACACAAACTGGCTGTGGCAGTGTTTGTGTGGACTGGCTGCAGCTTTCCTACACCTGATGTCCTTGGTAAGCCTGCTAAGCTTTTCAGAGCAGCTCTGTTCCTGTGTGTGTTTCCTATACCAGGAATCGACTCTGCACAGCTGTTGCTGTCAATCGCTTGTCTTAGGAGTTGTGACAGCTGACCCAGCTTGCTATTTTACCCATGCCTTCCAAGGAAGCTCTTCTTTGTAAGTCCAGCTAGCCCAGGGACATGAGCCTTGTTATTTGGCGCCCTTCTGTCAGTGTACAGGGGACTTGGAGTATATGGGTATTTTTCTTTACCATTTTATCCTGTGTGTGTGTGTGTGTGTGTGTGTGTGTGTGTGTGTGTGTGTATTCTTACCACTTATTTCACCCTCTCCTGGCCTACTTCAACACCCATAATTGGTCCATTTCAGCAGCTCTTGCTTCTCCCGGAAGCTCTCCACATACAGGTCAAGTTGTGCTGGTCAAAAAGTGTGTGCTCTCCAAATAAATAAATAAATAAATAAATAAATAAAACAGTCAGTCTCTAGTGGTCTGTGAAATGCAAATCCAAACTACACTGCAATTTCATCTCACCTCCCACTGGGAATTACTATCACTAAGAAAACAAATGATAACAAGTGCTGGTGAAGACATGGAGAGCAGAGATCAGAAACATTCTCGTACACTGAGAATGTAAAAGTAGGCCAGCTGCTATGGAAGCAAGTGTGGAAGTTCCTCAAAAGAGTTAAAATAGAACTATCACATGATTTACGTAAGTCACTTCTGCAAATGTACCCAAGGGAATTGTCTTAGTCACTGTCCTGTTGCTGTGAAGAGACACCATTACCAAAGTAACCATTATAAAAGGACGTTTAATTAGGGGCGCACTTGGAGCCTTAGTCCATTGTCATCATGGCAGGAGCACGGTGGCAGGCAGGCCTAGTGCTGGAAAAGTAGTAGAGAGCTATTAGCCTGATCTGCAAACAGATACTCTGGGCTTGCCTTGGGCTCCGCGGTATCCAGTGACACACTTCCTCCAATAAAGCCACACCTCCCAATCCTTCTAATCCTTACAGTGTCAATCCCTGGTGACTAAGCATTCAAATATATGAGCCTATGGGCATAAAATGTGTGTGTGTTTGAAAAAATATGTTTTTCTTTTTAAATGTTTCTTTTAATGATTTCTTTTTCTAGAAACTATAACTGGTTCTCTTAACTCTTGGGCCAGTCCTCCCACCCATCACCCACCCACCCCAGTTTCCAGCCCAGCCCCTTCAAATGTTTCTCTCAACCACGCCTCCCTCAGTTCCCCAACATTGTGTTTAAACAATCCCTTCTCCGTCGTTTTCCCAATAGTAGCAGCTCTAAACTATACCGGCTGTTGTAGCCTTGTCTGCTCAGCTCAGCTTCTCCTGGCTTTGCTGTCACCAGCTGTCTTGTGTTCTCACCCTGCTAGCTCAATTCACTTTCACCTGACTCCCATCTTCACTCTGCTCAATCTAGTTTCTTCTCTAGCCCTACTCAGTCTTCCTTCCTCCTGCACCAACTGTGCTTTCTGACCTGCCTCTTCTGCCAGCTGGTCCCTCCTCCTCCTCCTCAGCCTCTACTGGCTTTTTATATCTTCTCCTCTTCCCAGAAATCCAAGAGTTAACCAACACTGAAGGTCATAGGGTCAACTGGGGATCCCCTTTAAGGGCCAGGCACACGAAATCACACTACATATGGCGGGCTGTTCTTATTTAAACCACCATAGGAATCAAAATCAGCACCTCATCAAGGTAATGTTCATGTTTATTATGTTTACTCAATAGCCAAGCTATTGAACGAGTCAAGGCCTCCACCAACAGACACATAGATGAGGGAAATGCCTAACAATGGAGCATTATACAGTTGTAAAGGAAAACAGAATCATGCTGTTTCAGAAGAGTAGATGGAGCTGAGCAAAATAGAGAACATACTTTCATGTGGAGAATATAGATTTTTAAAAAGTGTGTGTGTGTGTGTGTGTGTGTGTGTGTGTGTGTGTGTAGTGAGAAGCGGGGCTGGGAGAAGAAGACAAGAAGGGCAATGAGAGTGAATGCCATCAAGGCTACAACATGTATAGTCACAATAAGCCAATACTTCGTACTACGAGTAGGCACTTAAGAATTCACCTCAAGGCTTGTAGATAGCTTATTTGACAAAGTGCTGGCCGTACAATCAGGAGGACCCATGTTTGATCCTCAGCACCCAGGTAAGAAATCTGAGCATGGTGGTTCGTGTTTGTAATCCCAGAACTGAGGTGGCGGAGACAGGCAGATGCTTGGGGCTTGCTCGACATTCAGCCAGTTGACGTTATGAGGGCAGGTCCCAGAGAGAAATTCTGTCTCAAAAAAATAAGATGGATCCTGAGGAATGATGCTGGATGTGGTTTCTGGCTTCCATATGTATACACACCTGCACACATGTGCACTCCTGTGCTCATACACACACACACACACACACACACACACACACACACACTAAATTTAAAAAAAATTAAATTTGACTTGTTCATAGTTTGTAATGGAGAAGGCTTTTATTTGATATCTTAAATACAGTATTATAATCTCTCACCTTTCAATCTACTCTGCCGTTGGCTACTTGCCTGAGTCCTCCAAATATTTTTTTTTCTGGGGTTGGTACTATATTAAATGTCAGTAGATGGCACTAGAGAGCCAGCAGATACAAAGGACTTTCCAATAGTTGGGATGCGAGGCTATGAGCCAGCTTTTGCAGTACCTTTCTCTTTGGGGTATATTCTTGGGCGCCGGCTCCTAAGCCCATGTGCTGCATCCTGTGACTAACAGCACCCCGTGGCACCGTGTGTAGTCAGCTTTATAGTAGAGTGCTTCCGGAGAGTTACTACTGAGGCTTCTGTTTCCACTGAACCCTGGCCAGCTGCGCAGGATTTGGGCCTGGGAGCAGGAGGCTCCGGATGTCCCTTGTATCGGCTAAGTCTTTGCCTCCTTTCCTTTTTGCTAGTGGCTGAGTTCTCCACAACTCCAATCCTGTTAATAATGATTAGATCCCAAACTTTTCCAGTTAAAGTTGTTGCCGAGTGTCTGACTTCTGATTAGATCCCGACGGATGCACAATGTGGCCTGTGTTGAAATGAGGCCATCCATATGCCTTTTCTCCTTAGGACCATTTACAGTTTACTGTGCTCACAGCGTAAAGAATAGCTGCGCGCCCCCCCCCCCCAGGTTTGCTTGAGAGGCCCTTTAATATCTGCCCCGCCCCCCTTTATCTCCTAGTCTCTCCTTTCAAGTCACAGTCCCTCTCTCCTCCTTCCTCCGTGGGGAGGAATCCTCTTCCCTCCCTTTTTATTTTGAGACGAAATCTCACTCTCTGTAGCCAGGGTACCTTGGATTTCACTGTCTAGTCCAGATTAGCTTCAACTCATGACTCGTCCCCCCTCAGATTTTCAAGCGCTGAGATTTCCGACGTGAGCCACCACACCCGCGTCTCCCCTCCCCTATCAGGCTTCGTTTTTAACCATCTTCCCCTTGGAGAAGCCATGGCCGGCTTCTGTTGAGTCTCTTCCTTTACTTACTTTCGGAGCCTGATACGGGCCCCTTCAGACCTTTCATTACTGTGATTTTATACATGTTCCTATAGTCTTTGAATTGATACCCATCCCTGCCTTCATGGGGCAAGGGACTGCGGTTTCCTTGGCCCCGTGGGCTGCAGGGTCTAACACCTCTTACAAAGCCTGCCCCTCTTGTCCTAGTCCCCTGTGATCTGCCCCCTCCCCCGGTCTATGCCTTGGTTTGCCACAAGATGGCACGCTGAGACACACTGGCGCTTGGGCTCCATAGAGGGGGAAAAACAAACAAACAAACAAACAAACAAAAAACCCCCAGGGGTTTAGGTTTAAAGCCTTGAGCCAGAAGAACATCCCTTTGAAGTACGGGAATCCAACGTCACAAATTTCTCTGAAAACGGCGTCTTCATCCTCCACTGCTTTCCCGACTGAGGAGCAGTTAGGAATACTAACAAGCAGGACAAAGGGAAAGACTCCCTGGGGACCCCGAGGGGGTGTTGCATTATTTAGAGTTTTAGGGAGTACACGAGGATTGTGGTTTGCAGGGAACCAGAATATGCGCCTGTGTCATGGCTGCTCCTCAGGCTTTGCTCTGAGTAAGTTCGGAGGGGGGGAGGGGGAGGTAGAGTAAGCGCCCAGGTTCCAAACTGGCCTCTGTCTGTCATTGTCAACAAAGTTTAACTAGGGCAGCCACGACTGCTGTGACCAGTGCAGACAGAGATCCCAGGATCCTCAAAGCTAGCAATACTTGCTGTTACAAAGTTTGGATGATCCTGGTCTAGATGAACAGAACCTGGTGGGAAGCCCTTATATCTGCTTAGTGTTTGTTTTGGCCACACTGCCAGGAAGATGACTTCTTTCCGAGAAGCGCACACTTGAGTAGGATGGTATGGATTGCGGAGGGCTCTTTGAGTTGTAATTCAGAGTTATGCTCAGGAATTGTGTACTTGGTGCACTGAATACTTTCAGGTATTTTGATTTTTTTATTTGTTTGTTTGTGGGTTTTTTGGTCAGGGTTTTTCTGTGTAGCCCTGGCTATCCAGGAACTGGGTAGACCGTTCTGACTTCGAACTCAAAGATCTGCCTTCCTCTGCCTTTGCTGGGGTTAAAGGAGTGAGCCACCTGGTAGCTGGTTTCCTCTTTTGCATGTGTGTGGGCGAGACCTGGAACTCTCTTTGTAGACCAGGCTGGCCTCGAACTCACAGTTATCCGTCTGCCTCTGCCTCCTGAGTGCTGGGACTAAAGGCGTGCGCCACCACAGCTTCTTCTTTTTATGGAAAGAACGAAGCCGATACAATGTGAACTCCTTGTAGTTTCTTAGCATGCTTTCCCAGAGCGGGGCTGTTTGACTAATTACTTCATTTATCAAGATGGAAATCAAAGGCCCAGTAGCTATTTACCTTTCATTCAGGAATATTCTTGGCACCGCTGTGCAGTCTAATTATGAGTGTGTGAGAGCTCAGGTTAGCCTCAGTCAGGACAGTGTTAACTCTGTAAGCTTTACATGGTCTGTTAGTATTCTGCTTCAGTCGGCCTACCTGTGATGTCACTGCTTATCTGCCATGGGGGCGTGGCCATGTCCAGGGCCGTATAAAAGGACAAACCTCCACACAGCGTTCTCTCTCTCTCTCTCTCTCTCTCTGTCACTGCCTCCTTCCCTCTCTCCTTCCCCTCCCTCCCTCCCTCCTCCTCCCTCTCCCTCTCCCCCCCCATACCCCCTCCCTGCTGGGCCCCTTGTCGCTCTGTGCCCCTGCTGGCTGTGTCCACTGGACCCTTTGTGGCTCCCTGACCTGCTGGCAGCAAACCAACTGGTCCTGTTGTGCTGCAGTGTGGCAGCCGCTGCCGCTGCCGCTGCCCCCCACCCTGGCCAGGACAGAATGGGTCAGTAGAAAGCCCATGGCCCCTGCCTCAGCTGTGCTTCCCGGCTGGCAGAGCCATTGTGCAGCCTTCTAGGGAACCCTGCCCCGGTGCTCACAGTCTGTCTCTCTCCCTCCTCTACCTGCTCTACTCTCTTGAAATTTCTCTCTCTCTGGGATAACCCCCCCCCCCTTTCCTTCTCCCCTCATGCTCACTTAATAAACCTCATATAATATAAGATCTGTTGCCTGGCATCTTATTATCTTATCATCTTATTTTCTTTTTATTAATTATAACACGGTCAAGTACAGCTCACATAGATCATCTTCCTGCCAAACCCTTTGAGGAAAGAGAGTGGCTGTTTCTTATAGGCTTCAAATTTTTTTTTTTTTTAATATTTAAAAAACTAGGGAAACAAGTTAATTATTAGAGCTCACATAGACAGTGTAGCTAGACCCTTTTTGGCTCTCCTTATTTAGGTAAATGATGGTTGTACCTTGTAGGAAGGTCTATGCCAGGGACAGAATTCTCAGCTCTCAGAGTATTGGTTTAAAACAAACAAACAGCCAAAATAACCTAGGTAGACTGTCTCTTTTCTTCTTAATGGTAATTTTTTTTTTTTTTTTTTTTTTGAGACAGGCTTTCTCTGTTTTTGCCTTGGCTGTCCTAGACTTGCTTTGTAAGCCAGACTGCCCTCAAGCTCACAGCAATCCACCTGTCTTTGCCTCCTGAGTGCTGGGACTAAAGGTGCGCACCACCACACCTGCTGGCCTTTCAGATATTCCTTTTATTTCAAAGTAACATTCGACTAGTACATTTCTGTTTGCCTAGGAAGGAAAGTGGACATAGGACAGTATCAAGAAACATTCTTGGTCGTATTTTCTTAGATTTCCCTTCAGACTATTGTAGTTAAATGCACTGAAATTACTATTTTATAGTCAGGTATGGTGGCTCATTCCTGTAACCCTGGCGCTAGGAGGCTAAGGCAAGAAGATCGTGAGTTTGAGGCCAGCCTTGACTAATTACCAAAACTCTATTAAAAAAAAAAAATGGGAGGCAGGCAGTAAGATAGCTCAGTGGGTAAAACGCTCTTGCCTCACAAGCCTGGAAACCAGAGTTCTGCATAAGCCAGGCAGCAGGAGGAGGGCTGCTCTCCAGGGCCCACGTAAACTTGGAAGGAGAGAGCCAGCTCTACAAAGTTGTCCTATGACCTTGTCTTAGTCACTGTTCTATTACTGTGAAGAAACACCATGACAATTCTTATAAAAGAAAGAATTTAACGAGGGCTGCCTCACAGTTTCAGAGGCTTAGTCCATTTTTGTCACGGAAGGAAGCATGGCAGCATGCAGGCCCACAGTGAAGGAAACACTGAGAGCTTTACATCCTGATCCAAGGCATGCGATTTTGAAATCTCAAAGCCCACTTCTAGAAGCCATGAGTCCTCCAACAAGGCCACACCTCCTAATCCTTCTAATCCTTTTAAATAGTGCCACTCCCTGGTGACCAAGCACTCAAATATGTGAGCCTATGAGGGTTGTTCTTATTTAAACCACCACAGACCTTCTCATGAATACCTCGACACATATCATACACCCACATACACACAATACAAACTGTAAGGATATCTTTATGAAGTCTTTTTTTTTTTTTTTTTTGTGCGTTTGTAACCTTAGCCAAAGTTATCTGTATTAATTTGAGATGTGAAACAAAAAGAAACAAAGAACCTGTGAGTTCAAGGTCATCTGGAGCTATATAGTGAATTCCAGGACACAAAAGCTACATGCTGAGTCCCTATCTCAAAAAAACACCCCCTCTCAAACAAAAACAAAAACAAACAAACAAACAAACAAACAAAAAACCAAAATAAAACAAAAACAAACCCCACAAAAGTGGAAAATCTCCTGACTTCCAGCATGAGCTCACAATTTCTCTGTGTGGCAGGAGGAGAGAGTGTCTGGTGGGATTGGGGAAGTTAAAGGAGCCTTAGCATTCGAAAAGAGTGAAAAAAAAAAAAAAAAGACTCCAGTAGTGATCAAACTGACAGAACAAATTGACTAGTTAACACCTTGTGGGTCTTTGCTTCTTGGGGACAATAGGCCATATGGCCAATGTTCAGCCATCTTGTCAGAGTCTGCACTTTTAAGTCTCTGTTTTTCCCAGAGCTTGCCTTTCACCAGAAACTAGCTGACCCTGCTGTGGGTCAGCAGTTAGATTAAAGACAGATAGGGATGGAGCAACCCTGTTATGGTTTAGCAGTTAGACTAGACAAAGATGGAGCCAGATGCCCTGTGTGGCAGGACATTATGACCCTGCCTAGAATTCCCTGTGTTTTGAGAAAAGCCTGCAGCTGGGTTGCTATAGCAACATGCTTCCCTGCCTTCTGACTTATAAAAGCTGCTGCCTGACTAATAAAGTTTGAGAGTTTGATCAATCAGACTTGCTCTCCTTCTTTGTGTCTTGCATTTTCAACAGGTGACCTTCCTCCCGAGTTTTAGTCGAACTTTGCAGGCAGGGGCATTTGCTTATGTAGGGTCAGATGCTACGGTTCACACATGGGAGAGTCATCTTCTGCGGTACTCAGAAAATAAGAATGTCTTAGCGGCCACGAGAAAGAGAGAAGAGATCCAGCTGGATGGTCACTTGCTAGCAGGAACCTAGCTGCTATTTGTGTAATGAGTGGCTCCCTAATATTTCACTTCCTGCAGCAAATCTGCCTGTTGAACATGCTATTTACCCCATTTTGGATGGCTTTCTTGTAGTTGTTCATGAGGTGGTCTGTGATCAGCTTCTTTACCTCTACTTTTGCAATGGTATTGATGACTGAAGACTCATTGCTGCAGTAGGTCATGGTGTTTTTTTTTTTCTTTCTTCTGTCTCTAAGCTCTCTAAGCTCATGAGACTCATTAATTATTATACAAATACCTAGGCCATATAGCTAGGCTGACTAGTTCATAACTTAACCCATTATACTAATCTACATTTTTCCATATGGGTAGTTACATGGGCTCAGGTACCATGCCTCTGACCTCCTCACATCTTGCAGGCTGACGCATGTGCCTGGCTCTATCCCAGAATCCTTTCTGCCTGCTAGATATCCCATCTTCTATTTCCTGCCTCAGTTATAAGGCCACCAGCTTTTTTGTTTGTTTGTTTGGGTTTTTGTTTTGTTTTGTGTTTTTTAAGACAGGGTTTCTCTGTGATAGCCTTGGCTGTCCTGGACTTCCTGGCTTTTTTACTGACTGACAGATGTTGTATCCATACAATACACAAGATATTTATTCTCTCAACAACTCATAATTGAGAAAGAGGGACATAGAAGGCTTCTGTGACACTCCCTACAACCACCCCACCTCACCACCTCCACTGCAAAAAGGAACAGCTTAGACAGAAAGCTGTCAAAGAGAACTCTTAAAAATTGTGATAATTTTGTAATAATAATTGTGTTATTAAGTATAGCTCTCCACAACTAATGGCTTCTGGGAGGTGGGGTGCAGGTGGGGAAGGACTCAGTTTTCTTTAAGGGGCTGGCCACTTGCTGTTTTTACCTTCCCTTTGGGTAGAATACAGTTCTTGGTAACAAGACACGAATATATTTGGCTTAAGAGTAACAGGTAATAGTCTGTCTGTTTGAACCTTTGCCATGCAACATACTCCACCAAAATTAGAGTGGTTTAGACAAACTATTTTCTGTAGTTTACAGTTCATTGGGTTGGCAGGGAAGTTCTGGTCCAGGTCATCTCTCACATAATCTTGGTCAGTGGTGGCCTCTCTCATGTGGGGTTATTGGCAGAGCCAGAGCCACAGTGTTCTTTGTGTAGTTTCTTGTCTTCAAATTGGCCCCTCTCAGTTGATTTACTTGGCATCTTAAGGATTGCAGGTTTGCTTTGTTACACGTCTGTTAATGTCTTGCTAGCCAAGTTAAGATCCATAGCCAAGTCTTCATGCAAGGCAATAAAGAGATCCCTTTTCATACCTTCCCTTCTCTTCTGACTTTCTATAGCGGCAGGGTTTTCTACGTAGCCCAGTTTGGCCCTCAAACTCCTAA
The DNA here is from genome assembly GCF_903995435.1 of Acomys russatus. Taxonomy (NCBI): domain Eukaryota; kingdom Metazoa; phylum Chordata; class Mammalia; order Rodentia; family Muridae; genus Acomys; species Acomys russatus. The sequence continues at coordinate 59,499,798 of NC_067138.1, forward strand.
TCCTGCCTCAGCCTCCTGAGGGCTGGTACCAGCACATAGGTGTCACCAAACCTGGCTTAGATTGATTTTCTTCTTTTGCTTTTACTTCTTTGTTTCCTTTCATTATTTTATTTTATTTATTTTTTGAGACAGGGTCTCACTATATAGCCCTGAAATTCACAGAGATCTGCCTACTTCATTTTCTTGAGTGTTGAGATTTGCTTTGTTTGGAGGGGCAGGGGAAAGCTACACAATTTTACTGCTAAGGAGTGTAGATACTGGGATTAAAAACAATATTATAACAATTTTTTTCCTTTAGGAGCCATTACTATGGGGTTTTTAGTTTTTGGAAGTGACATGTTATTTGGATTTTTTGTTCTTATTTTTATTTTATTTCTTTGTTGGGATTTGTGCATCTTGAGTAAGTTTGTTTGGCGAGGTAGGTTTGTTGTTGTTGTTGTGTTTTGTTTTGTTTGTCCCCTTCTTTCAGCTGAGGTGTTAACAATGTTCACAATGAGGTTAATTCACAGCAGGATTGGAATCTGGATTTCCTCTGTTTGGCTGGCATTTGAGGCTACAACCTCTATCCAGATCTTCTGTTTCTCTGCTGTGTTCTGCCGTCTTCAACAGTTTGTTCAAAGGGTCTTGAACAAGTTTTCCCTGTGAAAGACCCCCAAAGGGAGACCCTCACTCAAGCCTCGGGATGGTGCGCACCCAAAGACACACAAATGACCGTCTTGCTGTAAACGCATGAGGTAGTATATTGGTGGAGCTCCGGCTCGACACGTATCTCACGCAGGAGACAGAGGGGTCAACCCAGAAGCCCAGGGGTTTGGGGTTTATATGAACAAAGGTCGGGGGAGCGGGAAGTTTTGGCATGGCCACACACAATTGGTTGCTTCAAACATTTGAACATCAGCAAATTGCGTAGGCAGATCTGGGGTAAGGTCAGACTTAATCACACGGAACATTCCTTGGTTCCTGTTCTTCTGGGAACCCGAGGGTAGATGTTTATCTGACCTAAGGACACATCTGGTTAAACTCACACCTGGAACATTGTGTGTGGGCCTCAAGGGGGGATTAAGCAAACACCATAAGATCGGATGAAGGGTCTTGGCTCATTACTCACTTGGCCATGCCCGGTACCTGTTTCTCTCAGGAATTTGTCCTTGTGTACCCTCCCTAACTTTTACAGCCAGCCGGTCCCTGGAACACTCAATAGGCCTTTGTCTCTTAGCTCCGCATTCTTTGTGACTTATCATCTGGGACCTTGGGCTAGCATACCTGCCGACCTGCACTTATGAGTTAGAGAGCTGAGAGCTCTGCTGTTCTGGTTGCTTTAATGCTAATTAAAAATTCTCTCTCTCTCACCTGGAGCTATGGACTGGTCCCAGGTCTCAAGGGTGGGCATAGAAACTAGAGGGTCCCAGATAGATGAAGAAAGGGCTCCGGGACTTTGGGTCAAATATGGCTGGATCCCTGTGGGGATTGGGCTGAGACCAGGCCAGGCCCAAAGGGGAGGAGACAGGTTGAGAGAAAGAGGCTGCCCCCAAGAAAATGTGAGACTTAGGCAACCTGAATCCCTATGGTCGTTTTTTGTAATGTGCCACATTGTGCCTGTCTCATCGGCCTGTTCTGTGGTCTTTAACCACATGAGTTTTCTGACCCACTTCCATATGAATGGCCACATTTTCTATTTTGTAAGTCCTTTCTGTTCAGCCCGTGTTCTTTCTTGAGCTCAAACCAAACACACTTCCAGGAGGATTAAGGGAAAGGAAGAAAACAAAAGGCCCAAAGCCAACAACTCAATAGTTTGAGGGATTTTAAGAAGGCAGCCTTCCTTACTATTAATGGATTTAAAAATCAAGGATATGCATAGGAAGTATTCAACTCACAGAGGGGCAAGGGGAGGAGAGAAAGAGGAAGAGATAGAGATAGAGATAGAGATAGAGATAGCGATAGAGATAGAGATAGCGATAGAGATAGAGATAGAGATAGCGATAGAGATAGAGATAGCGATAGCGATAGCGATAGAGATAGAGATAGCGATAGAGATAGCGATAGCGATAGAGATAGAGATAGAGATAACTATAGAGATAGAGATAGCGATAGAAATAGCGATAGAGATAGAGATAGCGATAGCGATAGAGATAGCGATAGCGATAGAGATAGAGATAGCGATAGAGATAGAGATAGAGATAGCGATAGAGATAGAGATAGCGATAGAGATAGAGATAGCGAGAGAGATAGAGATAGAGATAGCGAGAGAGAGAGAGAGAGAGAGAGAGAGAGAGAGAGAGAGAGAGAGAGGTAGAGAGCTGTTGTTGTTGTTCCTTAGTTTTTCATTTAAGGATCAGAATATTTACTCGTTATTTGATTGGTGTTAAATCAGCATATGTAAAGAGAGCAGTTTACAGCTCTCAGGGTGCTCTGTGTCAGCTGTTCCATGCCTCCTTGGTTGTCTAGCCTCAAGGAATGACCTTGCCCTTTAAATGCCTGGACACTCATTGCACTGAACACTGGCACTGCACTGGACAAAAGTGGTTGTTACAAGTTGACTAAACCACCTTTGTTGTTTCCTGTCAGCTTTGTCTGCATCCTCAGCATTGCACGGTTCCAGGCTAACTTGGCTTAAAAATTCTCAGCAGACACTATACAGTATTTCTGTCTCTTCTCTGCTCACTGTAATTTAGCTTGTCTCCTCATCGCCACACACTCATGAAAACAAGAGAAAAATGTGATGAACTCTAGTGCTCCATCACCCAACTGCAACAATTATTAGCTATTTATTAATAAATTTATATACATTACACCAGCTTGTAGGTAAATTGAATATACATTTATAATGATGTTTATATGCACATATGTATATCTATCATGAACATTTTAGACCTAATAAAATGTTGCAATATCCTATCATGCATAGCTTCTATTCAGATTTTCTCACTTGTTTTAAAAATGTCTGTTTACAGTTGCTGTAAACACAGTTACACAGGAATTTCCTTCCTCCCCCTTCTCTTTAGCTGAAATTTCTCTTCTTCTCACCTTCTTCTTTGAAATACAACATTGACCATGGACTTAGAAGCCTACCCATGAGCAAATTAGAGGAGAGCATCCACAGCCCTAAGCCAGATGCATCAGATCTTGACTTGGGTGGATTACTTAAGAACACTATTATTTTATTTTTACTTAGTGTTTGTTTTTGTGTGCCTGTCTATGAGTGCATGTGTTCTACGGCATGCATATGGAGGTCAGAAACAGCTATCTGGAATCATTTCTTCCCACCCTGTGGGTCCTGGATACCCAACTCAGGTTATCAACAGGCGCCTTGACCGGAATCATTTCCCTGGCCTGGTGTAGATTACTTGTAATCCACGGGTTTAATTAAAAGTTTCCCACCCACTCTATCTTTCCTAGAAACTACTTTGGGGCTCACAGAGGAGCGTGTTCTTGTACTCATATGAATCTGTTTAGTATACTTTCAAAAAATGACGTAAGCAGACTTTCGGGAAATGAGGAATGGTGAAGTGTGAGTTCAAAAGGAGACTTAACTATAGCCTTTGAAAACAAGGGAAACCATTGGGGAAAGATTACGGATGCACCTGAAAGAAAAACTGGGCGTACAACTGAAAAGAAGCATGGTTTTGCTATGGTATTTAACTTTTAGAATAGGGGACACAAAACTTGCTATTGTGGCCAGCTTAATTACCTCATCATTCTTCTTCTGAGCAAGGTCAGGCTTTCCAGTTCATAACCATGAGGTTGTCAAGGTTGTCAGGCTGCCCTTACACTGAGGACACTGCGAGGACATTGTGGCAGTTTGTTCTCTCTACACAGCTCCTGGCACCTTCCAGCTAAATGCTGCTGCCAGGGTTCAAGTAATATCATCAAATTGCCCTTCATTAACGGTTGCTCAGAATAAGCCCAGCATTTCTTGGCTTGGCTTGCTCTCTGCCTGCCTCTCTGGATGCTTGGGGTTGTTTGTCTTTTCTGTCTGTGCCTTTGGGTACAGTGGTCTTGCCTCACTCATTGTACCTGCTTTGGAGTTCAACATCCTGTGTTCCACCTACATCTAAGTTGGGGAGCTTCTTTGTTAGTGAGCATGTTCTTTTCCTTTCAGCTGCTCATCCAGGTTGTGAACATTCATTCATTCATTCATTCATTCACTCATTCACTCATTCATGTGATTATTGGTTAAGACTGTATTCACAAAAAAAAAAAAAAAAAAAAAAAAAAAAAAAGACTGTATTCACCACTCAAACCAGAAACAATACAAAATAGGCAAATCATGGGCCCTTCAGACTGGGCTATGGTTGTTGGTGTTTTAGTTAGGGTTTCTATTATTATGATGAAGCACCATGACCAAAAAGCAAGTTATGCAGGAAAGGGTTTATTTGGCTTAAACTTACAGATCATAATCCATCATTGGAGGAAGTCAGGACAGGAACTCAAGCAGGGCAGGAACTGATGCAGAGGCCATGGAAGGTGCTGCTTATTGGCTTGCTTCAAGTGGCTTGTTCAGCCTGCTTTCTTTCTTTCTTTCTCTTTTTAAAATTTTATTTATTTATTATTTTGTATATAATGCACTGCCTGCAATACACCTTCAGGCCAGAAGAGGGTATCAGATCATGTTATAGACAGCTGTGAGCGACCATGTGGTTGCTGGGAATTGAACTCAGGACCTCTGGAAGAGCAGTTGGTACTCTTAATCTCTGAGCCATCTCTCCAGCCACCCTGATTTCTTATGGAACCCAGCCCAGGAATGGCATTACCCACCATGGGCTGGGCCCTGCTGCATTGATCACTAATTGAGAAAATGCCCTATAGCTGGATCTCATGAAGGCATTTCCTCAACTGAGGTTCTTTTCTCTGTGATGACTCTGGCTTATGTCACCTTGACACACAAAACCAGTCAGTACAACTGGGAGTCAGGGGGATGTCTGTGGTTGCATACTATGTAGGGGTCTCCATGATACCTCTTCTTGCCTCTTATCAGCCTTATGAGGATCACTGTCTGAATTTCCATCACAGGAGAAAAAGTAATAGGGGGGAAAAACAAACAACAGGTAAAGTTTTATGCCTGTTGCTCATGGTGGCCGATCATTGAGATCCCAGAACTTAGGGAGGTGATGTCAGTAGGAACAGAATTCAAGGCCAACCTTGGCTCTATGTATTCTGACTCAAAAACAAAACAAAAAGAAAGTCTTATACGACATTACAACTTTTAGGTTGAAAAACTTAGGGAAGACTAGACCTTTTTGTGCTTAGGTTTGATGAAGAACGAGCAGTCATGGATCAAGGCCGTGACTTAATGTAACAGGGCAAGACAGGGACTCAACAAGGTCTGTTTGTGCAGATTTCTTCTATCGTCACTGGATAGCAGTCCTTTCTCCTGGGCATGGGCAGGACTCTTTCTAGAATGAGTCATATCATCTTCTGTCAGACAAAGATAGGTCAGAGAATATCTTTATGGTGGCAATGGCTGGAGCAACAGGTTTAGTCTTTATGGCTTGATTTGGGGAAGGGGTTTAGCTTCAAAGATCACTTGGGAGAAGTGGAGTTCTGACGTCTGTAACTGCTGTGGGGAACTCTGAGGGATAGGAGATTGAGGGCAGGAGATGGTGAGAGAGAAACTGTGCCCCTTGAGGACTCCTGGATATATTTCAGTTCAAAGCACCAACATATGTTGTTAGGTTCAACATATGTTGAAATGCCATATATTGTATTGTTTTTGGAGTCGCAAAACCAGCTCATATCCAACATACAACAAGAACTCGAGATATAGATTTTTAATGTGTGCTACCAGCAATTAAACCTAGAGCTTTGCATGTGCTAGGCAGATATATTGCCTCTCCAGCCTCAAAATGTATTTCAACAAATACTTAATCAATAATTAATGGCAGCTCACAACTGTCTATAACTCCAGTTCTAGGGAATTTAATGTCCTCTTCTGGCCTCTATGGGCCCCAGTCACACACACAGCTCACATGAAAACATGCAGGCAAAACATGCATAACATAAAAAATTAATACTTTAAAGAACTAAATCTCATAAACGTCTGTGACTAATTTACATGTATATTTCATCCTTATTCTTTGTACTAGCTGTAGTCTATAATGTTAGTGAACACTGAATTAGTCAACATGGAGCTACTGTTCTCAGAGGAAATACAGGGTTAGGCTAGTGGTCTTTAGCAGCACATTTTCTTTTTTCAAGTCATCCTGTAATTAATTTTTCTGTGCTTCCCAGACATTTTATCTAATATTGTTGTTGATTTGTTAACATTGGTCAAACTCATAGAAGAAACATTATACCATAAGCCTAATGGGGGCTAATCACATGCATATACAGACAGACAGACACGTACAGACAGACACATACAGATAGTCTTAGTTACTCTTCTATTGCTGTGGTAAGATCAAGGCAACTTGTAGACAAATGGATTTTATTTGGGGCTCATAGTTTCAGAGGGTTAGAGTCCATGTCCATCAGGGCACTGAGCATGGACGGCATCAGGCAGGCAGGCTGAGGACTTCTTGAGACAACCACAAGGCAGAGAATGAGAGGGACTGGAAATGGTGGAAGTCTTTTGACACTCCGAAGTCTGCCCCTAGCGACACACCCCCTCCAACTAGGCCCTACCTCCAAATCCTTCCCAAATAGTTCTACCAACTGGAGACTAAATATTCAAACTTGTGAGCCCATGGGGGATATGCTCATTTAGAACACACACACACACACACACACACACACACACACACACACACACACACACACACACTCTCGCCAAGAATAAAAACCTTCATTTTTCATGACTTCCACATTTGCAAATTCACCTATTTGTGGTAATCCAGGACATGGCCCTTCTGCAGTTGCTCTCAAGATATGGCAAGACATGGGAGCAAACAAATGATATGGGTTTGAGGTTGGGCTGTTCTGTTTTGTTTCGTTTCATTTTGTTTTGAGACAGGAATCCCACAGCACAGCTCAGGCTGGTTTAGAGCCCACTACAAAGCCTACACAGGCCTCAGCCTTGCCTCCACTTCCTAGATGCTGATGTTCTGGTGTGAGTTTGTGCATGTCTGTGGGTAGGTATGCACACATGAGTGTAGGTGCCTGCAGAGGCCAGAGGTGCTGGATCTCCTGTAGCTGGAGTTCCAGGTGATTGTACACTGCTGTGAGTGGGTGCTGGGGACTGACCCCCAGGACCTCGGCAGGAGCAATATGTGCTCTGAGCCCTGGAGCCATCTCTGCAGCCTCTTGTTAATATCGTGTGTGCAACTGTGGCCTTGGTGACAAATTGCGTGCATGTCATCAAATACTATAAAATTAATTTCAGATAATGTTCCCCAGGACAGTCTTAAAATGTGTGTATATTCTGGAACATCAGGAGTCTCTGCAATATAAGTTTGAGAAATGCTGCTGTAAGAACAGAGACTAAATTCTACATCCATCTTGCAGCTGAGTGAGCAATTTGCCTGTCTCTTGTTACTCTGCCTTTTCAAGTTCTTATGTTCTGTTTATTGTGTCTCATTGAATAGTGTCCAATTTTATCCTTTTGATGGGGCTTTTGTAGGACTTTGTAGGACTTTTGCAAGAGAAGATTAATTATTGATTTTATATACATGACTAAGCAAAACTAGGGTTGTCCCACCAGGCTGGCAAAAATAGCGTTCATCTTTGAAGGTTCTTTTCTTCTCCATCTCTTTCTCTTTCTCCCCTTCCTCCTTATTTTTGAGACAATGTCTCTCTAGGAAGTCTTGGCTGACCTGGAACTTACTAGGTAGCCCCGGCTGGCCTTGAACTCATAGAGATCTGCCTGCTTCGGCCTCCAAGCCCAAAGGTGTGTGCCACCACACCCAGATCTGGAGATGCTTCTTGTGGGAGGTCCTGTTCTGTTCAAACCCGCCAATCAGCTTTTGCAAGCGGAATTCTGCCTCCACCATAGCCTGTCTCTAGACATTTAACAAGAGCTTAGCTTGGCAACGGCTATGGGCTGTCCTCAGTGTAAATTATTTCAATCAGATGTTCTTTTGGAGGCATTGACAGTGCCTGTGCTGTCAGTGCCTCATCATAAACATCATGTGCATGTTAAACACCAGGGCTATTTCTAGTCTCAGTAAAACAGACCCCAGGGAGCTGACATGTTTCTCAGTTGAAAAGACCCCACTACAGCAGGTGCCTCACACTGTCTCATTTTTAAATGTCATGTCTAAGCATGTCAAAATATTATTTGATTGAAAAACCCAATAGTTGATGCATTATAATTTTATCTTGCAAAAGATTTTCAAAGAAGATGTATATGATATTTTCTCTTTGTGACTAATATTCTCCCTGCTCCAGTGTTTTTTCTTTTAAACTTATAAATAAACACACATACACATACACACACATCTGCCGTTTGCCTTGGGGCTTCTTGATCACTGGTCTTCTGTTTGGTAAAATATATGAAAAAGCAATTTGGAAGGACAAGTGTAGATGCCATTGGCTGTGATATGAGTTTGTGCTGAATTAGCAAACTCAGAGACAGAGATATTGATCTTCAACGTTATCCTACCTGATTGGTTAAAAAATAATGAAGACGCTCTTTGGCCTCGGCGGCAGAAGCAAGATGATGAAAGGGTCGTCATCCTTTGGGAAGTGTCGCAATAAGACGCACACGTTGTGCCGCCGCTGTGGCTCCAAGGCCTACCACCTTCAGAAGTCGACCTGTGGCAAATGTGGCTACCCTGCCAAGCGCAAGAGAAAGTATAACTGGAGACACCTAAAAATTGTCCACAGAACGTTCAGACATGGATTCCGTGAAGGGACAACGCCTAAACCCAAGAGGGCAGCTGTTGCAGCATCCAGTTCATCTTGAAGATTTCAAGCAGTCATAAAATAAATGCTCTGGTTTCAAAAAAAAAAAAAAATGTAGAAGAATACCTACCTGGAGAAGGGTTTAAGAAAATGTGCATTTTCATATGGCGCGTGGAAAACATAATTGGATTCTCTTATTCAGAAGGAAACTTAGACTGTATCACAGATCCATTTCCATCTGTCAATTTTACTTGCAGTATTTTATCAAGAAGAAATTAGGAAAAATGTGCATGGGTAGTTAAAGAGTTGCTTGTGGCAGTTTTAAGCTGGGAAGCGTGCATCTATGCAGTCACATAGTATACTTATTTCTATCCTTTTAAAGCGTTTCCTCAGTCCAGGCACTGTACTAAGCAGATGCAGTAGCTTTCACATCAATAACTGAGGCTGAGTGTGATGGTATAAGCCAAGAAAAGGCAGGGGCAGATCTTTGAGTTTGAGGCTAACCTGCTACACATGGAGTTCCATACCAGTCAAGGCTACATACTAAGAACATACCTCAAACAAAATCAATACTCAAAAGCTGCATAGAAAGGATGTGATGTGTAATTTGTTTTTTTCTGACATAACATTTTGATTGATTATTTTGGAATTTTACATCATGTACCTCTAGTGCACTCACTTCCTAGTCATCCAGGTCTGCTGCTCAACCTGCTCGTCTCTCCCCAGAAGAAGGAAGAAAAGGAGGAAGAGGAGGGAGAAGAAGAAAGAAGGAAGAAAAAAAAGAGGGAGAAGGAGGAAGAGGAAAAAAAAGAAGGAAAAGAAAAACAGTTCAGCTTGTGTTGCCCATGTATTCACTGGAGCATGGTCAAACTCCCAGTGGCCAGCCCTGTGAAGAAACCGAGTCCCTCCCCACCTGCATACCCACTGTGTGTGCCATTGATTGTGGAGCACTACACTTCAGTGTCCTTATCACAATTTTTTAGAGTTCTCTTTGGTGGTTTCCTGTCTAGGCTGTTACTTTTTTGGGACAGGTTGGGTAGGTGAGTGTCTTAGGTAGTTAGGGTCTCCATTTGCTGTCAAGAGACACCATGACTATGGCAACTCGTATAAAAGAAGACATTTAATTAGGGCTGCCTTACATTTCAGAAGTTTAGTCCATTGTCATCATGGTGAGAGGCATGGAAGTGTCTAGGCAGACATGGTGCTGGAGAAGGAGCTGAGAGTTCTGTATCTTGATCTGAAGGCAGCAAGGGGACCGTCTCAACACTGGGTATAGCTTAAGCACAAAAGACCTTAAAGCCACACCTACTCAAACAAGGCCACACCTCCTAATAGTGCCACTCCCTCTGAGCCAAGCATTCAAATAGTGCCACTCCCTCTGAGCCAAGCATTCAAACACATGAGTCTATGGGGTTATCCAAACCACCGAATTCCACTCTCTGGATCCCATAGGCGTGTAGCCATAACAAAATGCAAAATGCATTTAGTACAACTTCACAAGTCTCCATAGTCTATCACAGTTTCAACAATGCTTAAAAGTCCAAAGTTCAAAGTCTCTTCTGAGATTCATGCAACCTCTTATCTGTAATCCCCTATAAAAATCAAAATTAAAAAGACAGGTTGTGGAGGTACGCTGAGTGGATATAACAACTGTCAATAAAGCGCTGTTTAGCCAATCAGCTGGGCAGAAGGACAGGGAGCGGAAGGCGGGACCTCCTGGAGGGGAGTGAGAAGGTTTATCAGTTGAAGAGAGAGATGGTTGACTCGGAGGAAGACAAAGGGAAAATGGCCGGACGAGCATCTAAGTGGCAAATGCTTGGGGAATATGTATTATATATCAGTTTACAGTAATTTGTTTACCATAGTTTAGGAGTAGATTTGTATTAGTTTAGATTCTGCCCAGCATAGAGCTGACAGCCTAAAAGTGCGCTTTAGACTCTGTGTCTTCTTCAGACTCTGTATCATTTATTAGCTACCATAGGCCGAACCAATACAATTCTATTGTAACAGCAGGTCACATACTTTCAACACAGGATATACATTACTGTTCCAAAATGGAAGGGAGCATGGTGAACAAAGCAAGACGGAAAAGCAGCAGGGAAAATTGCAAGCTGTGCATCTCCCTGTGTGATGTCAAAATGCTCTTCGAATCTCCAACTCCTTTCAGCTTTGTTGACTATAACATACTTCTTTCTCTTGCCTGGATCCTCCACTCGCTGTTAACACCTTTCCTCGCCAGGTATCCCCATGGCTCTGGACTAACCTCCTGGTGTCTCCAAGGCAATCCTGGCTTCACTTTCACAGCTTCACACAATGGCCTCTCTGGGCCTCCAGGCAGCACCACCCCTGGCACATGCCTGGCCTCAGCTGCTTTCCTTAGTCTGGGAGGGAGATTTGACAACCTCTATCTTCTCTCCTTGACTCTATAGCCAGAACCATGTGGCTGCCAAGTTCTGCTGCTTGCTGGGGCTGGACCATGGCCCTCTCTTTCAATTGCAACTTCACCAGCTTTCTGCTTTCCATGGTTTCCTCCTATGCCTAAGGCTTAGCTGTCCTGGAACTTGCTCTGTAGACCAGGCTGCCCTTGAACTCAGAGATCTGCATGCCTCTATCTTTTGAGTGCTGGGATTAAAGGCGTGTACCACTCTGACTGGACCTAAACTTTTCTTTAATTCCTTTTCACAAGATGGAAGCTCAACTGGGTGGGATCTTGCCCTGGGGTCACCACTCCCTTAATTCTAAGTATGTATTAGAGAGATGGGAGAAAAAGGGAAGAGGAATGGTTTGAGCACTATGAAGAGAGGCAGAACTGAAGATGAGATGGGAGAGAAATAGCCTGAAGGGAGTAGCCTGCCTGGTCACTTGATAAAGTATCGGCCCATGTGGTTATGACTGGGTCTGCGGCTGTGCAGCATCCAGGGTCTGTACCAATGTCCATGGCTTATATTACTACCAAAGGCCATGCAGACATGCCTGGTCTAGGCTGCTGCCTGGGACTATGTTGATGTCCAAGGGCTGTAGAGAACTGGCCCTGTCCATCATTGGCTGCAGCACTTCGGAGAGCAGTCCCTATACCACACCTGCGTAGCACAGTAGAGCTGACCCTGATGGCCAGGGCATGGGTGAGCTGGCCCCAAGACTGTGAGCACAGCAGAGCTTGCCCCATCTGATGGGAGTTGGTGTGGGTGCAGGAGAGAAGCCACTACCCGTGGCAGGCAGGAGAGAGTGATCCCAAGGTCATGAGAGCCAGTAAGCTGGACCCATCCCTCACTGGCTGTAGTTCTGGAGAGTGGGCCCGGAACCTCACCTGTGGAGCTCAGCAGAGCTGGCGCTAGTGGTGGGAGGGTAGGGGGAGTTGCTGGTGAGCCAGCCCTGAGCTAGACCTGCTTCTTGTTAGCTGTGGCATTGGGTGAGCTAGCTGGAGCAGTGCTGGAGAGCTTGCTCTGGTAGTGTGGATGTGGGAGAATTGGTAGGCTGGCCAACTCAGCTAACACTCAACCCCAGATCCATAGCTTTGATTTAGCCCACTTCAACATTGACCCTTTCTATGAACTCCTAGAGGGGTGAGGGGCCAGTCCTAAAGATCCAAAGCTGCACTATCTCCATGACACAGGCCAACAACAGGATATTTGAGGGGATTCCTGATGAGATTCTAGTATTGCTAGTGTAGCAGAAGCCAGAGGCTTGGAACCAGACCAATGACTCATTGTAATGAACATGTGCAAGTAAAGATGTGTGGACAAATGGGTACACCGTATGACACACTGTGACACACTGAAGCTTCCGTGATGAGATGGTTTTGTTTTCTTTTATTCTTTTTTTAAGTTATAATTTTTAATATTTTGGGGGGAGGGTTGCAAGAGTGGATGTGGGATACTAAGGCATCAGGAGACGAGTGGGCCTGGGGTGCATGATGGGAAATTCACAAAGATAAAAAAAGAAAAAAAAAAGTTTCCTTGCTCTTTACAGTCAGCAGGAGCTGGGATCGTGGATTTCTACAAGGTCTTTTGTGTCAGCATGTGCTGTGGACCTCTGCGTGGTGTCCAGTGGCTGTGCAGACCAGAGACACCAACATGGGCTTCCTGTGGTAGCACAGAATAAAGACATCTATCTGGCCTCCCGTGGCAGCCCACAGCTGGAATAGCCACATGATGCTTCAACACAGCCTGGGTTAGTGGACCACAGACAACTACATGGCCTCCGGGGGCAGCGTACGTTCTAGAGATCTTTCAAGGAGGTCCAATCCAGAAAACAAACTGTTCTTCATCTTGGACATCCTGTCATTGCTCAGAACCAGGGCAAATTACGCAGGGGCTGTGTCTGCACAAGCTCCATGCTGCTGCACACCTCCCTGTCAGCCCTACTCAGCAATGACATGTTCCCCCATCCACCACAGCCTTTTCTAATGCCTGTCACAGCCATTGTGCTTCTAGTTGTCCCTTTCTTCACTGCATACCCAACACTTCATCTTGCCCACCTCTCTGTCACATATTTGTTCATTGTAGTGGCATTGGAAACAGCAGTGTGTCACACAGTATCATTGCCACACACACAGACCTGAACGCCTTCACATAGACATATTCACTGCAATGAGTGGTTGGTCTGGTTCAAGGTTTCTGGTTTCAACTGAAGTGTAATTTGTTAAAGGCCACACAGTTAAGCATGTACAAATCTTATTCTTGTTGTAATGTTAATGTTGTAAATATCCTGCATCCTGAAGACGTGTGTATAGTGATATAAAGAAATATGCTGCTACATTAAAAATGGTTGTTTTTTTTTTCTTCTAATAGATACAAGAGTATTTAGACTTTCTGCTGAACCATCGTTTTCCAGGAATGAGTTTGTTTCATTTATCACTTACAAATTCATTGACAGAAGTTGTTAATATCTCATTATGGTTGAATATTTCTAGAACCTCTATGCTTTTTATGCCCAGATTTTGCTTTTTAATTTTAGTTTATTGCTTTATGTGTTAAAATTTTAGCCATTGAGAATTTCATAGGTGTATGAAATTCCCCTTCCAGCCCTCCTAACTTCACATCTCCTGCTCCTTTCCCTACCCCAGCAGATCATTAAGGGCTGTTCAGGTAAGCAGCAGTGTGGGCCTTGGCTACTAAGGCTATGCGGTGTGACTTCGTTGTATTCCTTGGCTTCTGAATGCCAGGATACCTTTGCCATCTGAGCTGTAGTGCTTATAATGGGGTCATGCAGTGGACTGCAGGCAACCCACCAGTGGCCACACCCTCCAAAGAAAAAAAGATGTCTTCCCCTTTGCAGTCATCAACTGCCAGTAGCTCCTCCTGTAGGGGCAGGGCCTTGTGAATCCCTCCCCATTCGTGGGGCAGGGCCTGTGAATCCCTCCCCATTGGTTGTATGGGTTACTGGTTGGCTTGATCTGTGCTTGATCTGTAGCCACAGATGTTAATCTTTCTCTATTAGTTTTGATTTCTCTCTGGGGGTGGATGAGGTTTGTTAATTTCATCTGGGCTTTCAGAGAATGATCTTTTTTCTATGTTGTCACCTCACATTAAGGTTAGCTTGTATTTGTTAAATTTCTGACAGCATCTGTATCATTTCCTCTTTCTGTGGATTTGATTTGATACCCCCTTCTCATTCTAACTCCGTACGATGAGCGCTAAGACATCTGATACATTTAACATCTCTCATTTTCCTAATATGTTACAACCATAACCCTTCTTGATGAGACATTAGTTTTTGTTGGGATTCAGACCCAGGACAAGTGATTGAGGTGCCTATTTAGCACACCAAAGAGGACGTTGGCCTCCGGGTTCTCCCAGCATCCTTCAGTCCTTACCTGAACTTTTCAGGCCAGGGGCTTCCTCTCACCCAGAGGTTTTTCACAATATAATCCAGACATTTTGGTTCCCTCTCTCTCTCCCCATTTCTCTCTTTCTCTGTGTGTGTGCACGCTCTTCTCACCGTTTCTCTGTCTCCCAATATGCATGACTTCCCTGGCCTCGTTCCTTCAGACCAGTGAACCCCCCAGAGAGCTACCTAAATAAACCTGCCTTTACTTTAATCTGGCTTGAATTGGCTTATTTTGTTGGCAGAGACAACCTATCACCTGTAAAAATGGATATGGAACTTTAAAAATATTGCTGTTCCAGGTAGTTTTCACTTCCATGATCTTTTTAAATTCACGAGCACTTACTTGCTTTATTTATTTATTATTTAAAATATTTTATTTTTATTTTATGTATATGAGTGTTTTGTCTGAATTTATGTATATATATATCCCATGTGTACCTGGTGTCACTGAGGCTAGATGAGGGTGTTGAATCCCCTGGACTGGAATTACAGTCAGTTGTGAGTTGTCATATTCTTGAGAGTGCAACCTGGGCACTCTGTAAGAGCAGCCAGTGCCTTAACCACTGTGCTATCTCTAGATCCTTGTATCGTTTTATGTTTTAAGGCAAAGTCTCACTCTGTAGCCTGGTCTGGTCTGGAACTTACTATGTAGGTCGTACTGGCCTTGAACTCACAACAATCTGCCTGTCCCCGGCTCTTCAGTCCTGGAATCACAGGTGTAAGTCACCATGCCTGGTTTCCCGGGCAGCTCACAAAAGTACTTGGTCAACTTTCAAATATGAGGGTTCTTTGGCTATCTTTTCTTGGTATTAATTATGGCCTTAATTGAAATTTAGTCAAGACACAAACCTCTGAGCTTAGTCGAAATTTGATTTTTAGCTCAAATGTCAGGCAATTTGTTAGATACATGATGCTATTTTAAAATAATGCATATTTGGTGCTGGAGAAATAGCTGAGTCAGTAAGTGCTTGCCTTTTAAGCATGAAGGCCTTGAATTTGACCTTCAGAACCACATTAAAAAGGAAACTAGTGGGCTGGAAAGATGGATTAGTGGTTAAGAGCACTGGCTGCTCTTCCAGAGGTCCTGAGTTCAAGTCCCAGTAACCACATGGTGCCTCACAACCATCTGTAATGCTATCTGATACCCTCTTCTATCGTGCAGGTGTACATGCAGATAGAACATTCATATACATAAAATAAAAAAAGTAAATCTTAAAAAGAATAAAGGAAACTAGATGTGGTATCACATGCTTGCAATGGGCAGATCTCTTGGGGCCTGAGGAGCTGACTTAGCACACTTGCTGAGTTCCCAGGCCAGCAAGACTCTGTCTCTGTCTCAGACAACACGTGAGGTTGTCCTCTGGCTGCCGTACTTGTATGTGTATGTGCATGTATGCACATTTCCACATGCACACACACACATATGCACACGTACAGGGAGAGATAGAGAGAGAGAGAGGAGAGAGGGAGAGGAGAGAGAGGGAAGAGAGAGAGGGGAAAGAGAGAGGAAGGAGACAAAGGAGAGAGAGGAGGGGAAGAGATAAGAGAGATTGAGATAGTGTTCTTTGATTGATGCAAACTCTACATCATCTTTTTTTCAAGTATTTCCTTTTCTATTTGATGAAATTTCCATCTTTGTTTCTAGCAATACTTCCAGTCTTAAAGATTGCTTTGTCTTAAAGGGAAGGTTCATTGGCTTTTCTTGTTTATTGTTGACATGGTAAATATTAATTTTTCCATCTATTTATTTTCAACTTCATTTGCTTAAAGCTTCTTTGGGACTGAGATATTTATGTTTTTATTCCCCCCCCCCATTTTAAGACATCGTCACATGATCAGTCTGGCCGCAGACTCACCACATTGCCAATCGTCCTGTCACCAACCTCTAAGTCCTGGGAATTACAGCCATACCCCACCACACCCAGTTTATGCAGTCCTGAGGTCTGAACCCAGACCTTTGCACTTTGTGCACTCAAGGCAAGCATTGTACCAAATGGGTTAAGTCCCCAGTCATCTTTACTTTGAGACAAAGTCTCACTAGACTGCTCAAAGTGACCTTGAATTTAAGATCCTGTTGTTTCCATCTCCAGAGCAGATGGGATCACAGACCTGGACCACCAGGCCCGATGGATGCAAGGATGCAACGTGCAGTTTCCATCCCACCATTCTGTATTCACTGTATGCTACATCTCAGTGTTTCTTTCTGAAAACATTTTCCTCTTTCACAGGTTCTCTCTTATAGCTGTACCTATACTGGCATTGTTTCTGATGATCAGCACTGCTCTAGTTATTTTGATATTAGAAGTCTTTGGCCTTAAAGTTTGAAGGGCATTTTCAGTGGACACAGAATTCTTTGTTGTGAGTTACTTTCTTTCAGCCCTTTGAAGATATTTCTTTGATTTACTGCTCTTTGCTCCTGTTGAGAAGTCAGCTGGTGTTTTACTGCCATTCTTCCCAAGCAAGTGTGACTGTCCCTTGTAGTATGTGGAGAGATCGGTTCCAGGATCCCCACAGATACCAAGACCTGCAGTGTTTAAGTCTCATATATATTTTCTCTGTAGTAGTTGCATATAACCTCCACACATTGGCCTGTATGTGTGCTGAGGAATACAATGTCAACGCTGTATAGTGTATTGCCACAATGTATCTTGTGCTTGGTCAGAGCAGATTAGTCAAACCTGGGCATGTGGGGCATTTGAATAGGGAGGGATGACTATAGATTTTATGATTTCCTTTGTCATTGTTACTCAGCAGCCAGACTATAACATGCTTGTGTATTTATTGTTTTTTGTTTGCTCTTTTTAGAGTTTGTTGTACTTTCTGGTGTTTTTGGAAAAGCTCTTGGCATTGTTTCTTCAAATATTTCTGCCTTATCTTCTCCTCCTTTTTATTTTCTTGAGCTACTTTGTCTTCTGCTATGTATGTGCTTTTGCTGTTCCTGGGTCTTTCCATTATTCTGAGTCTGTATTCTTCAGCCCACATATTTTCTTTGATGTTTTACTTTAGGGATCATCTATTTTTAGGTTGTATCTCATCTAATCTTTTTTTTTAATTAAAAATTCCTTAATTTTTTTTTTATTCCTGGCATCACTACCACAATTTACAGGGCAATATACCTGATGTAATGAAAAGAAAAAGACAAAGACGAAGCTACAACTGCTAAAAGACCTCAGGAATGTGCATCTAATTGACACTACACTGCGTTAGTCAATAGCTGCACTTTTTGCAGACTGTGGCTGTGACGTTCTGAACAAGAAGGGTTCCCTGTTTAAGCTGCAGTAACTTTTTTGACTATGGATTATCATTCCTTCTGAGGCAGAATTTTACAGTTCCTCTAATGCATTTGGGATGACTACAGCTTTCCTGACAACTCCTCGCTCTCTCTCCTGCTAAGAACTGTAGCCTTTTTCTGCTTTTTTTTCTTTGAACCTTCTGCTACCATATCTGCCACTTCTACCACCAGATCTATAGCCACCATCATAGGGACTGCCTGAGCTTTTCCCACCAAAACTGCTCCCCTTCGTGGGTCCATAATTTGATTGCTGTTGTCCACTGTAATTTCCAAAGTCATAGTTACCACCGCTGCCATAGTTACCTCCATCAAAATTTTCTCCTTTGTTGTAACCATCATATATCCTCCTCCTCCTCCAACACCATATTCATCACCTTGGTTTCCTAATCCTGGTCCACCACCACCATAGCCTCCTCTGCTACTGTAACCAGGACCTCCACCATAGTTGCCACAATCACCTCCAAATCCATAATACCCACCATCACCACCTCCATAACTACCTCTGCTGCTACCACCTCCACCACCATAGCCTCCTCTTCCACCGAAGTTTCCATCATGACCAAAGTTACCTCCACCACCTCCAAAGTTTCCACCATGACCCATAAAGTTGCCACCTCCACCTCCATGACCTCTCTGTGACATAGCATACTGCATCTCTTGTTTAGAAAGAACCTTTTCCACTTCACAATTATGCCCATTAATAGTGTGGTATTCCTGAACAACAATTTTATCAACTGTGTTATGATCATCAAAAGTTACAAAAACAAATTTTTTTCCCACTCTGCCTGTCTTCCACAACTTCCATGGTTTCAATCTTGCCATACTTTTCAAAGTAGTCTCTCAGATTAATTCTTCTGTATCATCTTTACTACCACCAATAAAAATGTTTATCATCGTTAAATGGGTGTCAGACTTTACAGAATCGTCTCTAGAAACAGCTCTCTTTGGTTCCACCACATGCCCATCAACTTTGTGTGGCTGAACACACATTCCCACACCCACCACTTCAATACAAGAGTAGGCCACAAAACCAAAGCCCTTGGAACGTTTTGTTTGAGGCTTTCATTACCACACAGTCTGTAAGTGTGCCCCATTTCTCAAAATGTTCTGTCAAGCTATTATCTATGGTTTCAAAGCTCAGACCACCCACCAACAGCTTCCTCGGCTGTTCTGATTCCTTTGGATCATGGCCTCCATTTTGAGTCCAGACTTGCCTCTTCCAACACAAATTCAATATCTCATCTAATGTTTTTATTAACTCATCTTTCATGTTTCACCTTGCCATGTGTTGTCTTTCAGATCTAGACTTTCTATTTAACTTATTTCCTGACTTCCAAATCAATTCTCTGCCTTCTTTTAGTTGACTGACAGGTAATATTGATTCTTTGTATTGCCTTTGATTCTTCAGTATTTAAATCTCTTTTAAATTTGTTTTTATTGGTTTTTCCCTTGATTTTCAGGCAGATATTCTCCTTATAATTGCCTTTTAATAGCCTTCTCAGGAGAATGACCATATGGCATTAGTGGTGACAATATTGATTTTAAAAAAACATTTATTTATTTATTATATATAAAGTGCTCTGCCTGCATGTACACCAGCACACCAGAAGAGGGCAACAGATCTCATTACAGATGGTTGTGAGCCACCATGTGGTTGCTGGGAATTGAACTCAGGACCTCTGGAAGAGCAGGCAGTGGTCTTAACCTCTGAGCCATCTCTCCAGCTCCAATATTGATTTTTAATGTTGCTAGGTTCTGAAGGCTTGAAGGCCTTTGATAATAACTCCTCACACTGATAAGCTCATGGAAAAGATGAATGTCCAGGTTCACATTAATACTGCAATAATCATAGGCATCTTCATCAAATTCATGATAGTATATAAGGAAATCACATATTAATTAACAATTGCCTGTTTAAAAAAAAAAAGGAAGAATCCTAAAATACTTGATATCTAGGTAATCTTAAGTCGATGAAAATAGGAACTAATAGTGGGTTCCTTCTCTAAAGTAAGCAGGTGGGTGGGTGCAAGTGAAGGTGGGTGCAAGGGAGAATGGTCCTAGTCTCATGATGGAGATTCTGTAGACTTTTCATGCTAAAGCCTGCCTGCCACAAAGCTATGTCTGTTGTGTACTGAATAAATACATTCACATCGAGAGGGAAGGTACATCTCCAGAACTGTGTCGATCAGTTGCCACATCACAGATAACCGCAGAGGGTGCAAGTGCACGGATGTCTCATTAAGGAATGCATCATCAATTTTACTTCCTCCTGAATTCACTTGACTAAGAGCGAGCCCGGTTTGAACTCTCTACCTCTCTCCTTGTGTCTTCTGTGTGTCTGGAGTTCGTGGTTGCTGGCCTGTCTGTGATCTGTCTGCCATGTGTGTCTGTGCCTGATGCCTGTGAGCTGTGTGTGTCTGGTCTGGTCCTGTGTGTGTTCCTAGCAAAGGGATTTGCTCTGCACTTGTTGATCAGCACAGAAAGCATGGCAGAGAAAGGATGGATGACTTCGTCACAGAAATCTTTCGAAGTTTTCAAGGGAAGAAGTCCCTTTCCTGACGCAACTGGCCCAGGATAGCAAACAACACTCAAATATCAACATATCAACTTATAGACACACGTTGTTCCCAACGTTTATGGGAGATTTATTACTGAACTCAGCAGATTACAGCAGGTTATTACAATGCAGACACACACAGGTACACACATATACAGACAGACACGCGCACACACTATTCTGGATTAGGGGCAGAGTATGTAGGATTACGGCTATGCAGTAGTTTAGTTGTAAAAACTGATTTGATGAGAACTCCAGGGCATAATGAAGCTGGTTGCATTGTTTTCTTAACTGCAGTTAAACTAACAGACTGAGCAAACAGGACAGCGAGTTAAGTTCATAGTCTTAAATGATCTCACAGCATATTGGTACCTTTATTGTGAGGTCTTCCAGAAAGTCCAGTCTTTTGGGAGTCAAGAGTCACAAATGTGTCACTACACAGAGCATATAGAAAATCTTTCAATGAGATTTCCCAGGTTTTACCTTTTTTGGGAGGTATTTCTATGCCTTTTGTTTATAGCATATTCTATGAGTATTTTAAGCATTTTCAAGTAATATGTTTTTTTCAAGGCAAGGTTTCTCTGTGTAGCCTTGGCTGTCCTGGACTCACTTTGTAGACCAGACTGGCCTTGAACTCACAGAGATCCATCTGCCTTTGCGTCCCTGAGTACTGGGATTACAGGCATGCGCACAGCACCCGGCTCTCAAATAATATTTAAGCATACCTTTCCCCTTGTGTTCACAAGATGTATTTCACCCCTGCTTGGTTTTCACCTAATATATTTTTCAGACCTTAGTAATTTGATGCTATTCTCTCTTTAATAGCACACCAAAGAGATGTTTGCATTCCCATCAGCGTTGCTCCTCAGTGAGATGAGGAGTGAAAGAGTCAGGAAATTGCATAGATCCTGCCCGTACTTTCCTGTCATGCTGTCATTCTGCTTCTGTTTGGCCTCTGTGCCTGTACAGAGCCCCTCCACACACTTTCATATCCTCTTTAAAGGCAGCATGAGTGTTTATAGAATTCCACTGTTACCTTCATCTCCAGAGCTGTCCCCACCCGGAGGACGGTTGCCAGAGGAACTCAGAGGAGCAGTACCACTTTGTAACAGACACGTGTGGTGCTTTGATTCACCCCTGGTCATTTCCTCAAGTGATAACAGAAAATCTTCTAAGAAGAATCTGTGCCTACTTGGGGAAGCCGCACTGCAGGGACGTGTGAAGACCAGGGGGACAGAGTCCTAAACCGCAGTACAAAATTAGTTCCCCGAGAAAGTGTCCAGAAGCTGTATCACAGAGAGAGAAAGGAAACCAGGTGTCTCCTGACCTGAGGGAAAATGTGCTCCTGCAGGCAGAGAGGGCAGATGTCAGTGGAGTAAGGAAAGCATGAGCAGCTAAGGGCGGGGTCTGTGAGGTTCTCTGATGCACCCACCTGCTCCTTCCTCACCATTCAGGAGGATCATGAACGCAAACAGGAAATGTCGTCTGTGCAGTGTGCCAGTGAAAGGAGAAACCCATGAAATCACACAGTATCAAACAGTAAGACATGTGGCTGAATTACTCACTAAATGTCAGCCTTGTCCTAATAATGGTTTCTTTCGTATGTGAAGGAGGTGGGACTTCTTTGTGGGATGACTCCCTCCCTTTGTCTTCTTGCCTTGCTGCACTGAGGGATCAGGCAGCAGCCCTGGAATGCAGTGACTGAACAGCCTTGACTGCCATCAACCCTCGGCCATGGCTTCATTAACACCTTGTCTGGTGTTCTCCTGAGCCTAATCAGCCTCAGACAATCACTGGACAGATTAACAATTGCATTTCACCTACTTCTATAATAGCCAAGAACCTATGTTATAATTAAAGAGTGCACCCATTTTTTTTTTCTCCTTGTTTTCGGTAGAACACTTTTAGAGATTTTTCAAAGCTGCCCAGCACAGATGTAGTCAGATGTAACATTTTGTCCAGCCCCACCTAGTCTGAGCTTCTGTGATGGGGTTTCATTTGGAAGGAGGTGACCTGCTAGTCAGTGAGTGCACATAGATCCTGCGCTTACCTGCCTGTCTTTTCCTCACTCTACTGACACCAGCCCTCTCTGCCTCTAGGAGCCCATCTTGCCCCAGCTCAGAAGCCTGGCGTCCTTTCTCTCTCAGCGACACTCTATCTGAACATTTTCTCAAGGAACTTCTTTTGTACCCTGGTCTTCACGCTTCCATGCAGTGTGACCTCCCCTCATAGGCACAGTTTTTCTTAGGAGATCATCTGTCCACTCAGTCCTTTGGAAGCCCCATTCAGTAGCTTATCAGACAGTCCATGTGACAGGTTCGGTGAACTTCGGCTTAGAATCCTGGAAGTATCAGTTTTACAGAGCTCTTCTCCAGACCGATGTGGTGGCTTTTTTTCTTTCTGTTCTGAGACAAGAGTTTATCTCTGTAGGTTTGGCTGTAATGGACTCGCTTTGTAGACCAGGCTGTCCCTGAAATCACAGAGATCCACCTGCCTCTGCCTCCTGAGTGCTGGATTACAGGCATGCGGTTGTGCTAGCATTTCCTGACACCTCTGAGAGCTGTTAGACCCTGAAGCCTTCGCTGTAATAGAAAGCATGTATTATAAGGATCCAAAGAAAGAATCTCACTTTCCGGAAGACCGGCTTGATGCAAAAGCAGCATACTGGGATTGGTCTACACTCTGAGGAGAGGTGACCCGGAGCAACAGTTTTACAGTTTATATACTTTTACGAGCAGGAAGATTTAAGTAACAGCAATCAAACGGTTTGTCATTGGTGGAGCTAGCTGACCTTTAAACCCATTGGCTATCTTTTTTTTTTTTCCTTTTTTTTTTTAATTAATTTATTCTTGTTACATATCAATGTTTATCCCATCCCTTGTATCCTCCCATTCCTCCCCCCCATTTTCCCATTATTCCCCTCCCCTATGACTGTTCCTGAGGGGGATTACCTCCCCCTATATATTCTCATAGGATATCAAGTCTCTTCTTGGCTACCTGCTGTCCTTCCTCTGAGTGCCACCAGGTCTCCCCCTCCAGGGGACATGGTCAAATGTGAGGCACCATAGTATGTGAGAAAGTCATATCACACTCTCCACTCAACTGTGGAGAATATTCTGATCATTGGCTAGATCTGGGAAGGGGTTTAAAGTTTACCTCCTGTATTGTCCTTGGCTGGTGCCTTAGTTTGAGCGGGACCCCTGGGCCCAAATCTGCCTATCATATTGTTCTACTTGTAGATTTCTAGGACCCTCTGTATCCTTTTATTTTGCTATTCTCCCATGCGTCTCTCATTTAGAGTCCCAATAGGATGCTTTCCCCTCTGTCCCAGTTTCCTGGTAAGTGAAGGCTTTCGTGGGACATGCCCTTTGGGCTAGTATGCAGATATAAGTGCACATATACCATTTGATTCTTTCTGCTTCTGGGTTAACTCCATTGGCTATCTTACATCAGGCAAGCCCTCAGTGTTTTGTTTTGTTTTGTTTTTTTTTGAACTCAGGACTTTCCACCTTGGTAGGATGCTGGAAGCCATTGGGGTAGGGTGGCAGTTTGTGGGTCTTTTTGGAATTGTTTTTACCATCTTAGTTCCTGGTGGGGAGGGGCAGATGGGGCAGCCTGTGGCAGTGGAATTTTATAGACTTTGGACTACCTAGTTTTAATGGACGGTCTTAGGCCTCCTCTGGTTTCTTCAGTACTGCCTGGCAGGCTTCAGGGTCCTCAGGACACTTCAGAGGTCCTGCTGGCTTTTATGTTTTCATTTCCATCCCTGCCACAGATTCCAAAATGTTACTCTATTTGCATGTACATTTTTTTTTTTTTGTGACAGTTAAGATTAATTTAATTTGTAAAAGGTTAGGAAGAGGTTCTACTACAGGGCTCAGTCGGGGAAGGGCTTACTTGTAAGCATGAGGCCCTGAGTTTGGCCCTTCAGCACTCATGTCAAAGCGAGGCATGGCTGCATGCACCTCTGATCCCCATGCTAGGGGTGGTAGAGGCAGGTGGATCCTGGGGCCTCACTGGCCAGCCAGTCTAGCTGACACATTGCAGTTCAGTGAGGGTCCCTGTCTTAAATAATACAACAGAGAAGAAGCAACTGAAGAAAATACTCCAACATCAGTCTCCGCCTTCCATGCACACTATTGCTTATGTCACACGCACGTACACATGCGCGTACCCACCCACCCCTATAATATGGAAGAAAACAAAACCAACTCCAACAAACAACAGACTCCAGAAGCAGATCGCGGTGAGCATGTTGCCATCCATGCAGTTAAGATGCTGGATGCATTATCATCACCAGGTCTTCCTCTGAGAGAGTGCACACTGGAGCAGGGTCTAGTCTGTGCTCACTGGTCTTAGGGTTGCCAGCTGCTGCTTCTTCTCTCACTCTGAGCCATAAGAGGTGAAAAAACAGCCAGCCAGGCCACATTCTTCAGCTTCTCTGTGTCTCTCTACTTTTCAGGTTAGCTTTTTTTCAAGATAGTTGCCAGAGCTGTCAGTTGTTTTAAGCACGACAGGGATAAGGAGGACGCCATTTCCATCTTTCCAGAAACTGGAGCCTGGATAATGATTGTTTGAAGGATGTGCATATGTGGTTGCTTAGTTCTAGATCACGTCTTTTTTTTTTTTTTTTTTAAGTTCCCAATATCCCTTTACCTCACTCTGGATCTACTGCCTCAGTGTTTTGGACCAAATTTCCTATTAGCATCTGGATTCACATATGTGAAGAAAGGGTTGCAAAATATCTTCTCAACATTTTCTTGTTTTGAAAAGAAACTGGGTTTTCATTGTTTGGGCAACAACACATGAGCATTTCCTAAATGAGTCTTTTACTGGCTTCAGGGAGAGCAATCTGGAAAGGTAGCTCTGAGGACAGTCACTAAAGAACTGAGCCAATTCTGCCATTGAACAGAATGTTGTTATGCATTCTTTTTCATTGTTAAGAGCCAGGAGGCCATTTGTTACTTGTAGTGACGTGGCAGCAGCCAGTGTGTGGTACAGAGGGCGGCAGTGGCCTGGAGCCAGTGTGAGAGAGGATGGCTTTCAGGACTTATGAAAAGTGGTAATTAAATCTAGCTATTACTGAGAATTAAATGATATAAAACTTTAATAAATTACATTGTATTATAGAGGCAATAAATATTCAAACCCACAGCTTCCTCATTTACTATTCCTCGCTATTGCCTGCGCTCCTGTCTGCTGTGTGTGTGTCTTGGAAATTCTGTGTCATGGCATCCTGCTATGCCTCTTCCCGACTCTCTCCAGATTCTATGTGCATGACATAGTCCTAGCTAGAAATCAGCTCTGTGGAAGGATGCAAACTACAAAAGGTGGAAAATATTCTTAACTGAGTTTTGCCCTTGCAGAGCCTACTGTTAAATACTCTAGAGAATTAACTGGATAATTTTTATCATTACTCCAAACTTCCCTATCGCAGGAAAATTTGAATATCTAGCTCTATCGCTTCTTTGACCTTTGCAATGCATAGTGGGAAGTGAGTCAGTGCTTTCTATTGCTCTGCCTTTTAGCAGAGCCACCAGGATGGAGCTGTTGTTCTGTGAGCAGAAGGCATGGGGGAAGGGGAGACAAATGACTTGTTTTGCCAATACAGCTGCTCAGGCTATTGTCTTTAATTACACATTCCTGCTGGGCTGATAAGGAAATTGGCCTCTGACAGCCCTGAGGAGCCGAGAACCACAAAGCCCTGGGCACTAAGCAAACTAGACGTGAGTTATTTTGACAGTTGTGGTTAGCTAGGTTTCTAATATGTTAGCATCTTTGTTTTCTTAAAGTCATAGTCTTCATTCAGAAGTTTCCTATTATGGGTAGTGAAGAAGGAGATTTCAGTGGCTTGGGTATTAGATGCATCGTTTCTAGCTTTTCATTGTTTGTTCATATGGTCTTTTCTTTGATATTAAAAAAAAAAACTGAGATAGGCTTGGAAGCACAATTGGGAACTATGACTCAACATTGGTGACTTTCCTTATCCAATTCTGTTAGAATTCTCCCTGGCTCTTTTAAATATCTCAGTAACGTGGACCCAAAGTAAAGATGTATGACACTATCTATATACATGTGTGTGCACACACATTTAAAGTGTGCAGTATTAGAGACGAAAATCAGGGTTTTTCATGTTTTGGGCAAGCTCTCGATTACTGAGCTGCATCCACAGCCCTTTGCTATTTTGTCTCGAGACACAGTCTAATCAAGATGGTCAAGATGGTCTTGGACTCATTATCTTCCTGCTTTGCCCCCTCCTTCTAGTGCTGAGACTACAAGCCCGTGCTGCCAAGCCCAGTCATTTTTCTTTTTCTTTTCTTTTCTTTTTTTCTATTTTGAATTAATTTTTATTTTTTTAACACATTTTTATTGAAAGATAAAATAATTCATATTACATCTCATTTTCTATCCCATCCCATACATCC
Source organism: Acomys russatus (assembly GCF_903995435.1). Classification (NCBI taxonomy): domain Eukaryota; kingdom Metazoa; phylum Chordata; class Mammalia; order Rodentia; family Muridae; genus Acomys; species Acomys russatus. The sequence continues at coordinate 59,526,679 of NC_067138.1, forward strand.
TCCCATTCCTCCCTCCCTCCCACTTTCACTCCAATCCCCCTTCCCTATGACTGTGACCAAGGGGGACCTCCTCCCCCTGAATATGGTGCTAGGGTATCAAGTCTCTTCTTGGTAGTCCGCTATCCTTCCTCCGAATGCCATTGGGCCTCCCCAACAAAGGGACATGGCCAAATATGGGGCACCAGAGATCCTGTGAAAGTCAGTCCCCAGTCTCCACTTAACTGTGGAGAATGTTCTGTCCCTTGGTTAGATCTGGGTAGGGGTTTGATGATGGTTGCATGTTTTGTCCTTGGTTGGTGGCTTTGACCAAGCAGAACCCCTGGGCTCAGATCCACCCCTCATAATGTTCCTCTTGTAGGTTTCTAGGACCCTCTGGATCCACCTACTTCCCTATCCCCTATATTTTTCTCACCTAGAGTCTCAATAGGATGTTCTCACTTAGAGAAAAGTTAGCATGAGTTCATGGTTAGCCTATTATTGTTGTCGTCCTTGCCTCTATGGCTGTGAGGGGCCAAATGACAAAGTAATACAAATGTAATAGTGTTTGATCCAGGAGAGCACTGTCCAAGGAAACAAGCTCAGTGAGGGCTTTCCTCTGAGTGGGAAATTGAAGTGATTAAGAAAGCGTGGTTGAAGCAGAGAGATTCAACTGGTATATACTCACTTATAACGGGACACTAGCCCAAGGGGCATGTCCCATGAAAGTCTTCACTTACCAGGAAAGTGGGATAGAGGTGAGGACATCCTATTGGGACTCTAGGTGAGAGAAATATAGGAGATGGGGAAATAGAAGAACCCAGAGGATCCTAGAAACCTACAAGAAGAACACTATGATGGGTGGGCCTGGGCCCAGAGGTTCTGCTCAAACTATGGCACCAACCAAGGACAATACATGCAGTGAGCATCAAACCTCTACCCAGATCTAGCCAAGGGACAGGACATTCTCCACAGTTGAGTGGAGAGTGGGGAGTGACTTTCACACCAACTCTGGTGCCCCATATTTGACCATGTCCCCTTGATAGGGAGGCCCAATGGCACTCAGAGGAAGGATAGCAGACTACCAAGAAAAGACTTGATACCCTAGAATCATATTCAGGAAGAGGAGGTGCCCCTCAGTCACAGTCATAGGGGAGGGGAATAGGATGAAAGCGGGAGGGAGGGAGGAATGGAGGGATACACGGGATGGTATAACAATTGAGATGTAATATGAATGAATTAATAAAAAATTATAATGCAAAAAAGAAATGTGTGGTTCTGTCTATTAGTGTTTTCAATTTCAAATCGGCAAGATATACTTTAAGAAATCTGCCCTCATCGCCATATTCTAGAATAACATATACAAGATTGGAGTGGAGTAACCAAACTCAGAGGGATGGCTGCTCGTTTTTGTGTTTCCATCCATTGAGAGAATCACTTTAACCTTCTACCTCAAGTTGGTATATACTCTTCCTATCACAGGAACTTTATAATATGCTAATCTTGCTGCCAGAGTTCAGTTACAGAGAAGGGAAGCCCAGCTGTAGACCACCCACTTCAGAGGGGCAGGGAGTTCTAGCCTCAAGGGCCTCTGCCCAGATTTACCTGGATTTACCTGGAACCTGCTGGAGAGGGAGCACAATCAGATGCCCAAAGACTCAGGATATATATTAGTCACTTGTCTTTTTGCTGTGACCAAATGACTGACAAGGAGAAACTTAATGGAGGAAAAATTTAATTTAGCTAATGGTTTAAGATGGATACATCCCATCACAGTGGGGAAACTATGGTGCCCGGCCGGAGCGTGAAGTGGCTGGTCACATTGCCTCTTCAAACAGGAAGCAGAGATTAAAGAGGAGGTAGGGCCAGCCTATAAAGCCTTAAAATATGCCTGAAGTGGACCATTTCCTGCAACAACTCTGCATTTCCATAACTGTACCACCATCTGTGGACCAAGTACAAATACACATGAATATCTATAGAGGGCATTTGACATTGAAACCACCACAGGATACAGTAATACAAGTCCTTTGACTAAGTACTTAGACAGAGACTCAAGTCTTGTTAGCAAGAGTCCCAGAATAACCGTAAAACATCTAACTATCCTAGTAGAGGACAGGCCATGCTGGCTATGTCAGTACATGTGGTAGAGTGGACATATGGGCTCAGGAATCCTACTAACATGTTTGTATGTTGCAACTTCCATCTAATAACCACATACACGTGTGTTTAGCAACTGCCCTCATGGGTGCATGGTAGCTTTGAATCTTTATGTGTTTAATTTTGAGTGATTGTAGAGGTCAAGAAAGTAAAAGGGGCCCATGGGTTTGAGAGAAAGAAGCCTTAAAGGGGCAAAGTGATAATACAATACATGGGATATGAGTGTAGAGGTGGGAAGTCCTGGGTTGTACGAACTCAACGAGACCATGAGAACATGCACAAGGCCTGTACAAGAGCAAGCTCACCACAGTTCCAGCATGGAGCAGGGAAGGTGGCCATATAGTCCCATCTCTAGTCAACTAGCTATTAGCATTTGGTATTTGATTGCTGCTGGGTCAGGGGATAATTCAGTGGAATAACCCTTGGTGTACTGACCAATTTTAGGCAGGCCTCATGCCTAAGAGTAGTCAGTCAGCAAATACAAACTATGTTACATGGTGTGTGTGTGTGTGTGTGTGTGTGTGTGTGTGTATTTATGAGAGAGAGAAGTTGGGTGGGCAGGGAGGTAGGAGAGGATCAAAGAAGATTAGGATAGGGTAGGATCAAAATGTATTGTATGGAATTCTCAAAGAACAAATAAACACATCATTAAAAAAAGAAATGCTGGTTAGGAAAGTTTAAGCAGGAATTGGAGAGTAGGAAAGAGGAGAATGTGGAAGGAAGGGCCCTCAAAAGCTAATAGTGTATGAAAAAGACCTATAGAAAACTACTATTTGGTACAACTATTAAAATACTAAAAAAAAAAAAAAGCCAGGCATGTTGCCTCCATACCTTTACTCCCGGGTCTAGGGAGGCAGAGGCAAGTGGAGCTCTGTGGGTTCAAGGCCAGCCTGGTCTACAAAGTGAATCCAGGACAGCCAGGGTTCTTGCTACACATAGAAACTCTGTCTCAAAAAACAAAACAAGACAAAAACAAAAACAAAAAAAAGTCAAGGGTTCTGAAGAAGGATAAAGATAGAGCAGAAATGAGGAATGTCTAACCAATGGTTAGCTCAACCTGAGTCCCACCCCATGGGAGAGAGCCAAACCTTGACACCCTTGATGTTACTCTGCTATGCTTGCAGACAGGAGCCTAGCATAACTGTTCTTAGAGAGGCTCTATCCAGCAGCAGATTGAAACAGATGCTGAGACTCACAGCCAAACATTGGGCGAAGTGTGGGGAGTCTTGTGGAAAAGTTTGGGGGTAGGCAGTGGGCAGAAGGACCTGGAGGGGACAGGAACTCCACAAGAAGATCAACAGAGCCAACTAACCAGGGCCCAGAAGGGCTTGTGGAGAGTGATGCACCAACCAAGGACCATGCATAGACTCAACCTAGGCCCCTTACACATATGTAGCCCATGGGTAGCTTAGTCATCATGAGAGTCCCCTAGAATGGGGAGGGGGGGCTGTCTCTGACATGGACTTTGTTGCCTGCTTTTTGATCACTTCTCCCTGGGGGGCTGTTTTGCCAGGCCACAGGGGAAGATTCACTGAGTCCTGATGGTACTTGATGTGCTGGGGTGGGTTGGGGAGGGAGCTCCCATTATCTGAGGAGTAGGGGAGGAGGGATAAGGGAAAGAGGGAAGAAGGGTGGGACTGGGAAGAGAAGACAGAGGGCCTATGTTAGGGATGTAAAAGGAATAAGTTAACTAACTAACTAACTAACTAACTAACTAAAAAAGTCAAAGGTTATTAAGTGAAAAACCCAGTATCAGATGTGGGATAGCTCTCTGTGAATTGTTCCTCAAGGAGACACCAGAGGTCCTCAACATTGTAAGATATTGACATTTCCTTTGGTTGCCCATCAGAAGTAGATTGTTAGACTCGATTGCTAAAGGTACCACATCTTTAGGACATAAGGAAATTAGGCTGGAGCTGAGCTGGAAGTTTCCTCCCTGCTGGCTAGCTTTCACAGTGAATAGGCTATGCATGTTGCTTGGAGGGAAAAGTCATTAATGGTCACACCCAGCCATGGATCCCACTAGCCACAAAAATGGCTTGCCTGGAAAGATACGCTTACTAAAGTAACAGTGGCACAACAGCTGGCTATTGGGGCAACCAATAGCTTTCTGATAGGATCTGTGGCCTACTCTACAGGAGGAAATTTATGCCTGGTTTTTAAACCTAGCCAAAAAAACTGTGCTGAGAAGTTCACAGGCCCTTTGAAGACTCTACAACCATTGTTTTGCTAAATGAAGATGGTGTCAAACTATCTTCTGAGTTTCTGGTTATAGCCATAGATTATTACTGTTCTCAACTTTCATCAAAGAAGTTTCTCTTTGTATTGAGCAGTGGTTAATGTAGAGACTCAGAGCTGGTCAAAGTGCAGAGAATAAGTGACGATTCTGCTTAGCTCTTCCAAAGCTCTGGGGACATTGAGGAAGAGGAGGCAAAAACAATGTAAGAGCCAGAAGTTGGGCAAGAGTGCTAAGAAACAATGTCTTCCTGACAGGATATGGCCATCGAGCCCACAAACTCACAACAGCTTTGGTCACCTGCATAAGACCTACACAAGACTGGGACCATCACCATCTCAGTACTGTGGCCACTAATAAGTTGTCCATGTTCTAGTAAGTAACTTCCAGCTCATGTTCTGCAAGCAGCTATAGCTAAATTTGGCAGGCTTTAATATATATATATATCTCAATAGAAGAAGGGCTTTAGTGGAGAGGGAAGGGATTAAATAGTAATGTGAGTAAATGACCATATATAGGCTTGTGTTTTTAAGGCTCACATTATCTGTAAAAGGGGAGCAATGATAACATGTCTCATGTAACACACTTAGTGGAGTTTCTGGAGCCAAGCCAATTCCACAATGTTAGCTAGACAAATGCTCATACATGCCTGCTCTCAGGTCTGTTTATCATTAGGGCAGTATATACTCCTTTGGGTCTTAGTCTACGTTGATTCCTAGTTTAAGTGGACTCTACCTGATGATTGGACTAGTCAAGGTGGAAAGCAAAGAGTCACAGAAGCAGCTCCCATACACTGCAGGCTTGCCCAAGCCTATTCTGATATGTGTGTGCTACCAGTGATTCAATTTGCATCTTTCTCTGACTCTATGGACAGTGAAGATGTGACAGGAGAAGACACTTGTCTTCTTACTGTCTGTAATTTTATTAATTGCTTGACTTATTCATTCAACCATGACAAGTGACTTCCTTGAAGGCTCTGGTCATTCACTGTATCTGTCTCATAATTGTCACTTTCAAGGACTTTTTGTTGAGTTGTGGACACACACAAAAGTCAACAGAGAAATGAAATATGGCTAACTTGTTGTGGGTAATGTTAGAGGAAAAATTCTTGTACTGATGTCTACAGGAAGGTGACTCCTAACCATAATGACAGGCCCCAGCCAATGTCTCATTCACACAGCAAACATTTGCTGAGCACCTATTTTATGGCAGACTGTTTTCAAACACCTGGGCATATAGCAACAAAGAGGGCAGCAAGCTCTCTGCTGTCAAGGCTTTTATATTTTTCAGAATGGAAATCGAATAAACTCATAGTGAGAATGCCAGATAGGAGCGCGTGTCTTGCAAAGAATTAAAACAGGGAGAGACTTAGCTGAATGACTGAACAACTGCTTTATACAGGGCAGGATCCCCGAGCAGCTGACAGCTAAGACCTACAGGTTGAGAAAGGAAACCAGGAGAGCATTTTAGGTAGAGAAAAGCTAGGCGATGTCCCATTTGCAGCAGAGCACTCAGCAGACATTTATTCTCTGCAGGTTGCCCAATTGAGAGTCCCTCTGTCAACTCCTGTCCTCTATATGAGGAAACTCGACTGAGATAGGAATTTTTTTAAGGGAAGTTTGATACTCTGTCCATTTAGCAAAATACTAGTAGTAGGTTTCACTGCAGGGAGCTTTGAGCTCAACATTTGTCCCGTCCAGCAGGACCAGTAATTACGGGGTTGCGAGGGGAGCCATACCTGAGGGATGGGACGGGAAAGAAAGAGGGGAGACCAAGTAGCGTTCCTATCAAGGTCCGTTTATTGAATCAAAAGCAGAAGCTTATATGGGGTGGAGACAGGAACTAAGCAGTAGGAGGGGCCCGAGAATGTCTCTAGATAATACCATCAGGGGAACATCCTGTGGTTTATCTTGGAACAGTTTCTATCTTATCTTAGCTAACTATCTCTCGGAAAGTCCCGAGCTAACCTGCTAAACAACATCTGCAGGGGCTGAAAGGAGGAAGTTAGCTTTGGAACGCGGCATCAGTATCTTTCCATAGCCAGTAGACTCTTTTAGCCGGGCTGACTCCGAACAAACATTTCCTTTTGTGAAACAGGCCTTAAATCCAAGCGGAAAGTGGGTGGTTAACCCCATAATGCAACTATCTCACTCATAGGGATGCTTGCCATACTGGTTATTTGCTGTAGTTCAGCAGGTTCACATCTGAAAGTATGAAAGGTAGGAGGAAAGGATACCTATAAATTACAGTCTTTCCCCTACCCCAGTCAAGAGTTAGGGACCATCACAAAAGAAGAGACAGAAGAATTGTAAGGGCCAGAGAGCAGGGAGGGTCAGGAAAAAATGTCTTCCTGTCATGACAGGATGTTGCACTCGTGAGCTCTCTCAGCAGCTGTGGTTGGCCGCATAAGACCTGCACAGGATCACTGCAGCCAACATTTCAACATGGAGACGGGAGGGGCCCACAGTGTCCCACCCCCTAGCTGAGACGCTCTTGATAGTTGATGGCTTCTTGGGGAGCTGTGGATAGCCCAACACCTGTGGGTGTATAGATAGCACAAATTGGACTTGGTGGATTATTAAAATTTTTAAAAAGAACATGAAGTTATAATAGTGTGGGTGTTGATGTAGCTTGATCTAGGAGGAGTGAAGGGTGGGGTGGAGGGTGAATATGTTAAATAAGCATTGTATTCCTATTTAAAGTCTGTGTGTGCTCGCGCGGGTGTGTGTACGCATGCATGCCATGGTTCACATTCTGAAAAGTCCCTAGAAGCTCTGCCCAGTCACCTCTACTTACATCTTATTGGCCAGTTTATATGCCAATCTCTTGTAGCATGGAGATAGCCTCTTATCCAGGAAGAGGAAAGAATGGATACTGGGAAGGCAGATAGCCGAATGCCCTGCAGTCATATTTCCTAATCACAGAGTTTCTGTGAGGGAAAAATCTGTGAGGTCATTAATTTATGATCACTGCTTTGAAGGAGGTGGGCGTCTAGGAAGAAGTGCCTCCTTTTTGAAGAATTCTGAAGATTGGTATCCTGCAGTCTTCACAGAAACTGTTTGAACATTTGATTTGCATGTTGCCATTATTGTATTGCTGTGAAGAGATGCCAGGACCAAGGCAATTTTTATGAAGAAAACATTTAATAGGGGCCTTGCTTATAGTTTCAGAGGTGAGCGTGTTATCATCATGGTGGGGAGCATGGTGGCAGACAGGCTTGGTGCTCGAGAGATAGCTGAGAGCTACATCCTGATCCACAGGGAGGGAGGGAGGGAGGGGGAGGGAGGGAGGGAGGGAGGGAGGGGGAGGGAGGGAGGGAGAGAGAGAGAGAGAGAGAGAGAGAGAGAGAGAGAGAGAGAGAGAGAGAGAGAGAGAGAGAGCTATGAACTGACTGAGCTAGGTAGGAGCTTTCAAAAGAGCTAGGTAGGAGCTTTCAAAATGTCAAAGTCCACACCCAGTGATACACTTCCTCCAACAAGGCCACACCTACTCCTGATCCTTTTGAATCCTAGCTAACAATTCCGTTCCCCAGAGACTAAGCATTAGAAAACACGAGCCTCTGGAGGCCATTCTTACTCAAACCACCACAGGTGCTCAAAATTTCCTCTTTTGTCTCTGAATTTCCTCTCACGTGTGATTTAATCTCATTTCTTTTTGTTCAATTTTCTGGAGAAGTGGGATAAAATCAATTAGCATGATTCTATCGCAGGAACCATTAGAATTGTATGAACTAGTAAAACCCTCCAGTGAGTCAGTGAGAAAAGGTATTCGGAGATGAAGTGTGTGCTGAAGTCTTCTCAGAGCTTACTGAGGGAACTAGGGGCCCGGAAGTGAGGGTGAGTTCCTTTTCCGGTCCAGTGAGTTTTCATACAAATGGGGAAGGGAGTTATGTATGTCCAACACTGATGAGGCTGGGATTCTGAATATCCAACACAACGGAAATGTTCTAAATACACCGGAGGACTGCATAAAAAGGATTGTGGGGTGCGGGGAAATGGTTGGTGCCACTGAGGTGTGGGCCCCAGGAGGAAGGAGGGACAAGAGCATGATGCCCAAGTGAAGGCATTTTTATGCCTGAATTAATTGAGGTTGCCATGCGCCGGTCTCTCCTGACAGCTGGTGTTCTGATGGGCTGCTGGTTTTGTCTTCTCTGTGTATGCATTGGCAGAGGGGAGGCTGATACTGGGAAGCCACTATAAAAAAGAAACATTTACAAAATGCCATCTTTTGCTGCATTTTCCAAGCATGCTTTAAAAGGTGGAACAAGTGTCCTTTGAAATCCTCTTCCCATGTTGTTCTTAGACCATCCTCCAGGCTAGAAAACTGCTACTCTCCTCTCTTATCTGTTAACAATAAGCTTCGATTTTGAAACTCTTAAAAATGCTAGAAAAAGTAGTTTTATAAGGCCAGACAATTCTAGTTGGTATGTGAAATTCTCCATTATGTGTACACACACACACACACACACACACACACACACACACACACACACTGCTTGAGTGTTGGCTACAGCCATCCTGAGTCTAATTATTAGGTGCTAGTGAGTGAGTGGGCACACATGCTCGCATACATGAAGGCACGGTCAGGGTCCAGTTAGTGTCTGTCAGTCCACAGTTAGGTCTTCTTAGAAAATTAGAAAGTCAATGAGTATTAAATTTGATGTGTGTGTGTGTGTGTGTGTGTGTGTGTGTGTGTGTGTGTGTGAGAGAGAGAGAGAGAGAGAGAGAGAGAGAGAGAGAGAGAGAGAGAGAGAGAGAGAGAGAGAGAGAGTGTTCCTGTGTGGTTCAGGCTTGCCTTGAACTAATGTACTTCCTGTCTCAGATTAAAAAGTGTTGTGATTGTAGGCATATATAGCACCATGCCCTACTAGATTTTAAAATTTGATTTGATAGCAGAATTTCAAAAGTGCCTGAGTATTTGGAAAGGCAGAAAGATTTTGCTATAACCACAGTGCTGAAAGGAAGGGTTTTAAAGATATTGTAAGGCTAAGAAAATTGAACCTGGTGGTGCTTGCCCTACAGTCTGGAAGCAGAGGCAGGCATATCTCTGTGAGTTTGAGGCAAGATTGGTTTATGTAGTGAGTTCTAGGCCTGCCAGAGTTACATAGTGATACCTTGTCCAAACAAACAAACAAACAAACAAACAAACAAAACAAATGGATAAGAGTTCTGCACTCGTGAACAAATTAGTGTCATTATCACGGGAGAGGAATTTGTGTAAGTTTCTTTGCTTGTTTCTTGCGTAGGTGTGTGTGTACACATATGTGTGGTGTACATATACATGGTACATGCACATGTCTATGTGTGGGAGCATGTGTCCACGCACACACACAGATGCTGGAGGAGGATGCCCAGTGCTTTACATGATTACTCTCAACCTTACTATCGTGAAACAGGAGTTTTCATTGAACCTGGAGTTAGGCTAGTGGCCAGCAAGCTCCTCCTGTCTCCATCTGTTACACAGCTTGGATTCCCAGGCACGTGCATAGCCAAGGTCAGTTTTTTTATGTGAGTTCTGGGGATTTGAACTCAGATCCTCAGACTTGTAGAGCAACTGCTGTTATCCACTGAGCCATTTCAATGGGATCCAGGAGAGAGACTTTTATAAAAGTAAGTTTAGGGGCCGGAGTGTGTCCTGCTCTTGCAGAGAACCTGGTATTACTTAATAAAAGTTTGGTGTATGTGTATGTATGTCCTGCTGAAGGTCACACTCCAGATACGATTTCCTATCTCAGAGGATGGGATTCATCCCTCATTTCCCGGTTTTGGGACTTCCCTCCCCTAACTACCAAGATCATGGGCCTCAATGTTTCAAATGTAGACTTCTTAACTTTGTCTTCTGCCCCCTAACACACACACACACACACACACACACACACACACACACACACACACACACACACACGTGTGTGTGTGTGTGTTCCAGCATACTGCCGGCTGCTGCATCCAGAATGCAGGTGCTCCGGCCTCAACCTCACAGACTGCACCAGCTAGACCACCTGCAGTTTCTTAGGTGCAGATAGTCTCACAGATTCTGAACAGCAAATACAACAGCCCGCTCTTCCAGGACTTGGCCAACATTTCAGCTTTTTGATCCCCTGTTGCCACCCTACTGTCAGCAAGAAGCAGTCCAAGACCAGCTTTCTGCTCCCATTATCCATGTATTATTAACAAAAGGCTGGGATGTTAGGTCCTGCTTCAGGGTGTGGCTGCCATGGCCTGCCCTCTACCGAGGGGCGGGGCTTCCCCTCTCACAAAGACTCACCATATAAACTAGACATTTTGGTTCCTTGGCCTTGTTTGTCCCCTTTATCTCCCTTGCTGCCCTTGTCCTTTCCCCACCTCCCTGTCCCCTCTCCTTCCCTTCCCCAGACCCCAGCACACGCTCCCACTTCTCCTCCCCATCCCATGCAGCTTCGAATAAACTTGCACTTATATATTATAGCTTCGTCGCCAGTTAGCTCATTCTGATGATTTAATCGATCGTATATAGTTTATATCTACCCATATAGATAGCAACATAAGAATAATTCCACCTCATATTTAAAGCTCACCGTTCAAGGCATTACTATGTGAAAGTTTATTTGACATATAAAAAAAGTAGTTGCTATCCTCAAGGTTCAACTATAAAGGACCATTAAATGACTCCAAATATCAGAAAATGCCGGGGGATGGTTGAGGTTCTGTGACCATCTTGGAGTTGGAGGTAGGCAGGTCCAGATTGCATAGCTATGTCACACCTGCATAGAATTCCCTGAAGGCCTGGAATCTTCCCCCAAGGCGCTTGATTCTTTTCTGCTGCAGCAGTCCCCAGTGAGCGCTAATCAAAGTGTGTTCTTTCATTGATGACGAGGAGAGGAAAGTAGTATGTGTGGGAGGACAATGAAACTGTAAATCCAAACGCGTTACAGTTAGAAGCAGTAAAACATTATTTACTAAGATGAGCCACCAGGGTATAAATGAGAGCTCCTTCAAGGCAGAAGGGAGGAAAGCGTGCACCCAGCAGCTGGAAAGGCAGAACATTCACACTAAAGCTTCCAATACAGACACAGCACAATATTAATTGCTTTGTTAGAAGAGAAATGGCCTAAAAATAAGTGAACAATCCTGGGCCCTAGAGGTACTAATGGCAGTGGAGATGGTTGCCATGACAACAGCAAGGAAAAGTCAACCAAAGGAATTACTAATACGTATGAGTGTAAATGCATCTGACATTGAATAATGTGAACCCCTTCCTTGGTAGATTCCAACACTATTTTTGAACTTGGGAAAAAATATGTTTCAGCATTTATCACATGCAGGGTTTATTTTAGTCTATGGATTTTACAGTAAGGGGTAGATTTTTTCACATGAGGTGGTGGGATTGATTTTAAAAAATAATTCTTATTATAAGAAAACCACAGGAACATTAGAAGACATTATAGAATAATGAATCGCCTGTCATCCTCTCTGTCACTACAACAGCCTGCCAATGCCTTCTTGCTCCTACCCGCTACTGCACTAGAATATATTTTTTAAGGTTGGACAGTTTTGCGTTTCTGTGATCATGTACTCTCACAATGCTAGCATTTTCCGTATTTTAAAAGTCATCTTCACAGAAGATGTCGATTGAAATTTTGTCGTAGCCGTTTCTCGGTTGCATCTCGTCACTTGGTGACCCTTCGCCTGTTTGACGTGTTTATATGTTATCGACGAGTTATACTCAGAAGGTGCAGTGCTGGATGGGTGGTGTTCCAATGAGCTATTGGCATGCAAGTTCTCAACAAGACATTCACCGGCGCTTGTACTTAGGCCACGGTGCATGACAACACGTGGCTATCTGCCGGCTGGAGGTTGGAAGGGTCAGCAGTTCTTGATTACTAGGTGGTGTCCGCAATTAATAGGGTAGGGAAGACTGCTTTTTCTCATTATGCCACACATTGCTTTATAATGCACATCTGCTCCCACACCCTGGGCTCTGCTGCAATCCCCGGTGTTTTTCCGAAAGACCATTTCTTACCCCAAATGAATCTGTCAATAATAATTATTATGGTTAAAAGTGAAAAAGCCCAGCTAACATGATTGAATCACTCCCTCATCGTCTGCAGTGAAGTCAAGTGACTCTATATCACGGAATGACAATTGCCTCTTGCATTTGCGGTAAATCAGGTGTCTTTTTCACCCTCATTGGAAGCTTGGCCTCTTATGCTGGACCATTCATCTTGTTTTGTGTACATAATGGCTCTATTGGCTCAGAATAACTGTGTCAGTGTTTCAGGTTTTAATAGAGCTGTTTGCTCCTATGAGGATGCCTTCAGAATGTATGGCAATTCTGCTCCCAGATTGGAAAATCAAAGGGCAGCCCCATAAGTCACCATGTAGAGGCCCTGCCTGATCGTGGAAAATTCAATCCTAGCTTAATGAATCTGATGATGGATTAATGGCAGTCTGCAAGTGGGATCATTTGTTACCCAAAACTACTATTTGATGATCATTCAATTAGTGAAGGGTTGTGCTAATTCAAATTGACCAAAGATGTTGGCTTTCTTTTGTTGCCGCTAAAATATGTGGAGGAGAGTTCCATTTGGCCAGTTTTGAATCTGAAGAAGTTATAGGTTGGAGAGTAAGACAAGAGAAGTAAGACGCGGGTAGCAGACAAATCGCTGCTGAGAAATCAAGAGCTATGGTGAAGTCACTCTTCAAAGGAGTCCTTGAAGCTTTTGCCATTAAGCATTGTCTTGAGTTCCGTGGTCAGGAAGGAATGCTAGAACGGCCTCTGTGGGCACAGTGTGGGGCATCATTTGAGAATCAGACTTTAAATTTTCGAATGTTTAGCTTAGAATTCTCACTTCTTTTCTCCCAGCCACAAGGGAAAAATGAAAACCCAAAAATTCTTGTTATACATGTTTTCCTGCCCTGTTTTATGCTGCTGAAATAAGCCACCATTGACCGAATGGCTTATAAATGATTCAAGATGCAAGTTTGTTTCTCATTGTTTTGGAGGATAGGAAGCTCTAGATTTAATGTCAGGCTTTCAGAACCAACATGGCAGCACAATGATTCAAATCTGGGGCTCCATAAGCCAGGCTGCTCAGGTCTGACTGTTTCGTCTCACACCGACCATCCATTAGTATTTTGCCAAGTTAAAGCTCTGTAAGAGTCACTCTCCTTATTTTATGGTGCTAGTGTTGATGGAAGCCTTGTAGCTTTGTTGAAAAGATTCAAGAGGGAATTCACAGAAGTGTTTACCGTGATTTGTACAGCAGATGTGGTATCTAACAAATGTTAGTTGTTACCATGGGCAGAGAGAAGTATCGTAAGTGTAAAAGAAGGCCCTTCGATCAAGGCCAGTCTTCTTCAGCTACAGCTAAGCAAGATTTCTATGTATGGCAGTTCAAATCCTACTGAGAAGCCAAATACATAATTCGAACCAATTAGGGTTAGATGGAAATTCATAATGAACATTCACTAATCACACAAAGACCTCTACCCAGTTCCTGACATGAGGGGGGCATACTCGCTCCAGCTAATGGCTTTTGTTACGGCTTCTACAATACTGACCAAAACAACCATAAGTTCTTTTTCAGGTAGCTCAGTCATGTCAATTACTGGCCTTAGCTCCATTACTTAGGGGTTTCTCAATCACAAAATTATCCCAACATGAAACACACACCCTAAAATGAGTGAAATGAAACCTCTACTCCTTTGGAGAAATCATTTCTACTATGATTAATTATCACGGAGGATTTATTCCTAAGACTTGTCCCTAGGAGAGAACAGGATGATTTTATTTGATTTTCATTGTTCTGGGTACCTTGTCAAACTAGGTTCTTATGCCAAGCAGTGGTTTTCAACTTTCCTAATGCTGTGACCCTTGAATACAGTTCCTCATGCTGTCGTGACCCCAATCATAAATTTATTATATTTTATGGTTGTTGCTACTGCACAACTGAAATTTTGCTACTTTTATGAATTGTAATACAAATATTTGAGATTTCTGAAGTGTTAGGTGACTCCTGTGAAAGAGTCATTTGATTCCAAAAGAGGTTGCAACCCACAGGTTGATAAACAATGCTTTAGAGGCACTTAAAGGCAGAATACAACCGTTGTGATCTGATTGTGAAATGCCCTTCATAGGCTCATGTGTTTGACAACTTGGACCTCAGCTGGTGGTGACATTTTGTAAAGAGGCAGAACCTTGCTGGAGGAAGTGAGCCACTGGAGTAGGTCCTGGCTTTTTATAGCCCACTCTACTTCTTGTCATCTCTCTGTTTTCTGACTGTGGATGCAATGTGGCCAACTGCTTCATGGCATCACTGTACCTTCCCTTTCATGACATATTAGACCTTCAAGCCACCAGCCAAAATAAACCCATCTTCCTTCAGTTGCATCTGTTAGGTGTTTTTTTGTATAGCAATGAGAAAAGTAATGAATACCATATTTCTCTTATTGAAATAGTTCTGGCTTTGTCAATTATCAGCAAGGTAACTCATCAGTTGAAGGACTTTACCATAGGGAAAAAAAAACCAAGTACTAGATATAACTCTGTAGAAGTTTCATGCAGTGACTGGCTCTCACTAAAGTCTCTGCCCACCTTCATCTCCATTTCTACTGCTGGGTGACTTGGAGGAAGTTGTATAAAATTTTGGGAAAATTTTACCTATTGTTCTGGCAAGTCTTATGTCAACCTGACATACAACTAGAAAGGAGGGAATCTTAAAATCGAAAAAATGCCTCCATAAGACCATGCTGTAAGGCATTTTCTTGATTAGTTATTGATGGGGGAGGGCACAGCCCATTTTTTTGTGTTATCATCCCTGGGCTGGTGGTCCTGGGTTCTACAAAAAAGCAGGCTGAGCAAGCCATGGGAAACAAGCGAGTAAACAGCACCCCTCCATGGCCTCTGCATCAGCTCCTGTCTCCAGGTTCCTGCTCTGCTGGAGTTTCTGTCTTGACTTCTTCTGATGATGGACAGTGCTGTGAAAGTGTAAGCCATATTAATCCTTTCCTCCACAACTTGCTTTTGGTCTTGGTGTCTATCACAGCAATAAAAACCCTAACTAAGACACCTGTCATCTTCCTAAATTCCTGGAACTGGTTCTTTGAGACCTGGGGCAACTTCATAAGTGAAGAATTCCAATGAACTTCTACGTGGAATGAATAGGGGGACAAGTGCAGATACTTAGTTGACACAGAAGTTTGAATCTTGTTATAGTCCTTTGGTTTTCACAGTATATTCAGTCCCATTTAGATGATTTCTATTGTATTTATACTTACATACATGTACATATATATATATATATATATATATATATATATACACATATATATATAATACACTGTAGCATTGGGAGGACTTTATACTACTGGTAATAATGGTGATTAATTGTGGGAAGCTTACTGTGTGCCAAGCTATGCTTAATAATCTACCTTCAGAATCACAATTCCTATTTGCTGCAAATCTGAAAGATATATATGCTTGTTATCTCTCCCCATCTCAGAAACGAGGAAGCAGAGGCACAGAGGTAATTATCCAGTACTAAACAACCAGCAATGTCTCCTGTTGACAAGCTACTGAAGATGTTATTACTTCTTGACTCTCTCCTGTATGTTGTAGTAGTTCCTAGTCATACAAGATGTCTTCCAAAGAGAGTGTTCTATACTTCCTCTCACTCTGTGATGCAGAGGACACTAACAAACCCTCATGAATACAAAGTACTAATTGAATAGACTTGTTCCATATATGGTATATGGTATCTTGCTCCACATACTGAGTGCCTGTTGACCATGAGATTTTGCCCTGTAACAGCATCTGGAGCCCAGATTCTGGATTCTAGAAATCAGACATCATGGAGTCCTTTAATGTAATAGACCTGTGAATCATGCCTCTGTAGCCTGTGTATCCACTAGCATTTACATGGAGCAGCTTCCATCTCCATTGTTTTAAGGCCCAGTTAAAGAACTCAGAACACTGTGACATCTTTGATTACTGTCTTCTGCAACTGAGGTGACCACATACACTTGGGTGGATATATTCCAGAAGTCCCTTTCCAACTTTGCTCATAGGACGTGCAGAAGGGGCATGTCAATAGTAGAAGGAGAGGAGAGCCACTGATTAGGAAGAACACAGATGCTATTCTGAGAAGCCAGGATCTTAAAACAGGAAGGGACAAGCAGGGGGATTGACCTAAGTGATGCATGCTTGCCTTAAGAAGCTCGTACCCAGAATATACATTAAGGAGGGAAGCATCAAGGTGGCAGGGTAGCAGGCTTCTTTTGTAGGCATCAGAACTCTCAGAGAGCCTCTTAGACACAGATTTCTGGGGCCTGCCCCAGAGATTTTGGAGTGAGGTCTAAGACTTGCTAGCCTGAAAAGTTCTTAAGGGATGGCCATGTTTTGGTCTGGGAGCCAAGCTAAGAGCTTTAACATTGAGAAGAAATAATGATGACCTGGCCAACACACTGGCAGTGGGCTTAAGGGTGAGGAGGCATACTTAAACATTTAGGAAGTTAAAGGTTGAGTATTTTGGTGATGGAGTAGAGATAATGAAGAAGAGAAAGGTGGGTAGATGATTGGGTTGATAAAGATAACATTGGTTGAGATGGTCTGGGGCTCTAGGATGAGAAACAGACCCTTGGGAGTGCCATCCCCTCATTTTATCTTGTGTAGGGGGTTTCACTGTAGATGACTCCCCCTCCCCCACCACAGTGATTTGTACTTCCTAAATATCATGGAAATATCTTGTGAGGACATTTCAATAAATGAAAGTGGCTTTTGTGGATGGTTCTATGTTATAAAATAGGGCTAAGGTGGTGGTTTGAATAGTATGGTCCTCATAGACTCAGGTGTTTGAATGCTTGGTCCATAGAAAGTGTCACTATTAGGAGACATGGCCTTGTAGGAGTAGGTGAGGCCTTGTTAGAGAAAGTATGTCATTGGGGGTGGGCTTTGAGGTATCAGATTGTCAAGCCAGGAGCAGTGGGACAGTCTCTTCCTGCTGCCTGTAGATCCAGATGTAGAACTCTCAGCTTGTTTACCAGGACCAGGTCTGCCTGCGTGCCACCATCCTTCCTGCCATGATGACAATGGACTAAACTTCTGAACTGTAAGCCAGCCCCAATGAAATATTTTCCTATATAAGAGTTGCCATGGTCATGGTATTTCTTTACACCAATAATAAAATCCTATCTAAACAGAAGTTGGTACCAGGAGATGGGGTATTGTTGTGAAAGACCTGACCATGCTTTTGTTTGGAAGGATGTGGACTTTGTGACTTTGATTAGAAAAGCAGTTGAGAGGGACTAGAAGATGAGGCAGGAGAGGAAACTACAATTGGGATGTAAAAAAATTTTTTTGAAAAAGAGGAAAAAAGTAAAATTAAAATTAAACTTTACAAACACTGAAAAAAAAAAGCAGCTGAATGTTTTAAGTGGGGCTTAATGGGCTATACTGATAGCCGCATGGAAGACAGAGGCACTGAGGGTGACTTGAACTATGGGTACCTGGATCGAGAGGTTTCAGAGGAGAAGAATATTTATATGTGGCCTAGAGACCGTTCTTGTGACATTTTGGCTAAGAACATGGCTACTTTTTACCATTGTCAGAAAAATCTATCTGGGGCTAAATTGAAGAGTTTTGGAATAATAGGGTTTGTGGAGAAAAATCTCTAAACAGCCTTAGCATCAGCTCTGTCATGTGGCTGTTAGCATTCACTCTGATGCAGACCTGTAATGAAAAGGAGCAAGCTGAGCAAATAAAAGGACAAAATGTACAGACTGAGGAGAAAAGGGACACCAGGAAATGGAATGAAGTTATGTCCTGTGTTCAAGGAGATAAACAGATTAAAGAACACCCTGCAATTAAATGCAATAAATGCGGTGGTGACTTCAGGGCGAGATTCCACCCAGTTAAGGTTCCAACTTGTGTAAAGGAACTGAAAAATAGCTTAGAGCCCATGTGGTGGTGCATGCCTTTAATGTCAGCACTCAGGAAGCTGAGGCAGGTAGCTCTCTGAGTTTGAGGCCATCCTGGGACAGCCAAGCTTAGGCAGTGAAGGAAACTATCAAAGACAGCTGGTGAAAATGTGATTGAGTAAGGGGGCCATGTTCCAGCTCCAGCAAGCAGCAGAACGTGGCAGCTTCTACATGGGTCAGGCTTTGGAGTCAAGGATACAAGGAACAGATTATGGGAGCTTCCTCTGTGACTAAGGAAAGCCTCTGAGGCTGGGCATGTGTCACAGGTGTCTCTGTATGGAGGCCTAGAGAGGTCATTGTGTGAAGCTGTAAAGGTGAACCCCGGATTGGATTGCTGTGAAGACCCCAAGATGCTTGAATGCAGGGCTATCTGCTGAGGAAAACTGCTAACAGTGAGTGGAACCAGTCCATGGAAAAGAGACGTGTTGCAGTCAATAAAGCTAAAAGGAGTTGGAGATCTGAAAACTTTTTTGACATACGCTTACAGTCAGTGTATACATACACACACACACATGTATGTAAATACATATATATGTATACGCACACATATAACCTATATTTATGTATATATATATATGCATGTGTATACACACATACAAACACACATATACCTATATACACAAATGCAGTATATATCTATATATCTGAGTTTAAATGTAGCACGATGGCCGCAGAACCTGACCAGTGAGAAAGCATATGTAGAGGAGGAGGTAGGATTTCTCCACACCTGCAACATAATAGAAAAGAAAACCATGTTCATTATGGTTTTGAGAAAAAAAAGTAAATTAATAGCTGGTTAATCTTTCAGTCTGGGATTGGCCAGCCAATGCAGATACCATGGGTATTTTTTGGCAGTGAGTTCTGCTCATGTGCTTCTACCATTCGAGGCACTCCTGTGAAGGCAAAGGAGAATGGATGCACCCAGAAAAGGACACCTGATGGCCACACAGGTCATAATTTATGGTTCAGTGATGCTGTGCCTGGAGGAGGGAGAATGAAACATTCATGGAGATGGCTTTTTCCCAGCCACACATTATGTTTGTCAAAATGAACACGACAGAGCAGGAGTTATTTCCCCAAGAGACCCTGGATTGGTTGGTTGTTTTCTTTCAGATCTAAACTGTGTTAATTCCAAATGGGAGGCGAAAGACCACTGACCCAAACTGTCATGGGGAAACTAATTGAAGCAAGCAAGGAAGCAAGCAATTAAAGCAGGCTTTTTTTTTTTTTTTTTGATACCCGCTGCCTCCTCATTAGACAGGGTTCAAAAAGTCAGCATTGGATGTGGGCAAGATAAGGTTTTTATAGCTCATGGGTAGGAGGTTTCCAAATGGGAAGGTTACATAGATGGGGTTATAGAAGCAGAACATAAGCATACTAAGTTGGTCGTAACAACTTTTTGAAGCAAAGACATGACCTCAAGGTAGTCATAAGGTAGCCGGAACATCAGGTGGCCATAGCAACCTTTGAAACAAAGGCGTGGCTGCCGTTTCCTGGAACGGACAGTACTGAACCATTTGTAGTTAAGGTTACAGGTGGGGCATAGCACAGTCCTTGAGAGATTTAATTATTAACAGGAATGTACCTAGTTTGTTTTTACTGTGAGATGGCTTTCGAGCCTAAGATGGAGGCAGGCTGTTCATCAGCTACATGTGTGAGTATCTGGAGGTAACCTCATCACAGGTTTGCATCTACAGCTCGATCAGTTGTAACTGCCTCATCTCAGATCTTTCTAAGTGGGTAGGTAAATTTACAAGAGAAACAATCAACCTTCTTCAACAGGCATGTGCTTAGGGCATTTATAAAGTGGAAGCGAAGTGTGTGAGTGTGTATGTGTGTTTGGGGCATGGAAAATAACAAAACTACAAAAAAAAAAAAAAATGAGAAACATGCAGTTTCCTTTCCTTTCTTTTTTGTTAGGCAGATATGACCCGGCCAGCAGGGGTTCGACTAATGCTCGGGAGGAGAATTCTCCTGTATAGGGACAGAACACAAGACGTGAAGAAGGAGAGCAAGTCTTTGGTCAAGCTCTCAAATTTTATTTTTTAGGTAGAAGGTTTTATAAGGCAGGGGGCAGGGAAGCATATCGCTATGGCAACTTAGCTGCAGGCTATCTCAAGATTCGAGGAATCCCAAGTAGGTCACAACGTTCTGCCACACAGTAAACAATGTTTGCACCAGAAAGAATTCCTTTATTTGTAAGTCACTTATTTATAAAGCCAGCCAGCCATGACTAGTGCTTAATAAGGTACTGTTTAGAATGGTGACTGCCAAACAACAAGTACTGTAACAATAGTCTTTAGGCAAATAAATAAAATCAGGATAAGATGGAATTTTAGTTAGATAAGTACCCAATATTAGTAATATTTTATGTTTATTGCATTAGGCAGTTTTAGGCCAACAGCACAAGCTATAGTCATTTGAGAAGAGGGACTCTCAATTGACAAAGGTCTCTGTAAGATTGGCAAGTCTGTGGAACATTTTCTTGATTAACAATGGATGTGCGATGGCCTGGGGCACTGTGGGCCTGGGTAGGTGATTCTGATTGTCTGAGACAGGAGACTGAGCAAGCTCTGAGGAGCAAGTCAGCAAGCAGCATTCCTTCATGGCTTCTGCTGACTGTCCCCTCTCCCCCGCCCAACTCAATGATGGAGTGTGACTTGCCATGACTCCCCCTGTGACTCAGGGATGGAGTATGACCTGCTGTGACCCACGCCCCCCCCCATGACTCAATGATGGAATGTGACTTGTAAGATGAATAAACCCTTTCTTCCCCAAGTTGTCTTTGGTCGTGGTGTCTTATCACAGTAGTAGAAAGCATAACTAAGACCTCTATTTAAAGTTTAATTAAGTAATTAATTAAGTAATGAATGTGTTTGTGTGTATGCGCACACAGAAGGCAGCTTTCAGAGTTGCCTCTCCTTCCATTATGTGAGTTTCAGGGGTTGAACTAGGTTGTCAGGCTTAGCAGCAAGCACTTTTAACTGCTAAGGATTTCACGATTTCATGATTCATGCTTAAAGAATGATTGCCTAATTATTTTGCAGAGACTAACTCCCTCTAGTCCTCGGACAGGTTTAATGACTAGCATATTTTCTGGCATTTTCTACATGTTTTCATTAAATAATCTCAGGTTTATGTTGTTTCACTGTCTGCCAGAATGTTCTACTGAAGTGCCCTGGGGCACAGAGGATCTTGATTTTGGTTTTCCCAAGGAAGGAAGTAGGGCCTGCAGCACCCTCCTCAGAAACCAGGCATCTTTCTACAGTGCCAGTTGAAATGTAAGAAGAAAGCAAGCACATTTTGCATTCTACTCCGTAATACCTCTGGGCTTGTTGCAACAACTAACAGCCATCTCTACTCTCCCACAGAAAGAATAAAATTGAAGAAATTCTCCCCAGGTGACACTAAGGCAATTTAACTTTCTGTAATTCTTCCTGTCACTCATGAAGTGATTAGAAGCATTTTCTGGAACTCATGGTAATTTTATCTTAGACGGGCACAGTAGTTCACTAGGAGGAGTAGGATTTGGCTTTGGTCAGGAAATAATGACGTCTGCTTTGCATAAGAGCAGTGGCTAAGTTACTTTACCTCAGGTTTTCTGGTGTTACCTGAGAATGTGAAAAGAGCATAGAGTTGACAAGAGAAATATTATTATTTGTAAGCCCGATGCCCTTAGAAAGTCATTTCACCTTTGCCTTCTCAGCCATTCAACGAGGAGCTTCCACCGCATGACTTCTAAAGTAAATTCCACTCACCACACCCCTGACTGCAGTAGAGACAGTAACAATGGTCCATTTGCACAAACCACACAAACCCAGTGGAAACAACTGGGGGAGATAGACTCTGACTACGGGTTTTTCTTCTTCTTCTTCTCTTGAATGGAACGAATATGTGGCTAAAATATCTATCTTGTCAAATATCTTGAACACCTGGGTGCCATTTCTAACTATTTAATTATAAAAATTCTTAGTTTTAAGAAATGCTGCCTCATTAAGTCCTCACATTCTTGTACTAAGAAGTAGGTATCCCACTTTACAGGTGAGGAAAAAGAATGGAGAGATCTAAAATCACAACCAGTAAAGGCGGGCATGGGCTTTGAACCTAGAAAATGTGGCTCCAGACCATTCCTTATGTACCACACCACCTCTCCATCCAATGTAGAGACCAAGGGTTTCCTCTCGCTCCGGGGTTATACCTGTGTTGTGCCAGGACATCTACGATCATGGCTTAAGGATTAGTGAGATGTGGGGCTGTCTTAGGGCCTATGATTCAGTAGAGGAAATGTACCTTCACACGGTCCCAGTGGGTGCTTCAGAGGTCCAAGTACAGGTTGGTGGAAGGCAGAGGAAGGAATGATTCTGTCTGGTGATGCTAAGTTAGATGGCAAGGTGAGGGATGCAGGAACAGCACTGAAGGAGACCAGGACTAAGAGTTGTAGACTGTTTATTAGTTTCTAAGAAGAGAAGAAGAAACTCTGTCTGGAGCAGAGTACACAGAGGTGTGATAAGATGATCCACACAGCTGATGCTTGGAAATTCCCATCATGCTCTTTTCTCACGATGTGAAAATGAACATTTCCTGCTACACTTAAACATTTTACATTGAACTTCTCCTGTTTTCTTTTCCTTCCCTTCTGCCTATGTTCTTCTTATTCCCCCCCCATATCTTTCATATATTTAAAGAAATATTTTGAGTTCATGGAGCTGACCTTAGGTAAACGCACTGTGTATGGGTTTGATGGCAGTAGAATCTAGTGAAGATATGGAGGAGGAATGAGGTGGGATACAGACCTATAATCCCAGGACAGGAGGGACATGAGTTCAAGGTTAACCTGGGTCACATAGCAAGCTCTTGACCCCCCACCTATAGAACACGTATTTCAAACATTTTGTAAAAATCTACTTTGCATAAGGTACCATTCCTCACTTTTAAAAGCCCCAACAAAGCCAAGTTATTTAGTTGGCTTCCATAAAATTTAAGCTTTATAATCAAATCTTGGTCCTTCTGCTCATTGCCAGTAGGCCCTATGTTTTCTGGGATTTAGTTTACTTTCTATGAAATGAAGTAGACCCAGCTGCCTTGCAGACTCAATGGAAGAAGTAAATAAAACAACGAGTTTAAAATATAATACTCCCAGAGCTTGAAAATAAATAAATACCATTTTCCTTACTTTTGTAAAAAATATTCTCTACATGTGTTACATCAAATTTTGGGTTGTTAACATACACAATAGAAGGATGTTGAGTGATTAGGTTCATGGCCACATCAAATTTTGGGTAGTTGACATAGATGATGGAAGGATGCTTCATGGCCACCAAGGAACTTGTTCTTAAAGATAGTTGATGCCTATAGTTTCAGAGTGACAGGTGAGTTGTCAGTGTGAGTGACAGAGTGAGTGTGAGTTGAAAATCTCTGATAGATTCTAAGTTGCTTTGTCAGCTTGGTATTGTTCAGGGGGAAACCTTGACATATGGCCTGCCACTTACCCAATACTCCCCTGAGGTCCATCCGTCACTACAGGAACATAAGCCAAATGTCAAAGCATTGGAAGACAAGCTTACCAATGGCTATTGTCCAGTTTCCTCAAACACAAATAGTACAGACATACAGAGGTTTAAATTATTTTTAAAAAGATGAATTTAACTATCTTTTGTAATTACCCACCTTCACAGTTTTAATGCTTATTTCCCAACACTTTCTTGGTAAAGACTGATATGGTCTGTGCCAACCTTGTGTGGCTGACTTCAGAGTCCCTCACCGTCCTTCACTTCTCCCCATGCATGCATCCCACTTCACAGCTCGAGTGGCTCTTCAGCGAGCCCTGGCCCTGCTTAAAGCACTCTAGTGGCTTTCTATCACACTGGAGGAAAATTGGATCACTACTTTGCTTTGTTTAGCTCTTCCTGAGTTCTTTCAGTATTATTATTTGAGAACTTGGAGCAGGACAGTGTTTGATTTTTTTCTTCTCTCTGTACAATATCAAGGATTTTTTTTTTTTTTTTAACCAAGCTACCTCTTTCCCATGAAGAGGCTATTGTTGCACTGGAAAAGCAGAATGAAGCCTGGACATAGAATATACAGGCATGGTTCTCTGACAAATTTATTCCCCATGCTTTCAAGGAAAGCCGTATAGGAGATCTGTGCTTGGACTGTCTCATCAAAGTGTGGTCTGTAGCCTTAAGTAGAATTTGTATTTGTAAAATGCATGATGGAAAAGATAGAGAGTCAGAGGGCTGTATAGATTTCCTGAAGAGCTGCGGAGAACAAAAATCTGCCTTGAGCTTTGGAGGATATGCTGTGAAACGTGTCTCTGAACTTTGCCACTATCCACTGTGTTCTCACTGTAGAGAGTGTAGGGAACTGGTGCTGTGAGCATGAGGGAGGGAAAAAGACCACACCCTAAGCAGTTAATACTGTTGTATGCTCCTAATGTAGTCTAGCTACTGCCTTGCACCGTGACAGTTCAATATCTTCTGCCTGAGAGCTACAGAACTAAGCAGAGGCTGATGGGCTATAATATTTCATGCTGAATTATGCTTCTTATATCCCTACATGGTTCAGTCGAACCCTCTCCCTCCTATCTTGGGAAATCAAGTGCTTGCCAAGCTATCTTAAAGAACGGTTGACAAAGTCATCTGGTTAAGCAATGAGACTCTGTTTACTAAAGAAAGAATGTCCCAATGGCTACCTGCAATATCTGTGTCTATAAACATGCTTAACCTGAAATAGAAGCCGCCCTTCAGTATCCAGGGGACCCAGAGACACCCTTGGGTGGTCACATGGGTGGAGAGTTCAAGGCTGTTGATCAAACCACAGAAACTGTAAGAAGCTGCAGGCTGCAGCCAGACTCTGCTGCATATTCACTTACCCCAAGCCTGTTAGTGAGACACATATAAAACAGAGTTCTCTGTGAGTCTGAAGTCAGACTGGTCTACACAGGGAGTTCCAGGATAGCCAGAGCTATAGAGTGAAAGCTTGTCTTAAAAAACAAAACAAAACAAAACAAAACAACAACAAGCAGCCAAACAGAACCAGAATCAAACAAAAAAACTAACTCCAACTCTCTGAGTGCTGCTTGGTTTTCTCAAGAGCTGGCTTTCCATAACAAGGAGCACATCTAAAAGCATTCACAATTAAGGAAAGAGAAGGAACATGAGCATCAAAGCACCTATAGGGGAAAGAGACTAGGGATCCAGTCCCCCAGCACAAACCGGTATATACGTGTTGAGGTGAGTAGGTAGATAGGGAGAGATGAAAATCTCTTGGGAAAGGAGTCCCCTAAAGATTGTTGTCTGGGTGTGACGTGACTATTGCCCTTTTTAACTCTCAGCAGCTACATTTACACACACAACACCTACACACATTGGGACCATTAATTTCTGCCATGGAGGGGGTGGGGAGGCTCAGGGGGCCCCACTCCTCTTTGAGAATTGATTGGAAGCTGATCATTGCTGTGAGAGAGATTTTCGTCAGTGTTGTAGCCACTTGTAAGCTGTCTTTGCTGCTTTTGCCCTCCCTAAAGTAAACTCATTGCTTCAGCAGGCTGAGTGTGTATGAAATGATTTCTTTGCTCTGTTATTAATGCCTTGTCTGGAGTAAGTAGATGTTTGTTCATCTCCCTAGGAAAAGTTCACCTTACAGAAGTGAATTTTGAGTTGAGATTTAAATGAGACAGACTGTTGTAAAGTGATGAGGAGTTCATTTGTAGTGGAGGAATTGGCTTGAGCAATGGCAGGGAGGTGGATTGTAGACTTTGAACTTTTTCAAACCTACCTTATTTGGGGGTCTTTAATGCTTATACCTTCTTTCTAGCCCACCTACCCTAGATAGGAGAGAAAAGAGGTTAATGGGAACAGGAGAAGTAGACCATTTTAGACTCAGTTCCTTGGAACGGTTTCACTGGTATAGTTGGCAGGATTCCAGCAGAACTGTTAAACAGCAAACCAGCAATTCAGCAAAAATGACTGCAACCACAGCTGCTGGAACCCAGAGTAGTAGCCAGAACCTGAAGCAGCCACTGGAACCTTGAAGCATTTGCTGGACTGGTTCTCACTAGGAGCGTCTCTTAGGGGAATGATAAACAGCCAAACAATAGGAAATGATACCAAGACCCAAAAGCCCAGCCTTTTGTTTTGGGCATATATATATATATATATTACATACTAGGATGTTTGTCAGTTGGCTAAGGCTTTTACCCCTGCAAGAGGTAGTTCCTCTTCTGTTGGACAAACATTACCTGTTCTCTCACAAGTCTGTTTCCAGTGGAAAAACACTGCACACCCCACACAAGTCTGTTTCACAACCCACGCTTGGGATCAAAACAAAAACATATTTACATCCACTACAGTGGATTGTATAAAGGAACTCTCAGAAGGTCATGGATGGCAGGCCAGAAGCTGAGGGACTGTGTCAACAAAGGAAGTTTTGCTTGCAAACCCACTGTTGACAGCCGTGTGGACACCCCTGTCTCCTGGGGGTGAGCTAGCAGGGCCACCCAGGCTCAGAGCAGTGATGCAATTGACAGTTAGCATGCCAAGAACAAGACAGGAGGTCTGAGAGCAGACAAATGGGAGCAGGCTGCTCAGAGGGCCACTGAAGCAGGACCTGGTGTCCTTTCCCTATTGAGTTGGGAACTGGCTGTGAATTGCATTCTTAGGAACCTCAAAGCAAATGATACTGAATAATAGAACTCTGTCACCTGAGACAGAGTCCTATGGACCCACAGGACCTTACAAATCTCATAGGGCACATGACTAAGAAGTACAGTATCTTTTCCCATGGCGAACACTGAAACATTTGCTAGTGAATCATGTTTTTATTATAGTCAACTTTCCCCCAGATATAAATATAAATAAATAAAGATATAAAGCAAAGGAAATTCTTTTGGTGGAATCACATAAAACAAAGCAAACAAACAAAAACTTGGAAAAAGGAAGGGAACTACACAAACTAGAGAAGACCCACGACCCAATATTTGTATGAAACACAGCAAAGAAAGACAGAACCCAATATTCTACTATGACAGCCCCACAAACTGACAACTTCACAACACCAGAAAACAAAAATGATGCAATAGCTAACGTGCCAGACAAAGACTAGTTTTTAAAAGGGTTAAGACCAGTGGATGGGATGGCTTAGTGGGCTAAGGGACATGTGGTAGCCTGAGGTTGACACCCTGCAACTCAAATGGTAGAAAGAGAAGTGTCTTCCTCAAGTTGTCCTCTGATTTCTACATGCATGCAGTGGTGTGTGCGCGCGTGCGCGCGCACACACACACACACACACACGTATATATGAACAAATAAATAAAAATTGAAAAAGGTTCAAAGACCAACTTGAGGATTCAAATAATCCAAGACATGGAAGAGAAATGTGCCCAATTAATGAAAGACATAGACCCCAAAGTTACCAAAATGAATGAAAGATTCAATACTCTGCAGGAAAAATGCAAAAGTATGAAGTCAAAGCTCAGCAAAGAAATAGAAATATCAAAAATAGCCAAGCAGAAATTTTGGAGATGAAAGACCCAATAAAAATACAACAGAAAACATCATCAACAAAGACCAAGCTGAAGAAAGAGTATTAGGGATACTGGGCATGATCAAGACACACTCATAAAAAAAAGAGTCAAACAACATCAGCAAAAGCTCCAAGAACTCTGGGTACACTGTGAGAACAAACTCAAGAATTCACAGGCTGTAAGAAAGAGCTGAGACAATGATTTATATACACTTTTTACTGAAATTATATCCAAGATATTTCCGTATCTGGAAAAAGAAATCAAAATACAGGAAGCATCTAGCACTCCAAATAGATATGACCAGAGGATAATTTCTTTCCAATGTGTCATAGTCAAGATGTCAAAATACAAAGAACATAAACAGTACTAAAATATATTAAGGCAATATTGCCAATTAGCATACAGAGGCAGTGATGGCAAAATAACATCAGATCTGTTTGTTGTCAGCAATGCATAGAAAGATGAATTCTGAGCCTTCAAAGCAAATAAATGCTACTTGGAGTCCTATAACCATTACAAGCGAGGAAACTGAAGCAGTAATCAAAAGTATAATTTAAAAATCAAAACAAAGAAACAAAAAAAAAGTGTGGAGTACAGCATCTCTGATATTGAGTTACATTTTCCACTTCATATTATGTCACAAACAATTCTTTTTTTACTTTTTTTTTTTTAGCATGAAATGGTGCAAATATAAGCAAATACTTATGTCACTTATGACCACTACTAGAAATGTGTTCCTGGGTGAACAAGGAAGATAGATAGGCAAATAAAAGTCTAGGAGCAGATAGATTTACTGCTGAATTCCACCAAACCATCAAGGAAAACCCTAACACCAACATTTCTCAAGCTGTCCCATAGAACAGAAAGGCGTGAACCTGTAACCCGTGGGCTTGTAGCCTAGTGCAGCAGTTGCCATGGAAATCAGCACAAGGCTTTTCTAAAGCTAAAAGTAGAAGACTCACCCAACCCAGATATTACTCTGAGCATATGCCCAATGGGCTGTCCAACCTACCACAGGTATACCCGCTCGTCCATGCTTATCGATACTCTTTTCACAACAACCAGGAAATGGAAACCGATTAGATATCCACCAAATGCTGAATGGATAATGAAATGTGGTACCTACACACAGTAGCATTTTATTTAGCTACAGAGAAAAACAAAATTAGGAAGTTTTCTGGAAAATGGGTGAAACTGGAAAACATTATTTTAAGTGAGGTAACCGAGTCAGAGGAAGACAAATATCACACACCCTCTTTTTTTTTTTTTTTGCAGATTCTAGCTTGTAACTGTAAGATCTGGGTAACCAGGTGGGGTAGTTATGGAAAAATAGTAGGAAACTAGAAGAGGCCCATGAAGCTGGGAACAAGAGGTTTCTAAGGGAGGGGTGAAAGGGAAGACAACAGAATAAAGAGGAAGGGGGGAATGGAGGGGGGACAGGGTACAGTAGAGAAAGCAGACAAGGCAAGGAAAAGACCAGGTAGTGCAAGGAAATGAACCAAGACTGACACCCATAACTTCATAAGCTAATAAAAATACTTCCCTAATTAAGCTTGTCCTCCAGCTAAGACCCAATTTTAAATATAAAATTGTGACGAATTCCTACTGTCTGATACTGAGATAAGGAGGCGTGTCCAGAAAATAAATAGACAGGCCCAAGAAGTTCCTAAGCTTAGAAATAAGTAAGCCTTGGGTGCTGAGAACTTTTCAGGATAACTCCCAGGAAAGAATCCGAGCTGCTTTGCTGGACCTCATCCCCCAGCATCTGTGCAGTGCACCGTCTCAGACACTGAGTCGCATGTCCCACCCTACACTACGGCATAAGCAATTTTTTTTTTTAGCCTGAAATGGTGCGAAGATAAACAAATACACACGTACCCTATTGTCACTAGAAATGCATTCATTCCCAGAATAATACGGTGCCTGGCTGAACAAGGAAGATGGATATTTTTAGAGACACACTGTCTCTGCTTTGGAACACAAGCGGAGCACCTGCTAAATCTGGCACTAAATGATGGCCGCTTCCTGGCAGACATGCACACAAATGACTGACTCAGTGATGACGGGCAATTTCCAGTCCAACAGCAGTTCCCGGGCATAGGGTTTCAGCTCGGAACAGCTGTTGTAATTCCTTTCAATATTTTTAGTAACTTATAGTTGCAAGTGCAGAATTGTGAACAGCAAGAGTATAAAGGGCAGATTTTATGACCCTGAGAATTACATAGTGTGCTTCAGTTATTAAAGAATTGAGTCAAAATTTTAAAAAAAGTGTTCTTTCCCAGAGCATGCTTAAGTACCAATATTTTATCATGTGTCTAGGAAGAAGTGAAATACAGTCTTTTTAGTATTTAGCTCACTAATGAAAGAACCTCTTCCTTTAATTGTCTAAGCTATTAATTTATAGCTCAGATTATAGTCTGCTATTTCAGTATTTTCTTTGCCCAATTAATATCTTCTCTAGGAAAAATATCTGAGGGGGTGTATGTATTCATGTTTGAAAGGAAAAGCTGATTTTGGATTCTAGTTACTTCTCTCAAAATTCTGTGGTTCAAGTAGAAAACTCACAAAAGCACACATGAGAAGACATGATTTTTAACCACAAGTACAAAAGTGGATGAGTGATCATCAATTCCTCTGTGTCACCATTGCTTACACTCTCCGTGACCATTTCTCTCAGTTAGAGAAGGAGTTTTGTGTCCTCTGACTCTTCTGATTAACCTCACACTGATGCACGGGGTAGCTTAGAAATCATGGCTGCACGCCTGCAGCCAAGTTGTCCTCCTTAATTTTCATGTTTTCCATGGTTACAATTCCATAATCTGTGAAGCACGTGTGGGGAAGTGAGGAATGGAACCACCTGTGTGACCGTGTACTTCAGTGGCTCTTACGACCTCCTAACTGAGCCCAATTCTGGGAAATTGCAACGCTTAAAAATAGCATCAGATCCATAGCCCTCTGACATGATCTTTTCTAAGTTTGTAGAAAAATGAGTGTGGAAGTGCAAAAGAAAATCCTAAAAAGGTCCCAGCATGCAATATGACTGCGGGTAAGGCCTGTCCATTAGAAGGCGGGTTAAATAACCCCTCCTACTTTTCCCTCTGGTGGGCATGCTTCCAAGTCTTATGAAACAGACCTTATTTGAGAAATAGAAGTCAAGGAACACACCGTGATTCTTCTTATCATATGTACTGTCATAGGGATTGAGGGGGTCTGAGAGCCATTTCTATATAAGTGATTTTTTATGGTCATAACAAGCTCTTTTACTATTGCACATTTTTTTATATGTCCACACAGATTATCTTTTGAAAACTATGAACATGGAAAAAGAGGGTAGATGCTGATAGGGGCATCATGCCTGCAATAGAGAATCAAAGAAATAGATGGATGTAGTTAGAATCTTACTTCTCCCATGTAGCAGTTTGACAAAGTGGCTTGCTCTTTGCAAGTTCAGTTTCCCCATCTGTGCTGTAGATAACCTTGTTTATCTTGCAGAGTTACTGTGCAGGTTTGAGATTTGCCCTAAAGTGTTGGCATGTAGTGAGTATTTTTTCACAGTCCATTTGGGTTGAAAATACAAGTGACATAACTTATTAGCCACAGAAATAAATTGCTTACAATTCTTGTGGTGAGGCAGTCTGAGGTAAAGGCAGCAAATTTGGTGTCTGGTGAGGATTTGTTCTGTTTCAAAGATGACTCTTTTTTTTAAAATTCATCCTCATATGGTAGAAGGGGCAAGGCAGCTCACTTTAGACTTTTATAATGGCACTTCACTACTTTACAAAATATCCCGCCTATTAATGCTAGGCATAGGGCGCTAGGCTCCGTTATAGTTTGAACCTGAACTGTCTCCCAAAGACTCAAGGGTTAAAGGCATGATTGCCAGCTGATGAGGTTGAACACACTTACCCCATCAGTGGGCTAGTCCATTGACAGAGTCATTATTGGGTGGGAGTAGAGATTGAATAGGAGGGGTCTTGTTGGAGGAACTAGGTCACTGGGTGTGTGCTTTGAAGAGCCTCTTGTGTCTAGTTCTTTCCCGTCTGTCTCTCAGTTTCATGTCCACCATCAGGTGCTGTACTTTACTCTGCCACAGCCTCCTTGCCCTGATGTTCTCTCTGTCTTACACCATGTGGTGGTTTGGATATGACTGACCCCCATAGGGTCATAGATTTGAAGGCCTAGCCATTAGGGAGTGGGGCTACTTGGCAGGTATTAGGAGCTGTGGCCTAGTTGGAGTAGGTGTGGTCTTGTTGGAGGAAGTAAGTCACCATGGGTGGGCACTCAAGCCAGACCCCGTGTTGCTCTCTCTTCCTGCAGCATGCAAATACCGATGTAGAACTATGATGTCTGTCTGGATGCTGCCATGCTTCCTGCCATGAAGAAAATGGACTAAACCTCGGAAACTGTGAACCAGCCCCAAATAATTGCTTTCTTTTACAAAAATTGCTGTAGTCATAGTGTCTCTTCACAGCACTTGAACACTGACTAAGACATACCACAGAGGCTGAAACAATGGCATGGATGACCATGGGTTAAAACTTCTGAAACTGTGACCCAAAGAAATCTTCTCCCTTTAAGCTATTTCTCTAAGGTATTCGTCACACTGCTGAAAAGTCTATCTAATGCGTACTCTTATGTGGGGTCTAGGGAGACCATAGCAATCCTCAAGGCATGGTAATTGTTGTTATAGCATCATCATTGTCATCATCATCGTGATGTGTCACTTCCAATATGTAAGACAATATGATTAGTGGAGGATAGTGAAAGATATATGTTTACTGCTATACATGCTGGTGTGTGTGTGTGTGTGTGTGTGTGTGTGTGTGTGTGTGTGTGTGTGTGTGTCTGCAGTATTAACTCATTGGTTTAGTTCAGGATACTACCAGAGATCCAGAAATAGTACGTTGAGAATCCTTTACATCAGGCTTGTAAATCTGACTGTTAGGATCCAGGATGGAGACAGTATCACCAGTTGTGGATCTAAACAAGAAACATCCAACACCCAAGTAACAAGTACAAGAAAAGCCCACCAACCTGCTTTTTGACAAATACTTAAGAAATCTTTCTGTACTTGAACGATAAAAGCCCCAGACTCACCACTAGACATTTTGGAACAGGAGAAACGAGGAAGAGTAAGTGTGACTATGGAGACTCAGAGGAAGAGCCCAGCTCTGAAAATGAGAGCACAGGGTCAGCAAGTGTTCTCGAGCACTTCTGAGGGCTGCTCTGGGCCTGTGACACACTTAGTGACTCACTAGATTCTTATCAATCCCTTGTGACGAGAAGCACAGTTATCAACTTCACACTGAGGACACAGAAGCAGAGATGCTTACTCATCACCAGCGGCTAAGGAGTTGGTTAACAGCAGAGCCCAGAGGGAGTGACCTAAATTCTGTGCTGCCATCTTTAAGGCCGTTAGAAGTAACTGCTACTGACAATTGAAGCAGAGAAGCTTAGGGACGCTCACAGGATTTAGAGGCACAGTGGAAGAGAGAGATGATTTCTACCTTGGATCAGCTGTGGAACATGCATCCCTCCAAATCCTCATGTTCCCTTTGCTCAGTCCCTCCACCCTTGTGCACACCCTGTGGATTTCCCCAGGGGTGACCGCCCTTTCTCCTTTAGCAAGCCTGAAGCCAGTGTCATTAGTCAGCTTCGAGCTTTCCTGATCCCTTTGTGGGGGCAGGAGGAAGTCTACCAGTGCAAAGTGGGACATAGAAAATAGACAGCCAGATCAGCAAAACTGATGGAAAAGTCAAAATAGCCTTTCTGAAAAAATATAAGGCAAAAAATAGTAGCAGTTGAAAAATACCAAGAATGAAAGTCTAGATCATCGTAACAGTCTATAAAATTGCACTAAGTGTGGTTAAATGTGGTGCACTCTTAAGATAGTCATTTCAGTTCAAAGTATTTTAGAAAATATGAATGTAGCTATTGTAACTGTGAGGTCAGTGCTTCTAAAACTCCAGGAGATATCTAATAAAGACACATGCCAGCTACAAGAGTAAATAAAAAATGGGCAAACCCTCCCTATTAAAAGAGACTAAGACTTTCTTATTGTAAAACAAATATAATCTAATTACTTATGTTTACACAAGACACATATAATGAAAAATTGACTTATTAAAATTGAAAGAAGAAAATGGGCATATATTTCTTGCTTTGTTTTGTTTTGGTTTTTTGAGACAGGGTTTCTCTGTGTAGCCTTGGCTGTCCTAAGACTCACTTTGTAGACCAGGCTGGCCTCGAACTCACAGAGATTCATCTACCTCTGCCTCCAAAGTGCTGGGATTAAAGGCATGTGCCACCACACCCAGCCCATGTTTTTAATTTCAAATTCAAGCAAGGTTTGTAATACTTAGATATATTAATGTATAATTGATAAGTAGGGTAATAGTGTGAATAGGGACTTCTACAACAACGCTTTCCTGTTGTGACTTCTTATGTATGGCAAAATTTACTTCCTCCATTAAAATGATATAGAAGATTTAAAAAGATAATATACAGAGATACAACTGTGAGTGCACAGGGCTTTCTGTTTATGGTGGCGTTTAGAGTTGAATCAATCATTCATAAGAATTATTGGGAATTATCTAGAAAGAAACTGAATAGTGTTTGAGTCAGCAATTTCACCTTTAATACATGTAGTCAATGCAAATAACTGGAGAACTTTGCGAAACTGAATAGAGAGGGTAAACACAATATCTATAGACTCATGTATATATTTTGCAAAGTTATATGCGGCAGGAAAGGTAGAAAGCCACACCACTCTGAAACACAGGGATGTGGCACCTATGATTTCCAATTTTTCTGTATTGTGGTTGTCCTTGATGTGCAGATACTTACCAAGAGTCACTACCACATGAAAGGTGATAGACTGTAGTGGCAGATGATCTTTGTTTTTGTCCTGGGTCGTTCTTGTGTCATCTCAAACAATTTAACTTAGACACTCTGTGTCTTGGTCCCCTGAATTTTGTAATGAGCAATTGTCTGTATTTCAGAACTGTAAGGGTTACATGTATTAAGGTAGATGTGTGGCTTCTAGAACAGTTCCTGCTACGTGAGGAGCCCTCAATGTGGCAGCTGCTTCACTCCAGCATAACATTTTCTTTTTGCAACATGCACTATATAGTCTGTGGAAGGCTAAGTAATGATTTAGAAATTTCGCCAAAATACTCCATTCCTAACAGAATAATTGACTTCAGAAATGGCCCTAAAAAATGGTTCTTTAAAAGCTCAAAGTGAAAAAAGAAACTCTTGAGTTTAGACAGTTAGTCAAATGGTGCCTGCTGACAGAGCTAGAAGTGTTCTATAAACACAGAAGGGGAGAACAGAAATAACATATCCTTCTAACATCTAGGAAGGTAATGAAAATGCATACAACAGGAGGAAACATTACATGGTGTGGCAGGGCGTAGGCTAGGAGACAGACAGGGTCTCTTTGCTTCTTCTAACACATACAGAGTGGATGCTGCCTGCCTTCCCCTGGTTCTCTGAATGACATCGAAAGCCCGGGCATACCTGC
The DNA here is from genome assembly GCF_903995435.1 of Acomys russatus. Classification (NCBI taxonomy): domain Eukaryota; kingdom Metazoa; phylum Chordata; class Mammalia; order Rodentia; family Muridae; genus Acomys; species Acomys russatus. The sequence continues at coordinate 59,562,051 of NC_067138.1, forward strand.
AGCACTGTGCTCTTGCTCTCAACCCAGGCTTCTATTTTCCGTCTGACTCTGGCCGCTCTGATGAGCTGCTTCATTGCTTCTTCATTACCACCCACAGGACACACACTTATCAGAGCCCTGTGAGAATAAGAGACACGCAGAGGGGGAGAGGACGGGTAATTGTGAAATCGCCAGGAAGCCACAGGATACCTTCTCCAAGGAAATGAGCACAGTGAGGAGAAGTGCCAGTTAGTCCTCCACAGCTGTCTTGAAGTTGATTGGGAGGGAACATGACCAAGAGATAGTCTGTGATGGAAAGGGTCCTTTCCACCTTTTATGTTGAATTTGTTTTAAAAAGTAGAATACAAAGCAGTAGGTTTTATTACAGTGTTATCATGAACACCTTGCTCTTATTCTCCTCTGTTCCTCTCCTCCAGTTGTTGCCCCTTCTTCCTGATCTCCCCTCAATTGCGTTTCTTTTGTTCTTCTACTCAAACATTCGATTACCTTCTTTCCCCTCTTATCCCTAGAGTCTCTTCCTCCCCTCTCATAACTCCCTTCACACACACACACAGACACACACACACACACACAGACACACAGACACACACAGACACACATACACACACAGACACACACACACAGACACACATACACACACACAGACACACATACACACACACAGACACACACACATACACACAGACACATACTGCATGTGAGAAAATAAGTGGTTTTTTCCGTTCTTCTCTTAAGTTACTTCATTGAGACATCCTTGGCGTATGAAAAACATTATGATTTGGGGAATAAATACACATAAAAATTTAACACCATTATGGAGGTAGTCCGAAACGCTCTTCTTATTCTCTTTATTCCTGTTAACATTATTTTATTTATCTACTTATGCCCTTGGCAAATCTCAAGAATACAGCACAGTTTCATTAGCTACGGGCGGTGTGCTGCTGTGCAGAACTTCCTCCTCTTACCTAACACCGTTGACTCCTTTTAATTGACCCTTCCCACAATTCATCACTGCTCTAGACTTTGGCAACAAGGCTTCTAATTTCTGCTTTTCAGTTTCATTATCTTAAATTCTGTATGTAAATGGGCTCATGAAGTAGTTTTACCTTTTTGTGTCTGGTTTATTTCCCTGAAAAACACTGAAATAGTGTGAGTAGACCTGACTCTGTCTACACTTCCACAAACTGGAGGACATCTTCTGCAATGCTGAGTCATGAATAGACACACCATACTCCTTAAGTTTTATACCTTTATCAGCGGGGGCATTTATATCTTGCCTAGCATGAATAGTACTATAAGGATCATGAGGGTATAGACATCTTGTCAAGATCTTGATTTCAGTCCTTTTGATATAAGCCTAGACCCGAGACAGATGAAGCAGAAGGTAGCTCCGCTGAAAAGGTTTTGAGCAGCCTACACACTCTTTTCCATAGTCACTGTGTGAACTGCAATGGCCACAGCAAGGGTGCAGGGTTCTCTTTTATTATCACATATAATTGTCTGAGATGATGCTTCAGTGTGGTTTCAGCATGAAGTTGAAAATGCATTTATTTTTATAAAATACATTCTGATCATGGTTTTCTCTCCATCTCCACCCAGATCTTCCCCACTCCCCTATTCTTACAACTTTATGCCTTCTTTCTCTCTCTTAAGAAATCAAACAGGCAAAACAAACAAACAAACAAAACCAGAAAACAAAAACACCCAACTCAACAAAACAAAACCAAAAAAACCTAAACAAAACAAAATAAAAAACCCAAAAAACAAACAAAGGAAACCCAAACAGATAAGAACAAAACAAAATAACCAGACCATGGAAACAGCCTTAGTGTCCCTCAGTAGAAGAGTGGATAAAGAAACTGTGGTACATATACACTATGGAATACCACTCAGCTATTAAAAACAAGGAATTCCCAAAATTTGTGGATAAATGGATTGAGCTAGAAATGATCATAATGAGTGAGTTAACCCAGAAGCAGAAAGAATCAAATGGTATATACTCACTTATATCTGCATACTAGCCCAAGGGGCATGTCCCACGAAAGCCTTCACTTACCAGGAAACTGGGACAGAGGGGAAGGCATCCTATTGGGACTCTAAATGAGAGACGCATGAGAGAATAGCAAAATAAAAGGATCCAGAGGGTCCTAGAAATCTACAAGTAGAACAATATGATAGGCAGATTTGGGCCCAGGGGTCCCGCTCAAACTAAGGCACCAGCCAAGGACAATACAGGAGGTAAACTTTAAACCCCTTCCCAGATCTAGCCAATGGTCAGAATATTCTCCACAGTTGAGTGGAGAGTGTGATACGACTTTCTCATGTACTCTGGTGCCTCACATTTGACCATGTCCCCTGGAGGGGGAGACCTGGTGGCACTCAGAGGAAGGACAGCAAGTAGCCAAGAAGAGACTTGATACCCTATGAGAATATATAGGGGGACGTAATCCCCCTCAGGAACAGTCATAGGGGAGGGGAATAATGGGAAAATGGGGGGGGGGAGGAATGGGAGGATACAAGGGATGGGATAAACATTGAGATGTAACAAGAATAAATTAATAAAAAAAACCAAAACAACAAAGTAACAAACAAAACACACACACACATATTCACACACACTCGCACGCATGCATGCATGCATGCACACACAGAATCAAAACACAAAATCAGAAACAATAATATGCAAGTAAAATATCAGCAAGGTAAAAAAAAATACCTAAACAAAACTATCACAGACACAAGAAATCTTCAAATGCCATTGAGTTCATTTTGTGTTGGCCATCTACTGCTGGGCATGGGGCCTGCCCTTGAGTATGGTTTGTATACCCAGTGAGAATCCCTTGGAAAAACTAGTTTTTCTCAATCCTACATGGGATGTCTTCATTACAGCTTTCCCCTTGGGGCTCAGAGAACTGCATGGAAGAAGAGGTGGAAAATTTCTAAGAGCCAGAGGGGATGGATGATACCAAGGAAAGTTTTTCCAGACACAACAGGACTGAGACATATATAAACTCACAGACTGTGGCAGCGTTTATGGCAGCATTTGTAATGCCAAGCCAGATGGCGTCCCAGTGCTGAGATGGGGAACTGGACACAAGCTCCCACCTTACACAAGAAACCATCGCCAAGTGAGCTAAAATCCTACAGCAGTTTTAGCTTGCATTTCCCTGATGACCAAGGTTGTGGAACACTTGTTCAAGTATTTATGATCATTTGTATTTCTTCTTTTGAGTACTGCCAGGTTAGCTCATTGGCTTATCTGTTGATTGGAAGATTTTTTTTTTTTTTGGCATTTGTGTTTTGTAGTTTAAAAGTATTTTATTTATTATCTCTTTGTCTGAGGTATTACAGTGCATTATATTTGTTGATATGTGTATGTTGAAATAACTTTTCACTCTTAAGATAAACCCAACTTGGTTGTGATGTTTGATTTTCTTTTCTTTAACGAATTTTAAATTTAAATAATTTATTCAGAGTACATCTGAATTGTTGTCCCCTCACTTGTATCTTCCCATTCCTCCCTTCCTCCCTCTTTCACCCTATTCTCCTCCTCTAGGTCTGTGACAGAAGAGGACCTCCTCCTCCTCCTCCACCATATGATCACAGCCTATCAGGTCTCATCTTGGTAGCCTGTTTCCTCTTCCTCTGAGTGCCACCAGGACTTCCCATCAAAGGGAAGTAGTCAAATAGGGGGCACCAGAGTCCATGTCAGAGTCAGGTCTCGCTCTCTACACAACTGTGGAGAATGTGTTGTCCATTGGCTAGATCTGAATGATGTACTGCATGCATTATCCTTGGTTGGTACAGTAGTTTGAACACCCCCTCTGGGTCCAGATTCACCAGCCTTGATGATCTTCTTGTAGGGTTGGTTCTAGGACCCTCTGATTTTCTTAATGTATGCTTGAATTCTGTTCATATTTTATTGAAAAACTGTTCAACAGAAAATTTGTCCATAGTTTCCTGTGTATGTTTCCTTGGTAGTTTTTGGTATTAGTGTAATACAAGCTTTACAGATTTTGGAAGTGTTCCTTCCTCCTATAGTTTGTGGAGCAGCTCTTTTTTATGAATCTCGTAAGAACCAGCCTTGAATTTATCTGCTCTTGGGCTTTTCTGATTGGGAGGACGTTAATTATCGCTTTCTTTTTGCTGCTTGTTATATACCTGTTTTAGTTGTTTATATCTTCTTGGTATAAGAGAACTTTTACATGCCTTCTAATTATTTACAGATTTTTTTGGAATATAAGTTTTAGTATTTATTAATGATATTCTGGATCCTTTGAAACTTATTTTAAAAACTTCCCTTTCCATCTCTAACTTTATTCTATTGGGTTTTCTTTATATGTTCTGTTTCTTTGGGGGGGGGGTTCAACCTTATCCTTGTAGATAACCAGCTGTTTGCTTTCTTGATTCTGTATATTATTATTTTAAAATCTCTATTTTACTAATTTCTGCCTTACTTTTTATTGTTTCTTTGGGTATTTGGGTTTGTTTATTGTTGTTTTCCTGGAACCTTCAATGCATCATTAGGTTATTTATTTGAGATCTCTTCCTTTTTTTAATGTTAGTACTTTTTAGCCACAAACTTTTCTCTTAGAACTGCCTGGGCATCTTAGAAATAATTTGAAATTCTGGTAGGTTCTACTATATTTTCATTTGATTATAGGAATTTAAAATTTTCTATCCTTAGCCTTTCAATAGTTCACTGGTCATTAAGAAGTATATTTATTCACTACCTATGTATTTGTGTAATTTCTGTTGATTTCTAGTTTTATTCTACTATAAAATAAGGTATCAGTAATTTTTTTTTTTTTTTTTGTATTTGCTAAAGCTTGCTTTGTGGTCTATAATGTCATCAATTTTAGAGGAGGTTCCACACGTCACTGGAAAAAATGTGAATTACCTATCCATTAGGAAGATATTCTTAGAAATGTTAAATCTAGTTGACCTGTGGTATAGCTTAACCCTCAAATGTCATTGCTGGTCTTTAGTTTGGATATGAGGATAAGACTCTTCACTTTGAATGTCCTCATGCAACCCTTCCCCCCCCCCCCCCCAGATAATGATGGAAGTGATTATCTCCAGCTCAGCTACAGAAAGCCTCAGTTTCAGGCTCCTACGCCACACTCTGCCTTTCCTCCCACCACTAAGTCTGTATCCAGCCCCTGGTACTTCTCCGCACTCTGGATGTTCTATCTCCATCTTGTTATCATGGCATCTGTGTTCCAAAGGGGAAGAGCAATTCTCTGGTAGCTACTGTGACCCACTACCTCATGAAAGCAACATGGTAGCATTGAGCTCCAGGATTACTGCTTCTTCACAAAGGAAACTCCCACCTGGATATTTCTTTTCTTTCTGGAATTGGGCCTATTAATTTTTATCATCTCATCTTTTAATGGATCACACAGAGTTGCCTTCTTATATTACTGAAACCTCCCTATCTTTTCTTTTAAAATAATCTCTTCAATATTATAACAAATGTCACAGAGTGCAAGAAGTCCTTGTGCCTAGAGATACGCAGTTATCCTTCAAACGACGGAGGTGCTTACCCAAGTTTCTCTCAGAATGCTAGGAATGGATGCAGTTTTCAACCTGGTTATCCTTTGATAACTGTTGAGCCAGGTTCTGCCCCTGTCTCTCAGAGTTTATGTTTTGCATATCCCAGACCCATTACTTCTAGGCCATAAAACCCATGAGTGATGTCACTTGTACTTTAAAATGGCCTAAATGAGTTCTAATTTATCTAAGGACCAGGGCAATCCTGACACATGCAGCCATTATGCTTTCTCCAGTCCTTCTTCCTAGACCCTACCCTTGGGTACTCTCTCTGGGTCAACAGTACCCATATTTGTATAATAAGCTAGATGTACTTTGTAAAGAAGTTCAATATAAACCTGTCTTAAGTTCTGTTATACTCGCAGGACTGAGTTCATCGTTAGCAGAAAGCTCCCGGCATCAAATTGTGCTATGCTTACATGTGGCTAAAACAAAACAACTGGTGTGTGACTCTGGAAGTTTGGCTCAGTACTGACTACCTAAGTTGGACGGAACCCAGTTTTACTCTTCTCTCACCAGGATTGTTTCCTTACTGGCCACAAAGCCTGTAGGGACCCCTGTAAAAATGATAGAACAAAACACCATAGAAATAATATATGCTAATTTTAGGGAATAAGGAAATAGATACAAGTAAAATGGTATTACTAACTATAAAAGTCCTCCCATTAGAGACCCTACATGGTGTAGACTCTACAATGTAGAGCATTAATATGTGGGTAGAAAGAGAAAATGACTGTTGGGAGAACAGAACACTAACTTACAGCACCTGAGACTTTATCTCTAGAACAGCATCTTCTTGAAAAAAATCAGATGATATTTTGTGTTTTCAGTTTTAATATATTACAAATATGTATCAACATGAGTATAAAACACTCTATAAATAAAAATTTAATAGTTATTATAAACACATGCATATATTTGATTACTTTTCTGATCTTTGACATTTAGATCAACTCATAGCTATTTTAAAAGGTTTATTTTATTTTATGTGTATGAATGTTTTGCTTGCATGTATATGTGCACCATGTGTGATTTGTACCTGTAGAGTTTAGAAGAGGGTATCAGATTTCCTGGGTCTGGAGTTATGGATGGTTGTAAACTACCATATGTGTTCTGGGAATCAAATGCAGGTTTTCTGGAAGAGCACCAAGTGCTCTTAACCACTGAGCCACTTCTCCAGCCTCCTCATAACTATTTTCATTTAGAAATCTTTCATAGAATATTTCTTTGGGATAAATTGCTACATTAAAGTGTACTTATTTTTGAAGGAACTTGACCCTTCTGTTTTGAAGAAAAATTCTGCCAATATATAGTTCTACTAATAGTTTATAAAAGTGTACATTTCTTCTTACTTTTGGCAATCCTGGGCATCTTAATTACTTCTTGTCTTTATATCTGACTGGCCTATTTCTGCCATCACACAGATTTCATTTCCCATCACAAAGATTTAATTTCCATAGAAGATTAGAAAATTTATGACAATTTTAATTTTAGTGGATATTTGTACAATAGAATAGAAGTATATTGTTAACCAAAGAAAGCAAACTAGAGACTTAATTTATAGCACTTATACTATTTCAGATTAAAAAGAAAGATGAATGTGAGCCTCAAGTATGCCCCATTATCGGAATCTGAAGAGGGGCTTCTTTTGTTTATTCAATAATTGTTGCATTCATCTCTTTTTTTCACATTCCCTCCTTGCTAAGTAACAGGGGTCTTTAACAGTGTTCTGCAAGGTCCAACAACTCTTCAATTTTTGAGTCTCAGTTTTGTTATACTCATTAATATCCTGTCTCAGCCAGATATTATGCCTTACTGTGTTTTTTTGTTCCAATCTCAATCAATGAAATATCAATATTTTGATTTTTTAAGTAAGCTAAGCACAAAATAGAGATGCAGGAGGACAGCTGCACACACCTGGAAATGATTCTTTCTAATCTTTTCTCCTCTGGTCTACATAAGTGTGTCTGTTGCCTAACTATGGACAGCAATTGCCTTTCCCATTTGATCTTTATTCTCACGGCAGTGCTGAGATACCTCTGTTGATTTCAGTTCTCCACTCTCCTCTTTCCACTTTGTTTTTATTTGTTCATGGTTATATGATCCATTTCCGTGCCCCAGTGTTATTACTCAAGGTAGCTGAAAGCTAGACAAGTAGCCGAAGTCTCACAAACCTGCCAGCGACCCTGCTCACAATCCTGATTCTGTGGGTAGCCCACCAAGCTGGCAAACTCCCACAGAGACAAACTTCGCATACAGGACCTTTCTCTTTGGACAGTAACTTTACTCTCATCCTGATCCTGTTGATTCACTTCCCTCTGTTTTTGCCAGAAAGAAAAACGCAAATTCTTCTAAAAATCGAAGATGCACATCAGATGTTTGATATACCAGGAGGGACACATTTTTGTCTTAGAGTCAAGAAGGAAAGAACACAGCTCAAATGACTTAGCCAAAGAGGTGGCCTTGTTATTTCTTCTCGTTGACTTCTGTAGATGGGGAGCTGAAAAGAGGAACAGTGTGTGGAACAAATCATAATATCCTGCATTTCTTCCTGCTCACTTAAAAATACCTCCTTGAGCAGTTCTTAATTTGTCTTTATGTAAATGCCTATTCTTACTTATCCAGCCAAGCTTACCTGATATGGCCATGAAGAATTAAACCAGGCTGGTTGGAGAGGCCACAGCAAGAGTGAGGGTGTGGCAATTTTACTGAGAACAAACAGATTTTTTATACCTTTATCAGAAACAGAATAATGGCAGCCACTAGGATCAATACAATTGTAGTTGCTAGGACACAATGGTGTTTGGAAGCTGTACAGGGTACACAAGATTAACGTCTAAGACCAACAGTCCTGTCAAACTCCCAGGTTTCCTTTACCTCTGAGCACACATACAGAGAGACACAATTTGGCCTGAATGCTTTACTGCCCAAAGAAGTGCCAAAAGAAGTTGGTTTCTCCGGGACAAAAAGGCACACAGTGCCCTAGGAATCATGGACTCTGACATAAATAACCTGACGCATACCTTTCAAGGCAGCTAGGCTAGGCAACTCCATGGTTCCCTGCATGCTTAGCCTCTCTATCTGGTCTCTTAGTTTGAGAACATAAGTAGAAATCCCATTGAAAAAAGTCTTGGGTGTGCTCAGGTGAGCAAGCTCTTTTCATAGGACTTGTAAGCTAATCCATAAATAGAGTTGTTTTTGGACACCTTGGCAAGGTCACTTAAGGAGTAGTTGTGTTTCTGTGATGTGAAGATTGTTTGATTGCATACTAGAATTACTGTGGACTGAGTGTTAACCCCACACCAATGCCCCTGGGGTCCACACCAAATTCTGATGTGATTGATCTTGAGTGAGATCCAGGGACTGGTGCTTAAAATAAAAGCAAAAACCAAAAACTCCTCTATGGTTCTAAAGGTGGACAGCCAGAACTGGAAAATGTTATTCTACAGTGTGGTCCCTGCTTCAGTAGCATTGGCATCACTGGAAACTTGCTTAATGCAAATTGCCAGAGCTTATGACCTTCAGCCTTCCGAGGGTGGGGCTGGCTCAGGAAGCACTGTGTTAACCAGCTGACTGTGTTGTCAACAAATTCAAGTTTGGAAATCACTAGCTCTGGTATGCCAGTTTTTGTAATAATCCCTGAAGGGAAGACGGTCATACCCAGTCATTGATATATAATAACAGAGTTCATTAGTTGACACTTACACAGTATAACATTAAAAATTTACATTTGTTTGTTTATTATTATGTGTAGCACATGTGAAGGTAGGAGAAAAACTTGCAGAAGCTGTTTTTCTCTTTCCTCCATCACACTCAGATGGTTAAGCTTGGATGCAGGGGCCTTTATTGGCTAAACCATCTGTCAGGCCCCAGGATAGCATTTTAATGATATAAATGCAGCGTTGTGATGCTACAGTTGAGCAATGTGATGTCACAAAGCAACATTGGGAGTTTTCAAAGTAACACAACGATATCAAAATGAAATATTGTAATGAGCCTTGTGATGGCAAAAACAATGTATACTACAATGGGGCAATGTGATGGCATGCTGTATCATTTTGATGTCACTATTTAGAATTCTAATGTCACAGTGAAGCATTGAGATAGGACACTGAAGCATTATGATATCACAACGGCACACTGTGGTGTCATAATGAAGCATTATGATGTTTCTGCATATAATGTTGATGTCAAAACGGAGCAATGTGATATCACAATTAACTACTGTGAAGGCTAAATACAGCATTTTGATGGAAACCTACATTACTGTGTTGTCGCAGTGTTGCATTGTTTTGGCAGTGAAGCGTGTGATATAACAATTCACGACTGGGATGTTACCATTTAGCATTGTGTGTCACAGTTCAGCACTGGAGCATTGTTATGTCACAATGGGAAATTTCAATGGCACAGTAGAGCATTGTGCCATCACTGTGCAGCATGGTGATGTCATTATAAGACATTGTGATACCATAATTCAGCATCACTAGGGCACAATTTAGTATCATGATGTCACAATGTAACCCTGTGATGGAATAATGGATCACAGGAATGGCACAAATTAGCAATGTGATGTTATAATTCACCATTGTGATGACACAAGTCAGCATTGTGTTGGAACAATAGAATGTTATGCTGTTACAATAAAGCACTTTGATGTCATTTTTGACAGCACTGTGACGGAAAAATGGAGCACTGTGACATCAAAGCGAAGCACCTTGATATGTAGTCTATCATTGTGAAGCACAGTGCAGCACTGTGAGGTAAGAATGCTAAACAGTTATATTACAGATTGCATTGTGGTATCTGAATGTTTTTTATGCCATCACAATGCCTAGTTATATTGTCTCAATTCTTCAAGTGCCATCACATTTCTGATTTGTGACGTAACAATGTTTCAGTGTTCTATCAACATGCCTTATTGTGCCACGAAAGTGCACTATGTGCCATTATAATGCCCTGTGGCACTATAACAGCCTTCATTCTAGCACTGCGATGCTCTGTTGTGATATCACAATGTAGCACTGTGACCTTACCAAGCTGAGTTATTTGTATTGTCTGAATACTGGACTGTGACACCACATTGCTCAAGTGGGTCATCAAAATAGCATTATGTGACATCACAATATTATAATGGACTAATGTGAAGTAAAATATGGTATAGTGATATGAAGCAGCATTTCAATGGCACAATGGAAAATTGTGATGTCACAAGGCAAAATTATGACAGAACAAGAGAGTGCTGATATAATTCAGCATTGGGACAATACAATAGAGAACTGTGGTGGAACGGTGGAGTATTAGTATGGCAAGAAGTGCATTGACTGGCAAAATGGTGCATTGGGATGGCAAAATATTGTTGCATTGTCATGTCACAAATCATTGTGATGGCACAAAGAAACATATAGTACTGTGATGTCACAATGGTGCATTCTAATTAAACAATGAGACATTTTGACATCACAATTCACAATCATGAGGATTATAGCAAAGGTCACAAAGTAACGTACTGGCATCATAATGTAATATTGTGATGGTACAACGGAGCATTGTGATATCACAGTGAGGAAATTTGATGGCATAATGGATCCTTGTGATCTCCCAGTGGATCATCACGATATTACAGTGAGTCACTATGGTGTCAGAAACCATCACTGTGATGTCAGAAATCATTATTGTGATAATGAAAATCAGCATTATGATGTTACAATACAACATTGTGTTTATACAATGGAGGACTCTGTTGTCACAATTAAGAATTATGAAGGCACAATTCAGCATTATAATGGAATAATGAAGTTTCATATGTCATCTGCATAACATATTCTGATGTTATAGTCCAGCATATAATATAGTACAGATGGAACATCTGTCAAATGCAGCATTATGATGTTACAGTCTCCAATTGTGATGTCACAATTCATCATTGTCAAGGGAAAATGGAAACATTGTGTTGACTCATTGCAGCATTGTGATGTTACAAACCAACATTGTGATACCACAATGCATCATTGTCATATCATACTTCAGTGTTGGGTTGATGCACTAGAGCATTGTGCTGCTGCAATGCACCTTTGTTATAACACAATGTGGCATTTTTGTGTCACTATGGAGCATTGTGATAGCTAAAAACCCATTGATAAGGAACACTGGGGCATTTTGATGCCAGAAACCAGCATTGCAGTGGCCTCCAGTGAAGCATGGTGATGTCACAGTGGGGCCTCATGATGACACATTTCAGCACTGGGATGACATATTTCCAACACCAGGATCTCACAGTTCAGCACTGTGATTACATAAACCTCATTTTGATGACACGATGGAGTGATGCAATGACACAATTCAGAAGCATGCTGGCATGGTCAAGTGTTATGATGGCCTAATAAAACACTGTGGTGGCGTATTTTAGCATTGTCATACCACAATTCACATTGTATTGGCTCAATGAAGCAATGTAATGTTTAATTCCAGCCTTGTGATGGAACAATAGTGTATTGGTATGGCAAAAAATTCATTGTCACATCTCAAGGAGGCATTATGCTAGGATATGCAGCATGGCAATGTCACAAATCACCATGTGATGGCACAATGAAGCCTGGTGATAACACAATATAGCACTGGGAGGTCACAATGCTGCAGTCTCATGAAACAATGGAGCATAGTGATGTCATTGTCCTCAATGGTGAGGACAATGAAACATGTGAAAGTCATTAAGTGGCATAGTGACATCATAATGTTGTACTGTGATTGTACAGTGGACCATTGTGATGTCATAACGCAGCACTGTGATGTCATAATGGATCGTTGTAACATCCCAATGATGTAGAAGTGGATCATTGCATTGTCACAGTGGAAATTTGTGATGGCAGTGGGACATTGTGGTGGAACAGCGAAGCACTACACCATCACAGTTCAGCATGGTTATAGCACAATGGAGCCTTGTGGTAACAGTTCAGCCCTGGGATTGCACAGTGATCAAACAACGGAGGCGTTTTATGTCACAATTTACCATTTTGATGGTTCAGTGCAGCACAGGGATGACACCAAATAATACTGTGATGACACAACAGGGTATTGTGATGTCACAATTAGTTAAAAATATTCTCTAAACTGTGATTTTCAAGTTTTAGTACACACAGGAGACTACTGTGAGTGTTGTCAAATTGAATACTTTAGTAGGCCCATACTATTCTGCTTTCAAATTGTTCCAGGTGATAGTTGTTGATCAGTTTGAATAGCAGGGCCCAGTACACTGGTGCTCAACAGAAATGCAACACAAGGGACAATACAACTCTGCTCATTATTTTAATCCTTTTTTTCTAGCAGGTGTAACTTAGCTAAGCACCCCTCCCCTACCTTTGCAATATCTGATACATTGTTAGAGGTACCATGACATTATTCTGACCTAAGAGCCCAGCACACAGACCCCCAACACCTGCAAAAACAAGAACAAAGACCTAGTCTATCATAGTCCATGGTTCTGGGAAAGTTCCTAAGTATTTTAGCCTTACCTTTGGCTTCTGTAGCTCTGCTTATTGCTAACTGTTCTTCTAATTGAAGTGTGCCAACCTGTATATGGTTTCTATGCACAGAAAGCCAAGAACAGCAAGGCTCATGGCTATCTCAATTGGGCAAGTTCCCCATGAAGCCTGCTGGCTGAGGAATAAAGACTTTCTATCAGCTTTAAGAGTTCCCATGCTCTCTGAAGGAGTTACTTTGTTATACAGCCCTATTAAAACACATTTTTGTAAGGTTTATTTTTAATACATGTTTACAGCCATATTAAAACAAAACACATTTTGTAAGGTTTATTTTAATACATGTTTTACTAGCTTAACAGACCTTAAATGATATAATTAAAACACTGAATTAATGCATAAAATGTTAATGAAATTATTTTATGTTTTAAAAACAAGCTGCTTTTATTTCTTTTTCTTTAAACTCCAACCACTCAGTGGCCACATGTGGCTGCCACATGTGATGGTTCAGTCAGTTCAGTCTATAGTTTAATGGTGGTTGGGTGGTAGAAGAGTTCGTATTAACTACAAGGACAGGAGAGAGTTGAGTGTAGGGGGACTAGGAGAAACAAATACCATTTAAGAACTTCACATGTCTACCCATGCCAGCCTGGAGCTCAGCAATCCGCAGTGCTTGGTGCTCTTGAAGCAGGGGGATTTTTCTCCTGGGTTGTAGTCAAGTAGTGCATTTGGTGGACTGAGCAGGAAAATTGTTATTTATATGTGAAAACTATTATGGGAATCTTAATTCTCAAACGGTTCTGCTGACAAAGAGGATGTACTCCAACAATGCTTCATTTTCATGGCCCCTAAGCCCTTGAGCAGTTTTGTAGCTGAGACATTGCCAGGGAACCAGATTAGGGGAAGTCTTCATGAAATAGGGAGAGGGTCCAGAGATGGACCAAAGGTTGTCTGTGGAGCTTCCACAGCAAGGAGCATTTATGGTGGGGGATGGTCTGATGTATTTTGATGCTAATTACAGCTTGCTGTCTCTGTGACCCAACTTTTGCTTAATAAAAAGCCATCCCACCTGGGCAGGGCAGGAGATAGGTGGGGCTAGGAGAGAGAGGAATTCTGGGAAGAAGAAACACCATCCAGAGGAAAAAAAGGAGAGAGACCTAAGGGGAAGAGAGGAAGGCTCGCACGGGTTAGATGGAAGAGAAACAGATGGCTGGCGTAGATAAAAAATCTGGCCCAGATGAAGACCATTAGCAAGCATTTGGGATTATGGATGGGAGGTAACTTGGTAGAAATTATTAAAAGCAGATGGCATGGGATTGAGACAGGGATCCCATGCCTGCCCCACTATGGGAGGTAGTTTAGAGGATTGATATCTGCCCTGCCCCAGGTTAACTAAGGCTATTTTAAAATATAACAAGTGTCTGTGTCTTCATTGATTGCTAGCTGGGCCTACAGGTAAATACAGATACTTTTATAAAACAATACATTTAGATGGAGTTTTGAAACAAAGCAACGAGATGCAGTGCCAAGGCGGGATTGGAGAGTTGGCTGGCGTGCAGAAATTGGAAAGGAGCTGGAGAATCCAGACTGGGTTGGCAAGACAGGTAAGAGTTGGAACTAGGACAGCCTGAGGAAGGGTGAGCGTCTGACAGGTTAGACTGAGCCTTGGGTAGCCCCATAACCGCTTTCCTTCTGAGTGACAATGAGAGGTAGGTGCGGCAGTACCAAATGCGGTGGCGGTGACGAGTTAAAGAGGTGGGAGCATTTTCCAAATGTGGAGTCCCTGCTTGATCTTGCCTGGGCTTCCCGTCATCACGCAAGTGACGTCACAGTCCTGAGCAAGAACACGGTAAGCCTGGATACAATCTTCAGGTGCGGATGTGCCTGGTTAAAAAGGGGGGCAAGAATGCAGACTGAAGGGCTATTATTTCCTATTGCTCCTGTAACAAATGAGTGGAAATGTGACTTGGCATAGCACAATTTATTATCACAATTATCTTATAGGTCTGGGGATCTGAGACGGATCCTATGGGGCTACACTCAGTATCAGGAGAGCTGTGGTCCTTCCGGGGACTCCAGAGCAGAGCCGAGTTTCTGTTTTTCCTAGCTTCTTGAGGGGGATGGCGTTCCTTGGCTCACAGCCTGTTCCTCCATCTTTAAAGTACACTATCACAGCCTTGCTTCTGCCTTAACCTTGTTTCCCGTTGACTCTGAATCTCTCACCTTCCAGTCTGAGGGATCTTGTGAGCCCGTAAAGTTCGTGAAGATAACCCGTCATGCTTCGTTCCCCAGGGATAGATCCTTAGCTTGACCGCAGCTGCACAGCTGGATTCCCCAGGCAAACAGTACAGTCACAGGTGCAGGGGTCCGGAAAGTGAATGCCTTTAGAGGCCTTCAGTCAGCTCACTACTCCAGGTCTATGCTGTTTCCAGTCTTCTAGTCAGAATTTCTGTACTTATGAGGAGGGTCTTCAAGGGCGAGCCTTAACTTCAGAAGCTCACTGGAGTTAGAGAGCGCTCAGAAGATGAGGGGCTCTGGAAGATGATGGCCGAAGACAGTGCAGCTATGCTGGGGACCAGCTTCCCTCTGGAGGGAGACAAGCGCATCACATCAGGTCCAGGCAACTTCAGCTACCAGGTGGGCGTAGAGGCAGCAGCATTCCTGGCCTTATCCTAAAAGGAAGCTTGGAGATGAAGACTTTTGTCAAAGACGTGCCTGGTAAATGTTGAACAGCCACGTTTGCGTGCACATGTATATTCATATATGTAACATATATATTTTACTGACGTAAAGTGTGCATAGCATAATTACTTTGAAAATATCTACTACTCGGTGTGAAATAGCATTCGTAGATCCACTGTTAGCTTTTATAGTTCTGTCACCTAACCTGATGTGAACAAAAGCTGGCGGGTGGGTGTAGTGCTTGCTAACATAGGCCCCTGGTTGTTCTGCTTTCGTTTTGATAAATGAAAACACCAAGCAGCATTCATGTAACTACACCCAGTTATGAATGACCCAGGCAGCCTCTTTTCTTCTGAGATGGATAATGGCTTTCAAGTGCTGGAAGAACAGCAATTCGGTTTCTGTCCTAGTCAACACAGGAGGCATGATACATCTTCAAGTTTAGAAGGCATTATTAACATCTCCTCACAGTCAAATTCAGTGAATGAGGAGGCAGAGAGATGGCTCAGGAGTTGAGAGGACTCGTTGCTCTTGCATAAGACCCGGGTTCAGTTCCCAGCACCCACATGGTGGCTCTCAACCATGCATAACTCCAGTTCCAGGAGGTCTTGACATCCTCTTGTGGCCTCTGTGGGTGCCAGGCATGCAAATGTTGCACATACAGACAAGTAGGCAAATATTCACACACATAAACAAAACAAAACTGCACCAAAACCAACCCCCCTGATAGCCATCTGAGCCTCGGTTTGGTAATATTTACCTATTTCTGTGCTGTCCAGTTCTCATCAGAAAGATGTTATGTGGGCAGGGAAGTTCAGTAACCTTCTACCACACAGTATGTACACCCTCAGACCACAACAGAAGTAAATAACTTAATAGTAAACACTAAAATAATAAGCAAGAGAGAAATTAAAACTTTTAGAGTTTTATTGGGACACAATTTAAATAAAATTTACAATTTGTAAATTTTTCCCTTCACACATTTTCACTGAATAGTTTGTGAATTTTGTATATTTACCCAGGTGTACCGTCATCACTAAAATCTAATTATTGCTTCTGCTTGTTAGCAGAGTTTGTGTATCCTGTATATGTATGTATTTTCTGTGTGTAAAACATATGAAGCATACATTATGCAGTTTCACAGAACTTACGCAATGCATGCTTATAGCTGTATCTAAGGTCCTCTCACAAAATTCTTGATGAGTTTAACATCTGGCTTTTTCAAATGATTCTTCAGCACATCACAGGTTTGACACGAAATCTAATTCAACGTGTTGGATTGATGTTAAAAACAAAACAAAACAAATCCCCTAATATGAAGAGCCTGAGAAATACCTGTAACTTGGCTGGTTGGCTGTCATTTTTGTGGCCTCCAGAACAGGGACAATGAGAATTGAGAAAAGAAGTTTGCAAGAAAGGCCTCTTGGGAGGGTTTGGCTTTTTTTCTGAGACTCCTGCCTGTCGAAGGCACGAGGAGGTGTGCAGAATTTTCTCCCTTCTACATGCGGAACAGGGAGCAGTGTAGATGCTGCCGTGTGCTGGGCCTCGCTCATGGTGCCGTGTCAGCCGGAGACCGGCTTCCAAGATTGGCTGCTGCCATGTGATAGTACAACTGGGAATCTCAAAATAGTCCGGGAAATATTTGTTAGAA
Source organism: Acomys russatus (assembly GCF_903995435.1). Taxonomy (NCBI): domain Eukaryota; kingdom Metazoa; phylum Chordata; class Mammalia; order Rodentia; family Muridae; genus Acomys; species Acomys russatus. The sequence goes on from NC_067138.1 coordinate 59,579,412, forward strand.
GGCTCTAGAAGTTCTGAAATCCTCAGTGAGGTTGTATTGAAGTCACAGGGACTCTGGAAGGGGTTGTTTACTGGTGACCATGTGGTTTACTAGGGCTCTTCTAATAGTGAAAGGCAATGGGATTAATGAAATAGCCGGGGATTGGGTGCAAGTTGTGACAGTCCTGAACCAACCAGATGCATGCTGCTCTGTTTAACAATCATCTAAGTTGGTGGTTCTCAAAGGGCACAGGCCACATCCTGTGAGGGACTGTTTCAGAGTAAGCATGCAGCTTCCAGAGTGGGCCCTGAGAGTTGTGTGGACGGGCAGCTGTGGGACTGGATAAACCAGGGATTTAGTGGCTTTTTCTACTGACTGCCAAGTGGCCACCTGGTCTCTCCCCATCCCTAGCCCATCTCACATAACAATTCTGCTGATGACCTGCTAGCATCACACTGTGGCAGAGGTCAGCGAGGACCTGACACAAAAGGTCATGATGAAGTACTTAAAAAAATTAATTTACTTATTCACTTTACATCTCGATTGTAGCCCCCTCTCCTTTCTTCCCGATCCCTCCCTCCCTCTGTTTTTCCCCTCCCCCACCTCAGAAAAAGAAAGCCCCCTAAAGAACTGCCTTAAAAATCTTTCTAAGGACAAATCAGTTGAAACGTGTGTGTGTGTGTGTGTTTGTGTCTGTGCGTGTATTACATATACATATCAACACACACAAACATATATAGTTTGATATTAGTCTCCACCTTCTTTGCTTAGATGTTATGTTTCTGTGTTTATACTTGTGTGCACACACACTTAAAGACAGACACACACACAGGGAGAGAGAGAGAGAGAGAGAGAGAGAGAGAGAGAGAGAGAGAGAGAGAGAGAGAGAGAGAGAGAGAGAGAGAGAGAGAGAGAGAGAGAGAGAGAGAGAGAGAGAGAGAGAGAGAGAATAGACATGGTTAGGAATAGGCAGGGAGCAGACAGATTCACTCTTTGTACTGACAAAATCTAATCTTGAGATGAATTGGTCCCCCATAAGCCAACAGCTGGGCTTAACAGTCATAAAGAAAGCACTCCCGCTCCATAGATCAATCTGGAAAGGGCTTCATTCCAAAACAAGCCAGAGACATCAATCTCAGTTTTCAGGATTGATTACATCCAATTTAAGCAGCGGAATCATTACAGTGGCCCTGAAATTAGACACCCCCCGGTAGGTGGTATGTTTTTATGTTTGCACGCGCGAGCAAGCGCACACACACTCACACACACACACACACACGATAGATAGATAGATAGATAGATAGATAGATAGATAGATAGAGAGAAACACTCGAAGGACCATAAACTAGTGCCTTCTAGTCACAGCCTAATGGTCCACGTGATGCAAGGCAGCCTGTGTTTCAGGCACATATTTTCTGGGTCTACTCTGTCAGTAAATAATATGACACAGATGTTGCTGAATATTTTATGATGAGCTTGTCCCAGGAGTCCCTAAATGTTTTATGATTTCTGGGGAAAGCAAGCAAGCATCCATAGCTCTACATGCTCAGTAGCAAGCTCAAAAATCTTTATTTAGTCTGAGGTAGGAGGACTTCCTTTTTCTCAAATTTGAAAGAAGACAAAGGCTAACGCGTCAGATCATGTGACCGGACCGTAACACCTAAGCGGAGGTGGGGTGGAGACTAATTTCAGGCCCACTGTAATGATTCCGTGGTTTGAATAGGTTGTAATCAATCCTGAAAACTGAGATTGATGTCTCTGGATCATTTTGAAATGAAGCTCTTTCCAGACTGATTATGGAGGGGGAGGACTTTCTTTACGACTGTGAAGCCCAGCTGTTTGCTTGTGAAGGACCGATTCATCTCAAGCTTAGATTCTGTCAGTGTTGGAATTGAGTCTTCTCTTAACCGTGTCTACATTTTCTTAAACAGCAGAGGGCGCCCTACCGACAGCAAATTTACAGTCCCCCCAGCTCCCTCCCCCCCCCCGCCCCGCACCCCCCCCTCCCCCCGCGAGGGCATTTCTTTATCTCTCTCTCTGCCTTGGTTATAGCATTTAGTGGGGCCAGTGAGTAGGTTTGGTTTCTCCTTTATTTTCAGGGTGTTAGTTTCTATATCTAGACGTGATGGTGCGAAACTCTAAATATAGGTCTAAAATAATTATGTACTACTCCCGGGAGAAGCGGCACGCTCAATAAAAACTATTAAAGGAAAAGAGAGCTGCGGACAATTTGGGGGCAATTTTCCAACGTTGATTCAGATTTTAGTTTCTAAATCTAGGAACTTTGCTCCTCCTCATTTTCTATGCCACCTCTCCTTATCATTTCGACAAAATGTCTCTTGGTGCGGGAAGGCTGGGCTGTCAGCTCTTTCCAGGCTTCTCCGGTAATTTGCATAGGCAAACAGCATTCCAGCCTTTGATCTATTTCAACCAATGAGGGAGGCAAGCACAGTTTCGGCTGGTGGGGAAAAGAACTACTTGTGTGGCCTCTAGCACCGTTCTTACAGAAATCTGACAGACTACCACTTTCTCCGTCTCCTTTTTCTCCTCCTGTCGCCCTCCACTTTTCAGGACAAAGCTCGAGGACTTTGGTAAAATCAGAAATCTTTTCTCCACGCGTCTTTGGCCACGCACGTTACCCCTGCTTTCCTTTCTCTTACCTCTGGTTCTAGCACTGGCTTGCACTTCCGGAACATGGCTTGACACCTCACAGTGCCACACTTTGTTTCCTTTCTCCTTCCAGCTGTTTTTTTTTTTTTTTTTTTTTTTTTTTTTATGCCTTTATTTTCTAGATGCGGCTCAAGCTGAGATTTCCACTCAGAGGGGGGAAAGTGATTACTTACACTGTTGTCAGCCTGTGTCAGAAAAGGTCTTAGATTGTTCTGCTCTTGAAGATTTAGGAAGACTCATGGAGCCTGTGATTTCAAATATAAGTATCTTCAAGGCTGGCTAAACGGGCGTTAGAAATGCGCAAAGGAGAACCTGGTATGAGGCATGATAGAGAATATGTTCCCCATTGAAATGTGACTAAGGTCAACCTTTTGAACACTGACTGTTCAGCCAGGGGCTTGCCACTCTTACAATACTCACTTCAACAACAAGTGTGTAGATCTCCCAAATCCAGGTCCCATCTTCACAGCACACCATGCAATCTGGCTCATTTCTCCTTTATGTGTTACTGCATTCATTCCAGGTGATGACCAACATCTGCTCAGTGTTACAACATTAGAAAAAAAAAAGGTGGGGGGGGGATCAAGTCTTTTTGATAAGCAAAGGCTGAAAGGGGCACAGGATAGCACACTTACTGCCTGGGTTAGACTTGCTGTCCGCAGAGGTTTGTCTGTCACAGTCTCCTCTGAACACAACCTCAGATTCAGTGTTGCTCTACTCTAAGACCAGGAAGGAGCAGCAGAACCCCTGACACGCTTTCCTCCTGGCTCTCAGCCAGTTTGCAATGAAATCTTAGCTTTTACTTATAGAATTCCTTTAGAATTACAGACTTATAGAATTCTCCTTGCTGCTGTATTGATTTTACACTTCAAGGATTTCTAAAATCGTATCGTCTCCCTCCTCCCTCTTTTCTAGAAGAAAGACATTTGCTCATCCAGATCACATATCGCAGTGTCCAAATTAGTGTTCTATGTGACAGAGATAGAGTGGAACATTTTCTCTGGCCTGGTAGACAGTGGCTGGACTGTCTGGGTTCCCACGGAATGCTTGTGATAGGTGAGAGGTTGCATGGCCTCCCTGAGACACTGGGCTTCTTTGGGAGTTGTGGTCCAACCTAAGGTGTAGGAAGAGCACATGGTTCTGCTTCTAGCTCCTCCGAAAAGAGATGCTGCCAACACCTGTTTTCTATACACTTCAAGCAAGAGAGGAGAGATAGCTCTATTGACTTCCTAATCAAGGCACCTGCTGTTGCAGAATAGAAGAAAGAATCACACACTGCAGCCATCGACAGGAGCAGGAAAGCATTGGCACAAAAGCCAAGAGGAGAAGGGTGCATAGGGCATGGACAGGGATCACACACCTTGATTGATCTGAAGATGGCACCAGCTCAGTGAGCAGAAAGTAGGGCTTAGAGGGCGTCTGCTATTTGTTGAGATGGCGTCTTCCTTTGCCCCCACGATGAAAGTATCTCACTCTGGATGGAGATTTCTTACTCAGCTCCTGGCTCCTCATCTTGTGGCCTTCGTGTAGTGACCCATGGACATTTTGAGATGCAGGCGATGTCCCTGCTCAGTGCTGTTAGTGGCCGAGCATGTCTCCTTTTATGCTTTGGTCACAGACAAGGCAATATTTGCAAAGCAGGCAAGCTCCAGTTTGAGGCCAACTCTGTGATTGTACATTCTCATATTAAAGGAAAAACGTAGAGAAATAAAAAAGATAAAAGAAATGCTGTAAAAACTGACAGTTAACTTTTTTAACTTTATGAAGGGAAGGATACATTGTAGGTTTATTTAAAAAAATTTTTTTTACAAGTGTGTGTGTGTGTGTGTGTGTGTGTGTGTGTGTGTGTAAATTCAGAGGACAATTTGAGGTTGCTTTTCTCCTTTTACAGTTGTAGGTTCTGGGGTCAAATTCAAGTCCCTCATGTTTGATGGCAAATGCCTGTATCTGCTGAATGATGACATCTATCCTATGGGTTTATTTTAAATAACATCATCAGTAATTTTAATACACAGCGTTTGAGAGACACAATACTACTGTGCATGTTATCTTTTTACTGTTCACTTTGGATACAAAGCACATAAGGAGATGCATAGCAGCCTAAACTATTCTTAAAGATGAGAAAGTTTGCATTTAGGAAGGCCTTTGTGTCAGCCTTTTCATCGTGATAAACCATCTGACATGAGCTTCCTAGGAGAAAAGAGCTCATGTTTGCTCAGTCTTGGACTATGATCAGTTGTCTGCACCGCTTCAGGGCTCTGATGAGGAAGAAAGTCATGGCAGGTAAGATGGACCACAGCAGTGTGGCCCATGGTCCAGGAAGCAGAAGAGAAGGGGTTGGAACAATAGATAATGTCTCAGGGCATCTACCCAGTGACCCACATCTTCTAAGATAGCGCCTATCTCTTAGGTTCTACTGCTTACCAGTGAGTGCTATCAGCAGAGTAGTCTCCAGACCAGATTAGAGTCCCTAGCTCTAACGGGCTGGTGGCTAACCCTATAACACATGCTCTGCGGGGGGCATTTTCAGTTTATATAGTATTTGCCTTGCCTCTACTTTGATTTCACAGTTTTCATGGCTAAACTCTGTTTTGTTATTATTCAGTGTTCACAAATTTGACTTGGGTCTTTAGCTTATTAAATGAACATTTATGCACTACATTTATGTCAAGGTATGTCCTTGCATGTTGGGCACTGCGGCACTGACCACCCCTCAAGGGACTGCCTTCCTCCCAGCTCATGGAAAAAGCTTTGTATCCAGGAGGGCTAAGGAATAGTAGGTGTTGCCACGCTTCTCTAAAACATTCGATATAAGAAGCGAGTCTATTAATCTCTCTAAAGGAGTACTATCTCTTTAGGGGACTTCTAGAGAATTGTAAAATTCTCTAAAATACGCAGTGTTTCTCTGGGTAATGTAAATTTGGCTGTGGATGTCCACCCAATATACTTGTGATCTATCATAGATGTTAACTTATAATGCCATTTCTGATCTAGATTTGCAAAGGGAATATTGTCCCCTTTAGTTCATTTCAGTTGCAATGAGCAAGTGTCTTTTCCTCTTGTTCCTCATTTGTTTTTGGGTTTTAGTGCTTTTGAGTAAATAGCCAATTTCACAAAGTTCTTCAGTTATCACCTGGATATTTTCCATGGCATTGTTGATTTGAAGATAAAACACCTAATTTAAAATATTTTTTTTTAGTCTTAAGATGTCAATTTGCCAACTTATTACATTGTTAAATACCACTTGTGAGTCTCTGTGTCAGGTGCACTTACTTTTATAGGTGTCCGAGCACCCTATGCACACAGTTAGAATGTCATGCTTTTTCTCTTACCTCTGGAAGGTAATGGCTGAGAGAAATGATCACTGTGGTCTGATGGGTCAGTGTGGAAGTCTTGGCTCTGCTGCCTGGTGCATTGTGATTCTGGAAAAGTTCTTTAGCATCTCAGAGCCTCAGTTTACTCACTCAACAGTGGGGGAAAGTAACAAGAAGTTGGTCATGTTTTATGTACTCATATGTCCCTACATGTTACATTTGGATAGGTACATTTTTGTGAGCATCAAATAAAATGTACATAGAATGGTTTGTAACCTGCAGAGATAACCAGATGTACTGGCACAATTATTTGAGAAATTTAGTATTTTTTTTTTTTTTAGCCTGAATTTCTAGTTAAAAACCTCCTGCTGACCAGAATGAAGCAATGCCAGAGGCTACTATCTGCAGGCAATAGTCTTGTCTGCTTCCCATCTTTGGTCTCACATAGCACCTGACATCTGATGGGCAGGCATGGTATTCTATTATGCTTTTGTGATTGTTAAAGCCCTTACAACAGTCCTCCAAAGTCTTTATGACTCACAATTTATAGAAGAGATCAGTATATAGATTACATATAAGGTATAGAGGGAGTTAAAATCAAAAGCCCTCTGACCTGATGTTTAAAATGCACGTGCTGTTCGCTCTGCTACACCTCCCATGGCGATGTGATGGTAGTTGTGAGTCAGGCTGACTTAGGCTCTGTCTTGGGCTTGTTACTCCCATCCCAGTGTTCCTAAATAGGCTGACTGTATACCAATTTTCTTCAACAATAATAAGATGCTCCCCTCAACAGAGTTGCTGTAACAATGAGTCAAGAAGACAGAGCCAGTAAACAACACATAGTAGTCCTTCAAGCCTAAGACTGTCTAACAAACAAAAACCCCAAACCAACCAACCAAACAAATAAACAACAACAACAAAACAAGAACAAAACACAAACAAACACTACCACCACCATTACCACCAACCCTGCATCAGGCCTAGGAGCCACCCTTTGAAATGTTGGTCAGGGTTGCCCGATAGACTCTTTGAACATTACAGACTATTGTTATTATCCCAGAGATGAAAAGTAAGTTACCGTTGCTGAACACACCATGCACTTTAGATGCAGGGCCCAGAGGTCCCTGTGCTGCCTTTGACTTGAAAGCCTCCTCCTTGAGACCTAGCCTTCACAGTACTAGAAGGTGCCATTCAAGCTTCCAAAGGAGGGGATCGACCAATAACCCTACCCAGCTGTGATGCCTGTGAACCACAACAGTGGCCAGTATGGCCTGATAACCCAAAAGGTGCAGTAGTGGCATGCATACCATTGCAGAAACCAACAGGTCTGAAATCCAATTAGAGAGCTGTTGGTGACAAGAGGTAAATCAAGCCTGGCACTGAAGCCTAGCTTAATACCCAGGGCTGTGAACTCATGGATCTTGGGAGAGAACATATAATCAGGACTGTACTAAACCAACATAACCCCTAACTACACTCTAAGAATTTGACTTTATTCCACAGGTGATTGTAATCTTTACCCTGCACCAAAGAAGCTTATCTTTGCAAGAGACAGACACCATTATAGGAAACTACAGTCAATCAAAACACAGAGTTTTGGGGGCTCTGACCCAATGAATGGATCTACAAAACAAACCTCATACCTGACACCCAGGGTTCAGTGAAGAAGAGGATTGTAAGAACCAAAGGATCAGAAAGATTGCTGTGAGATTGTGTCTCCTAGGAATGTCCCATAAAATTTCACCAACACAACTGCCTAAACATGAGCTAAGCAAGGACAACAACGATAGACATGTCAAAGTGGATGAGGGAAGACAATGAGACCTCAACCCTATACAAAGAACTACAGGCAACCAAGGAATAGTGGGAGAAATAGTCTTCCCCAGGGGAGAGCACACCATTGGCTATGCAACACCAAATAGTCAAGCCTGAAAACATACATACAGTGTGAAAACATACAGACCAAGCAGGAACACACACAGACACACACAGACACACACACACACACAGACATGCACACACAGACATAGACACACACACACACACACACACTCACTCATACACACATGTAACAACAGTTAATGAAAAAAGGAGCCATGAATTTGAAAGAGGATAAGGAAGGACATATGAGTGTATGGGAGGGGTTGGAGGGAGGAAAGGGAAGGGAGAAATGATATTATATACATTACAAACAATAGCTTTTCGTGTTTTCTCTTCTGGTTCTCCCAAGGGGTTCTTGAAGACCTCCTTTATCTGGCCAGAGGGGGGCGGTAGAGACCATAAAGCCTATTGTCAAATCTTGAGACAATCTTAATCTTGGAATACAAATCAGATCAAATTCCTTGCACGCTGATTCTGGTCTTTAGGAAATAGAAGAATTAAATATCGAAAATGCTACGCACTGTAAGCAAAAACCGTGACAAGACTAGCTGGTGTTTGTGTAAGAGTCCAAATAGGTGGATTATGTTATACAGGAAACCTTTCGCGGTTGGCTGGTGTTAGCGGTTTCATTAACCTCATGAAGACATTAATATCATTGGGAAAACAGAAGGAGAATGCCTCCAACTCCTCCATTAGACCCAATTAGCGGAGCGTTGCCACACAAAAGAGGTCGGGGTGCATCTGTTCTGTGCTCCTGCGAGCTGCCGCTGCTGTCGGCCCCATTAGGTTGCCACTCACTGGAGTCATTAAAGCAGCCTTGCTTGTGGTAGGGAAGTGATCACTCCCAAAATAGGTTGCTTTCAAGAAATGAATATCGGTAAGTGATAATGATGACAAATTAACACAAGATGATAAGGTAAATGCGAATGTTGTTGATAGACAGGATGGGCTGATCTGTCTTCTTGCTTTATTTATTCATTCTTGGGTCCTTGCAGCAAGCCTCGGAGACCCTTATTTTTTAAATTTTTATTTCTCTGGCTTTGCTTCCATCTGATGTCTCGAGCCTCCACAAAGTCCCTCTCTCCTGGTCATCGTCAGTAGTACCAGTGGTGTGGTGTCTCAACACGCATTGAGAACAAACACAGTCAGTTTCTTCATGGCGTATGCATTGCCCCTCTTGCTCGTAGGTCTCCATATGTCAGGGCCCATTCTTTCCACTGGCCACTGCTGTTCTGTTCTATGACTACTTCCTCTGCTTTGTGGGCTCTCCAGCTGCAGGAGCGCCACTCTTTACGAAAAGATTTAGTGTTAACTATGTATATGTTTGCATCCACGTGTGAGTATGTGCATGTGGGTTCAGATGCCCGAGGAAGTGAGATGAGGGTGTTAGGTCACTTACAGCCTGGGGTATAGGGAATTGTGAGCTTCTTGACATGGGTCCTTGGAATCAGACTTGAGTCCTTTAAAGAGCAGTATGTGGTTTTAACTCCTAAGCCATCTCTTTAGCTCCTGAGCCACCTTTTGATGTGGTATGTTCAAGCACGCATATGTGAAACCCTTTGAAGGCACATCTTGTTAGACACACAGCCCTGTAGTAAGGAGGCATCAGGTTCCTTATCTTCTGTCACATCTTGCCATTATTTTCAGTCTTCACCAATGAAGTCAGACGCCGCATTCTCCAGCAAGACTTTCCTAAGCTCCTAGATTGCTCTGAGCACCTGCCATGTCAGTGGTTCTCAGCCTGTGGGTTGGGAACCCTCTGGGAATTGACTGGCCCTTTCAAAGGAGTTACCTGTCAGATAGTCTGCATATCAGATACTTACATTATGATTCATAACAGTAGAAAAATTATGTTATAGTTGGGGGTCACCGCAACACGAGGGACATTAGGAAGGCTGAGGGCCACTGAGCCACACCTTTGTGTTTGAAAGCCCCCTACTGAAGCCATGTTCATGAGTCAACCTAACCTCGGTTTTGACTCTGCAGCCCTGTCTCCAGAGTCCTCTAATGCTGTCTGTGCAGGTCTGTCTGGTCTGTGCCTTCTTTGACAATGGATCTGGAGTGCCTCACTTTCTTTACTTACACCCCTGGGTCTGTGGTCTTGTTGTGACCTACACACCATGTTTTGGAACAACACTCTCCTCTTATTTTTGCACTGGTGTTGAAACCAGGGCCTTTTGCACACTCAGTGTGTGCTCTTCCACCAAGACACACATCCAGCACTGTTCTTTGGATGGTGTCTTAGTGCCCCAGGATGACTGTACCAACACACAAGAAGCCGGCTGGTTTAGACACCAGAATTTAGTGTCTCATAGTTTTAGCATCTGGAAATCTGAATCCAGGGTGCAAGCAGGACCATTTCTCTTTGAAGGCTCTGATCAAGGGTCTGCTTCAGGACTTTCCAGTGGTGTCTAGTAGCTCAGGTAGTCCTTGGCATACATGTGGCACCCTCTTCACATGCTTACTCTGCAAGTGTCTGCCTTTTGCTAAGGACACCAGTCAAACTGGATTAGAGCCTATCCTAGAGACCCCATTTAACTTGATGTAAATACCTGATTTCTAAATAAGAAATGATGAGGAATTCATTATTTAGGGGACACATTCAACTCACAATGAGTCTTATCTGGTATCACCTCCAAGTTGTAACACACAGCTAGTCTACACCGAGCCAATGTTTCCCAGAGCAGCTTCTATTGTGGGGATGAAACCTCACACAGTAGCCAATAGTGCTAGTTCAATTTCCCCTCTAATCTTCTCAGAAGGAGCAAAATTCAGAGGAGGACCCATTTCTTGTGCTTCACCCAGTGAAACTGCACTTTCATTTTGAAAAGAGGAGAAAACCTAAACTGTGGTACATATACACTATGGAATACTACTCAGCTATTAAAAACAAGGAATTCCCAAAATTTGTGGATAAATGGATTGAGCTAGAAATGATCATAATGAGTGAGTTAACCCAGAAGCAGAAAGAATCAAATGGTATATACTCACTTATATCTGCGTACTAGCCCAAGGGGCATGTCCCACGAAAGCCTTCACTTACCAGGAAACTGGGACAGAGGGGAAGGCATCCTATTGGGACTCTAAATGAGAGACGCATGGGAGAACAGCAAAATAAAAGGATCCAGAGGGTCCTAGAAACCTACAAGTAGAACAATATGATAGGCAGATTTGGGCCCAGGGGTCCCGCTCAAACTAAGGCACCAGCCAAGGACAATACAGGAGGTAAACTTTAAACCCCTTCCCAGATCTAGCCAATGGTCAGAATATTCTCCACAGTTGAGTGGAGAGTGTGATACGACTTTCTCACGTACTCTGGTGCCTCACATTTGACCATGTCCCCTGGAGGGGGAGACCTGGTGGCACTCAGAGGAAGGACAGCAAGTAGCCAAGAAGAGACTTGATACCCTATGAGAATATATAGGGGGACGTAATCCCCCTCAGGAACAGTCATAGGGGAGGGGAATAATGGGAAAATGGGGGGGGGGGAGGAATGGGAGGATACAAGGGATGGGATAAACATTGAGATGTAACAAGAATAAATTAATAAAAAAAAAAAAAAAAAAAAAAAAAAAAAAGGAAAAGAGGAGAAAACCTATCCACCAAGCAGTAGCACCCATCTCCACTCAAGCTCCATAATGTTCTGGGTTAAATGAGATACTTGCTGATAACTGTATCCCAATAATTGATGTGCTTGCTATCTTTTTATTATTTATTTATACTCTCCTGTACATGTGTTTATGGACACAAGTGTGTATGTGGGATGTACTCACACGTGGGGGCCCAAAGTTAGCATTGGATGTTTTAATCACTCCCCACGTTGTGTACTGTGGCAGGGTCACAGTTGAGCCTAGAATGCACTAATCAGCTAGTTTAGTTACCCAGCGTGTCCCATGACGCCATGTCTGCCTTCTGAATAATGAGACTATAGGTAGCTACCATGTCTGCCATTTCTCCTTTCCTCTTCCTTTCTGCAAACTCTCCCATATACCCCTCTTTTCTCTCTTTCAAATTCATGGTCTCTTTTTCCCATTATTTGTTGTTATATGCACACACACACACACACACACACACACACACACACACACACAATGTTATGTGCACATATGTTTTCAGGATTGACGATCTGGTATTGGATAACTGACTGGTGTGTTCCCTGGGGGAAGATTATTTCCCCACTCTCAGCATTCCTTAGTTGCCTGTAGTTCTTTGTGCAGGGTTGAGGCCCAGTGGGCTTTCTCCTTTTCACGTTGGCAGGTCTATGTTGTAGTAGTACTTGTTCATCTCATGTTTGGCCATATTGAAAGAAGACAGATAAAAAGAACAGGTTCTGAGGGTTTCCACACAACTTCCAGCATCCTGCTGCGGGGAGGCCTGGGAACTAGTTGCTATGCTTACTTCTATGTGTGCTCAGGTGCAGCCAGTGCGGACCCAACTCTGGTACACAGAGCTGCTCCCAAGGCCGTGTCCTTGTTCCTGTACTTAGTTGAGCCTGGCAGACTCCCCTAAATGTGAACTGGGGGTACGTCCCTTTGAAAGGCATGGGGCCTAAGGCCGCGCTTTCCCCAAAACTTAGACGGCAGTTAAATGTGATGTATGAGCAGCTCAGAGAGCCGCTTGCCTTCTTCAATTGCTTCCTTCTTTCATTACATCACACTGGACTCCTTCCCGCCACCTTCTTAGGTAAACTTATACAGTACACAAGAGAACTCAGAGCAGCCACCTTTCCTTTCCATCCTGCTCCCTCTGTGGGCTGCTTTGTAACTACCCTAGAGTTTCTTGCGTGAAGATATCGCATACTTCCATTTACATTTTTTCTCTGATAAATTTAAATCGGGGTGATGCATGTTAAAGGAGCATGCTTTGACACCTTTTCTAGAAATCTAAAATGGAAGATAATAAGCTAAATGCCTGGCTTCAGAAAGTAAGAGTCCTTGCTGTTGTGACATTGATGCTCAGTGTCTATTTTCTCTACGTCAATCTGATCCATATGAGGTTAAGCCACGCAGGTGCTGTGTTTGCCATAGCATAGTGGATGTAGATGTCTTTGCTCACCGGATCAGTGTGTGCATAGCACCTTAATTCTGCTAAGTGAGTTGCATAAAACTGCAGGCAGAGGATGTGTCATCTTTTCCTTGAAACATCTACTCCACTTAAAGATTTCCAAGAGTCCCAAAACCCAGCGTGTTCAAACTGAGGGCCACTGTCTCTTTTAATGCAGACTTAGAGGAAGTGGGAAGATTGCTCATTGCTTCACAGTAGCACAGTAGCACTGACAGGCAAACTGGGCCCTACAGTACCCCGTGAACACTGCTGCTTTCCTTTAACATGACGGATACTTAAGTTCCTGCGCCAACAGCTACGATGCCAACACACGGGGACTTTAAGATCTTGTTTTTTCAGTTCATACTCACGTGATGTCTAAACACAGCACTGTTTTAGCATGGCTGGGTCCCAAGGGACCCCACACATTCTGAGTCTGCGGCTTTCTGATCTCGGAGCACTAGCCCAGACACCCTCTTCCATAGACACTGTGTGCTTAGGGCTTTGCCTTCCTCCCCTCTGGGCCTTCGCTGGGTCCCATGAGTCTTCTCAACTTAGGATCAGGATTCAGGGTTTGGAGGATCAGGTCCTTCTTTCTTGGAATATTCAACCTGAAAATCAGCTCATCCACTCTGCACAACCCCAAACATCTCTAGAGTAGATGGGTATTGTGAGGTCTGACATAGTGTGGAAGAAAAAAATGTACAAACATTTCTAAGCTATTTTGTAAGAACAAAGATGTCTGCTTTTCTTCATAAGAGAGGTTACTCAAATGCTCTGAGCTCCTGTTTACAAAGAAAAGGAGCAGGCAGAGATGGTCCATAGAAACGCAGATGTAACCTTGGCCTTTCCTGGTTCTCTGTTTCATCATTATGCCTTCTTCTATAATGAGAGAACTCCAAGGAGAAGTCACAACATAGGGAAAGGAACCCATGTGGCCAAGAGGTAGAGGTAGAGTTTGAATTCATGCTCTGGACTCTGGAGCCACTGCCCATCTAGTGAGATAGTTCTGGCAATTTGTCCTGTGTCAGACACTGCACCTGGCAGATTCTGAGGACAGTAACAAGAGAAGAGTTGGAGATGGCCGAGCTGATCACTGAAGGCAGACTTGCAGGGAAACAGTAAATGGGCTTGAGTTATATGAAGCAGCAAGTGGTAACTCCAGCTCTTGCCATGATGTACTTGGGCGTGCTTGCTGATGGTGGCAGGGTGGGGTGGTCTAAAGTAGCCTAGGTGTCTTCAGTTATTTTCCTTCTTACAAAATCTTTATTGAGTGATGTATAGAACCCTGGCAATATTGATATTTAAAATTTGGTGAGACTGGACATATTTACATCCCTATAAAATCATCAACACAATCAAGACAATAAGCATACCATCACCCCCAAAAGTTTCCTGTGCTGTTTTTGTTGGTGCAAGGTTGCTAACAAGAGCTATGTTCTGTTAACAACTATTTCAAGTGCACACCGTACAGTACTGCTAATTGTAGGCAGGAAGCATAAACACAAATCTTGCATAAATGAAATTATGGGCTCAGTAAACTCTTCATTTCTCCTTTTTAGACATGACAGTTATTAACTTACTCTCTGCTTCTACTTGTTTAGATTTTTTTAAACAAGTGGAATTATGCAATGTTTCTTATATGATCATATTTATATGAAAGGGAAACCAACGTGTATTTAATTACAATTCAACTTAAAGGAAAAACTAGTTTTTGTAAACACACACACATACACACACACACATACACACACACACACACACACACCCCTCACATTTTTCAGTCCCTTGTTGCTTAGATTTCCAATTTCTACCATTTAAATCCAAGATGATCTAAGTTGTATTCATTTAAACATTCTCTTTATTTTTGAGACAGGGTTTCTCTGTGTAGCCTTGGCTGTCCTAGATTCACTTTGTAGACCAGGCTGGCCTCAAACTCACGATTCATCTGCCTCTGCTTCCCAAATGCTGGGATTAAAGGCAATGGCCACCACGCCCGCCTCCCCATTTAAACATTCTTTTTTAAAAATAATTTTATTTATTTTTATTATGTATACAGTGCTCTGTCTTCATATACACCTGTAGGCCAGAAGAGGGCATCAGATCAAATTATAGATGGTTGTGAGCTATCATATGGTTGCTGGGAATTGAACTCCTGACCTCTGGAAGAGCAGTCAGTGCTCTTAACCACTGAGCCATCTCTCCAGCCCCCCATTTAAACATTATTAAGGATTGTTTATAAAATACCTAAAGTTGACTGAGTACAAGACACCCCTCCCCCGATGGCTCTTTGTGTCAATGTACTCATGGACTATGCGTTATTATTACTGCTGATAGATAGGCTGAAGCTTAGAGAGATTTAGTGTAGTAAACTAAAGAGTGAACAACAAATAAGTGTAACTTCTGGAACGCCAATTGGACTTGGCTCACTCTGAGGCAAAGCCGTAGATAGCTCTTGCCACCAACTCCGTATTGCTAGAAGTTTGAGTTTCTGTTAGTTCCATGTGCATGAAATAGACTGAATGACACCGGGCAGGTGTTTCACTAGATTTAATTCTTTCCCACTCATGGCTTGAACTGGGGTTGAATACACTGAAAGAAGGCAATCAAAGAACCGAATGAACTGGGCAGCTGGAAACGGAAGCACTGGTCCAGATCAGGCCAGTACAGAAGAGAATGCAGCCATTGTTTTTAATAGGCCAAATATTGCTCCTTTGTTCCCTAGGAGGCAATTGGAGGAGACATGCTCATAGCTTCCCTTGGGGTGTCGGCCACAATCAGATATGTGAACTGCAGCTTACGTTGGTCATTGTATTCCCAGCTGGCGAAAGCAAGGAGTGACTGCTAGTGGGAACAAAGCCCGTTGTCTATTCATCAGAGAGCAACACTTCTGTTAGTGTGGTGTTTTCAGCGGAATGTTTGTTTAGTAGGCATACGAGTGCATAAATAGCATTGCAGATCATTTACCGCATCTCTGTTATGTTGTTTTCCAATGCAGTGATCACTTTAATGCCCATGTGGGCATTCTCACTTGCTAGATTACTAACTCCCTAGTGACTTAACCTCATGATCTATATTGGACTCAGACTACATACATGATAAGTACAGCTCCCTCCATCTCCTGAGATGGCCAACTCCATGGATGTGAGATACGTGCATTCACGTGACCTTCTCACTCATATTCTTTGAATGATTTATGGTGGTGAGTTAACTTTGAAGAGACTATTTCAAAAGTCAGAGAACGAAAATGAATCACCTCATATGCTCTTTAATGCTGTTTTCTCAAGGTAATGCAAGAAAAGTTGAAAAATATTTCCTCTAATTTTCCCCCATTTTTTCAGGTCTTTCTTTCCTTTTCCAACAAGGGTCCCTTTCTAGTTTCCTGGTTTCTATAGGTAGTTTAGATTAAATTTGATTTTATTCTAAGGCCCACATAAGAGTGAGAACATGTGATATTTGTAATGGGGAGAAGGATGGAAGGGAAGGGCACAAAAAAGAAAGTGGTAGAAAGGATAATAACATTAAAGGAGTTTTGAAATGCCATATGGAAACCTATTCTTTTATAATATATAGTATACTATGTGTATAAAAGCCCACGCATATATCTGATTCATACAGAAGTATTTAATTGGAGTTACTCTACTCATGGGATAATGCTCCTCCCAGAAGCCATAGCTTACCAAATAAAAAGCCTACTACCAGGTGTTGCTCAGAGGTGTCCTTGGAAAACACCAAATCAATGAAAGCTATCAAGGCTGTACTTACCAGGAAGCTTTGTCCTTGTTGGATAGCTTCACAGTACTGGATGGTGCTACATAGGCTCCATGGTGACATGAAGTTGGGGTTACAGGGACGTAAAGGTGGATTTTGGAGGCACTGATCAAAATCCATTGTATGGAATTTGCAAAGAATTAAGAAAACTATTTTTAAAAATTCCAAAATAGAAGAGATAAATCCTATATCGGCAGAGAAATTAATGGTCAACAGCAAACAGTTTTAGGTCTCTTCTATTCTGGGGTTTAGATATATACATAGTTCTTGTAGGATCAGTTGACCTACAATACTTCAGGCAAATTATTCTGAAAAGAAGAAAAGGCAGATTTTTGCATATCAGCACTTTGTGATCTTTCTTCAGCCATTACACTGTGAATTTAAGGAAGTTATCCAGGTTCCTATGAAGTCAAATCAGATTATCCAAGCTGACTATTGACATGTACAGTATTTAGTTGGTTGATTTTGGTTGGATTTTCAGAGTGATGGCATCATATGAAAATTAAAGCAAATGAATTTTTAACAAAATGAATATTCAACCCATTCAAGAAGAAACCAAGTCAACCACTCAGGGCTAGTGAAGTTATAGAATTTGGAGAAAGAGGGAGTGGGGATTAAAAGTGGGGGACAGAGACATAAGAAATAATGAGTCAAGTCTGGAAATTTCTGATCAAGACTCCCTTTAATGTGGATGAGTAAGACTTTATATAGCAAGGTCAACAGGATATATTCTAATCCCACTTTTCCTAGCTCCCAGGCAAGAATACAATCACCTGTAAGAACTTCCTTAATCCTCTGGGTAGCTCCCTGTAAGAAATTCCCTATTTCTTTCAAAGGTAAAAAAACCCCAAAGATAGCTTAGAACACAAGACCTCCTTCAGCAAGGGTCAACAACTGGAAGGTCACAGCGTGCAGCCTAAGCAAGGGATTTCTAACATGGCTGAATTTAGCATGGGTCTCCACAGAGACTTCTCTTTGCAACAGGCGGAGATCATTATGGAAAACCACAACCAATCAAAATGCAGAGGTATGGAGCTCAGTCCTGCACCGAAGGCTCAGGGGATATTGTAAGAGATGGAGGATCAGGGAGTTTGCTGTGGGATTGCATTTCCAAGTCATGTCAGAAGCTACACCTACAAAGTCTTATCCACATGGCTTAATGTGAACGGAACAAGGACAGCAGCCACTGGTAAAGTGGACAGGGGAGAGCCTGGGAGATCCCAACCTGACACGAAGAACTAGAGACAGCTAAGGAATGCAGTGAGCAGGAGAATTAATTTTCTCCAGGGAAGATCACACCAACTAGGTATCCAATATCAAATAGTCAGCCTTGATTATACATATAGAAACATTATACAGACAAAGACGTATTTAGGGATATATATGTGTGTATACACACACACACATGTGTGTGTGTGTGTGTTTACATATGTGCATGTAACATCAGCTGATGGAAAAGGCCATTCATTTGAAATAGGCAAGGAGAGGCATATGAGAAGGTTAGAGAGAGGAAGTGGGAGCAGGGGCTGTTGTAATTATATTACAACTTCAAAGAATTAAAGAAAAATAAAGAAGGACCACACACCCCTTCAATCCTCTGCCACTCACATATTCTTTTGTTTGATAAACTGTTTTTGCTTCCGGTAAAAAAGGAGGCTCTAAATGTAGTGAGACAACACATACAGACACACAGACTTGCACATTCTGTCTAACTGAGCCAGTTTTTATTTGAAGCTATTAATCCGCTCCTGGAACTGTGCAAGAGTCTGAGGTTATGTCATAAGCAAATAGTGCTGTGCTTTCAGTAAAAACCTGAGAGTTATTTTATTGAAAGTTTGAATTATTTTTTTAGCAAGTTTGAAATAGCTTTTAAGTTCTATTTGTCTGCTGGTGTGTGTGTGTGTGTGTGTGTGTGTGTGTGTGCGCGCACGTGCGCGCGCGCACGCGTGTGCACACATGCGTGCATGTATGTTCCATGGCATGTGTGTGGAGGTCAGAAGTCAACCTGTAGAAGCTCGTTCTCTACCTCCATGCTGTGGAGGAGGCTGGAGATTGAACTCAGGCTGTCAAGCTTGGCAGAGAGTTCCTTTACCTACCGAAGCATCTCACCAGCTCTTGAAAAAAAATTAAAAAAAAAAAAAAATTAACTCACCAACAAATGTTCCTTGTGCTGAGTTAATTTGTAAATAATTACTTCGTAATAAGAGTGGTTACTATAAATTGGGTCTTTCATATCCTTTTTCTTCATGGGCCTAGATCTAATGATGCTGCCTTTTATAACTGGTGTTTTAAGGGCAGAGGGTGTGGATCAATGTGGCTTACTTGCCTAGCTTGCATGGGTTCCTTCAGCCACATTGTTAACATACAAAGACAAACAGAACAGACAAATGGTGCCTTAAATCATGAGGCAGAAATGCAAGCTTGTGAGGCCTTTGGTCTTTTGGCGTGCATATTTCTTACCTTTTCCCCACTCAACTCCCCACTTCAGTAGACACTTCCCTTGTGGAGAGTATCCAGGTAAGCCTTTTGGAGGCTCATAGAGAAGGTGAGTGAGGTATCAGTGGCTCCTGAGGGTCTTGGAAAGATCCTTATCCACTGCATACAGTGTTGACCTACCAGGGATTCCAAGTCTCCTGAGATGAAACACCTCTCTTTCCCATTTCCTTACAGTTACACCAACCTGTTTGATTGCTATTGGTGCTTGAGGATATCATGGGATGGTCTGATTGGCCCTTCAATTATATAAACACTTATATACTACGCAGTAAAGTTAGGATAGCACCTTGAGTCCTCAGAGTCTGGTTCCTGGGATTCTGTGTGGGCTCCGTGGCCACTCATCATCCATTCCTCCGGCTCCTGACCCTCATATTCCCTTAATGGTCTCTCGTGCAGGTTATGCCCCACTTCCTTGCCAATGTGTGTTATTTCTCTTTTGCTCAGAGTTTCTTCTTGTATCTGACATTGATTAAATACAAACAAAAGGACAGTTCAGCTTCTTCCTTCATGTTTCTCTCTCTGTTTTTCGAATTCTCTGTCCATCAAGTTCTCAGAACACTGTGGAGCCCGTTAGCACCAGGTCAGTTTCCTGTGTTTCAGTGACATTAATGATAACAGGGACACTTTTCACCCTAAGTGTTTACTGACTATTAGTGTTACAACCAGCTAACAGGTAGATATTACTATTGTCTTCGTTCCATAGATGAGAACACTGAAGCCTCTACATCTACACAGGGCTGGATCTGGAGTCAAATCCTACTGTGAGACTCAAAGCAGGATCTCTCATTCCCTGGTGTTTCTCAATGTGGGGTCTTCCCGATTCTGTATTAGAACCACCTATTGGGTGCTGGTAAAATGTACATTATTGTGTGATTATGCTACATATTCATTATTAATTCATGGGCATCTAGGTCATTTCCATTTCCAGGTTACTGTGACTAGAGCAGCAGTGAACCTGGTTGAGCAGGTATCTCTATAGCAGGGCACAGAGTCCTTTGTATATACACAAGAGTGGTATAGCTGGGTCATGTGGTAGACCTGGTGTTTTGAGGAGTGTCCATGTGGCTTCCATGGAGACTGACCAGTTTGCATTTCCCCCATATCTCTGCCAACATTTCTCTCTCTCTCTCTCTCTCTCTCTCTCTCTCTCTCTCTCTCTCTCTCTCTCTCTCTCTCTCTCTGTCTTAAATCTTAGCCATTCGACTGGGCTAAGATGAAATCTCAAAGTAGTTTTAATCTGCATGAATATGATCAAACCGTATGGTACAGAATTCTCAAAAGAGCTTATAAAAAAATACAGATTGCTGTCTGCATCCCCAGATCTCTCTGTAGGTCTGGGTGGGTCTGAGTTTGCATCTTTCCTGGGCTTCCTGAGAGGTTCTGCACACTGTGTTTAGGAATCCCCATGCACACTTGGCTGACTTCTTTATCTTCACCTTTGTAATGAGATTATAAACGTCATTGCACTTAAAGTTCACACTATAACACCAAAGGAGCAGAAGTATTGCCACGGTTCACAAATGGAGCTAGAATATAGGATTAAAAAGTAACTATTCTAATGTATTACTTAGAACCCTAAGACAATAAATGAGCTTACCTTATTATGGTTGTAAGGTCACAAGGAAATGTCTGTTCCTAATTCATTTATCAAACAATGAACAGCTGCTAAGGGGCCACGCAGGAGCTTTCGTATATCCTGTGACTGCTACTGACACTACTCAGGACAAATCACAAGTGATTTTGTGCTCTTCTGTGTGATGGGGCATCTTTGCAGGCCATCCCACACACCCAGTCACCTAGATTCCTTAAATTCAGACTGCAGTTAATATTCCAAATTAAACTTTCCCCTGTTACATCATCCTTCTGGGGCTGGGCTGATGTTAGACCATGTGTGAGTCAAAGCGAATCCCATCACAAGCAAATGAGGTCAGGAGCCCAGAAAGGGATATGTGTAGTTCCTCATTTCCCATTGCTAGCCGAGTCGTTTTCTGGGAGCTTTATGGTAGCTTATTAGCCACTTAAATCATAACATTTTTAATCTGAATACCGACAGTATCACTAGTTACTTGTTCTATTAAACACCAGCATTGACCTATTCATCATTTAAAATTGTAAAACTTTGTGCCTTGATATCCTGCCTGGCTGTCCTGCCACTTCTCATAACAATTGTTTAAAGAATTTTTTTTTAAATAACAAGAGAATGTGAACACCGTCTCTATCTGTTGAAGATGGGGAAGAACTTTTGCTTCTTTACAGCTCTGTTAGGCTGGGGATGGACTATTGGTAGATGAAACACTTATGTGTGAGCCCCTTATGTTTTCTAGAAAATTCATTTGCTAGGGTTTTGCTTTGACATGTCTGCCTATCACTTGACTGTAAGTAAGTTTTCACATGGTCTTGGCAGGGGCACCATACATATTGTAAAAGTTGTAATCAGATAATTTCTTAAGGCCACATTCCAAAAAGTTATGTTCCTAGTAGAGACATCTTAGGATGAGTCAGCCAGCTGCAAATGGGTTGTTGAAGCCCACCCAAGTGAAAGATGAATTTGGCAGCCTCAGTCTTTTAATGGACTGCCCAAAATAAAAACCAGCTAGCCAGCGACATTTACCCTAGTGATACTGCTGTTCCATTTCATAATGTGACCATGTAGCCTCATAAACCCTGTCCTCCGAATGCTGACTTTCAGAGGCAGCTCGGGGGTTCCCCGTGCTCCCATTACAGCTTTGTGTAAAATGCAAATGGTGTGACATTTGTAGAACTATTAAATCATTTTAGCACAAGAGCAACAGTTCTACACCTAATTCATTTTACTGTGTTTCATCTGCAGAGTCCTTTAGTAGTTGGTTGTAATGGGGAGGAATATTTATTTTTTTCAGCTTCATAATTTTAGAACCACGTTCCATTATTTTAGGATAGTTTGTCTCCAGCTTGAATGGAGGCAAATCCATTGACAGGATGTGCTGTCTCGAATCTGGGCTCCTTTGCCTGATGGCTCCCACTTAATGTGATGTGTGGTCTAGAAAAGAAAAGCCTGCTTCTCTTGAGAAGAATGGCTGTCTGTTTTCCTTTTAAATGTTTAGGAATAAATATATAGCCATGCATTTTCAGCTACTAAAATGGGCCTGGGTACCATAACACCAAATCAAAGAAAACATTTGTGTGTAAAAATTATCCCATGGTCACATATGAAAACAACTGGGATTTATTTTTGTCCTGGCACATTTCCTTGCTAACGGCCTTCCCACTCAGTGTGTGCTGTCATATTAGGCCTCTGTAGGAAGAAAAGGCTGGGAAGCTACTGGGAATGTTGAGTGCTGTGAGCAGCAGGATGTGGCTGATTCCTCATCACCTCTGCATTAAGTCACATCTTTTCTGTTGGGTGGAGAGGATTCCCTCTGTCTCTCCTTGTTTTTCCATCCTGTGTCCTGTTGATACAAAACACCTATTAATAGATAGCACTGTCTCAAACAAAGAAATTCTTTCAAGAAATCCCAGTCATGCTCTCAAATTCTTAGGACATTCACATAGCTGAATTCACGGTCAACTGTCTCTCATTTCTCCTCAGGACCATGACATGTGATGGTTGGCATGTACTTTACTTTCTCTGACTGCCATTTTTTTCTTCATTCCTCACATTGAACTTACTGGTTTCACCATCATGTTTTTAATGAGTTAGAATGTTTTAACGTTGAAACGTTTAAACATTCAGCCATATCCTTTCCTCCTTCCTTTCCAGCTGCGCTCCCTCTACCCAGATGTGAAGTGTCGCAGAGCTGTGGGGGTTTGAGCTCTCTCCCTCATGGCTAGCTGCTTTTATTCAGCAGGGACGCTGGAACAACTGCTTCTCTGCATGTTGTCTAGCTTTAGGTAGACATTAGTAACAAGATTAAAAAAAAAATGCTTGATCCTATCACTTCAAGAATATGACACTGTAACTAACATCCTTTTGATTTACTGAGCTTTAATGGGGATCCTACACAGTTTATACAGTACTGTCTATTGGTGAGGCACGTCGGTTTAAGGAGTTCTTAACCTCCCTTTGCTGAGATCCTTTCATACAGTTTCTTGTGTTGTGGTGATCACCAACCATAATATTATGTTGTTGCTGCTCCATAACTGTAATTTGCTACTGTTATGAATCATAATGTAAATATCTGTGCTTTCTGATGGTCTTAGGTGACCCCTGTGAAAAGGTCATTTGACCCCTCTCCCCAAAGGTTTGGAACCCACAAGTTGAGAACCACTGGCTTAAGGAAACAACAGCAAACTCCCTCTATGTTCATAGGGATGTCATCTTCAACGTGTATAATTTATTTTTTATAAAACACGAACTTTGTCTGTTACAAAGCCATACATTTCTTCTGGTTACTTTACTACTTGCCTTGTAAATGATGGTGAAAACGAGATGAAAATCACTTTGCCATTAAATCATGAATCATTAACCATACAGCAAACTCCAATGGCATGGCGATGCTAATAATGGTTAACACTTATACAACTGAAAGTTTACAAAACACTGCAGTGTTTGATCTCAGTTCTATTGTTGCAAACTGTAAAGTTTTTGTAGAACATGGTCATCTGCAAGTTTCTGTCAGGATCAGTTGCTCTGTGTATCTGAGTGTCCTGAACAGTTACATCTCAACCAAGAAGAATCTAAAGAGTCCAAAGGCTTAATTTACATGGCGTGTTCTGGCCAGAACAGAGTCAGTGAGTTTCCAGTAAATTGTTGTCCAGGCCTGATTCCTGCTTTCAATGGCAGACTGGTTGCCTTGTGCACAGATGCATTTTTGGTAGTGACCGCATGACTGACAGCCTGCATCAGGCTATAAAAACCCTAACATTCTATGGATAAGATGTAAGCTTTAGGTAGAGCAAGTGCTTGAAAGACAGTGACAGGCAACTGCATACTGACATTCTTGCAGACCAGGCAAGGTAGCTCTGTTAATGTGGGGGTGGGGGGGATTTGCATACCAAAACACCTGGGTTTGCATAGCGGGTCCCCAGGTATGGCTGGTTCCCCTTTCCTGCTCCTGTTTTAAATTTAACACTCTGTTGGCTAACGCTCATTTAGATGTCTGTGCAGTTACTTTTGTAGTCGTGCCCTAACTTATTGCGTGTCACAAATTTAGTGTCACACTGGTTGTCTCTTTCACTTACCCTTTTTCAGACATTTTGCTACGATTATTTAGTGCATCTTAAGGGTGCAGATAACACTGCTAAACAGATTCTCAGCTGTTCAGCATAATCTCATTTAGTTTTAGATGGGTTTCCACCAACTTAAATCTAAGCATGGCACCTACTAACTTTTCTCTTTGACTTTGTTAAAGGTATTTCCATCCCATATGAAATGAGCTGCATATGTTAAGAAGCCAGTGTTTCTCTTCCTCTGCATCACCTAAGTCACTCACTATGGTGATCCCATGGCTCAAAGTCTCATGAAGATGCTTTGCCCCCTCCATCTGTTGGCCATTGTCTGGCCATTTCTGCACGGCGGATTGTTGTGATGCTCTCTAATGTTCTCATACCTAGGTGCTCTCTAGTTTGTATTTTCAGAACTGACTTTGCCTGATTAGAATCCTTGAATACATTCTCCGAAGACAAAGATCTACTCTCAGGATTGTGTATGTAATGCAAAGTTGCCAACTTGTGATCAAATTATAATTTTTTTGAATATATATTTGTGCTTATATAGATAGATATGCACACACACACACACACACACGTACACACATATATACTCATTTGCCTCTGATTTATTCCACAGATTAATCCTAATGCCCTTTAAAAGTAAAAATTCATGGATGCTCTAGTCCCTTCTATTAAATGATTAAATGGCATAGTATTTGCATATTACTTAGACATATGCTCCTGTAGAGTTTATATCATTTTTAGATTACTTTTATTACTCAGTACAATTTAGATAGCTGCATTCCTTAGCGTATAATGGCAAGAACAATGTATATAGTCAGTGAGTGTATATGCACTTTTTTGAACAACTTTTGACACATGGTTGTTTGTCTCTTCTTACATGAAACCCATCAATGTGGAGGGCTACGTGTACATGTACAGATATGTGTGGTGGCTATTCTTGCCTTTTCAACTTGACTACATCTGGAATTAGTCAAATCCCAAGCGGCTAGGCACATCTGTGAAGGATTTTGCTTAATTAAATTATGTGACTGGGAAGAACCGCCTTGAAGGCAAATCTTTTGAGGTGGGAAGATCCACCTTTGGTCTGAGCCACACCTTCTGCTGGCAGCCTGTGTAAAGCATGTGGAAGAAGGAAGTTTGCTGCTTGCCTGCTTGCCCTCACCCTCACTAGTAAGCCCATTCCCTCACTGGCACTAGGCCCCACTTCTTTGGAATGTTGGCATATACTGAAGACCAGCTGAGACATCCAGCTTTTTGGACAGAGCAATTACTGGATTCTTAGAACTTCCGTTAGTTGATAAAACCTACCTTCTCTCTATATGTTCATTGTGTCAGTTCTGTGACTTTAGAGAACCATGATTAGTTCAATATGTAAATATATAGATATGAAAACATATATATAGCTATGTAAATATATGTACAGATATTACACATATTATATATATATATATATATATATATATATATATATATATAATTAAGTTTAATTTTGGCATATTATCCATGTTTTAATCACAATGGATACTGCACAGTTTATAGGTATAAGGAGTGTACTTTCACTCTCCTTTCCTTTGCTCACTCTACAGCCCTCTTTAGAATGTTGTGCCCACATGACTGGCTTTTCTTTGTGCTGTATTCACAAGCTCTAATATAGTGGTTCCCAGCTTGTGGGATGACCCCCTTTGGGGCTGCATATCAGGTCTCCCGCAGAGCAGAAATTTCCATTACAATTCAAAACAGTATCAAAATTACAGTTCCGAAGTGGCAACAAAATAATTTTATGGCTGGGGTTACCACACATAAGGAACTGTGTTAAAGGAGTCCAGCATTAGGAAGGGTAAGAGTCACTGCTCTAGTATCGTCTCCTTTGGGCCATGTCCCTCGGCTGTCTTCTCCATTCCTTGTTCAAGTTCTTGCTGCAAGGAGATAGCTATCCCTGAGTCCCAGCCCTTGTAAAATGGAGTTTGAGGTTAGCAGGGATTCGGTTATTGCCATTTGTGCTGCGTTATAAATGTTTCCCCTTCTACAGAAAATGGACAGGTGAGGCTTGCTCATGGAGCCTAGCCCCCTATGGTCACAGTAACCACAGCCCTACAGATACTGCCCCCTGGGTTTTCTTCTAAACACAACCTTTGTGTTCTTAGGATTCCTATTGTTAACCACACCAGGGAAAGGCTATGGAAGCTAGGGAAGGAAATGGTTCCATAATCTAGCCTTTTACCTTGAGTCACTCAGTTCTGTGGATTCCATGATTCTTAGAATCCCATCCTTGCTTTTCTGACCCTGTGCCCTACCTCACTGTAGCTGGCTGAGTGTATGCTGCTGGCCACCTGCCTGTCTGTTTTCTTCTGTCAATTAGTTGACAGTAGAATCCCTGGGTACTGGAATGCTGCCATCTGTACCCTGCATATCATCTGGCCATTTGCCAAGCTTTGCTCCTTCTGTGCTTCTGGGGTCACCTGACACTGTGCCTCCATTCCCCTTCTTCTGACCAGTGCCCTCTATCTCAAGTTTAGAAGACAAGCTGATAATTTTCTGCCCCTGAGAACAGATAACTAACATAATTGCACCATTTAACAGATATGGTTATTTTGGGGGTAGAAATAGAGCATATGTGACTTTATGAAAATGAGACTCTGAGCAGGTAATTATGACCGAGACAAGATGGAAGGTAAAAACAGCCTGAAGTTTATGAGGTCTCTGTAGGCATGTCTTGGTGACACAAGACAGTGATAGGATGTTGGGTACCATGAAAGGGAGAAGAAATAAAAGGCAACTACAATTTCAGTACATGACAAAGTCTCATACTAAGTTTCTGTCCCCTAATTCTGCATCATAAAAAAAGATCTCCCATGCTTATGGCTGACATAAACTTATTATCCAGTTCACTCAACTGGATTTAGGAGTAGGGCTTGTAATTTTAACACATAATGAAAGCCAAAGGTGTTTTCTTGGGAGAGCACAGTGACTTTCAGGACCTAGCACTCAAAAGGAATTATTAAGAAAAACAAAGAAAATTGCTCAGGATGTTCTGTTTTATGGAAAAAATTACTTTTAATTGCATAAAAATCTTACCATAAATTAATCCTTAATTAAAAAAAAAAAAGATGTGGGCAATGCTCTTTTCACTGGCAGGATGACACCTGAAAACATTTATTAGGAGGGACTGGAGAGATGGCTCCATGATTAAAAGCACTCAGTGTTCTACCAGAGAAGCTAGGTTCTGTTCTCAGTATTTACAGGCACCCACAGTTGCCTGTAACTCAGGCTCCAGGCCCCATATGCTGCATTCTGTAGGTGTCTGTGCTCTCATGTGCTTGCACACACACACACACACACACACACACACACACACACACACACACACACACAATTTAAAAGATTACAATGAAATAAATGAGCTGATTAGATTTTTTTTTTTTTGGTGTTATGTGTATCCAGAAATACTGGGCTGCCATGGAGGAATAAAATCTGTTCACTAGGACATATGAACAGGGCCTGAGAGACACTGCCCAGAGACAAGAGGGGTGGCCTGGACCAAGGAGCTGGGCTGTTAAAAAAAAAAAATGATACTCCACAGTCTCATCCTGGTGAGAAAAAAGTGGGTGTAGCATCAGGTGCTCTCAAGTCAATACTCAAAGGCCGAGTCCACTGCCAGGTGCTCACTGTTCTGCGGGCTCCTCTCTGCCCCATATGGCAACAGTGGAGAGTAAGTCAAACCCGTGGGGGGAAGCACTAGAATGATCTAGAATTGAGAAGGCAGAAGGAAAATAAAGGTCTTCTTTATCAGCAATGGGAACTTGGCCAAGTTCTTTACATACCCTCAGCCTCAGATTTTATGTCAGACTGTGTGAAAGCACCTAATATGTGGCACCACTGAGAGTGAAAGACAGCGATAGGAAGTGAGATATTAAACACACCAAGAGCTTGTACAGAGTGCTGCTATCTGCAGAGGCTGCCAGGAAGGCGTTCATTACCCACAATGCCTAGCCATCCTAAAGTCTTTTTCTTGATGCTAGAAATCAAAGTCACCTTCATGTAATAGGACTCTAGCCAAAAGTAATGGAAATGTGGGCAGAAGTCCAGTTCCAGAAGGGGATTGTGTTAGGGTGTTAGGACAATAGGTTAGAAGGGCAGGCCAGGAGCGGGTGGGCTGCTGTGGGCCAGCCCTATTCGTAACACACTGGTTTCTCTTTCTCCATATCAAAATGAAGAAATAGAAAGAATTTGATCATAAACGGTGACACTTGTTAATTACCAATGCCAAACATGTGGAAGCCAGCTTTAACAAAGGCAGCACAAAGATGCATAGCCTGGTCGTTCTTAGATGCTACGTTTCCAACTCCTTGAAAAGACAAGAGCCAAGGCTTTTATTTAATAAATAATGTTGTTTTCTTTGCTAAAGAATGAGGAAACAATGTTCTTTAGCCCAATGCTATTTCAAACAAAAACCTGAAAACCTCTCTGTGTCTTGGATGGAGCTTTTATTTAGTGGTGCAGTGCTTGTCTTGCATGTTAAATCCTTAGTATAATACACATGGACACACACACACACAGAGTCAGACACATGAATAGACACATATAATCATACATACATACAGACATATATACACACACACCACACACAGACACGTACATATAATCATACATACATACAGACATACAGACATATACACACATATGCACACAGTCAGACACATGGATAGACACATACATACATACAGACATATAGACACACACGCATGCACACACGCACACACACACACACACACACACACACACACGCACGCACGCACAGACACACATGTTCCCTGCTGATAATTTCTTTATGATAGAGGAAGCTGAATTTCTCTAGTGACGAAATGAAACTCAAGGGAGTGATGAAAATCAAGTCTCAACCCAACAATGCCATCTGCCCTACCCTGCCAGCGTTCTTATGCCGTATGAAGAACACAGCCAATGGTGGGGCAGGCCCTGGGGAAGAAGACAAGGACAAACACAGAGCACTCCTCTGTGCTGCGGACGTGGCTCTGGGGGACAGTCAGTGGCATGTACCAATGTGGTTTTCGATTGTGCACTGGTGGTAATTCTGTCTTTTATTATGAAATGAGGCTGCTTTTCTCTCTGTAGGAAATGGATGGATGGTGAGAAGGCTAGGTACAGCAGGATGCCTGGGCCAAGCCCAGCAGAGTGAACTTGCTCTCCAGAACCCACATGGCAGAAAGAGAAAACCAACTCCTGCAAGTTGTCCTCTGACTTCCATGTGTGTGCTGTGGTGCATGCACACACAAACACTCTCTCTCTCTCTCTACACACACACACACACACACACACACACACACACACACACACACGAAAGAGAGAAGGAATGAAGAAGTTTAGAGCCACTGATTCATAAAACAGTACACATCAACAATCCAGGTGGACACATTATTAGGACAAACTACGGAAAGCTGAGTGTAGTGGTGCATAGTCATCTGTGATCCCAGGAGTAGGGATGCTGAGGCAAGAGGGTCATGAGTTCAAGGTCAACCTAGACCAGTTGGCAAGACACCCCCCTCCTCGCCCAAAAAAGAATTATGTGATGAAATGATAGTATAGTTTTAATTTTCTACTCACTTGTTCTAAGGGGCATAGTCAGGTGACTAAGCACTTAGGGCAGATGCATTAGGGCCTGCATAATCAAGCCAGACAAAGTCCCAGCATGAAGAAGTGTGCCAAGGCCCTGGCTAACCAAGATGCTATTTGCAATTGATATCACCCTGGAGAGAAAAATCAGTTTTTTTCCATGGAGAGACCACACTCAGGACAGACCTCATGCTCAGGGGTCATTTGATCAACACAAAACATACTCTGTGCCATTTATTTATTTATCATTTATTTTGTGTGTGCTTTTAAGACAGAGACAGAACATGATGTGTGTGTGGGAGGGGTAGGTGGGGGTCTCTGGGAGGAATTAGGGAAGAGAAAAGAATATGATCAAAATATATTGTATGAAAAATTTTAAAACTTTTTAAAAAGAGTAAAAAATAAATAAATAAATAAAAAGGTGGATACTCCTGGAGCTGGAGAGATGGCTCAATGGTTAAGAGCATTGGCTGCTCTTCCAGAGGACCTGGGTTCAATTCATAACATTTAGATGGTGGCTTCACAACAGGCTGTAACTCCAGTTTAGACACTCTTTTCTGGGATCTGTGGGCCTTGCACACATGTGGTGTAATAGCCACACATTTAGGCAACACAACCATACACATACAATAACAATAAATAAACCAGAACAAACTCTTTAAAATATGGAGGGAGAATGGTAGAGAAAGGCACCGGCTTCAGCCTCTGGCCTCCACATGCACATGGCTGGTAAGTGCACTCGTACATATAGTGGCACACACACATGTATACACAAACACACATTCACAAATAAGCAAACAAAACAGAAGTTTCCAGTATCCCTGTGTGACTTCTGTTTGTGTCCCAGTGGCTGGAATTGTGTCATACAGTTGCTCGGAGCTTCAAGGATAGACTGGGAAAGTACTAAATCTTTCATGAGGTCAGGCAGGTGGAGGGGAAGGACAGACCAGAATAACCGTGGGAATATCTGTCTTGGCCACTAATAAACACATCATAGACAGCGTTCGAAAGAATTTCTCCATCCTCTTTTTCTCATAAAGGCCAGAGTCTAAAGGAGAGATGAATACAGCAGCATTCAGCAACTGCTCGCTGACTTCAGAAACAATCGTGGTACTCCAGAGAATATTGTCGATGCTTACTTCCCAGACTATCCTACAACCTTGTGTTTTCTGTATTGTACAGCAGAGTTAATAGTCACACACATTTGGTGAGGAAAGGGGCATTCCATCATCTCAGTGACTTGTGCAAAGCAATTAAACCTTTCTTGTGTGTGTGTGTGTGTGTGTGTGTGTGTGTGTGTGTGTGTGTGCGCGCGGAAACATTTCACATTAAACCAGGACTGGGTGTGAAAAATGTTCATCTGTTTCCATTTTAATCTTTATTTTACAATAAAAATGCAAATCACAGACTGTTGGAGCAGGGAGGAGGGTTTCCACAGGCTGTCTAGTGCACAGCCCTCATTTGTGATTCAGAGTGGGTCTCGCTGTGCCAGCGCTGTGGCCATGTGTCTGTGATTATCCGGAACGGCAGGACAGAGCTGCCTGCTTTGTTCCTGTGGCCTTAACAGTGTTCCTGACTTGACATGCAGTCTGCCTGTTCCTTTCGGATCACCTCTTAGAGATTCAGCCCCAGATATTTCCTCCATGTTCATTGGTTCTTCTTTTCCTTTAAAGTGGTGGGTGACTCGACTGTGCCCAGATGCCTTCTGACTACTCTGAAATCAGCATTAGGTGTAGAAGGCTTTCTCATTGCCCGCAATCCGATTCACAGGAAATCATAGACGCTGAAAGGATTTAAGAGGTGATCTGTGGTTCTGTGGAGATGGCTGAACTGGCAAAATGAGGACCCAGATTTTGATCTCCAATCCCCATATAAAAGCCAAGGGAAGCAGTGTGCACCTGTAATCTTAGCACTGGGGAGGCAAAGACAGGTATAGCAGATTTGATGAGCTCCAGATTCAATGAGAGACCTTGTCTCAAAAAATACAGTGAGGGAGCCATTGAGGAAAGTACCTATCATTTATCTCTGGCCTCCACATGCATATACACATGTACCTGTATGCACATACATGCACACACATACCACGTACATATCCACAAGCAAAAGAAGTAGTCCAGTCCAACCTCATGTAGGGGGAGCTGAAGACCTGGTTCCACTGATGCTTCGAGAATGTGCTCAGGGTTCTAAGGCACTTAGTGAAAACATAAACATCTGATTTTGATTTCCTAGCCAGGGAAAGGTGACAGCAGCGTCTTATCTGAGGTTATACACAGTAGTGTGTTATCTCTGATACACTGGCAGAGGCAGAATAGAGCAACTGAAGATGGGATGTTAAGACCCAAGATCAAGATTAACATATGATCATGTCTGTGACCTCTTAAAACCCTCTTGTATTCCAGTCAGGCATGGTGGCACATGTCCGTATAAGTGGCATTCAGAGGTAGAGGCAGGAGGATTGAAAGTTGGAGGAAGGCTGGCTTGGGTTACATGGTGAGACCCTGTCTTCTTGAAGGACACAGGTGATGTAGTTCAGTTGGAGAAAGAGTGCCTGCTGTATGCAAGTTGCTGTATTTGATCCCCAGTTCCGCAACAGCAGCATCCCTTCCTTCCTCTCAAGATTTCAAATATCATATCACCGTAAGAGTTTCCTAGGGCATTTTGATGTCTTTTTCAAATGGCTTTGGGCCACCGAGATAGCTTAGTGGGTACAGATGCTTGCCAACAGCATGGACGACTTGGGTTACACCCACAGAACCCACACGATGGAAAGAAAGAACTCACTCCTGCATGCTGTCCTCTGACCTCTCCAGGTGTGCTGTGCCATGAGTGTATTTCTGACAAATAAATGATGGTAAAAAAGCAATATCATGTAATTCTTGCTGCTGCTTTGAAGACTTAACACTAGTCAGTTCCGTCATTTACCTGCCTTGATATAATTGAGTTCACATGTTTGGCATGCTGTTATTGACTTTCTTGGCTTTGTGGGCTGATACTTTTCATCAAATTTGGAAGTATTTTAGTTATAATTTTTTAAAAAAAATATTGTTCTTGTTAAATCTTGTTTATTTTCAGGAACTCTGGGAACATAATAAGCCACCTGAATACATCTACAGCTCACTCCTGCTGTGCCAGTTTCAAAATGCTTTTTTCTTTCTTTTTTGATAGTTTCTGGTGCTCTGCTTTCTTTTTCAGCTCTCTGACACTGACTCCATTGTCACATCTTCATTCTATGTGCTGTACATATGTTTTAAACTGTAATTGGATCTTTTAAATATCTTTTGTACCTTTTAATATTTGAGTGTATGGATGGTGACTCTTGTGTCTTTCTCTACTAGTTGATAGCATTTGTGTTAGCTCTGTGCATGACGGAGAGAGAGAGAGAGGGAGAGAGGGGGTAGAGGGAAGGAAAGAGAGAGGGAGGGAGGGAGGGAGAGAGAGAAAGAGAGAGAGAGAGAGAGAGAGAGAGGAGACTGGGCTTGGCATGGGCTTTTGGAACCTCAAATTCCACATCCAGTGACACACCTACTCCACCAAAGCCACGCCTCCAATCCTTCCCAAACAGTTCTACTAACCGAAGACCAAGCATTGGAACCTATGAGCCTTTGGGGGCCATTTTCCTTCAAACCACCACACTGATTTAACTATGCTGGCTGCCCTGCAAGCCCTGGCGATCCATATGTGTCCATGTCCCTTTGTGTGACCATGGTCAGCTTTTACCTGAGTACCAGGGGTCTGGGCTCTTGCCCTCATCCTAGGGCAGCAGGGGCTTTCCTGACACAGCGTCTCCACAGCCTCGGAACCTTTACTGTTTTTCTTGTGCTAGTCACAAACTAAACATTTACTAATATAATATTTACATCTTTTTTTCTCTTCCATAGTTTATGAGGATTAGCTATGATTTCTTTGTAGTTTCTCTCTTGTGTATCAGCTAGTTTTGCACCGACAGATAAATTGAGTGACTCAGCTTCTCCTCCTCTTAGGCTCAGAATTATAGTGACCATCTATCTCATCTTACCACTTTATTCCTTAGAATTAGTTTCTGTAAACAGGGAATGAATCCAAAGGATACGCTAGCTGCATATTTCAAGTTGTGTCTATACCCTGTCAAATAATGAAAGTGACTCAGTTTAGTCTTAGTTGTCATGTCCTCGATGCTGTGACATGTGGAGCTTTCGCTGCCAAGAAAGCTGCGCTTCCTGTTTCTTGCGTTCGCTGACTTGTGAACTGGCTAATCACGTTCTTCTTTTTCTTGTTGACTCTATCTGTACAAGCTCTTAAACCACATCTCCGTCATTCACATATACCAGGGATTTCTAAGTGCGCTATTTTATTTTGTGTTTCTTACATTTTTCCTGCCAGCTATTTTTTATTGTTTGAGAAACACACACACACACACACACACACACACACATGTTTTGATCAACCCACATCCTAGTCTCTCCCTCATTTCTGCCCCTGCTGTTCCCAATGTCATATTCTTTCTTTCTCCTCCCCTCAACCCGCTGAGTCCACATGGTGCTGCTTCCATATGGAGGTGAGGTCTATGGATGTAAAACTAGGTCTACAGTACAGCATGCAAAACAAAGCTGTTATAATTGTTTGGACAGAAAACAGGTTGGCAAAGTGTTTTTTGTCTTTTGTTTTTTTGATTTTGTTAGATCACACTGGGAAAGGGTATTTTTTGATTTCCTCCTACTGGGACTGTCAAGCTATTTTAAAGGTTGGCCAGCTAAGTTCTTGTAGGAAGATGTCTGTCTGTGATAGCAAAGGCATCATGGTGTCCCAAGGTGCATTTGGAAAGGAAGCAGTGTGGAGCTTGAGGTGCCTTGACACAGTGAGCTCAGCACTGCCTTCTGAGTATGAGAGCCTGGAAGAGATGTTTCTATACTGGCCTGTGGCTTCCACTCAAACATTTTCAGCGCTTTGACACCACCTCTTAAGATATTCTAAATTACACTGTTACTGTGAAGAGCCATGTGAAATATTTATCTGTAGAGGGATCTTTTTGCTCTGCATACAGCTCAGTCCACACATGGGGAGGCAGCTGAGATGAGGCCTTGCTGTGCACTACAGGTTCCTTAGAGAAGCATGGGCCACACAGTCCCGAATGCTGTATCTCCCCTAGACCAGAAGGTTAGGGTCATCACCATATACTGCTAGTGCCCTGCAGAGTGTCAAGTTCATGACAGACACACAGCAACACTTAGTGAATAAATGTCTGAGTATTTGAACTTTTTTGGGAACAAATTTATTATAACCTGTAACAACTTTCCCTCATTTCAAAAGGGCTGTAAAAGATCCTTAATCATTTTGAGTGTGGGTTGGGTAGCTATTTCAAACCTGGGTTGGTTTTGTTTGTTGGAAACTGGCTTACTTTGTTGTTAGAGACAGTCTCCTCCTCCTCTAGATGTATTTATTTTATGTGTATGAGTGTTTTATTTGTTTGTACACCTGCAGGCCAGAAGAGGGCATTAGATCACATTATAGATGGCTGTGAGGCACCATGTGGTTGCTGGAAACTGAACTCAGGACCTTTGGAAGTACAGCCAGTGCTCTTAACTCCTGAACCATCGCTCCAGTCCTGACAGTCTCATCATGCATCCTGAGACTTGTGATCTCCCATCTCAATGCCCTAAGCCCTGGGCCACCCAGCATTCACCACCAGGCTCACCTTAAGAAGCTCTTTCATGTTGTACTCACACTTATAGTTGGGGTTTCCAGTTTTCTTTTATGCAATGATTATTCTTGCTTTTTCTTTTTAAAGAAATTCTATACACCTCTGTCTGAGACACAAGGAGGCCGAGAGATAATCTTGTCTGCGTCTTGGTTTAGAATTGAAAGGCAGCATGTGGTTGGAGTTAAGAGAGTGGAGGCTGAGATGCCATCCTGAAAACTGGGCCTGTTGAGCCAGTCATGTGGGCAGGAATCTATAATCCCAGAATTCACATGACAGAGGCAGGAAGAGTATTGCAAGTTAAATGCCTGCCTTGGAATCTCCAGGCTAGCCAAAGCTGTATAGTGAGACCCTGTCTTAAAAAAGAAAAATCATGGGCTGGGGATGTAGCTTAATTGGTAGGGTGCCTTGTGCAAACGAACTCTGGGTTTGATCCTAGTGCCACATAAAGCACGTGCAGTGGTGAGTGTCTGCAATTGCTGCACTTGGGAGGTGGAGGCAGGAGGCTCAGAAGTTCATAAACATAGTATCTGACGTTGGCCTAGGTTATATGAGACCCTGTTTCAAGACGGGAAAACAAAAACCCAAACAAATTTGCTATGCTCTATTTTATTCAGTCCATTGTAATTAGAGTATGGGAGGAAGACTTCTTCTCTCCGTGAGCACATGCTTACCTCAGAAAGGCTGGACGAGGGATTTGCTTTGTGTGTGTTTGTATTCAACATATATCATCGAGCACCTGTCACCTGCTAGGTGCTAGGGTGTGTTTAACAGTTGATCACTTCTGGAGATAGATGCTGTCTGTACACCCTTTGCCACATGAGAAGACATCCATAAATATTACGTTGTCGTTGTCATGGAAGGGGTCTCGGAATGTGGGTACTCCACACATTCACACTGGTGGGTACTCTGGTTATACTCCAGAGAAGCAGGCACAAGACAAGCAGCTCAAGATGAAAAATCTAGAAACTACAGACCAATTTACTGACATCAGAGTGAACCCATTCTCCAGGAAGCTCGGCAACCACATGTGCTGAGTCAAAGCAGTACCTCAGGGGAGGCACCACGCCCAAACCGGAGGTTCTTTGGGGTCCGGTCCACAGCAGACGCATGGCTAGAATCATAAAGAACAATGTCGCGCAGCTGTTGCCCTCCCTTCTCAGGTCACCAGGACCCCTCATCCAGGTGGCTAAGAGTATGCCTGCCCTTCTGGGTGTTCTTTTTCCTGCTCCACGCTGTCCACCTCTGATTCTCTCCTGCTCTTCATCTACATGCTGATCCTTTCGCGTCTTTCTCATCCTGCTTACGAATTCGGCTTCCTCACTCAGGTTAGGATGCTGTTGTTACTATGTAGAATTTCGATTTATGTGCCTCCCAGTTTAATACGAATGTTTTCACCCTATTTATATACTTGCCTCCTATCTGCATGGATATTTTAGTTCTGTAATTCTGCCTTGACAACCACTCCACTATGTTGAACTGGTAGCACTCTAATCTTGAGTCATGTATTGATGCCACCATCAGGAGTGAGACAGGCTCCTGTCACCCCTCCTCCTTGTAGATACTACTGCCTGTGTGGTGCCCTCCCAAATGTGACTTAACATCGTTTTCCAGAGTGGTCTTTGTATGAATTGCTTTTCTTGTTGATGTGACAAAATACAGGAAGAAGGCTACTCAGAAAAGGAAGACTTTATCTTGGCTCCTAGTCTGAGCGTTCAGTCCAACAAGGAGCTGGAGGCAGCTAGCTACGACGCATCTACAGGCAACAAGTATGGAGCAATGAATGCTCATGCTCAGCTTGCTCTGTTCTTTTTATTTAGGCCAGGACCCCAGCCCATGGCACGGTGCTGCCCACACTCAGGGGGTAGGCTTTCCCACCCCAGTGAGCCTGTTCTAGAGAATTCCCCACAAAAGGGATCAGAAGCGTGTCTGCTGGGAGGTTTTAGACCCTGTCATGTTGGTCATTAGCATTGACCATGCTCTGTTTCTGTTTATTAAATTTGAAATAAGCAAGAAAGACAATTAAGTCCCAGAGAAGAAGCGCTGTTAATCACATGAGAAGGCAGGCTCTGATTAAACAAGTGCTATAGGCTGCTGACCAATTGCAGGGATACTGTATCAAAATTCAGAGGTAATTATAATTGTGTTCATAGGTTTAGCTTATTATGAGATATATCACCTATAGGAATGGTGAATTGTAGTGGTGATATTGCTTGACAAGATACAGCTCTTTAATTTTTAAATATCATCTTGAGAAAGAAAAAAACAAGTTGAAAGGAAACAAATGTGTAATCTGTCAGCTTTTCTCTGTACACTCCCCGATTATCAAATGTTCCTGTCAGGGTACTTGTCTTTATTTTCAGTATTAACTGCGGCCATGGTTCAGTTTAATTCAATCAAACACTGACTGCACATTTTCCATATGTCAGTTATATCTCTTACTGTCTTCTAAGCTGCTATAGAACTTGCTATCTGAACCACTCACATGGTTCTGATTGATGTGCTGTGGTTGTGTGTGGTGAGGTCTTGTGTGACTGGCTGCATTTCAGGGTCTTAGTGAAGAATTGCACTTTCTGTTCCCTTTACAGTGTTTAATCCGGTGGTGACTTGAGTAAGAATGACTCTGGAGGCTCATATATCTGAATGCTTTGTCACCAGGGAGTACCACTATGTGAGAATTTGAGAAGGATTCGGAGGTGTGGCCTTGTTGGAGTAGGTGTGACCTGTTGGGAGGGAGTGTGTCACTGGGGGTGGGGTTTGAAGTTTCAAAAGAGCATGCCAGATACAGTCTCCTTCTTTCCTGGCTGCCTGAGAGTCAGGATGTAGAACTCTCAGCATCAGTGCCCTGGGGGCCTCCATGCTTTTCATAGTGACCATAACGGACTCACCTCTAAAACCATAAGCCAGCCCCAGTTAAATGTTTCATTTATGAGTTGCCTTGGTCATGGTGTCTCTTCACAGCAATAGAACAGTGACTAGTAGAAATGCCTAAGAAAAAAAAATAGTCAGCATATATTAGCTGACTGAATACACTTAATCTGTATAGCATTGGAACACAATGCAAAAACAATATATGTGACATAATAAATAATAACTAGTGCATAAAAATCACAAGGATGTTTTGTTTCGGGTCTGACATGATGTTAGGCAACCAAATGAAACAGTAAATTTTTGGTAAGGTATTCAATTGATGATTCATATGAACTTATATGGTAGAAATTTTATAAAGGTTGTATGTATTCAGAGTTAAGCAGGAAGGACTGTAGTCGTGGGGGAACTATTCTGGAAGGGAGCAAAGTACAGTAGCAGTTACTCAGAAGCTGGCAGGATGAAAGACAATTTCCCTTTGGCTGAGCCCATCCTGATGAAAGAAAAGGATGCTGGTTGGCTTTGGAGGGCAGGATCCAAGGGATGAATGTTCCTCATTGGACAAGAAGGTTGTGTAGAGCCAAGGGCTAAAAGGATGGCTGGTGCCACCTGTCAATAGTCAGTCTTAGACTCTACCAGGGCAGCTAATCACAGCCAGTAACAGGAATGTAGTGGGCTGATGCCCGAGAAGACCCTCATGGACAGTCTCAGTGAAGAAGATGGAGTCAGGTCTAGGCTGGCTCCCCCTGGTTGGTCACTTTGCCACATCTTATCCTATTGCTGCTGCTTTGAATAGGGTCTCCTTATGAAGCCCAGGCTAGCCTTTGAGTCTTAGTTCTGCTTCTTCAGGGCCCCATGTACTGGGATTACAACCACACACCACTACGAGCTTATAATTTTTTGGAAGAGCTCAATTCTTTTGGTTAGGCATCAATTAATGGGCACCATAGTTCTCCAACTTGAATCAAGTCACCATGTTCAGAGCAATTGGTCACTGGAAATCAGGACCCAGTGCAGATTTTAATGTCTGAAAAACAGCCCTTTCCATTTTCTTGTGGACATCCTGAAAGCTGGTGGGATTCTCCCTTAGTCACTGTATTAGTCACTTTTCTCACTGATGTGGCAGAAGGGAGAAAGGATTGATTCTAGCTCAATGTTTCTGGGATGACCAGTCCATGATGATGATAAAGGAAGCCACAGAGCAACCCCTGTTCATAGCAGTGTGTCTTCTAGCATTCTGGCCGCAGGAACACATAGGAAGCAGAAAGCCTGATTGGAATGTGGACCTAATGACCCACTTCCTTCACCTAGGACACACCTCCCAAGGGTTCCACAACCTCCTCAAGTAGCTTGTGACCAGCCAAATGTTCAAACACAGCCTGTGAAGGACTATTTACATTCAAACCCTAGTAGTGACACACACACACACACACACACACACACATGTTTAATACAATGAACTGTTTTGGGGCAGTGGTTTCTTTTCCTTTGGTTCTGAGGGGCAAGCCCAGGACTGTCCACAAAATAGGCATGCGCTGGCTCTCCTGTGAGCACACCTCAGCATCCTGCCCCCTTTTCTGAGCTTTTTCTGGGCAAAGCTGCAGCTGCAGCATGTTTTTCTTTGTAGCCAAATGCAGTGCTTTTTAATTTTTAGAAACTCAGACTGAAAATTAGAATTTCTGCCTTATCTGGCCATGCTGTATCAGTCTGGGAGAAGAGATTTATACCATTATTGCGCCTTCGTGCTTTCAAGTCTGTCTTTAGCAGGAGGAAGGATCTTCGCTGGTCTTTGGGAACCCAGACTCTCTTTTGCTCTCATCAGTTCTGCCCTAGCGCCAAGTCCTTGGGTGTGAAGAGTTAGAGTTTTCATTTTTCTGGTTGGCTCTGCACAAAAGCCTCTACTGCCACTGCGAAGAGGCCACTATGTGAAGCTCTTGAGCAGCAACTATTCCTGTTTTGAAGGAGTGTGGGCACACCTCTTCCTGGGAGAGCCACACGAATGACAAGGAGTGGCTCAGACTTAATAAAGGGACAAAGGTGTCCATTGGCCATAGAACGCTAGCTTATGTGGGCAGCACCACAGGAAGTGTGGCAACTAACTCAAAAATAAAACTTGCTGGATGTCAAAGGCGACTATGGGATATACACAACATGGCGAGTAGATTAGAAACACTTAAACTTCTGATTCTGGACTGTACTGACGGTGTGTGGTGGTGTCCTCCAGGCTCTTAACACTTTGGAGGCCACACTAGCTTCCCAGAGTGAGAAAGGACTTTATATCTTCCTTTAGGCTCTGTTGCTTTTATAGTCCTCATGTTCTGCCTTGGGGGCTCTGGCTTTCTCACAGAAACTGGTAGTGGGAGTGCTTATCTCTTGAAAAAATCCTATAGGCATGACATCTTGACCAAAGTTTCCCAGCAGGGCATCTGTGCAAAATTATAGCAGTCTGCGTTGTCATACTTAGGAACTTTCCAGACGTGAGTGACATATCGTAGAAGGGGCAGGATTTACATAGAGACTGAGCAATGGCTAAGACCAGCTTAATTTACTGACACATTTGTAATTTACACGATAAATTATGCCTCCTTGTCTTTCTGTCACCCTGGAGGTCCTGTATCCTGTTCTACCATGAACTCTGAACATATCTTCTTTTTTCTTGCCCTCGAGCTATCTACTTTTGTAGGAAAAACAACAGTATTGTTTGCATTCATGAATAGACAAACAAACAAACAAACAAAAAACCCATAAAATTAAACACTAAAGGCTAAGCAATATAATTCTGGTGGAAATATTTTTTACAGTAGTTGGTATCATGAATAGGTGAAGTGTCTCCTCATATTTGCATATGCACTAGATTATTTTATTCATTGTTTTCCCAAGGGAAGATGAGTGAGAATGATTCATCAAGGTTGACCTTTAAAGGGTCCAACTAACCACAAGGGTGTGTCTGAGTCTTCTTGCACAGTGACAACGAATGCAGTGGCTTGCTCTGTTTTCCTGGCTCTGTTCCCAACTCCATTGCTTTCTTCTTTGTCCTTCTGTTTTGCACACTTTCTTCCTTGTGAATAGCTCATCATAGAGATTCTCTTATTTTAATTTTACCTTTTGTGTGTGGGTGGCTATGATGATGAGAGGACGACACCCAGTGTCATCTTGGGTGTCACGCTCAGGGACCCATCTGTCTCAACCTCCCCAGTGCTGGGAATATAAGCACATGCTATCATACTTGGTTTTTAAACATGGGCTTGGGAGTTACACTCAAGTCCTCGTGCTTGCAAGGCAGGC
The DNA here is from genome assembly GCF_903995435.1 of Acomys russatus. Classification (NCBI taxonomy): domain Eukaryota; kingdom Metazoa; phylum Chordata; class Mammalia; order Rodentia; family Muridae; genus Acomys; species Acomys russatus. The sequence goes on from NC_067138.1 coordinate 59,621,175, forward strand.
ACTTTACTAAGCTGTCTCCAGAGGTCAAATTCTCTCTCCTTCCACTGACTGTTTTTATGGGGCCCAATTCTACATATACACCCTCTAGCACAATTTTTAAACTGTTCTCTGGTGCTTTGTCAATTGATATTTAAATTGAGTAGAAAAAATATACAATTTTGACTTTTATGCCTGTTTTAGTAGTTTTCTACGAGTTTCTCTAGGTTAAAATTTTACAGAATGTTGACAGATATGTTAAGTATATACTTCGGACACCTTAAAGCAAGATAGATGGTTCTTTTCCAGTTACTCCCACACCTCAGTGTCTCCTCATCTGGGGAGTATTGTAAGAAAAGGCTTAAAATATGAAATGAAAGAAATGTAGCAGCCAATAGCTTTTGCATCCCAAATGCCAGTGTTCTGGAACTGCTTGAGATTTATCTAAGTGGAGTCATTGGCAAGAAGTGTCTGATGCTGCTAACATACCCAATGAGCTAAAGCCTTATAAACCTGTAAAAATGCTGCTAGAAAGTATTTGTTTCACTTACTAATTAAGCTATAGATAAGCTTTTTTTGTGGCCATGGCAATATGAGAGTACAAGAAGGACACTGCTGGCAAGTCATCACAAAGTGTAAAACGTCTTTTTCTTACTTCTTATATTTTTCCTTACTTTGTGGGTTTGTGGCTGCACTAGCATCACTGACATTTGGAAAGATGTTTGTCTTTAAGAATTCTTCATGACCTCTGACCCCTGAGGGCTACAGGATTTACCCTAGATTAGGCCACAATGAAAATAGCTGAATGGGATACACAAGGCAATGGGACCTGAAAAGGCTATTTGGGGATAAAAGTTATTTTTGTTTGAAAATTGTTATCTGATTAAAAATATCTAGAGCATAGTACTCTAATATCTAATTTCTAATATCTTACTGTATTTCCCTAAATACACTAGTGTTAGGATTATCATGCATAGCAAGAGCATTTGTGTCTGCTTTTTAAACAACTTCCTATCTTCTGGGGCACACTCTCCTAATTCCACTATGATGGAAGCAATCTTACCTATTTTCTAGACATAAAGGCTGGAACTGAGTGTAGACACCTCCCTTTGTCTGTCCACCTCCCTCCTCTTCTTTTACTGATTTTATTTGTACTACTCAGTAGTTGTGTGTGAATGTGTACACAGTCCTGAGCAATGTTATCACACATGTAGGCTCATATTTCTGTACCTACAGGTATGAGACAGAACATTTCAATCACCTCAAGGATCCCTTGTGCTATCTTTTATAGCAATAGTCACCCAGAGATGTCTTCTTCTTCTTCTTCTTCTTCTTCTTCTTCTTCTTCTTCTTCTTCTTCTTCTTCTTCTTCTTCTTCTTCTTCTTCTCCTTCTTTTGGTTTTTCAAGACAGGGTGTCTCTGTGTAGCCTTGGCTATCCTGGACTCGCTTTGTAGACCAGGCTGGCAAGACTTCTTATTTTTATTGATTCATTTTTCAATTCATGAAAAAAAGGGCACATAAACACATAAATAAATATGTATTAAAATTTTAAATGTGGATACTAAGAGCTTATAGTGACAATAGGTCACTGTTCCTCATTGGACTAGAAGGAGTATGAAATTCAAAATGATGTCTTTCATTCATCTGGCTCACGCTCTGTCACAGAGCCCTAGGGATACCTTGATGAACTCTCAGCCTTCCCTGGGTGTTTCTGAGAGACTCTGTGCCATTTGAGAAGTATTTATCTGCTTTTATGTCCTAGTGGGACTTTCTTTTCATGAATCTTCACATATCAATACCTGGGGCTTTTCCTGGGGTTATTTAGAACTCCAAAAATCTCTAACTAGGGCTTGGGAATCATGTGCTTGGTTCCTATGCTCATGGGTCATAGTGGCACAAGGAGGCAGGAGGAGACCCCTTCATTCAGAATGAAGTCTTTACCTATTTTAAGCCTGACACTTTTCTTCACTAGAACCAGCGTCTATGGACTTGGCAAAGCTCTGGTTTAATTTCTTCATATGCCTACTCCATGGAGTAGAATGGATCGTGCTCTTGCTGTACTGAGAGAGGGGGATGGTCTTCCTACTGGGCTGCTCCTTGTAGAAACATCCAGGCGATGTTGTGTTCTCACAGCAGCCACACTTTCTGCTGCCAGTTGTTAAGTTTCTTTGGAGCTTATGAGTGAGTTTGTCTTTCATTTCCACTTTCATCTCCATTTCTTCCAGGCATTTGGTGTCCAGAGAACTCACCTATGATACATTCTGTCTCCTTCCCGCCTTCCATCGAGCTCACTGGTCATTTTGGTTAGTTTTACCACCATTTTCTCCACTGCTCTTTCTGGTTTTTATGCTTTTAATGTCTGTTTACTTTTAGGATAGTTTCAAAAAGGAACAGGGCTAGATGTATATTCAGTGTGTTATAACTAATAAGACGCTCTTCATCAGAAGTCTCAATTCCTTTACTGTTGAGGAATAAATCATAAACATGATGGCAGATGCCTCTTAAAATGTAACAAGGCAATGAAAGGATATTCAGACAAATCAATCCACAGATGGGAAATTGGCAACGTGTAGGTAAAAACTCTCATATTTAATATGACTATGCAAATTTTTATACTTTCATTTGTATTGCTTTCTAGTGGGGGATATTTCTTATTATAACCATGAATGTACACATACTTGAAGCAGATCTGGTTGCACAGTGCTACCTCATAGTGCCACCTGGTAATAGTTGGCCTGATGGCTATCATTTGCTTTCTGGAGTGCTTTAATTGTCCCTAAGTCTGCTCTCTTCACAGCTCTGGATCATTTGCTTTCTGCTGTACCTCCACAGATATTTAGGAAAATTAGAACAGACTGCCAATTTGTTGTTCTGTCCTTTGTCTACCTAACGACATCATCACTACTCTTTTTTATTAAAACTATTTTCACCTTCTCCTCATTTATTTTGTATAGATTCCTTTTCATGCTTCCTGTACTTTTGAGATAATTGAGTGTTTGTTTTCCTAAACGAGGCCCTAAAATACCATTGCGCGTGATAAGATATAAGTAGTAGACAAATGCATTCAAACACTTAATAAACTATTACATATATTTTTTCTGCCTTGTTAGACACTTCCATTCCTTCCAGCAAAAAATATGAAAGAAAAACATCCACAAGAAGTTAGTATGACACTGATGAGATTAAGAGAAAGCCAGCAGAACCATTCGTGGCTGTAGGAATTAGAAGAGGAAGAGGAAGAAGAAAAGTATGGTGGTGCTTATTTAAATATTCAGGGGAAAAATGATTAGGTGAATTGTGATTTAACACCACTTTACTTACTTTTTTCATAGACTTGACCCTACCCGATGAAGCGAGTTAAGGGAGAAAAGAATTACTTTGTCTTTTTGTTTAATACAGTTTATCCATGGCAGAGACAGCATAGCAAGAGCTGGCTCTATATCAACGAGAGCATATACCTGGGGCTCTTCATAGTGTCACATCTTGGTGGAAAGGGAACCAAAGGCAGAGAAGAAAGACAAGGCAGACTGCTATCTCTTACCTGTGAGCCCCATAAACATTAAAGAGCAGGTTACATTCCTCCAGTACACGATAGTACAGGGTACACATTCCAGTTCCAGAAGGAAATGATGGAGACATATCCAGAGAAGATTGGATCAAAGCAAGACTACTCCCCCTCCCCAGTGGGAAATACCAAACTCTGAAGTGCCACAGTCAATACTGGGTGTTTATTATGGTATCATCTATACTCCAGTAGGATGTATAGCCTAATCCCCCGACTCTGTTGCCTGTGGTGCATGTGACCTCTCTCTTGGGTACTCTACTCACCACTTACAGATTTTCTTGGCATCTCCAGTGCCCTGCAGTGTCCACTGCAGTGTAGGCTTCACCTTTGTTGCTTCAAGAACAGCTTCCTAGCTCTTTGTAGGGAACCCAACCCTACTCTACATTGCCTGTCTTCTCCAGCTCTCTAGAACACTGGTTCAGCCCTCCATGAACCTTCCACTCCTTTTCCTCATGTTCCTGTAAGACTAACACCACATGGATGATGAGGCCAGTTTGAGATGTGGCATGGATCCCATAAGTCACAGCTGCAGTGGCCTCTGTATACCTTCCCAGATTAGCCTGGGCAATCCTCCTGGGCTGGAATAGAATGCCATGAAATCTTTTTTTGTTGTTCAGGGATTCTTTTCAGATCAGTTTACATTGCTAAATGGCACATTTTGAACTGTGATGTTTCTGTTCTTAAGGAGCTTTCCTTATTGCTACAGCAAATCCTGCCAACTTTCTTTTTAATGCTTTAATGCTAATAGTTACTTTTTTTCTTAATGGAGAACAAATACCCCACAATGAGCAGTACAAGAAAGAAAGACTTTATTTTGGTCTACAGTTCCAAGGGCCTACAGTCCCTTTTGGTGCAGAAGGCATGGTGGCAGGAACAGGGGGTTTGAATGGTCACACTGCACCAGGTGTCAGGAAGCAAAGGAAGATGACTTCCAATGCTCAGCCTTCTTGTTAGCTTAGGATGCAAGCTCAGGGCATGGTGACACCACTTCAATTACTCTACTCAAGATAATACCTTACAGGTGAGCTTAGAGCTCTGTTTCCTAGGTGACTGCAGATCCTACGAAGTTGATCATTAATGACAATGGTTATACTTTCTTTAACAATTACAGCTGCTTTGTTAGAACCCTGCCTTGTTCACCCCTTCTGCAAACTTAACCATGTTCACATACCTTCTGTTTCCAAACTGCATATTTTTTTTCTATATTTTGCTCTGAATTTTCACTATAAAACTTGTAAAACAGAATGAGCAATAACCACGTCACAGGCTAACCAAAAGCTTTTCTCATATATATTTTACAGTTTTAGTTTTGATGTGTAGGTCCATTTCGAGTTAAGTTTGCATGAGCTCTCATACATTGAAGTTCATTTTGATATATTTACTTTTTAGTGAATATGAATGTTTACTTACATGCATGCAAGTGTACCACATGTGTGTCTGGTTCTCACAAAGGCTGGAAGAGGGCATTGGATCCTCTGGGACTGGAGTTACAGGTGGTTTTGTGAGCTGTATATGGGTGCTGAGAACTGAAACTGGGTCTTCTAAATCACTGGCCGTCTCTCCAATTCTTATTAAGTGGATTTAAAATAATTTCAGCGTTATTTGTTGACTGCCTTTGTGTTTTTGTTAGGGTAAGTGTGGTGGTGTAAGTGAGAATGGCCCCATAGCCTCATCTGTTTGAATAGCGCCTTGGGGGAGTGGCACTATTTAGGAAGGATTAGGAGGTGTGGCCTTATTGGAGGAAATGTGTCACTAAGTTTGGGCTTTGAGGTTTCAAAAACCCATGCCAGGCTCAGTCTTTCTCTGTCTCTTCTTGTGGGTTAGGATGTAACTCTCAGCTGCTGCTCCAGTGCCATGTGTGTTGCCACGCTCCCTGCCATGATGATGATGGGCTAAACCTCTAAATCTGTAAGCCAGACCCCCTATTAAGTGCCCTTTTTAAGAAATGAGAGTTGCCTTGATCATAGTGTCTCTTCACAGCAGTAGAGCAGTGAGTAAGACAGTGGGCACGTGTGTGTGTTTATTATTGGACTCTAGTCTATGTCTTCTGCCTCTGTCCTCATGTAATATTCTCAACTATTATAGCTTATTAATAAATCATAAAGTCAGATAATTCAAGTCCTCAACTGTTCTTAAACAGCTGTCATTGATCTAGGTCACTTGGAATTTTCATATGAATTATGAAATCGGATTGTATAAGTGTCTTCTGGAATTTTTGTTGTATTAAATGTGTGTGCTATGATTATATTACACACCCTTCTCCTACTCATGCTGACATCCTTTTTCCTATGTAGTCCTCTCCTAGCCTAATGTCTTTCCTTTCCCCCTTTCCTCCTTTTTTTTTTTTTTTTTTTGGAGCCCAGGGCAGGCAGTCTCAGTTGCTTTGTATTCATTACTGCAGTGACTATCCTATACCCAGAAGACAATGCCCAACTACACACCTCCCACTCTTCACTTCCCACAGTCCTTCACTTCCCGAAGTCCTTCACTTCCCGCAGTCCTTCCACTTCCTCTTCCCTGAGGTTCTTTGGGCCTTGGAGGGAGTGACACAAATGTCCTGTCTGGGGATAAGCACATCACCAGTCTCTTATTCTCAGAATTTTGATCAGATATGAGTCCCGGCTTTGACTGTCATTGCTTCTCCAACCAAGGCCTGTAGCCAGAAACATAAGTAGTCAGAAGGTAATTTAACTGCATGCATGTTTGGGAAAATATCACTAATAGTTTCCCCCATAGGGTGTGTCACCTTCCTGGACATACACCCTAGGTGGGTAGGCCATGGAGTGAACCCAAAGCCAATTAGGAAGTTGTTGGTCATCTTCACAGTGTTTATGCTTTTATTGCAGTGATGAGCATGTCTTGCGAGGAAGCTCAGCATGGCACAAAGTGTGTCTATAGCTGAGTGTGATTGTTTTCAGCTCTAAAAGTCTGCACAGCACCTTTTGTCTGACTAGAACACCAATTGTTGATATTTTACAAAAATATGCTTGGTTCTGAGTGTTGATCTTGGTAAATTCACTATTTGTGGCCTGTCAGCTGCCCTCCTTCCCTCATCTTTTCCTCTCATCCTTCTTTCTTTAGTATTTTCTACAAGATCAGTCACGCCGTCTTTGGATAAAAACAGATAATTTTACATACTCAGAGCTTTTTGTGTGCTGTTCGTAGACATGGTAAAAGCAGACACTCTCGTTTTTCTTTGATATGGATTTTACTCACAGTGTTTTTTTTCTTGAAGATCAACAAATATGTCACATTTCCAGCAATCAATATATTGTGTTTAATAAAATTTAAATGAAAATGTTACTTTGGAACCAAATTATCTTGTTATAGAAATAATGTTGGAATTTAATTCCTTTTAAGATGTGGAAAAATAAGGATATCATAGTGACTACTGTGCCCTACTCATAACAAACATCTTTTTAATTTAAAAATTCAGCAATGCTCAAAGAGGCTAGGATTAGCACGATGATGAAGTGGTATTTTTAGTAGCTAAGATCAGTTAGACATGGCCAGACATCCTAGCTCTCAGGAGATTAGTAAAAAATGTTTGCTCTATGTTACTCACATTTTTCCGGACAAAAGCTAGCAAGATTTTCCCAGCTCTGTGGCTCCCTTCTGTGCTCCATACCTCAGATGTTGACCAAGGTGGCAGACCCTGATTTCAGCCTAAGAAAATTAGTTAGATGTGAGCACTGGTGGGAAAAGCTCACATCAGGAAGTTGATCTTTGTCCTTGGGGTTTTGCTGTCAGACTCAGCGGAGTTCAAATATTTACTGAGGACCAGAACAATGTTCTCTTTATATATACTTTTCATCCTTGGGGGCATGGGGCTGCGTTCTAAAAAGGAGGATTGTTGAACCAAACCCTTGAAGGGGCTTCAGCCCCCAAGAGTAAAGAGATTCTTTAGAAAAAATTTTTTATTAGTTATTCCCTTTACATCCGGGTCATAGCCCCCTCTCTCCTCTCCTCCCGACTCCAACCCTCCCTGTTTCCCCTATCTCCCTTCTCCTAGTCCTCAAAAAAGAGGAACCCTTCCCTATTCTAGGCATATTAAGTCGCATCAGGACTGAGTGCATCCTCTCCCCATGTGGCCTGGCACCATAGCCAGGTCTGGAGAAAGTATTCGTAAAATCAGGCAACAGAGTCAAAGTCAGAGTCAGCCCCTGTTCCCCTTACCAAGGGATCCATATGAAGACCGAGTTGCCCACTGGTTAAGCTTGTGTCTGGGCCCTAGGCCCAGTCCATGCATGGTCCTTGGTTGGGGCTTCAGTACTCATAGGCCTCCCCTGGGTCCTGATTAACTGGCTCTGTTGGTCTTCTTGAGGAGCTCCTGTCCGCTCTGAGTCTTTCTATCATTCCTCCAACTCTTCTACAGGACACTCTGTGCTCCACCCAATGTTTGGCTGTGGCTCCTGATTACAGGGACAGGAACAAAAATCAAGCAGAGCTTGAGGAAATGTCCAACCAATGCCTGGCCCAACTTGAGACCCACTCCATGGGAGACAGCCAATCCCTGACACTATTAGTGATACTCTGCTATGTTTGCAGGACAGGAGCCTAGCAGAGCTGTCCCCTGAGTGGCTCCACTCAGCAGCTGATGGGTAAAGAGATTATTAAACACACTCTGCTCAGAATTTGTTGCAAACACTAGAAACCTCTGTTAGTTCTGAAAAGATACTTTAAAATACTGTCGTCACTCCCAGGATCTATAAAACATGGCAAGTAATATCTGATCTGCCCCAACCAGTAGAGCTCCCTACTCTTGGAAACTTGCCTTTTGGTTCTGAGAATGTTGACCTAAGGAGGTGGTTGACTTTGGTGTTAAGACATTAGTAAGCAGAGTCGTTCTCTTTTCTCTTTATCAAGTGGTCCCCCCCACCCCTCGTTTTCTCTAAACACACACTCAATCTCAATCTTCAGGTATCTCTGTATCCCTGTACTTAATTTGGCTTGGATGACCCATTGTCTTCTACAGTGGTGTGGATGGCTCCTTTAGCACACATGCATGGTCTGTTTTCTAATTGTTTCAATTTGTGTGAATCTCACATTGCACTATAATGCTCTGTGGGCATCCTGATGGCATCAGCAACCTGTGTCTGGTCCCTGGTTGGGAATGAATAAACAGTTGTTAGGTGAGTATGTGCATACATAAATGAATGCATAGTAGTGATCCTGAGTGGGTAGCACTATTTCAGTTCCTAAATAAAAGTAAAATAACACCATTTTCTCATTCATGAATTAGATTAATTCATGAAAGAACAGGGTCCAATAAGCGAGTGAAGAAATAAACAAACAAAATAACAACTCCAAGGTTTAAGAAGAGGGCAAAACAACTATTGCTCGTGCATCAGAGTGTTGGGGGATGGTCTGATGTATTTTGATGCTAATTACTGCTTGCTGTCTCTATGAACCTTTTGCTTAATAAAAAGCCATCCCACCTGGGCAGGGCAAAGAAGATAGGTGGGGCTAGGAGAGAGGAATTCTGGGAAGAAGAAAGACCACCACAAGGAGAAAGGAGAGAGACCTGAGGTGAAGAGAGGAAGGCTGCCATGGATTAGATGGAGGGGAAGCACATGGCTAGTGTGGATGGAGAATCCAGCCCAGATGAAGAACATGAGCAAGTATATGGGATTATAGATGGGAGGTAGCTTGATAGAAGTTATTAGAAGCAGATGGCATGGGATTGAGACAGGGGTCCCAAGTCTGAGGCCCTACTATGGAAAGTAGTTCAGAGGACTGATATCTGCCTTGTCCCAGGTTAACTAAGACTATTTTAAAATATAACAAGTGTCTGTGTCTTAACTGATTGCTAGCTGGGCCTACAGATAAAACTGATAATACTGATAAGACATATAATTTAAAAACAATAAGCGGTGCCCAATGTAGTAGGCATGTATTCACAGTCTTATAAATCATATTTTGTCATAGTCTGAAAGGGGAAAATAGCTCCCAGAGAGCGTCCATAGGCCAGAGCAAAGATGGCTACATACATATGGCCAGTTGGAGAGGCGGACCTAAGAGACTGACAGTCTTCTAAACCAGCCTGAGGAATGGAGTTAACTGCCTAAAATAATAACAAAATAAAAACTACCATGGTCCCTCTCCAAGGCACTATGGCAAAAGGCTCCTGAATTTTTTTTTGGCTTTGTTTTGGTGTTTATAAATTTGTTTACAATGTGCTTAGTCGTAGTCACACATATAGACATGTATATCCTGTACACATTATACATTCATAGTTTTAAGACTGTATAATGCATGTGAGAAATTATGTTTTCAGAATAAAAGAACTGTACACTGATGCTGGAACAGACCTGACAGGATTCATTCCTCTAGCATGCTGAGATGCTGATATCCTGCATCCTTCATGTTCCAGCCCCAAGAGCTTTGGTTGCTGTTCCTCATCAGAGAAGGACAGCCTCAAAGAAGGTTCCTGATCCAAATTGGTCCAGCATTTCAGACTGTTCCACACAGGACTAACATTAAGCCTGGAATTTCTCAACACTTAGAGACTGGACCACGAATACTGTTCCCAGCTTGTTTAACCATTTTTTAAAATTTGGGCCCCCTCCAGGTATTCTCTGCCCCAAATCCGCTTGAAGAAACTTTAAGAGAAAGACACTCAGTTCCCTCAAGGGGGGTTGGGTAGGTTTTTGGTTGCTTTCTTGGGCTATACATACATTTTGTCATTAAGAGGTATGGAGATATGGGTTGTAAAGAAAGAAAGGGGAGTATAGAGATATGTAGGGATGACAGGACAAAAAGTAGAGTATTGAATCTACTTCTCAACTTAAGGCCTTAGTTGTTACTCACAAATAGGGTTAATTTTGATTCATTGATATAGAATTTTGTATATTGATGCAAAGTAGGTTTAATTTTGGTACATTGAAATGGAATTCAGATTGGGATTGTTCTTCACACACTGTATTTCTACTCTAGTATGAGGTATTGCACACATACAGCTCAGTTAATACATAGTTTACTTCCAATAGTCTGATAGTGCTATTGTAGGCTGTTTAGGATAATTAAGTAATAAAAGTCAAGTGTTGATCAGTTCATAGTCATGTCAAGTATAAGAATATACATGCTAGGTTTAACAGATATGATTCTATAGATAGATATGGTAAAATAGTTAGATATGGTAGGGGAGGAGGGCTCCCCCCTTTGAGGACTAGGGGAGAGGGGTAGGAGGGAAGAGGTAGGGAGGGTGGGACTTGGAAGAAACAAGGAAGGGGGCTACAATTGGGATGTGAAGTGAATAAATTAAAAAAAATAAATCTAGAGCCAATGAAGTGCATGGACATAGGGTTTACATCAAGATCATTAAACTTGAAACTGTTGCACTCTCAAGATCATGTATCAGCACATAAAATGTTCATAATGGCTACCATTTTGAACTGGTGCCCCTAAACTGCTTGTCTAAGAGCTTAGAAGAGCCTGATGGTTGACCCAATACCACAGCTAACACCGCTGCCGTGGTATACCCCACGTGCTAAGTCTTGTCTGCAAAATAGCGTTTTTAACTGCAAAGATGTATACATAAGTGTAATAACTCTGGCAATTGGAGCAAGACTCACATTTTTGTTTAAGGCCACAGGGAATTACACCTGTGTTTACAGTGAGCGGCATTAGGCTTTCAGTGGGTTTTCAGGGAAACTGTGTAAACTGCTTGTTATGCCTGAAAGAATCTCTAAGAGCAACAAACTGAACCCTTGAAAACAGTCAAAGCGTCAGTGATGACAAAGGAGGAAGCGTGCCAGGTCTAGGCAGTGCTTAGGTGCAGAAGGCTCCCTTGGGCATGGCCCGTACAGCCCACCCGGTGTCACTTGAAAGTCTCTTCTCAACAAGGCCTCTCTTGGCTTTTCTTCCTTTCATGCGCTCTTCAGTCAGCGATCTCAGTGGGAGAGTCCTAACTCTCAGTTCCCTCTTGGGAACATCCTTGAGGATCTCCCTGGCCAGAGCTTCGAGGCTCTTCGATTAGATAATCAACTTGACAAATATATCTTCATCTGGCCGAGATGGACTCTTTCTTGATAACGTAAATGTGCTGTTTATCACAAGGAAGAATTACCGTGTAACATCAGTGACAACGGGGAAGGATGATGGACACAGAAGCCATGATGCAGAAATTGGATGGAGTACAGCAAAGCTGCCGATTGGACATCTCATCAGAATCTTTGTTTCCGAGGCATTGCATTGCATTCGCCTCCGTCAATGGGTGAGCAGCCTGGGTGGTAGCCTGGGGGGCCTCTGCTTTTCCAGTTCCTGATTGACCTTGGGCAAATGCTATAGCCTTTGTTTGTAAACAGAAGGTAATTTGTGTTGTCTGCTGCTCCGTACCTAGAGCTGCTGAGAAGATGAGTGTGTGAATATGAATAAATCTACAAAGAGCTCCGAGCCTCTGAGAGAGTTCTGTGTGATTACCAGCAGTCACTCTCACCCAGCCTGTTAGGTGCACTGAGACTTCCATAGCTGGTGCTAAATCAACAGTAGATATGCCTCCTTAAACTTGAGCTTCAGTGCTTCCTGTCTCCCATACAACTCCCAAGCACATAAATATTGTTACCGAGTCACACTGCCTCCACATGAGTCAGGGTAGATTCTCCCTGCCCGTACTCTTGAGCTCATCCTTTTTCAGCGCACACAGAGCAGAGTGGATCCTTTGTATGATTAGAAAATCTCAGGCCTTACCAACTTCCTGCAGGATGACCTCAGACCATAAACCTTTCTCAGATTCTGGATCTTGATCAGAAACAGTAGATTCTTTATAGCTGGTCCATAAAGAAAATGGCATCCATTTCTCCAAGCTCCTGGCAAACAGAAAGCGTTCAGTAAGTGTCAGTGTTTTGAAATGTATTTTTCTTCTATTCTGCCACTTTTGGGCCCTGATATTCGTATGACACATGCATTTCTATTTCAGCATCTTGCAGAAAGGTGACACTAGCCTTTTAGGTGTCTGGGATATGGTGATATTTTCAGCCGACTTCATTTAGCATTGCAGGTTTTCATTCTCAGTGCCCTCAGAGTAATTCAAACTAACCCAATGCACACAAGCATCTACTCTAGGACATTTATTTTCAATAGCCTTAGAGCCAAAGCTACTAAAGCTAGCCTGGCTGTTAGGAGGTGCTGTTTAAGGCCTCAGCAGGACAGAAACAATCCAGTTGATACCAGCTGTGGAGTGGATGGTGCTAAGGAGTAGCCTACGGGCCCTGTCAGTCATGTGCTATCCAAAATCACAAGTGGGCTTAAGAGGAGATTTTGCTGGAGGATGCTTTTCACATCCTCATCTCTAGACTTCACTTGTGCTGAAGATGGAGCCTGTGGCAGCAGAGAGGGCTGGGGCTGCAGAGGCAGGGCTTCCCTCACATAGAGATGCGTGCCTTGGAGCTCCAGCTGAGTGTGGTTGCAGGTCAGCTTTCCACAAGGGAGCAGAAGAGGCTGCCTACCTGCACACTGCTTTGTGCTGCTTCCGAGGAGCCAGGCACCTCTGCCTGTGGATACTCTTTTCACCATTTATGAAACTCAGAGTGACCGACTTTGTTTTATTTTTAGAAAAGTTTTTGGTAATGTCCAGAGAGTACCTACATCAGTGTTTGGACATTGGAAGGCACAATAATACATTTAAGCTATCATTGCCATTTTAAATAAAGTGGATTGAACATAATTAACACGGCAGCCAGAATAACTCTCCTTCCATAAAAACGGAAGGAGGCACTGGGTTCCTATTCCCTGCAGCCTGTGAATATTACCTTTCATGGCAAAGGAAACTTCACTGATGTTGTTCAGTTAAGTAAGAGAAAACTAAAAGCAAGCAAGCGAGGAAGTAAACAAACAAATAAATAAAACTAAACCAAACAAAAACAAAACAAACAAAAGAACCAGGCAATGTGGTCTATGCCTTTAATTCCAGCACTCTGGAGGCAGAAACAGGTGGATCTCTTTGAGGCCAGCTTGGGTTACAGAGTGAGTTCTAGAACAGCCAAGGTGGCACAGTGAGTCCCTGCACAGAAAAAACAATACAGACAAAACAACAACAACAACAACAACAACAACCAAACAAAAACAAAATAGAAAGAAGGAAGGAAGGAAGGAAAGAAGGAAAATCTCGGATACTTGGGGTTTCTGGGTGACCATAAATTTAATTATATAGTGCTTTGAGAGCAGAGGACCTTTCATTGCTATGGTGAGGAGAAAAGCAATGAGGAAAGAGGCAGGACAGCAGCATGCTACACTGCTGGAGTTGAAGCCGTAGACAGGAGGCTACAACCCAGAGAAACTAGTCTGGCTACTAAAAGCTGTGAGAGACAAAGAGTTAGCTTCTATCCTAGGGACTCCAGAAGGAGCCAGCTGTGCCACCATCTTGTCTTTTGTTTTCTGATAATTTTCTTTTGCTATTTTAATTCAAAATGTGCGGTGATTTGTTTCAGCAACATTAGACCTGCGTTCATCACTAGGTAACTTTTTTCAAACACCTTAGGTCACTCACCACTGCTCTGAAGATACATTTTGTTTAAGGATTCAGAATTGTAGAAGGGATTGGACCTTCAAGTTAGAGCAGAGTTCTATCCAGAGCTCCCCCTGCAGGAGGGTTGGGCTGTCTGCTACTGTGCACATCCAAGCAGAACTTTAATATCACTTAGTGTATTCAGACGTGGAGTTTGGACATTAGCTCTTCAAGACAGTAACTGTTGGGCTGGTGTAGCTGACCTTGAGGATCTGAGCAATGTTGAGGATTCATGAATCTGTGATATTGCATCTCAAAATACTAAGGCACAGATATTGATGACCCGTTTTTAGACTTCCCCCTTCATCAGCAGGTTGGTATTATGTGCTGGACTAATGAGTCTGACCCTGGCGTCACATCTCTACCTCCCATACAGGTCATTGTGATCAGCTTTCTTCCGGGAGCTTTACCCTTAGAAGAATAGTTTCAGGCAATTCTTCTGCCTCTGAGACACAGCAGCCCTTTCACTATTTTAGGAACGTGCTTCAAAATTTTACAAAACTGCTGACATGGGGCAGAAACACCTTGCCAAGAGGAATTCACCATGAGTGGAATAAATGAGGAGAGAAAGTGTGGAAAATATGTGTTGGTGCAGTTGCTGCTCTGACATCTCCCAGTTCTTCATGGTGCGAAGGCTAGGATTCCTGACACCTGAGCCAGATGAGGTATATCAGAAAATGCTGACACCTAACATAGCCAGGTGCTGGAGAGATGCTTAGCATGGCTGCCAGCCCCTCCCCCACCCATCATGTCCACTGGCTGCTCACACCACACCACCCACACCATGCATTTCAGGGTCCAGCTGTTGTTCAGAGAGCTGAGAGGGTAAGTGTCATGACTTGAATGAATTATTCCTTTTGACTCAATGGCAATCTCCTACACCTTGTTCATGACAAGCCAAGTGCAAAATCCCACAGAGAACTCTGGGTGACATGGAGCTCAAGGTCTAACATGGCATTGGGCTTCAGAATAAATATTCATTTTATCCTAACAGCTTTACTTCTAGGGCTGTCTCCCAAGGAAGCAATGAAAGCGATGCCCAGATATACTCATCAGCAAGGCTGTTAACACCGCAGTGCTGGACTCCACATGAGAAGCCCCGAGGGGCCAGGGAGGTGGCTCAGGGGGTAAAGTGTTGCCAGGCAAGCATGAGGACCTGAGTTTGAATCCTCAGTGCCCATGTTGAAAGCTGGACACCATGCACATTGTAACCCCAGCGCTTGGTGGAGGGATGCCATGCACACATAAAGCCAGTGCTTGGTGGAGGGACGCCATGCACACATAACGCCAGTGCTTGGTGGAGGGATGCCATGCACACATAATGCCAGTGCTTGGTGGAGGGGCGGGGCAAAGAGGCAGTTCTGGAGGCTCGATGGCCATCCACACTGAGCTGCAGTTTCCATGAGAGACTTTGTCACAACATGTAAGGTAGAGAGGGATGAAGACGGCTCTCCACATCCACCTCTGTCCTTTATGTACACACACGTGGCTGAGCATACTCACAAACATATGTGCATACAGATGAACATGTACACACGTGTATTACATGCATACAATGAAAGAAGCAGTTTATATTAAACAATATAGGTCTATACCATCAAGGATTATGTAGAAGATTTAGAGCTATGAGGATGTTTATGTTTTATGCGTAGCATGTCGGGCATATGCATTTACTTATTTAATTGCTAACAATATTGGGTAAAGTAATATCAATTACAATTTTGTTTTGTTGAGGCAGGATTTCATGTAGCCCAGGCTGTCCTTGAACTCATTATGTAGCTGAGGACAGCCTTGACTGTGTGCTCCTCCTGCCTGCCGCCTCTCATGTGCTGGAACCACAGGTGGAAGTTGTTATGTCCTGCTAAGGTTCTAGTAGTACCACGTTTTATAGATGCAGAGAATGAAGCACAGGAAACTTAGATAAACTTGTTTAAGGTCACGCGGCAGAACGCCAATTCAGTTGGAGCAAACAACTCCAGGGCCTGAGCTACTGACAACAACAGAAACTGCTTCTATGTCCTGCCAGATGACCTCCGGATGCTGATATAGGTACTTATATGTTTTGTTCATTATACAGTTTGTGTATGCATACATGTGTCATTCATATATATATATAATGTCTAGATGTGCTGATTATATAAGTGAGATTGTATATGTGTTAAGATGGAAGGATATTTATGCTTTTAGCATTTATAAATAAGGCAGAAATACTTCCAAAATACCATCATGAGCAGTAGCCCTCTGATTAACTTGTCTGCTCGACCATCAGTAATTCCACTAGAAAACTAAATAAAGCACAGTTTGGCTGTGTGGATCAACAACTCTCTGGTATTTCTACTTAGCTTTTGGCCAGTACTGCTTCACACAAAAGACAGAAATCGTCTCGTTTTCACTGTTCGGTCAGTTTTTAATTGGCCTCAGACTAATGTTAACCCAGGCTGTTTCTATTCATCAGTTAATTCCTTTCTGCAGGCAGGATCGCAGAGTGTTGGTCCTGGCCAGGGTTTCTCAAGGAGGAGTGATTTTGTTCGCTTGTGCACATTACCCCCGGGGGACATTTTTGGTTGTAGCAACTGGTGTGGGCATGCTGCCACTGGCATCTGGTGGATAGTGGGGAGCCAAGAACGCTGATCAACTCCCACAGTGTTCACAACAAAGGATCATGGGTCCAAAGTATTAGTTCGTGCTGAGGTTGACATCCCTATCTGCATGTCAGTGGCCTTATTGCCAGCGCTGCATGTGCTAAGAAGATTCTCAGCTGCTAGGACACCCCCAGACTCATCGTTCTCTCCCTCTTGCAGAAGCATGTCTCTTCACATTCAGGGGTTCATGAGGAGAATGTCAGTTATGAAAAAGCCACATGGGTTATGGGGTCAGAAGACCAGACAGATGTGTACTAAGAACATGGTGTGGCCTCTCACTAAGCCTTGCTATGCCATGTTAACTATGTCATCTCTTCCAGCTCAGTTCTTACATAAAACCGGAGGCACCAACTTTTCACCCTACTTTTCAAATGTGTCATGAGGATATAATGAACAGCCTTGGTAAAATCTCTGGCCTGGTACTGCGAAATGTTTATTTCTGTCCCAATTTAACCCGGGGAAGGGCTTTGATGATCAAGTTAATTACTGGGTTACTAAACATCAAGATTCTATTTGGTGTGTGCAAGTCAGGTCCTTAAATATTCATGTCACACATCAATTTTTATGTGGTGGGCTGGATAAGGGATGAACTAGCTCTCCGCTTGCCTAGAAAATTACCAGCTTCAAGCGAAACCCAGATTCATTGCTGCAAGGAGCATGGCCACGAGTCTCACCTGCTGTTTGCCAGGAGGAAATTCAGTAATAATAGCAGCAATTTATTTTGCAGCTAGAATTGCATCTGTTTCCCTCCTACACTTCTATTAGCTAACTGACTTGGGCCAGGTTGAGAACTGTGATAATAGCAGTTATAGCAAGAATAGCTAATACTTGGCGATGTGTTGTGGGCTGGGTGTTGTCTTAAATGCTCTCTAAATGCTAATATCTGATCTTGAAAACAGCTGGATTGTAGTATAACAGAAAACTGCACGTTAATCCTGTACAATTTGATGCGGGTCTTATGCTAGGTAAAATGACCCAGTCATAGAAGGACACGAACTACAACAATTCACCTACATGGAGACTCTAGTTTAGTTAGTCAGCCTCATAGGGGTTGCTAGAAGTTGGGAGAAAGGGCAAGTAAGGAACTTCTATTTAAAGTGCATATAAAGTTGAAGTAGCACAAAGGAATTTCTGGAGAGTGACTATTCACAACTCACCCTATAGTAACTCGTCCTGTTAAAATGTGTCTTCTTTATGGTTGACATGTAACAGTTTAATTGTATCATGATATTTTAATACTGTCATATAATATGCATTAATCAAATCAGGGCAGTGAACATTTATATGTCTTTATCCCTTATTTTTTATGTTTATTCATTTTTTAATGTGTGTGGGTTTTTTTTTTTTTTTTGACTGCATGGATGTATTTGTACTGTGTGCATGAAGTGCCCTTGGAGGCCAGTATATGGTGTCTGAACCCTTGGAAACAGAGTTCCATATTGTTGTGAACTGCCATGTCGGTGCTGGGAACTGAACCCAGATCTTCAAGCAGCAAGCGCTCCTAAGCACTGAGCCATTTCTCCTCCCTCTGTTGCTTCTTCCTTCCTTCCTTCCTTCCTTCCTTCCTTCCTTCCTTCCTTCCTTCCTTTCTTTCTCTCTCTCGCTCTCTTTCTTTCTTTCTTTCCTTCTTTCTCTCTTTTCAGTACTGGGGTTTGAACTCAGGGCCGGATGTGTGAGGCAGTCTAATCCCACGAGCCCTCGCAAGTAGAGGCTCTTACCGGTTGTCCTCAGAGGGAAGGGAGAAGCTGAACTAGGACCACAGATATGTTGTTGCTGGTTTCAACTCAAAGACTGAGTAGGAACAAGGAAATCTGAGCAGTCTCTAAAGGCAGGTTAGAGCAGAGGACGTATTCTGTCCTAGTGCATTAAGGGCCTAACCCTGATAACATTTTGATTGCAAATGGAAAGTCATAAGGAAAGCTAAGAGTAGCACATGAGTCACCTACTGCACCATGCTCATGTTGGTCTTTCCTCAATGTTGGTCATATACACTTTAATAATAATAATAATAATAATAATAATAATAATAATAATAATAATAATAGTAATAGTAATAGTACTACTACTACTACTACTACTAATAATAACTGGAGCTGGAGAGACGGATTAGAGCTCTTTCAGGGAGGCTGAGTATGGTTCCCAACACCCACACTGGGCTGTTCACAATTGCCTGTAACCCCAGCTTCAGGGGATCCAATGTCTTTGGCCTCTGAGGATACCTCTACTCATGTGCACACACCTGCACACATATGCATAATTGAAAATAATTTAAAAGTTGAGGACTGGGGATGCAATTAAATGGTGAGCACTTGTTTACCATGTGTGAGGCCCAGCCCTGGCTTTGTTTCCCATCCCTCTACCACCAAAAGAAGGAGGAGAGAGGAGGAGGAGGAGGAGGAGGAGGAGGAGTAAAAGGTGGTGGTAGAGAAGGAAGGTGGAGGAGGAGAGGAGGAAGAGGAGGAAGAGGAGAACAGCTGGCATTTGATTCTTACCTTGGATCCTTGGGGCTTTTACCTGGGTTCAGACCTTCAGATCTGCTCATCTCTATTGTAGTTCTTTCTACTCTATAGGGTCTAACAAAAATGTCCATTTAATGTTTGGACTGTCTGCCCCAGAAATCTAGGGCCAGGGCCAACACCCAGCAATCACCAGGCCTTTTCACCTACAGCATCCATCTTAAAGGTGTCAATCGAGTTCTGCCGTTAGCCTTGATCGGTGTTTTGTTTTGTGGGATACCCAGCACTACCTACCTTGCTTTTCATTATGATGGAAGGTGATTACTTTTCAGAGCCTAGGTATCCTCATGGCAGTCCTGAGAAAATTCATTTTATCTTTTGAAGATGTTAGGAACTTACATTATCTACATTCTGTCTTTAGCCTCAAACATGTGGTCTATTCTGACAGATATTTGCTCACCTAAAATTCAATCTGCATCTCGAGACTCGGCACCTGATGCTGGTTCTAATATCATGCCGCATCCCAGGAAATAGCTGAGTGATCCTGGAAAGCCATTTTGTTTTATAAATGGTGTTTAAACACTTAGGACATTCTGCATTTCCCCAGGCTTTCAGGAAGAGCTGAGCAAAGAGGGTGTGTTGCAGATCGGAGGCCTTCCTTCTGCTTTGCCCAGCGTCACATCCGTACACACAGTTGGCAGGGAAAGTGCTTTCATTAGAGACGAACCTGCTAGGTTTTTTTTGAAGGATGTTAGCCCTTTGCTTTTGTTTTCATTCTTCTTGCTGTTTTTATTCTTGGTTAGATTAATTCTTCAGATACAGATTAATTCTTCAGATGTGAGAGAACCTATCATCAAAATAAGAGCTCTGTTTTTGGTTTGTTTTTTTTTACATGCAACACTGTTTTCAGAAAGGCTTTCTATAATGCATTCCTAAATATTCACTAAGATGAATCATAAGGCAGAAGCTGGGCACTTTATTACTCTTTGTCACGTCATCATTTAGGAATTTATCTTTCTATTATAGAACCAATGCAAGCTCACGGCAGGGAATTTGGAAGCTACAGATAAGAGAAAGGAGGGAACATTTGTTATATTATCACCAAATAGATAACCACGGTTGAAGTAGCCTCATCTTACACACACACACACACACACACACACACACACACACACACACACACACAGAAACAGAAATAAGAGACATCTTTTACAAAATCAAAAGATGAACAAACTCTTACGGTGTGCTAATGTATTCCTCTCAACTATAAATCATGACCAAAATGAACTATTTCATCAAGTCCTCTAGTTTTATTGCCCATTTTCATGCATCTCTCGAGCAGATCCATTCCACACAATACTTACTACTTGGTGCTGACATTGCAATCCCCTTTTTCCTCCTGTTGCATTGCACTTATTTTTCTCTACACTAAGAATTAGTTAATTGTGATATTAGCTCATCATTTTCCTGACTTTAACAGAACTTATTTAGCTGTGTATGTTATCATGTTATTTCTCTCTCTCTCTCTCTCTCTCTCTCTCTCTCTCTCTCTCCATTTGGTATATTACATATATTCAGTTCTGAGAGTTTCAGCTTTGTTGATGGGAGACAATCATTCCCACAACAAAGGGAGTAGGGGACTGAATAAACAGAATAAATGAATGGGTCTGCCTTTGGGGAGTTAAGGATGGTTTACAGATGAAGAAAAACCACTGGCTGGTTCACCACATTCTTTCTAGGTTAATAGCAACCCGTAAAGACACACTTCCATGCCACCTTGAGGAGTCTTAGGCTGAGCTGGGATATAGCCAGGAAGCAGCTCACTCTACACTTCTTTTGCTACCTTTGGACTCAAACCCTGGTCAGCCAGCCCTGGAAACCGGGCAGCCACCACATCTTCTACAAGGCTGGGACCACAGTATGGCTTTTGCATCCTGTAGAAGATTCAGGAGGGAGGCTTGGGAGGCCTAAGCCATGTTACTACTGTAGATGCTGAGCTAAGGTTAAGACTTTCAAGAGAAAACTGGACTGAGTCATGTGTCCACACATAAGGGCAAACACACAAAGCTTCCTTGCTCCCACACTGTTTCCCTGAGCTGTGATGTAAAGATGCACAGAGCCACACTGATGGTTGAGATGGGAGGGGTTCTCCCCGCAAGGGAGGCAGATGGTGAGTGACATCCTAGGCCTTGGTAGACCTCCCCTAACTCTGTTGTGGCAGAGAATCTGCTCTGGGACTTTCAAGGCCAGGATGGAAAAACAAGGGCATTGAGATGCAGAAGCAGAATAGCAGTTTTAGCAAAGATTTGCTGTGGGGATTTTAGGGTATTTTGACAGCATCTGTTAATGAGATTAACTAAATTCTTAGCATTTCATTAGCTCTATGATAAAAGGTCAAAGATAATATAGTGATGAGTTATATCAAGGTGAAAAAAGAGTTGTTTTTTTTTTTTTTTTTCAAGGCAGATAGAAATAAAGGCTTGGATTAATGTTTAATTAAATTCAAAGCATAATTTTAAATTTAAAAGTAGAAAGTGAGGAGGGATTCATGGGAAATGCAGCTAAATAAATTTCAGTTAGGAAAAGGATGAGCTACTGTCATTACAAGCAATTCACAGTGCTGTGAAATATCAGTGCAATAAGCAGGAAGACAAAACCAGGAGTGTGGTTAAAATACTGGGTGTGGTGGTATACCTGGGCATGATGAGACAGGCCTCTAATCTCAGTGCTCAGGAGGCTGGGGCAGAGGGTGATGGGAGAGAGGATTCGAAGGATATAAAGGAGATATTCACACACACACACACACACACACACACACACACACACACACACACACACACACACACGTTGGTTTTGGTGTTTTCCAGACAAGGCTTCTCTGTGTAGCCTTAGCTGTCCTGGACTTGCTTTGTAGACCAGACTGGCCTCGAACTCACGGAGATCCTCCTGCATCTGCAACTCCGGGTGCTGACACCATGCCCGGCAGATTTTTATTTTTGTGTAGGAGGGGCAGGAGACAATTTTCAACACTTTCTTGGAATACTGAGAAAAGGACACAAACCACAAAGACGATGGGAAATTGAGACACATGAAAGAGAAACGATACTAACTAAAGTATGAATAAATATAAAGTAAGGAGACCAGGACAGGTCTGGGAGCATAGTACAGGCAAAGGCCATGATTTGATCTTTACACAGACACAAATGTGCATGCACGCATGCACACACGCATGCATCCACACACACCCTTCACAAATAAAGCTGAATAAGGACAAATGGGAAAATAAATTGCATTAAACATTTTTTTATTCAGTGTAAAGCCACCTGAGTCTGCAGGTTTAAAGGACTCACTGTACCTAACACAAAAACTCTGGTGATAGGAACACATTTCATGAAGAAAAGAGGTATCAACTGTGCAGAACATGCCACCTAGAACTGTTTATTCATCACACATCAGTCCCATGTGGCTGTTGCTGTGATGGGGCTATGAGAGTGACAGTGCTGGGCCAAATGGGAGGCCAGTGGACACCAGATCTTTGTCTCAAATGATTTTT
Source organism: Acomys russatus (assembly GCF_903995435.1). Taxonomy (NCBI): domain Eukaryota; kingdom Metazoa; phylum Chordata; class Mammalia; order Rodentia; family Muridae; genus Acomys; species Acomys russatus. Next base: position 59,643,872 of record NC_067138.1, read on the forward strand.
CACTAATGAGATGAGTTCAGGCCCCAAATCACAGGTAGGGGTGTCAGGACCAGAAACCCCCTTGGTCACACGAGTTCAGTGAAAGGAGGAGCAAAGCACTGTGGTTGTGGCGTCTCAACAAAGGGGCAGATCCTAGCATGCAATTGCTGAAGCTTCCCCAGCCCTGACTCATTACTGTAGCCTGCAAGACTATGGAGATTTCCTTATTGTTAGAAGTCAAGGGAGACTTAACACAGCAGGTCTATCAGGGGGATTCGATCAAACTGCTGTGAGATAACTAACGGTGCAGGTTAAAGCCATCGTTTTCCAAAGATGAAACAGAGAAAAACCAAAATAAAGGAGAATGGAATCTGAAGTTATGAAGTGATTCTGAAGATAAAATGAGAAAAATAAAAGCAAGGCAGAGAGAAGAGCATCATTGTGAGAATAATTTTCATCACAAGGTAGCAGTGCACCTCTGCTGTACTACCAGAGACAACAGAACTTTTGAGGCAAAGGCCGATTGGTGACATGTTAGAAGAAAATGGGGACACCCTAAACGAAATGAGAAATAATGGTGAGAGCACATCTCAAAATGTGTTAGAAGTTACTAAGTGAAGGTCGCAGAGGGCTGGCACTATGTACACAGTAAGATGACAACAAGCAAATACACCAAAAACGTCAAGTGCTGGTAAGTAGAAGAGACCCTACAATCCTTACACGCTGCTAGTGAGATTGAGAAGGGAAACAGCCATTCGAAGAAACACTTCCACAGTTTATATCATTTTAAACACATATTTTTTAGCTGTCACTGCAATTCCCCTCCTAGGTACCCAAGAAAAGATAGATTGAAGATGCTCTTGGTAACATTATTAATAACAGTTCGGAGAGTCCCCAAATTATGGCATCTGTTAACTAGTATATGGATAAACACAATATGGCATGCATAGAGAGTGGAACCCACCACTCAGCAATCACAGCAACCAGCCCCAGCACGGGGTGGATGAGCCATGAATACATTACGCTGTCCTGCCCCCTGGGTGTGTGATGTATCTGTGTGGCAGCAGGCATTACCTGGATTAACCTGTCTCCCCTTTGCCTGCGCTTGGACACCTGCTGTTAGTGAAACCTCACCTGACTAAACTCACATCACTGTAAATCTATGATTGTCAGTCTTAGCTGGTCCATACTCATCGGCTTCCTTGGCAAGTCACACATGAAGTCTACAGCTGCTTGGGGTGCTCTTACTGTCTTTTTTTCCCTAACCCCCATCCCCAAACTCTCTGAGCTTTCATGTGCCTCTTGGGTCCCAGGACAAGTCCATGTTTTCAGTAAACATCTGCAAATGTGTCTTTGCTGCCTGTGTTAAGTGCCACCTCGCTTTCGCTTTTAGTTTTCATACTCCCACCTCTTCAAAGAGTCGTCCTTTTGTCTAATGGTCCACCTGCTTTCACCTGCCTCTGTTGCTTCTCCTTCCATTAAGGACCAATGACTTATACCTCTTTGTTTCTGAGTCTTCAACATGACCCCTGCTGCTACAATTTTACATAAATGTGTAAGATGATAATGTGTTTTCCATCTTAAAAGCATCTCAATCTAGCCAGGCACTGCAGTGCATGTCTGTAATCCCAGCACTCTAGGAGGCAGAGGCAGGTGGATCTCTCTGAGTTCAAGACCAGCCTGGTCTACAAAGCGAGTCCAGGACAGCCAGGGCTACACAGAGAAACCCTGTCTTGAACAACCAAACCAACCAACCAACAACAAATAAAAAAGAGTCTCAACCTGCCTTAGATTTCTCAGTGCAGTTAGATGTTTGCCATTTGTAATAACACTTTTCAAATAAGCCCTTTACATGGTTTCCGTTCTGTTCTTTTCTCCATCTTCTCCGACACATCTTTTTCTGGCATCATAACTGCACTCACTCATCACCTGTGCCAGCAGACTCACTGACACTTAATCCTACAATCAATTTTCCATCCTTATCTTCGTTGGTCCTCTCAGCAGCATTCAATTCTGTAGAATCTTCCTTCCTTTTTTTTCTTCTGTGGTTGCCATGACAGCAACCTGCATGTGGGGTGGGGCGCTCTATGTGAATGCTTCTCAGAAGATGGAGAGTTCCTTCTTGTTAAAATTCAAGAAAGATTCAACTATCAGAGAGGAGTCGGGACTTTAACGAAATCAGGAGGACCTTATATTTAATCAGACATAAATATTGTAAGATTCAACTATCAGAGAGGAGTCGGGACTTTAACGAAATCAGTAGGACCATATATTTTAACCAGACACAAATATTGTAACAACATAAGAATCTATGTTAATCTTTCTTTTCCTTCCTTTCTTTCTTAAGTATGTGACCCCTCACTCACTACTTCATTCAGAATGCACATTCAAATGTTTATCGAGGCTGTTCCAAGGCTAGGCCTTCACCCAAGATTTTTCTTCTTTCTTTTTTAATCTTTCACAGAATTTTTTATTTATTATATTTTAAATTATTTATTTATTTATTCATTCACTGTATATCCCGACCGCAGGCATGCCATCTGCCTATTGGATGGCGTTACCAGAAGTACCCCATACTCAAATACATGATGTTTATAGTGTAACTTCTTTTTTTAAAAATTAATTTATTCTTGTTACATCTCAATGGTTATCCCATCTCTTGTATCCTCCCATTCTTCCCTCCCTCCCATTTTCCCATTATTCCCCTCCCCTATGACTGTTCCTGAGGGGGATTTCCTTCTCCTGTATATGCTCATAGGGTATCAAGTCTCTTCTTGGTAACCTGCTGTCCTTCCTCTGAGTGCCACCAGATCTCCCCCTCCAGGGGACATGGTCAAATGTGAGGCACCAGAGTACGTGAGAAAGTCATATCCCACTCTTCACTCAACTGTGGAGAATGTTCTGACCATTGGCTAGATCTGGGTAGGGGTTTAAAGTTTACCGCCTGTATTGTCCTTGGCTGGTGCCTTAGTTTGAGCAGGACCCCTGGGCCCAAATCTGCCTATCATAATGTTCTACTTGTAGGTTTCTAGGACACTGTGGATCCTTCTACTTTGCTATTCTCCCATGCTTCTCTCATCTAGAGTCCCAATAGGATGTCCTCCCCTCTTTCCCAGTTTCCTGGTAAGTGAAGGCTTTCGTGGGACATGCCCCTTGGGCTAGTATGCAGATATAAGTGAGTATATACCATTTGAGTCTTTCTGCTTCTGGGTTAACTCACTCATTATGATCATTTCTAGCTCAATCCATTTGTCCACAAATTTCAGGAATTCCTTGTTTTTAATAGCTGAGTAGTATTCCATAGTGTATATGTACCACAGTTTCTTTATCCATTCTTCTACTGATGGACACTTAGGCTGTTTCCATGTTCTGGCTATTATGAATAAGGCTGCTATGAACATGGTTGAGCAAATTTTCTTGTTGTGTGCTGGAGCATCTTCTGGGTATATTCCAAGGAGTGGAATAGCTGGGTCTTGAGGAAGCCCTATTCCCATTTTTCTGAGGTAGCACCAGATAGATTTCCAAAGTGGCTGTACTAGTTTGCATTCCCACCAGCAATGAAGGAGTGTTCCTCTCTCCCCACATCCTCGCCAGCATGTGGTGTCACTTGAATTTTTTATCTTAGCCATTCTGATGGGTGTAAGATGGAATCTCAGAGTTGTTTTGATTTGCATTTCCCTGATGACTAAGGAGGTTGAGCATTTCTTTAAGTGTTTCTCAGCCATTTGATATTCCTCTGTTGAGAATTCTCTGTTTAGTTCCAAGCCCCATTTCTCAATTGGGTTATTTGGTTTGGTGGTGTTTAATTTCTTGAGTTTTTTTTTTTTTTATATATATATATTTTGGATAGTGTAACTTCTTGATCAGTCCCCACTCACAAATCTGCTTCAAATTCAAGTTCTCATGCTGGTTCCGATTCCTTGATGATTTTACCTTATTAGAGATTCATTAAAGGCGTGTACCTCCCTTATAACACGACTACCCTAATTAAGAGGGAAAGAAGATTAAGGGGAACAAGAATGAAACCTTCTGGGTATCAGGTCCATGGGGCAATTCCCCTGGCATATTTCTCAGGAGTCTAGCCGGTCATCTGACAGAAGAAGCCGCACCATCTGTGGACAGAACTTGGAGGTATCCACTGAGATTGAGGCTGCCAATCTTGAAACTCTCCTCTCTCTCCCTCCTCCAAATCCAAGGTCGTTTTTGCAATACAATACCCTGGCCAAAATCGTTGGCTCCTGTCCTTTGTCTTGGGCCAATACCTCCTTCCTCTGAGTCTATGCTAAGATGTTTATCAGTTTGTAGAGACAAAGTCTCAGTGTGTCTTTCTGGGTCTGGTCAGTGGGTTGGGAGGGAGGTAGAAGTATTTAAGAACCCTAAATAAAGTAGGTTCTTGAAAAACCTAAGCCTGCATCTGGGTTACTTTGCTCAGGATGATCCTTTCCAGTTCCATCCATTTGCCTGCGAATTTCATGATTTTCTTGTTTTTAATAGCTGAGTAGTATTCCATTCTGTAAATGTACCACATTTTCATTATCCAATCTTCAGTTGAGGGACATCTAGGATGTTTCCAGAGTCTGGCTATTATGAATAAAGTTGCTATGAATATAGTTGAGCAGATTCCTTGTGGTATGGTAGAGCATCTTCTCAGTATATGCCCAGAAATATTATAGCTGGGTATTGAGGTAGTACTATTTTCAAATTTCTGAGAAAGTACCAGCTTGATTTCCAAAGTCATTGTACAAGTTTGCAGTCCCACCAGCAATGGAGGAGTGCTCCCGTTTCTCCGTATCTTCACCAGCATGTGCTGTCACTTGGGTTTTTGATCACAGCCATTCTAACAGGTATAAGATGGAATCTTAGAGTCCTTTTGATTTGCATTTCCTCGATGGCAAAGGACGTTGAACGTTTCTTTAAGTGTTTCTCAGCCATTCAGGATTCCTCTGTTGAGAATTCTCTGTTTAGCTCTGTACTCCATTTTAAAATTGTATTATTTGGTTTGGTGCTGTTTAACTTTTTGAGTTCTTTGTATATTTTGGATATTAGCCTTCTGTTGGATGTAGGGCTGGTGAAGATCCTTTTCCCAGTCTGCAGGCTGCCATTTTGTTTTGTTGACAGTGTCCTTTGCCTTACAGAAGCTCTCAGTTTCATGAGGTCCCATTTATTAATTATTGATCTTATGGTCTGAGTTGTTGTTCAGGAAGTTGTGTCATGTGACAATGAGTTCAAGGCTCTTCCTCATTTTCTTTTCTAATAGATTTAGTGTGTCTGGTTTTATGTTGAGGTTTTTGATCCACTTGGACACGAGTTTTCTGCAGGATGATAAAATACATATCTATTTGCATTTTTCTACATGTAGACATCCAGTTAGACCACCACCAGTTGTTGAAGATACTGTTTGTTTTTTTTTAATCTTCCATTTTTGGTTTTGGTTACTTTGTCAAAAATCAAATATCCATAGGTGTGTGGGTTTATTTCCAAATCTTTGGTTTGATTCCGTTGATCAACCAGTGTATCTCTATGCCAGTACCATGCAGTTTTATTACTATTGCTCTGTAGTATAGCTCCTGTTATTTTGATGTTGGTGGTTTTATTGCATTTCTGTTTTTCTATACTTTTGGTTTTGCTGTGGTGGAGTTACTTATTTCATGTGTTTTCTAGGATGTAGTTAACCTTCATTGTTTGCAGTTTTCCTTCTACTATCTTCTTTAGGGCTGGGTTTATGCATAGATATTGTTTAAGGTTGGTCTTATTATGGAATATCTTGTTTTCTCCATCTATGGTGATTGAAGTTTTGCTGGGTACAATAGTCTGGGCTGACACCTGTCTTCTTTTAGGGTCTGAAAGATGCCTGTTCAGAACCTTCTTTTCATTTAGATTCTCTGTTGAGAAGTCTGGTGTGATTCTGATGTTTACCTTCATATGTTATTGGCCTTTGCCTTTGCAGCTTTTAGTATTTTTTCTTTGTTCTGTACATTTAGTGTTTTGATTAATATGTGGCAGGAGGATTTTCTTTTCTTGTCTAATCTATTTGGTGTTCTTTAGGTTTCTATCATGTTTATAGGCATCTCTTTCTTTAGGTTGGGGAAATTTTCTTCTATATTTTGTTGAAAATAATTTTTGGGCATTGGATCTTGGAATCTTCCCTTTCTTCTATTCCTATTATTCTTCTATTATTGCTAGGTTTCCTCTTTTCATAGTTGCTTTGATTTATTGGTTGTTTTATGTCAGGAATTTTTTAGATTTAACACTTTCTTTGGCAGATGTATCCATTTCTTTGATGTATCTTTTACACCTGAGATTCCTTCCTCCATCTTTTGTATTCTGTTGGTGATTCTTACCTCTGTAGTTCCTGTTTTCTTTCCTAGGTTTTTCATCTCCAGGATTTCTTCAGTTTGTGTTTTCTTATTGTTTCTATTTCCAGTTTTAGATCTTGAACCTTTTTATTCATTTCCTTCACCTGTTTGTATTTTCCTGTATTTTTAAAAAAGTGACTTTTCTCTTTAAGGACCTCTATCAGTTTGATTGTATTTTCCTGTATTTCATTAAGAGAGTTGTTCATTTCCTCTTTAAAGACCTCTATCATCTTCATAAGCATTGATTTAAGGTAATTTTTCAGCTATGTTAGGATATTCAGGGCTGCTTGCAGTGGGACAACTGGTTTTTGGAGGTGCCAAATTGCCCTGGCTTTTGCTGATTGTGTTCTCACACTGGCCTTTAGCCATCTAGTTGTCTCTAGCATTGCTTGTTTTTCCCTAGTGCCCCCTGGGTGCAGGAAGAGCCCTGGGCAGGAGGCTGGATGTTCCTGGAGCAGTCCTCCTCAGGATTATAGGTACGGTTGTGGACTGGCTGCTGGATCTTAGGGAATAGCCTGACATTCTCCTCAGGTGACTGTGTTCCATTTAGATCCAGGCAGGGGATTGGAGTGGGGATGTCTCTCCTGTATGATACTGAGAATCAGCAAGTCTTCTCATAGATCACGAGTCCTCTTCTTACCAGGGGAACTCCCAGAGTCAGTAGCTCTGCCACTTGCTCACTAGCTCCTTGGTCTCTGAGCTCAATCTGCCAAGACACCTTGTACGCTGAAGGCCACAATCTTGGAGGGAGATCCTGTCTACTCCTGAGGCCTGGCTGGTCTCAGGGGAGATCGTTAGATCCATGCACTGTGGAGTGGAGGCTGGGACCATTTCTCTGGATCCTAGAAGTTGGGTGACCAGAGGCTGGAACTGTATGCCCCTGTGAGCCCAGGAGCTTTCTCTGAGAAGATCAGAATAGATGATGGGCAGAGGCTGGAGCTGAGTGTCCCCAGAACCCAGGAACTTTCCCCAGGATGGAAATAGCCTGGTGGCCAGATGCTGGAACCACTCTTTTCTGGCACCATGGGCTCTCCTCTCACCTGATAAACACAGACATTGCTGTTCTGGAGTATTCCACATGGCCTCTTGTTTGCTCTGCAGTTACTGTGGTCTTTCTACTCAGAAACCTTGAGCACTGTTCACCACCATCTTGGATCCCTCTCAAATTCTTTTATAACATCCAGAAATACTCTTTTGGAGCTGTGAATCAAGCCTGTAATGACTGGATGGTGTCTTCTCTAAGTGTGTGGATAAATTCTTACTCATCAATGTACTTATTTAATTTAGCACAGTATCATGTAAATGATAAAGTCACAGTAAATATTGAATCACTAAGATGTCAAATTAAGCACGATTGCACACTTAAATTTGTGTGTTCTCAGTTTATTTAATTAGCATCATTAAACTAATAATTTATACTTAGACAAATAAAGACTAAGATATTAAAGTGTAAGGGATTTAGTGGAGGCTTCTTTGGATTTCTGTATTTTTATAAATAAGGTATATGGCAAATAATCTTAAAATGGGTACCCCAATGTTTGATCAGTTGTTAGGTGATAGAATCTAATAAAAAATTTAGTCTGTTCGCCCTTATAAATCAGAAAATCTCCTGGGGATGTAGTTCAGGGGTAGTGCTCTTGCCTAACATGGTGGAGGCCTTGGGTTCAATACCCAACACTACAAAAATGTTAAAAAAAAAAAAAAAAGAAATAGAAATCATAAAATTATGTATTAAATCCTGAGGAGTCTGTGCTGTCAGACAAATTGGCTTTTAGAGAGTTGGTTAGCAATTAAATGTTTAACAAGGATTTAGAGAGAAGGATGGTGACATCTTATGAAATGCTTCCAGACGTGTCTATAGAGAGTTGAAGAGTTAAGGTACTCTGTGAACTTGAAGAGTCAGGACTATGGATAACCAACATGAAGGGCTCACTCACCACTTCAGGATCAGAGAAGGCACAAGGGAAATGCAGCACGGTGCATTGTGCATCATTAATGTCACCAGTACTTATAGGGGAGTTAGTTTTTAATTCACGTACAAACTTCTATTTTCAAGTACTTGGGCATTGTCAAAAGCAATTCATTCATTTGCCTAGCTAGTCTGTTTTTAACCTATGTTTAATCTCTGGCTTTTCTTAATAACTGTTTACATTGCTGAAAACAGGCCCACTTAGTCAGTGCCTGATGTAATACAGAAGGCCACTCTTCATGTCGCATTCCACTTGTACTGACAAAACTCTATGGGCTTTTTTTTCCCCAGGGAAAATATGAATACCAAAGGGAGGATAGCTACTAAACAGACAATATACAAGTGAAAGAAACCTTCAGTTTATTTCATTGTATAGCACTATTTTTTATAAGCCCTCCACAATCCATAAATGTTAACAGTATTTTTTTTTTTAAAGCAAACTGTCTTTGGTTTTCATTTTATTGTGAACTCCCCTCTGTTACAGAGTAGTAGGCACAGAATATACTGCCATTGTGAGTTAGACATAGACATTGAAGTCTCCTTTTTCACAATTCCATGTCTGGGTGTATTTGATTATTCTTTTTAACTTTCATTTATTAGCTGTGTTCATGTGTGTTCATATGCCACATTGCATGTGTAGAGGGCATAGGACTCTGCCCTCTTGGGAGTCAGTTTTTCTTTCTGCAATGTGGGTCCCAGAAACTGAACTCAGGTCCTGACTCGTGGAGGTAACATCTTAACATAGGGAACCTTCTCACTGCCTGTAACTGGATTCTTACAATGTAGCATCAGGAAAAAGTATGGCATAAAAGAGGAGTTGTTTTATCCCAAACCTTGCATTAATCAGATAATTGAGTTCATCAACATCAGCTATTGAATGTATTTACTTAAGTTTATTTTATTGGTGTATTATACGCATTATATGATGTTTAATTTTGACATTTTTATATATGTATATAATACATTATTATCATATTGACTCCACGCCCATTACATTATCTTACTTCTAGAAAATTTCTATATGTGTACAGAACCAAAGGCAAGGAACTAAAGAAGATAACAACAACCAACACTTGCCTGTTGATAAACACCATGTCTGGGGAGTCTCCTTGTCATTTAATGATGATAACAACAGTCTCACAACAGACCTACCACAACAGCAGGAGGCTAGTGAGAAATTCTCATCGGAGCCAGGATAGGAAGCCAAACTCAGAGATTGAGGCCAATGCTTCCACATATATGCTTATTATAAAATATGACTTTTTTTTTAGAAAAAATAATATTAATTATAGATCTTCTGAAAAAGCAAAGAAACAGGATTCCATCTCTAATGCTGCAGAAACAAAACTGCAATAGCATAAGAAAGAAATATAGAAAGTGAAATAAAACCAAAAGTAGAGACATAAGGAGGAAAGCTTCCAAAACCTAGGTTACCTAGATCAATGAGCAGAAAGTTTCCTTAAAGGAATCTGTAAAATAGAACAGAATTAATAAAATGCTGAGAGATTCATGGCCATATAATTATTGGCAAATTTTACTCAGATGAAGAAAAATATATGATTACATATAATGAAAACAAAGGAGGCTGGGTGGTGGTGGTGAACTATTTTTAATCCCAGCACTTAGGAGGCAGAGGCAGAGGCAGAGGCAGAGGCAGAGGCAGAGGCAGAGGCAGATCTCTGAGTTTAAGGCCAGCCTGCTCTATGGGGCAAATTCCAGGGCAGCCAGGGCTACACAGAGAAACCCTGTCTTGAAAAAACAAAACAGAAGAATGAATTCTGCTGACTCAGAATTCTCCATAGGATAAATACTGAGGAACAGTAAATCATTTGTTTCAAAATTCTATGAGACTTTACTAATCTAACATCTATTTAAAATAGATTTTATGTGTAAAGGCCAGAAGATACTTCCTCATACACAAGGAGACATAAATTAGTAAAACATAGATTTTAACTGAACATTTCCAGTCAAATGAGTATTTAAATTAAAAGCAAATTACACAATTTTTGAAAGACAAAATGTGCACTCTTAGAATTTTATTAGCAGAAATTTGGACTAAAGAAATCATGCCAAGTAGACATATGTATTAAAGTGCATTCTGTGTGGTTTTGTATGCACAGATCTGAGTACATGCCAGTTTAACCATTCATTTGCTAAGCACAGGGGTGATAGATAGCACGTGTGCTAGGGGAGCCCCAGGACACTCTCATAGTGCTGATAGGTGGTGAACAGTTAGTGGAAGTAGATATTCAGATTGGCTGTACCACACTGATTGATGACTGCTTGGAATGAATGACTTGCTAAATGAATCCTCATGCTTAGTCCTCCTCCTTCTGGCCATTTATACATTCCAGGGAATGCTTTCACTCTACCATTTCAAAATCTCTGAGCAGTTATGTATCTTGCTGGTTTCCTTCACCGTGCTTCTATTTTCTTCACATTAATCACCATATTGTGACTATTCCTCTTCTCTGTAGCTACTTACCATGTCTGAAGATATCTAGCATGATGGTGCATTTGCTACATTCTGCTTTCTGTAATATCAATATTTCTTTGTTCTCTACAATACCCGGCATAGTGGCACGTAGTCACCTGCAGCCCGTGACCACTACTTCACAGTTTGTTCTTCATTATAATTCTGTCAACAGCGCTGGTATCTTGATTGCTATTATAATTCCTTCCGGGTTGCACCTGCTGGGTCTCCACAGTAAGTGAACATATAGCTCGGCTTTTAATTCTCCTTTGTGGATACATTGACTATTAAGAGTAGAAGGCTCTAAAACACTGTCTTCTCATTTTAAGAGTGACAGGATCAAAACAATTTGGTGGTATGGATTAATTCTGCTTACATGGTAAGGGAAAACGTTTTAAGCAGTGTCCAGATCACAGGCTCCCTCTTCAGGACCTTTTAACCAGGATAGCTCATTTTTGGACAAACATATGGTTCTTGGTGCTTGTAGCATGTGCTTCTTTTCTATCCCAAAGCTTATCATTTTGGTGTTATTTAGACCAGGATCCAAAAATCTAAATTTCATTCTTTGACACCATCTGCATCGCCAGCTTTTCACCTCCTGTGGCCTCCTTTCTCTTTGAAATGCCCAACTGTTAGTTGGATAGAGAAATGACAACACCACCTGTGTCCTTCAGATTCCTCATCAAGGCTTTCAAGTCCGCAGTGTTTCTTGGAGATTGTTCTATTGGCTAATTAATTAATTAATGTTCGCTGAGCAGCTATTGTGTGCCAAGAATTGATCTGGCTGGTTCTTTCCCAATTGAATAGTAACCTAACTGGTAAAGAACATAGTGGATCTTTCTATTTCTAATATTATATTAAAAAAAGAAATAAGTCAACTTTCTCTCCAGTATGAGTCTCTGTCTTGCTTTCTCCCTAAAATTTCAGAGAGCTACCTAAGATGTCCTGGAATCAAATTTCCATTTCATTTAAAAAATTTTGCTTTTATTTCTTAAAAAAAAAAAAAAAACTATTATGTCCTGATGTGACTTGATGTGCTAGGGTGGGTTTGTGGGAGGGACTCCCCTTGTCTGAGTGGTAGGGGAGGAGGGAATGGGGGGGGGAGAAGAGTGAGAGAGAGTGGGATTGGGAGGAGAGAAGGAGGGGGCTACAATTGGGATATAAAGTGAATACATTAATTAATTAATTAAAAAACTATTATGTGTTCACTTAGACATTTTAGAAAACTATATAAGTAGAATAAGGGAACTTTAAAATACAAATTTAAAACACGTAACTTAATGTATTTAGATACATTTAAAGATGTATTCTGAGTGAATCTTTTCTGTGATGTCTTACTTAAGGTTGAGGAGAGAGGCTCCTAAGTAAGGCATGTATCAATGTTTACTTCTGTATGGTTTAATTTTCAAGATCACATGAAGATTTTATTATTAAAGAAAGGATCTGAATGTAACACTGGAACAAACAACACTAAGAATGTATTTTGCATGTTTTTCTCAACCAGCCAGTGTTTTCTAAACCCAAAGAATCATAAAGATATTCCCATTCGTTGCAATAAAAATGTAAGGTTTCTGGATATTACAAAGTTATCACAGGGATTCCAAGATGGTGGCGCCGAGCATGCACTGTATCTTATCTACAGGGAGGAGACTAGGAATTTTACTCGGACCACAGACATCAAGAACTGGAGATCACTAGGTGACTACAGCTGGGTCTGCCCTCTAGTAATCCAACGGCCCATGGAGGATGGGAGCCCAGTCCCCAGAGTCTGTACTGGAACCCGCCTGTGAACTGTGAACTGTAGCCTTGCTCTACAGTACAAACTCAGTATATGGGACTGAACTCCGGGCAGTAAAGCACCAGAGCTCCTGGCCTGGGGAAATTTCATGGAAACGGGTGGATCTGTCCTCAGCCCCTCCCCGAACCCCGTGCAGAAAGCCCAGGTACCACAAAGGGGCCCAGACAACTGTGGACATGTTATCCAGCCAAAGCTGCACAGTCTGAATGGGACCAGGCAGGAACCTAGCTACCAGCCCCAGAACACTGTCCCAGCACAATAGGGAAAAATAGACTCAGCCTAGCCAGGATCCACAGCCTAGCAATAGGGAATCTCTAGATCCAAGCCTTCCACGCTCTCGGGAGAGGCTGGGCAGGACTGAGGGCACAGAGAAGAAATCTAGCAAATGAACAACAATCAGAAGGCTATAACTTCTCTCTCTCTGGTGGGTAGAACGTAGGCCCCACTGCATGCATGGATTATGCATAAATCTAAACAACTAGTAGAAGTCAGCAAGGGTTCAGGCATTCTAGGGTGATCTGAGCCTAGGACCAAAATCCTCAGGGCCTGAGGGCAGGGTATTCAAAGCCTAGCCAAAGACAGGATAACCAGCTCTATATACACTACGTCCAACTGATCCTAGGGCTGCAGAGCACCAGCAACTACCTCTGCTGATCCAGTGGGGAGCCCAGGGTGTGGAGCAAAGTCTCCTGGGGCTGAAACCAGGTCACCTGCCTGTACCAGTGAAGAGCTCCCTGATCCCCACAGGTAAGGACTGTTGACCTATAATCACTCACCAACAATGTGCTCTCAACAACCAGTTAAGGACACCAGAAGCTACATCCTAACATCAGAGACAGAAAGATGACTAAAGTCCAGTGTAAAAAACATAAACAACAAAACCCAAAATTATATGGAATCTCCAGATCCCAACTATCCCAAAGAAAGAGTCCTGAGAACTCAAACACAATTGAAATATAAGACAATGACCTCAAACCCTTAGTAATGAAGATGATAATGGAAGAAATGAATAAAATCCATAAACAAATGCAGGAAGATGCAGCCAAAGAGGTTGAAGAAATAAAAGAGGCCTATAGAGAAGCACTGGAAGAAATTCAGGAAAATAAAAACAACCAGATGAAGGAAATCAATAAAATAGTTCAAGATCTGAAGGCCTGTAAGGGGCAATGGAAGAAACTCAGGAATATACAAACAATCAGATGAAGGATACCAATAAAACAATTCAAGATCTGAAGATGAAAAGGAAACAATGATAAAGGCACAGACAGAAGAAAAACAGTAATGTGAGAACTTAGAAAAGAAAACAAGCAACACAGAGGTAAGCTTCTCTAACAGAATCCAAGAGATGGAGGAATAAATCTTGAGAGTAGAAGATACAATCATAGAACTTGAAGCAACCATCAAAGAAAATGCTAAATCTGAAAAATACAGACAAAAAACATCCAAGAAATCAGCCGGGCATGGTGGCACATGCCTTTAATCCCAGTACTTGGGAGGCAGAGGCAGTCAGATTGCTGTGAGTTTGAGGCCAGCCTGGTTTACAAAGTGAGTCCAGGACAGTCAAAGTTGCACAGAGAAACTCCTGTCTCAAAAAACCAAAACCAACCAATTAAACAAACAAAAACCCAAAATATCCAAGAAATCAAGGACACGATGAAAGACGAAACCTGAGGATAATAGGTATTGAGGAAAGGGAAGATACTCAACTCTAAGGCCTAGGAAATATTTTCAACAAAATCAGAGAAGAAAATTTCCCCAGTTTAAAGAAGTGCATACAAACATACAAGAGGCCTACAGAACATCAAATAGAATAGACCAGAAAAGAAAATCATCTTGCCACATAATAATCAAAACAAAACAAATATACAGAACAAAGAAAAAATATTAAAAGCAGCAAGGGAAAAGGGCCAAGTACCATATAATGGCAAACCTATCAGAATTATACCCAACTTCTCAGCAGAGACTATAAAAGCTAGAAGGGTCTGGATAGACATCCTGCAAACACTAAGAGACCACAGATGCCAGGCCAGACTACTATACCCAGTTACACTATCAATAACCATTGATGGAGAAAACAAGATATTCCATGGCAAAAAGAAATTCAAACAGTACTTTTCTACAAATTCAGCCTTACAGAAGTTACTAGAAGAAAACCTCCAATCCAAAGTGACAAGCTACAAGCAAAATTACAAGGGAAATAGATAAGTACAACAACCCAAAAACATAACCACACAAAATTCTACCATAACCAACATCAAAATCAAGGGACTTAACAGTAACTGGTCTTTAATATCTCTCAACATCAATGGTCACAATTCTCCAATAAAAAGACACAAACTAAGTGAATGGATCCATAAACAAGATCCAACATTCTTCTGCATTCAAGAAACACATCTCAGCCACAAGACAGACATTATCTCAGTGTAAAAGGCTGGAAAAATGGAGGTAAGAATTAAGCTGGTGTAGCCATTTTAATATATAATAAAATAGACTTTCAACCAAAATTAATCAAAAGAGATGAGGAAGGACACTTCATACTCACAAAAGGTAAAGTCAATCAAGATGACACCACAATTTTGAACATCTACGCTCCCAATACAAGGGTACCCACATTTGTAAAAGAACTACTAACAAAGCTTAAACCACACATCAATCCCCACACATTAATAGTGAGAGACTTCAACACCCTACTTTCACCAAAGGATAAGTCATCAAAACAGACACTAAACCAAGAAATAATGACACTAACAAATGTCATGAATGAAATGGATCTAACAGATATCCACAGAACTCTTCACCCAAACACAAAGAATTATACATTCTTCTCAGCACCCCATTGAACCTTCTCCAAAATTAATCATATAGTAGGTCACAAAGCAAGCCTTAAGAGATACAAGAAGATTGAAATAATACCTTGTATCTTATCAGATCACCAAAGTCTAAAGCTGGACTTTAACAACAACAGAAATAACAAAAAGCCTACTCACACATGGAAACTAAACAACTTTCTACTTAATGACACCTGAGTCAGGGAAGAAATAAGGAAAGAAATTAAGGACTTCCTGAAGTTCAATGAAAATGAAGGAAAAACATACCCAAATATGTGGGACACATTGAAAGCAGTACTAAGAGGAAAATTCATAGCATTAAGTGCCTTTATAAAGAAATTGGAAACATTCCATAAAAGCAATTTAATGACACATCTGGAAGCCCTAGAAAAAAAGAAGCGGAAACACCCAAGAGGAGTAGATGTCTGGAAATAATCTAACACAGGGCTGAAATCAATAAATTAGGAACAAAGAGAACAATTCAAAGAATCAACAAAACCAGGAGCTTGTTCTTTGAGAAAATCAACAAGATAGACAAACCATTAGCCAAACTAACTAAAAGGCACAGATACACTAACCAAATCAACAAATCAGAAATGAAAAGGAGACATAACAACACATACTGAATACAAAGAATTATAAGATCCTACTTCAAAGGCATATATGCCACAAAACTTGAAAATCTAAGGGAAATGGACAATTTTCTTGATTGATTCTACTTGCCAAAAATGAATCAAGATCAGATAAACAAATTAAATAGTCCTATTTCTCCTACAGAAATAGAAGCAGAATAGTCTACCAACCAAAAAAGCATGGAGCAAATGGTTTCAGCGCAGAATTCTACCAGACCATCAAAGAAGAGCTAATACTGATACTCTTCAAACTACTCCAAAAGATAGAAATGGATGGAACATTACCAAACTCATTCTATGAGGCCACAATAACTTTGATACCTAAACCTCACAAAGACCCAACAAAGAAAGAGAATTTAAACCAATTTCTCTTATGAACACTGATGCAAAAATCCTCAATAAAATACTTGTAAACTGAATACAAGAACATATAAAAAATATCATCCAGCATGACCATGTAGGCTTCATTCCAGGCATTCAGGGATGATTTAATATATGGAAATCCATCAGTGTAATCTACCGTATAAACAAACTGAAAGAAAAAAAACCCCACATGATCATGTCATTAGATGCAGAAAAAGCATTTGACAAGATACAACACCCATTCATGTTTAAAGTTTTGGAGATATCAGGGATACACGGCACATACCTAAACATAACAAAGGCTATATACAGCAAGCCAATAGCCAACATCAAATTAAATGGAGAGATACTCAAGGAAATTCCTCTAAAATTGGGGACCAGGAAGGCTGCCCACTTTCTCCATATGTCTTCAATATAGTTCTTGAAGTTCTAGCTAGAGCAATAAGACAACACAAGGAGATCAAGATGATCCAAATGGGAAAGGAGGAAGTCAAATTATCCCTATTTGCTGATGATATGATAGTATACATAAGTGATCCCCAAAATTTCACCAGAGAACTCCTACAGCTGATGAACACCTTCAGCAAAATGGCTGGATACAAAATTAACTCAAAAAAGTCAATAACCTTCCTATATACAAATGACAATTGTGCAGAGGAAGAAATTAGGGAAACTACACTCATCACGATAGCCACAAGCAATATAAAATATCTAGGAGTAACTCTAACCAAACAAGTGAAAGACTTGTTTGAAAAAAAGTTCAAATCTCTGAAGAAGGACATTGAAAATGATATCAGAAGATGGAAAGATCTCCATTGTTCATGAATTGGGAGAACTAACATAGTAAAAATGGCCATCTTACCAAAAGCAATTTACAGATTCATTGCAATCCCTATCAAAATATCTACACAATTTTAAAAAGACATTGAAAGATCAATTCTCAACTTCATATGGAAAAACAAAAACCCAGAATTGCCAAAACAATCCTCTACAGTAAAAGATCCTCTGGAGAAATCTCCATACCTTGTCTCAAGCTGTACTATAGAGCAACAGTAATTAAAACAGCATGGTACTGGCACAGCAATAGGGTGGTTGATCAATGGAAGTGAATCAAAGACCCAGAAATAAATCCACACACCTATGGACACTTGATTTTTGGCAAAGAAGCCAAATCTATTCAATGGAAAAAGGATAGCATCTTCAACAAATGGTGCTCGTCTAACTAGATGTCTACATGTAGAAAAATGCAAGTAGACCCATATTTATCACCATGCACAAAACTCCAGTCCAAGTGGATTAAAGACTTCAACATAAAACCAGAGACACCAAATCTGTTAGAAGAAAAAGTAGGGAAGAGCCCGGAATGCATTGGCACAGGTGACAACTTCCTGAACAGAACTCCAACAGCCCAGGCCTTAAGGTCAACAATTAATAAATAAGATCTCATGATACTCAGAAGCTTCTGTAAAGCAGAAGACACTGTCAACAGAACAAAGTAACAGCCTACAGACTGGGAAAAGATCTTCACCAAACCTACATCTGACAAAGGTCTAATATCCAAAATATATAAAGAGCTCAAGAAATTAAACACCACCAAACCAAATATCCAATTAAGAAATAGGGCTCAGAATGAGAGAATTCTCAACAGAGGAATGTCGAATGGCTGAGAAATATTTAAAGAAATGCTAAATGCCCTTAGTCATCAGAGAAATGCAAATCAAACGACTCTGAGATTCTGTCTTACATGTATCTGAACGGCTAAGATAAAAAACTCAAGTGACAGTACATGGTGGCACGCATGTAGAGAAAGGGAAACACTCCTTCATTGCTGGTGGGAGTGCAATCTTGTAAACCACTTGGAAATAAATCTGGTATTCTCTAGAGAACTGGGAATAGGACTACCTCAAGACCCAGCTATTCTAGTCCTTGGAATATACCCAGAAGATGCTCCATCACACAGCAAGGTCATATGCTCAACCATGTTCATAGCAGCCTTATTTGTAATAGCTAGACCTGGAAACAACCTAAATGTCCTCAGTTGAAGAATGGATAAAGAAACTGTGGTACATTTATAGTATGGAATAGTACTTAGCTATTAAAAAGAAGAAAATCCTGAAATTTGCAGACAAATGAATGGAACTAGAAAGGATCATACTGAGTGAGTTAACCTAGACCCAGAAAGACTCACATGGTATATATTCACTCATAATTGGACACTAGCCCAAAATGGAATGTTCTGTGAAATTCTTCACTTACCAGTAAATAGGGATAGATGCAGGGACTTCCTATTGGGACCCTAGGTTGAAGAAGTATGGGAGAATGGGGAATCAGAAGGATCCAGAGGGTCCTAGAAACCTATAAGAAGACATCATGAAGGGTGAATATGGACCCAGGGGGATCTGCTCAAATCACTGCACCAACCAAGGACAATACATGCAATAAACATTGAACCCCTACTCATATCTAGCCAATGGACAGGACATTCTCCATAGTTGTGTGGAGAGTGGGGACTGACTCTGATATAATCTCTGGTGCCCCATATTGGACCACTTCCCTCATTGCAGAGGCTTGGTGGCACTCAGAGAAAGGATAAGCAGGGTACCAGAATGAGACTTGATAGGCTGTGACCATATGGTAGGGGAGGAGGTCTCCTTCTGTCACAGACCTATGTGAGGGAGTAGGTTGAAGGAAGGAGGGAAGGAGGAATGGGAGGATACAAGTGAGGGGATAATAATTTAGATATAATCTGAATGAATTAATTAAAAAAAAAAATGCAAAAAATAAAGTTATCACAGCCATAGTACATACACAAGCACCTTCGTGCTATCTGCAGCATATCTGGTCCGTAAAGCATTAGGATCCCTCGTACATGCTCAGTTACAATGATCATTATGAGAAGATAATATTTTAATGCCTCCTAATGGAGAGGGAGGTTTTATGGCACATAAAAATTGCAAATGGGTAATAAATACATTTGTTAAAGAATGCATTTTTTTTATAGTCAAAGAGCTTCATTTTGAAATGACTATGATATATTTTATTTTACCTGGCTTATTTTCAAAGATGAAAGAAGAAAAAATAACCACTTTGGTGGTCATGAAAAGAATGGAAAGGGGATTTTTTATAATACATTTCTTACATGAAAATGTTGTAATATTTTGAATGACAGTTTTACTTATAAGTCTTAAAAGGATGTTATCATCGAAATGTCAAAATTTACCTTCCATGACAGATGTTATGTTGTTCCATGTCATAACAAAGGATGAAAATGGCCTGTAATCATAGCATAAATGATGATGCATCCATACTGTAGAATTCTATATGGGCCAATAAAATGATATTAGAGAGGAATATTTACTGATTCAGAAAAATGCTCATTATATAGTGTTGAGTTAAAAATTACACAACATGGCATAAGGTTTGTTCACAAGGGAAGCTCTTCCCTTACCTCTGCATGTATAAACAGCAACAGAAATTTTGGCAAGTATAAAAGCAAAAAGAGAACAAAAGATATCTTTGGTTTGAAGCCTATAGTTGAATTTCAATTATTTTTTGTGACTTTTTTTGCCCTGCACTTTAAATTTATCATAAGAAATATATATTATATATAACAAATGTACATACACATATTTATTCAGAATCAATAAATAACAAATATACTAGGTAAATGGGAGCTGTTATCATAGAAGCTACTATTATTATTAACATTGAAAATGAATTGAAAGTCAATCTACAAATTATACGATAGTGAATTATATAGCTTTAAATTTTTTAAAGTGCATTGCCACCCAATATTTCACAGCTGTTTCTCTTATCACTTGAAGTACGAGGTCCCCTTTGGTAAAGTGTTATGCAGAGTCTGTGTCCATCTCGTTTTCCAATTTGTTCTGAGTGTGTAGAAATTTCAGATCTGCTTCTGGCAGAGGAGCTCTTTGCTCTGATGCATAGGTGGGAAAGCTGAAGCTTAAGCTCTTATGAGGATGGGCGTTGCCCTTAGAACCCGGGCCAGAGTTAACTGTGGTCCCTCATGGGTCACGGCTCATTTCTTAGTCATCTTTCACAATCTCCCTCTCTACATCAGAAATCTAGACTTGCTGATTTTTTTCATGTCAGTGACATCTGGGGAGAGAATTTACCATTTCACCATCCAATTACATTGGAGGAACACATGGCTTACAGACTATTGGCATCATCTATTTCTTGTCTTGATTGAGTGAGAGGCTCTTTTTATGGCTATTCTTTGACGAGTGTCCCTCACTCGTCATTGCAGAGGAAATTAGTTTAGATAAACTCATGATCCAACATGATGATGTCCTTATAAGAGAGGAGACAGTTGGACACACACACACACACACACACACACACACACACACACACACACACACGTTGGGGACGAGCTACATGGCCAACGTTCAGCCATCTTGTCAGAACCTAGGTTCCTATTTCTCCAGAAGTCTGCCATTCACCAGAAACTAGCTGACCTTGTCGTAGGTCGGCAGTTAGACACCTGTTGTGGTTTATTGTGGGGGCTGGTCATTCCAGACCCCCGAGCTACTCCTTTTCCGGTGGGACTACTGATAAGATCAGATTAAGGGCCAGCTGCCTGCGAGCAGCAGTTCCAGGAGCTTTTTCCTGACTAACCAGATCCTTCACGACTTTCCTGGAATTTCTCTCCTGCAATTATAGCAGCTGTAAAGGTAGATACCTACCTGCTGGAGCATTCCAGAGTTAGGTATCCACAGCAACCCCTGCTTATGCAAATACCCGTGCCTCTGTGCCTATATAATCTCTGTAAAAATTCTCAATAAACGGGGTTTGATCAGAATGCAGACTTGCCCCCTTCTTCGTGTCTAGTGTTCTGTCTCCATATAGGAAAATTTTCCTCCCGAGCGTTAGTCGAACCCTGGCGGGCCAGGGCGCAAACACACACACACACACACACACACACACACACACACACACGCACACACACACATACATACACACAAACACACACACACACCCCTATAGAGAAAAAGCACCGTGAATACAAAAGAACGGATCTGTCTGATGAATCTACATGTTCAGGAACGCTAAAGGTTAGCACAAGAAGGAGAAAGGCCAGGAAGAAACCTTTTGATCACAACTTCAGCAGTCATTGATGCTGTCTATCTTGGACTTATCATTCAGAGTTGAGACAACAGTGTTTTTTTAAAAAACATCTATCTATCTATCTATCTATTATCTATTATCTATCTATCTATCTATCTATCTATCTATCTATCTATCTATCGATCACCAATCATCTCACTGAGGTTAGAGGACAACTTGAGGGTATTAGTTCTCTCCTTCCACCATGTGGGTCCTGAAGATTGAACTCAAGCCTCAGGTCCTGCAGCAAACACCTTTAACTCTGAGCCGCCCAACCAGCCTAAACTGATATCCTTCCAGCCACTGTTTGTTGTAGTTTGTTACAATAGCCCTAGAAAACCAATATGAACAATAAATTGGAAAAGATGTATCTGATGTTTAGTATATTAGTCTTTTGTAGAACTATGACCTTTAAAGTTTAGCCAATTTAACTACCTGAATCAGATGCTAGAAACACTTGATTCTTAACGCAGTTCTTTAAAGGCCATCTTTCTCTGTGCATAAATATACATATTTATGAGTCAAGGTTCCTATATATATTGTAAAAATTTTGTAGCTACAATAATAATGAAAGCGATTACAAATTCTTTTGCTTTTCTCTTTTTGAGACAAAGTCTTCCTGTGTGGATGGCTGGCCTTGAACTCATGAGCTTCTCGCCTCCACCCGGGCCAAGTACTGGGATACAGTCTTACATTCTCGTCCCCTCCCCCACACACAGTGCAAATGTTTTATTGAGCTTAGAATAATTTTCCTTATGTGAAAATCTGAAGGCTTTCAGATCTCCAGTTTGGAAGCCGGGGGTGGGGGTGGGGAGGGGGGGGGGGGGGGAGCCTTCTTCAATGGGTTTCAGGTTTGCCAACAACATTAATTCTAATGTAAAGACTTAGAAATCAAAAAAGTGAGGAGTGAAGTCAAATGGAGTTAAAGTTAGAGTATGAAATTTCTTACCTAGGTCCAAATGTTAAATACTTGGTCCCCTGATGATGGTGAAATACAGGAAACCTTATCAGGTGGATCCTAGCTGGAAGGAGCAGGCCATTGTGGATGTGCCTAGCACGGCTGTGCCTGCTCCCTCATCCCTCCCTTCCTCATGGCTTCCCGTCCAGCCTGAGTTGAACAGCTTTTCTTACACACTCCAGCTGCCACGACGAGTTGCTGTAGGTCACCAAAGACCTAGACATGGGAGATAAATACCTATAGGCTGAATCTCCAAACCCACAAGCCAAAATGAAAAATGCCTCCCTTTAAACCAGTGGTTCTCAACCTGGGATTCGAGACCTCTTTGCGGGTTGCCTATCAGATATCCTGTGTGTCAGATACTTACATTATGATTCATAACAGTAGCAAAATTACAGTTATGAAGTAGCAACAAAGTAGTTTTATGGCTTGCGCGGGGGGCGGGGGGTGCGTCACTACGACACGAAGAACCGTATTAAAGGATCACAGCATTCATTGGAGAGGTTGAGAACTGTAGCAATGCCAAACTGAGGCATGTGGTACGGTGCATTATTCAGAGTCTAGTATAACAAACAGAAACCATTCTGAACATTTCAAGTGAGAAACAGTTCAATACAGGCCAACCGAAAGCCATCACAGATACAGGGAATTGTGAAAAGTCACCGGAAGTCATCGATCCGATCTACCACCAGCACTTAGAGAATCAGAAAGTTACAGAAACCTTGTGAAATATCTACATCAGCACATTAAGAGACTCCAGGAAACAAGCAGAGAAATTTGAAACACCCTACACAAGCAGGAGCGAGGGCCGCTGCAGCTGGGAGTAATGAATGTCATTGTCATCCTCTAAACTGCAAAGCTGCCTCAGGGTTCTGGAAAGTGTCATCCTCAGTCCCTAGTCTTAGGGGACAGGTCAGAACATAAAAGGAGAACTTGGAAGCTAAATTTCGAATAGAGAGCCAGCAGAGAACCTCTGAGTGACATGTGACACGGGATCTTTTTTCTATCTTGAATTTCCCCAAAGTGCAGTTTCCATAATTAACCAAAGTGATTTTGATTTAATATTTCTATTATAAGTTCAAAGCATGAGGTTTCTTGCAACAATGACTTTTCAAATAAGAAAGGAAGTTAATTTCTTCTTGAGAAGAGACGGAGACCAAGAGTTTGGAGTAGCTTCTGCATCTGTAATGTTAATACAGTGAAGTGTCCAAACCTCAGCCAAGATGGTTGGCTTCCACCAAGTGGGGTAATCTGTTGGAAGTATCTTGCTGTACTTGTTAGAAGCTGTTTATGGCTCATTGCTGTTCTGTTCATTGGTCTAGCTAGTGGCTCTTCCTAGAGAAAAATCCCCAAGGATTAATCTCTGCCACATCAGCAATTTTCTGATTATACCTGCAGAGATGTCAAAGCCACAGCACAAGACTGCAAAACCCAGAGATAAAAGGTTAGGTAGGTATTGTGGAGCAGAGACTCGGAGAGAGAGGAACACAGGGAAAGAAGCCCCGTTGCGACTCTTACCGTTTATTGTTTTCCTTCTTCCCCATATGGACCAATCAATGAGATATGAATGCATGTGCTTTTGTCAACCTGCACAAAGTCTCTTGACAACTGATGAGTGTAGAAACTCAGCATCTGGCTATTGTGTATGTACTACATATTCTAGAATGGCCTGTTGCATTGCAATTAATTTATTCTGTGTACAATTTTTTCATGAGTCCTTCCCATTTGACTTAAGTATGAAGTCAAAACTTTATTCCCACGTGCCAAGTATAGATATATTAAAGAGGGGAACAAGAACAAGCTATTAAAAAAAAGGTCAGTTTTTCATAGAATGATCTTACTTCAGCATTTTGTCCTCAAGACATTTCTGTGAACCCCGAGCACAGTAACACTGAGACGAAATAGGATGTAGGATGTAGGATGCAGTCCTCATTTGCATGTTTAGAAGCTTGGCTCCCACTCTTCAGATTCAGGAACAACTGATAAGAGCCACAGTCTTGTTGTGCAGTTGGAGGCTCCTGTTGTTTTACTTTTTTTTTTTTTTTTGCTCCGATAATGGGTGGGTGCAAGGTCATGCATGAACACATCTGCATGTGGAGGCCAGAAGACAACCTCTGGTGGTGTTTCTTAGGAGCCATCAACCTTGTTTTTTGAGGTGGGGTTTCCTTGCCCTAGGTGCATGGATTAGTTAGGTTAGTGGGCTGGAAAACAAAGCGAAAGCTCTGCTTCCCTCTTGATTTTTCAGTGCTGCGATTACAAGGGTGCACTACCACACCTTATAAAAAAAAAACATAGATGGTGGGGATAAAATTCAGGTCCTTATGATGTTAAGCTAACACTTTACAAAACTTCAGCCTCCTGCAGGAGTATTTGAGATAAAAAAAATGCTTAGCATGTTGAGGCCAACATTGGTCCTGTAACAAAATTATTTGGTGGATTTCAACATGAAAGCATATACATGAGAAACCTTAAGGGCCTGGAGGCAAGAGGTCTCAGAACTTTTAGCAGCAGGCTAGGAATGGGTACATCAGTGACCTAAGTTATGGTCAGGAAGATCTTTATAGTACTGAAGAAGCCATGCAGAGGTTTACAGCATCATGAGATCTTATTTCTGGCGAAGTTGAGAAGGCAGGTAACAAGTGAAAGTCATCTTTCCAGAGGACGGAGGGAGTGGAACCCTGAGCTCTGGGTCTGAGACTACACCATGCAAATGATTAGAGGCCATGGAAGGATCTGGAGCAAGCCTGCATATTGCAAAGATGTTTCCTATATTTTTCGTTGTGAGCCTATCCTTTAATGGCTTGAGCCATCTCTCCAGCCTGCAAAGATGCTTCTTCTTCTTTTTTTTTTTTTTTAAATTTTCCATAATACAGTTTTAAAAAATATTTTTTATTAATTTATTCAGATTACATCTCAATTGTTATCCCACCACTTGTATCCTCCTGTTCCTCCCTCCCTCCCACTTTCACCCTATTCTCCTTCCCTAGGTCTAAGACTGAGGGGGACCTCCTCCCTCACTATATTGTCATAGACTATCAAGTCTCATCTTGGTAGCCTGCTTATTCTTTCTTTGAGTGCCACCAGGTCCTCCCCACCAAGGGGAGGTGGTCAAATATGGGGCACCAGAGTTCATGTTAGAGTCAGTCCCTGCTCTCCACATAACTGTGGAGAATGCCCTGTCTATTGGCTAGACCAGAGTAGGTGTTCAATGTTTACTGCTTGTATTGTCCTTGTTTGGGTCAGTAGTATGAGCAGAACCCCCTGGGCCCAGATCCAACCATCATGATGTTCTTCTTGTAGGTTTCTAGGACCCTCTGGATCCCTCTCTTTCCTCATTCTCCTATATTTCTCTTACCTAGAGTCCCAATAGGATGTTCTCACATCTATCCCAATCTCCTGGTAATTGAAGACTTTCATGGGACATGCCTTTAAAAAAGATCACTATGATGAGCTTAGTTTTTGGACAGAAGCTAAAGGGAGTAAGTCATAAAATGTAAAGACAGTTAGGACTGAAATCCGCTATAGGCACAGGTTGAGAAAGTAGATAACGCTGCTGTGTTTACTTGGCAAGGCTTTAATTTGTTTTTGTGTTCTGAATTTTTTCCTTTGTGTCACATCTGAAGGCCTTAAAATCAAGGTAAAACAAACTTCTTGCTTCAGACAGTGTTATTTTAGGAGAGAAATATAGTGCTCAGAAAAAACAAATCCTGTTTCCTCTCACTGGTTTTCTGCTGACACTTTCCACAGTACAGTTCTTGAAACTAGAATGCTTTCTTGAAAGTTGCTCTCAAATGGCTCAAGAAGGGTCTTCAATTCTGGATGCGCCAGCTACATGCAATCCCAGGGTGTGTTCTTGGATTTATAGAGTGTACCATGGTGGGAGTGGGTGTGGGTCAGAAATAGAGATGGGTACTATTTTTTAAATTGCATAACATCTTAAAACACAGTAGCACTGGCTTCAAGATTCAGAATGTTTTAAGTGGATTCCTGTCCTTGATAGGAAAGGTTTGGTTGAAAATACTGTCCGTTTCCTGGAAGCAGCTTACTAACTGGCCGCATGAACCATGGTCAGACATCAGACAGGTGTAGTTGGAAGGCTTTCTGGGTGTCCACTGGGTCCCCAAGTTACTTCTGAGGAGATGGTGAAGAAAAAAAAAAACCAGATGTATATGGAAACAAAGACCTTGTTGTTAGGTATTGAATCTCATTTGGGTTTTGTTTTTCTTAAAGCAGAAAAATAGTGATTCCAGATGTGCTAGAAGATTTTATGTTAATATTTGTACTTACAAAAATATAAGGTATTGTATCAGGAAATGTCAGTATTCCAGTCTTGGGGAATGACTATTTTTTTTCCTGGGATTAATGTGTGCTACTTGAAGACTGTAATTCTCTGAATGTTTCTGTGTCCTAAGGAGACAGTGAAGGTTGTGTAATCTCATCCCCCTTGGCCACAGTGCTTCTGTGGTAGACATGACAATGCGCCGAATAGACTTAAATAAAGTTCGGCTGATTGCACAGTGGAGTGATGATTAATAGCAAAGCAGCTAGGTCTGCCCAGAGTGATTGCACTATAGCTCATCGTCTTCAGTTCTCACATTTTTTTATTAAAATGGTAGATTGATTTTTCTGCATTCACAGCTTCCTTGGGATAAAGTGATGCATTTCTTGCCTGGCCCCAGCAGCATCCTGCGGTTGTGCAGCTGTGCAGCTGCCTTCTTGCTGCTTTGCATGCATACGTTTAGAGGCATGTTCTTCTTGTGTTATTGTGCAAAACTTCTGGGCAGGACACTAGGAACCCAGGTTATCTTTGCTTCTCCGTGGGATCTAGATGCCATAGGAAAAAGATTTTGAACTTTTGACTTTCTCAACAGTAGCGCTTCCTTGTCCTGTTAAGGGTGTGTGACAGCCCTTGACCTGTGTGACTGCATGGACCAGTGAGACTCTGGAGTGGAGGTTAGGAAAACAGGAATATTAGTGCCAAACTCAAGCTCACTTTGCTGTGAAGCCTGGACTTGAAATTTACACTGTGTGTCAGGAAATGATTTTGCTTGGGCGGTAAGATGCTCCTTGAGTGAAAGTGTTTACTGCATCAACCTGACAGCATCAGCTTGTTCCGTGGAACCCACTGTGGAAGGAGAAAAAGAGCTCCTGACACTTGTTCTCCTGCTTCTACACACTCACCACGCCATGTGTGTGACACAGACACACACAGGCAGACACACACTCACACATACACAGATACAGATAGATACACATACAGACATACATACAAAGACACACACACAGACATAGGCACACACACAAAGGCGCACACAGACATACACAGCCACATGCACACAACACAGAGACATAAACACATAAACACAGATACAAGCACAGACACAGGCACACAAAGAGACAGACACACAGACGTGCACAAAGACACACATAGACACATGCACACACAGACACATGCACACACAGAGACACACACAAACATGCACGCACACACACACAAAGACACATACACAGACATATGCACACAGTCACAGACTCAGATACATACAGGCACACATACACATGCACACAAAGACACAGACACACACAGGGACTCACACATAGAGATACACAGACACTCACAGATAGACACACACAGAGACACACAATGATAAACAGATAAAGTGCTAATTAGAAAGAATGTGCTGCTGAGGTTGAATTGCCTCATTTTCTTGAATACATCTAGTGTGAGTTTGAAGAAAGAACGTATCTTTATCAGACAATCAACATCACAGAACAAGGTAATGTCTGATTTCCTAACAATTACAGATCTCAATGCACTTTGAATATGAGATAAATTTTGGTAACATATCTAGCTAGCTGCTCCCTTCCTGGTTCAAGAGAGAATTTAGAGAAGGTCTGTTAAGTATCTCACAGGAAAAGTTGATGCCCTGTTCATATGGCTCTACTCCTTTCTTTGTACTTTTTCTCCTTCAAACACTTTTGGGGTCTACAGTAGTCTTTAGTGGTTGGCATGAGGGGACTATGAATGAGCCCTGCATTGGTTCTCTGTATGGCACGAGATGCAACAGTAAAGAGTAGCTGATTTTGGTTGCCAGAGCTTCCAAAAGTGCATTAGAATAGAAATTCTAGTCTCTGAAGAGGTTGTCGTAAAGCAAGGCATTTTAGTGTCACAGTAAACCTGCCTGAAACTTCAGCTAGGGCCTCTGTATTTTTTTCATCACTCTATTCATATTAAACTTTGGTTTTGATATGTATAATAGTTATTTTTCTTTGTTTCTGTGAGAAAAAAATGCAAGCAAAGCAACTTAAAGAGAGAAGGGTTTATTAATTACTTGCAGTTTGAGGATGTAGAGCACAGTGGTGGGAAGGCATGGAAGCAAACAGTGGCTTGCGATGGGTGATTACATTTATCCATAGTCAAGGGGCAGAGGGCGAATACCCCTCATCAGCCATTCTCTTGTTTATTCAGTCTTGTACCCCGATCTATGAGACAATGCCACCCACAGTTAGGATGACAGTATTGTACCCGATCTGAAGGACAAGTCTCTTGAGGTGAATTTTATCTTCATGAAGGCTAGCCTCAGGTTTTCTGCCTCATGGAGCCTCTAGCTGTATAAGCCTCAAGAGAAAAGAGATTTCTGGATATTTATCATGTAGAGAATTGTACCTTTTAGCTGTAATGAAAATTACATATGACTTGCAACTGTTCTGGAAAGGTTAAGGGGCCTTCACCTTACCTGTAAGTCACTGACCACTTAATTCTCTCTGTGCCTGTCTATGCTAAAGCTTGCTGCTTCTTCACCTCAGTTTGAGCCTTGCTAAGCTGCCCTTATGCTCTCCATACAAATATATTTTTGTCTAAAGTCTCATGCCGTGAAATACAGCACTGGTCATCCATACCAGGAACCCAAGCAGCTTCTCAGCTGACTTGACTTCTCCCCACCCCCATTCAATTAGCCAAACAAATCCTTGTACTTGCTTCTCCAAGTGCCTCACATTTTCCACTTTTTACCATCACTTTTGAATTCAGCCCAGTGACAGCATGTGATTTCAGGAAGATAGTTTGGGGTATAGGAAGAAAATACCAGAATTTCTATTTTTTAACCATTTTGTATTCATTTATTAGTTTCATCTGTTAATACTGTAACATACACTTATATTTTACACGTACATAAGTGAACACAAAAAGAAGATGCCTCCCCCAGAGCTGTTTTGCAGTCACAAGTACGTGAAACACTGAGGTTCTACCAGTGACTAGAATGGCTTCTTGTCTGCCTGTTTACAATACCCTGCTGCCCATATAACAGCTGGTTGATGTATTCTGCAGGCTTCCAATTCAATCCAAAACACAGGCGCTGGGAGTTTACCTGTTACTACTAAGCAGTAAATCTAGTCACCTCTCTCTCTTGTTTTAAATCTTTCCAGTGGTTCCCAGTTTGCGTCAAATAGATCCCGAGAATGTTTCCTGCTTTGCCCTCCATCATTTCCCCCA
This sequence comes from Acomys russatus, assembly GCF_903995435.1. Classification (NCBI taxonomy): domain Eukaryota; kingdom Metazoa; phylum Chordata; class Mammalia; order Rodentia; family Muridae; genus Acomys; species Acomys russatus. The sequence continues at coordinate 59,673,850 of NC_067138.1, forward strand.
GCCAGATTGAGCAATTTGTTCTCTGAATGTGCCATTTCTGCTCTGCTCTGGGTTTTTGGACATGCTCATCCTTTTTCTCTGGAAGCTTGTTGTCTACAGTTTAATGCCATCTCTCCTAAGACTGACCTCCCTTATGTGCTTCAGACCTGAGTATGAATGCTACTTGCTCTAGAAACTTCAGCCACTAGCATGGAGTTATATGTAAATTAACCGCCTTCTTAAAAATTTTATTAATTTATTCATATTACATCTCGATTGTAATTAACCGCCTTTTATGTCGGTCTTTGACCAACGTGTATCTCTTCCAACTGGGGTATATGGCACTGTTTAGCATGTAGACCTCAAATATTTCTTGAGTAGGTAGATAAAAATTCATTCATATTGCTAGTACATGAGCCAACAGAACAATTTTAACTATCCATCAATTCTCCAGGACATATTAGGAATGCCCGTGTATTTACTTTTCATTTCAAACCATATGTTGAATTCTCCCTTCTCTCTCCCCACAATTGAAAGCTTGCATTGGTGATCTGGTGAAGTGTTAACATTTTCCTGAAGAAACTATACATCATCACTGTCTAATTTTACTAAGATGTAGCCCAATTTTATAGCTTGGACAAAAAGGCATCGCTGAGCTTCCTGGTAATTCTGGAAAGCAGTGAAACACCGACGGAGAGTGGGTGTGTTTTGTTTTCTCAATAGAGAAGTTCCTACTTAGTGTTATGAATCATCACTGCATTTGTAGAATGCAGTTAGTTACTGGAAGGTCGCTTTCTGTTTTCTTGGAGGTTTCAATGCAGGGCTATTGTGATGTTTATACCCAGAAAAGTGTCCACATTGAAGAGACATAAAATAAGCAAACAGTCTATGTGGTCATCTTTTGGTGCTGAGGCTACTTAGACTATATCAGACTATTTAAATGACTTGAGGTATTGTACAAATGCTTATGTACAGTATCAATATAAAATAATTTGAAACTAGGAATGAAAAATGAGACCAAAAGGAAAGATGAATATTGGAAAGCACAAAGGAACCTGAAATCACCTTAGCAACAAAAAGACAAGCCATAATTTGTTGGGAAATTCTCAGTAGGAGTCAAAAGTTGACTCAAAACCTGAAGGGAACTTCCTGTGGACCAGAGTCAGAAACAACCATGATCCATTCTGCAGGCAAGGTGTTTGTTGCAGCAAGGTGTCTTGGCAGCAATATCATCCATGCCAACCCATGTTCAAAGACTGTGTTAAAATGCACCTAGAAGGGCTGGGAGGATGGCTTAGCAGGAAGTACTTGCTGGGAAAACAAGGAGACTGGAGCTTCAGATCCCCAGAAGCTACATACATGCCAAGCTACACACATGCCAAGCTACATACACGCCAAACTACATACACGCCAAGCTACATACAAGCCCGTAATTCCAGTGTTGGAAGATGGAGACAGGCTCTTCAGAGCAAGCTGCCCAGCCAGACTGTATCCGTAGGCTCTGGGGCTGAGTGACTCTGCCTCAAAAGAATAAAGTAGAAGGGCAATTAAGGAAGAGTACGGATATGAACCTTGATCAACATAGGTACATGTACACATCTACATGAGCACTTGCATATATATGCACATGAACAGGCATACATGTACAATGGGGGGGGGAGAGAGAGAGAAAGAGAGAGAGAGAAGAGAGAGAGAGAAGAGAGAGAGAGAAAGAGAGAGAGAGCGAAGAGAGAAAGAGAGAGGCGAGAGGAGGAAGAGGAGAGAGAGAGAGAGAGAGAGAGAGAGAGAGAGAGAGAGAAGAAAATGGTCATTTTAGTCGTGTTAAACCGCACAGCGAATTAGGAACATTTCCTATGCGCCTTCAAAACCACTACCTTTCAGACCTTTTTTTTCTGACATGAAGTGAGCACTCTACACTCCTTGAACAGTCACTTCCCTGGCAGCCTCAGAGGCTCACCATGTTGCCCGGGTTGACTTCAAACTTATTATTAAACTTATTATCTTCAGCCTCAAGTGCTGTGATTATTGTGTGAGCCATCATGCCTGGCACAATTTGCTATTTTTCTCAACATGGCAAGCACTGTCTCTTCAAAGTCCTTTATATTATAACGAAGCAGACAGAATTAGGTACCAGCACACCATTTTTACACTTATATTCAAATATTTTGTAACTTTGTCTAGAAAGTCTGCTTTTTCAGATGAGAGAAAACATGGCCTTTTTAATGTCTGAAAGTACCAGGAAGGACATTTGGGGATTGATATCTTTAAAAAAAAAATTTTTTTTAATTCACTTTATATCTTCGTTGTAGCCCCCTTCCCTCCTCTTCTCCAAGTCTCATCCTCCATCCCCTCTCCCCCTTCCCTATTCCTCAGAAAAGGGAGCCCCACCACATCCCCAGTCACCCACCCCTGCTCATCAAGCTGCATCAGGCCCTGCAATCACCGAAAAGCAGGCAACAGAGTCCATGTCAGAGACAGCCCCTGTAGGGTGGGGAGTGCTGTCTTATCTTAGGGAGTGTGCTGGGATTTCTGCAGAGGGCTTTGTACCAGGGAACTCATTGGTTGGTCTTGAGGCTCACAAAAACTTGCATCAAGTTTTTTGGGAAGTGTTTGACAACAGAAGGTTACTGAAGCACCTTAGAATTTATCCCAGTGCAAAGGTTGGCTGACTTCCTGTTCTTGCCGAGGTTAATCCAGGTGCCGGTGAGAGAAAGCTGCTTATCTTTTCCTGTAGAAAAAAAAAAAAAAAAAAAAAAAAAAAAAAAAAAAAAAAGCAGGAGTAAAGATTAGGAAATCTGGAAATGGAATAAGCCTATTTCAGTGGCAAATTCTGAGATGGAAGGTCTTGGAGGACAGATGAGTGACTTTAAAGTTAGGGACTGAAAATCAGTGTGGACGCAACGTATAACTGGGACCTGTCATTCTTGCTCTTAGTGTGCTAAGAAGATAGGGTAGGTGATTTTGTCTTGTCCTGATATTTAGCTTGAGTTTGAGGTAGGTGAGTAATAGTGGTCATTAAGTCTGAGAGAGAGCCACAAATCACTGGGTTAAGTTCACTATTGCTCACCTTTCTCCAACCCTACTGACGTGTTCCCCACCCCCCCCCCCACACCCCCTGGTTATTTGGTGAGCTCAGCCTTCAGGGATCCCTGCCTGTGTTTACTTGTGGCTTCCCTTCAGTCCTCAGTGTCATGGTCCTTAGCCAAGTCTGTTCGTGAAGAGGATTACTTGTGGCTTCCTACTGGCCCTCTACCTCCTCTGCTTCTGAACAACTAACCTTCCTTCAAACTGTTGTCCTAACAGTCTGTTTAGCACCACACTTGGATTAAATTGCTGTTTTCTTTAAGCCTAAGAACAGTTGGCTGGCTTCTCATGGTCACTGGCTCCACACTACAGATTCAATTAGATAGATAAGAAAAATAGTTTTTTTTTTTTTTTTAAAGCATTCACCTATACTGGGCATACACAGACTTTTTCTTGTCATTATTCCCTAACAAACCCATTGTAACAATTATTTATGCAGCATTTGCATTGAGCCAGTAATTGTAAATACTCTATAAACTATGTAAAGGATTCTGGGAAGCTGTACATAAGTTGGTTATAGTACATAACCATTTCATATAAAGGAGGAGCATATATGATAATGATGCCATATCAAAATTAGCAGAGGAAAAAAAAAGAACTGTTCGAAATGTGCTCAGATATAATAATTTACTTATAGAAAAAATTCTTTAAATTCGTTTGTCAGATATTGTACTAAACTTTGAAAATAATGACATACAAAAGTATTTAAAATGACATTGGTAAGTTTCAATTTCTATTGATGATTAGATACAAGACTTTCTAATGGGGCAGTCGTGAAGGAGAAAACAGGAAACACAATTTGAAATTTCCAGGTCAAAAAGTCATGAGAGGTGTATGCAAGGCTGGTCAAGGTACAGAGTTAGTGACGCTTTCTTCATTTTTGTCCTCTGGCTCTACACTCAGAGAATGCTCCCGGGAATAGTCAGCGCCTTCCCAGCAAGTGATGCTTCTGCTTGGGCCATCCTCACACCCTCCCATGACTGGCCTTTTCCCACTCTTCACCTGGTTGTGCAACTATTTTGTCTGTAAAAAGCAGCTTCCTGTAGCTAGTCCTCACTCTTCTGCTTTGTGAATTTTAATGTCATATTGCTTGTTCTGCCTTCTTTATAGCCACTATCATGAACTGACATGTCTTAAGCATTTTTAAAACAAAATCTGGCCTTTGCAATCGAAGTTTTGTGACCATATAGACCTTATCTGATGTTCAGAAGCAACTAAATAAATTTTTGATGTATGTGAGAAGTTTTGGGACTTTTTGTCGAATAGGTGAGTGGAGAGATGGGTTGTTTAAGTGGAAATAAGAAGAAAGATAGAACAAAACCGAGTGCTGAGTTTCGGGTGGGCCTGTGTACGTGAGTACGTAGGACCTCGCTATTTGAAGAGCCAAGATTAAGGGCTTCTAATCCCAGTGTAGAGAGACGTATGTAGAAGAAATGTCAGGATCTCATGTGACAAAGCAAAATGAGCAGAGAGATTATGCAGTGGGATGGAAAAGATGTGCACAGACTGGGAGACACACATCACGACAGCCTTCAGTTTTAAATGCCTAAAGGAAGACACTCAAATGCTTTTTATCAGAAGAGTGACAGGACTTAACCTATCATAGGAAGCCAATTAGATATTTTAGTGGAGGAAATGGCAGAGTCCAATTTTAATGATGATCCTTTAATGTGGAAATTGACTTTTAGGACAATAGAACTGAAGCAGAGAGCCTAGCAAGGTGATGTCTATGGCCCTCTCCCTAAAAATTAAGGCATCTCCGTTGTTTTAGTGGTGATGTGGAAAGAAGTGGGGGGATCCACACTGTATTTTGGAAGCATAGTCCTTATGTGATACAGTGTGACTGACATAGAAACATTTTTTTGAGACAGGGTTTGACATAGGAATTTAGAAACCAGCCAGGTGGTGTCCTAGGCACTGTGTTGATCATATGGATGCAAAGTATAGGATGGGCAGATTGGTAGAGGTTCTAATTTGGGCAGTTTAAAATTGAGATGGGTTTAAAAATATTCACGTGAAGATGCTAAGTAAGCAGTTGGATAGATGAGGCTCAAGCTTGGAGGAGCATCCAGGGTAGAGATATAAAATGAGGTGGTGCCGTGCTGGGGTATCTAGAGCTGTGGGGATAGATGAGATCAAGAAAGAACATGCAGAAGCAAGAAGGGCTAGAGAATAAGCTTCTCCATTAGGCTTTATTGGAAAAAAGGGATCCCAAGAAGGTAATGAAGAAGGGATGAGGGTTTGGCCAAGAATGGGTGTGAAATGAGGACACAATAAAATATTCATTTAATTCAGTGGAAATTAGAATCACTGCTGACTTTCCAGAGCAAGGTTCCCAAACTGGTGACCATAGAAACACAACTGAGACATTTGGGTCAGTTTATTCAAGTAATTAAATAAAAATATTGAAACTTTGAATAGTAGTTTGTTGCAGACACTGTTAATGTTATGCATAGGTGCTTTGGGTCTCCTGTTTTCCTTGTGCCCCTGAGTGAACTTCCACTCTCAACAGGGAGTGCCTGGATTCTTGAGTGGGTGGGCTAAGAAGGAAGTGCTTAGGCATCAACCAGGGAAGTCTCAACCTCATCATCATCATCATCATCATCAACAACAATAGCAACAACAACACCAACAAGTTGTGTGGGAATAGAAGTATCCAGGCTTATTGTTCTGGAGTACACCACTAATTATACTGTTGCCAGAATTTCCCACAGACCAAGTTCATTGCATATGCCCTTGGTGCTGTCTCTTGCTCGATTTTGCTTTATTGTGTAAAGGAACCCAGAGGAAGTAATGCTGGAGAAGACAGGAGAGTGATGCGTATCAGGAAGGGATGAGGGTCTGGCTATGGATGGGTGTAAAATGAGGACAAAATTAAATATTAATTTAATTTAATGGAAATTAAAATCATTGTTGATTTTTAAAATTTTACTGTTTGTCTTTGATTTCAGAATCTACTGTGGCATTTGGGATATGGAAATTCAATTGGAGAGAGCCTATAATAGACATTTAGAAACTGCTTTAGCTAAAAATACTTAGCTGGTCCATCTCTTGGCCCCATTAAGTAACCAAAAGCAGCATGGTAAACCCAGCATCTGGCCTTTCCTTTGTGTTGCCTTGACTATGTACATAAGCGAGTTCATCACTAAGGAAGTATGTCTACATGACCCATTTTTCAAATTACCTTTCAAAGCTGAAGACATAGAGATAAGTCATTGTTCTATACCTGCAATCATCTTTGATTTCAAGAATAGTAAATCCTTGCATGACAGACCATTTCCCAGACAATAGTAATTATCAATAAGGGCGGGGCTGTACCCTGGAGAAGTCACGCTGAGCCCTTCAAGTGATGAAAGTAGTAAAGACTTATTCAGACCATCTTGCAGAAACAAAGCAAGTGACCAACTAGTCCACACCTTGTTTAGGACTTCTTAACTATCCACGTCTCTTGATCACTGCCCTAGTTCTAGCTCTACTCAAACCTAAAGCTCATGTCAGCATCCTGAAGAGGGACTGGAATCCCTGCTTTTCCAAATGTGGTCTCTGAGTGAGTCTCTCCTCTCTGCTTTTCACTATTATCAGCCCTTTCATTGGCATGTTGGGACAAGTAATTGAGCCTGGTCTGCTGGGCCTGCCACAGAGATTCTGCCCTAAAACTCCAGTTCCACGTCTGAGTAAGCTGGGAGTTAAAAGTTGTCATTGCTGTCTCACTGAGTAGTGGTCATGACAGAACTAAGGCAATAGATATGAAAAACATGGGAAGATGAGTTAAGAGAGAAAGATAAAAAGGCTGGTGTGCCAGGATAAAGTGATAAGATGGATGTAAGTGAAGAGAGGAAGCAAGAGCTGATGGTGACTTGGAGGATTCGCTGAACTCTGGGTAGAATGAGGTGCCACACAGCAGGGCAAAAACCCAACAAACCATGGGGGTGCCACGCAGCAGGACAAAAACCCAACAAAACCATGGGGGTGCCATGCAGCAGGACAAAAAACCCAACAAAACCATGGGGGTGCCACGCAGCAGGACAAAAACCCAACAAAACCATGGGGGTGCCACGCAGCAGGACAAAAACCCAACAAACCACAGGGAAGAATTAAGCTAAAGAGTTTTTCATTCTTTTGGCTTTAATTACAAATTAACCACTGTCATGGCTTATGCGTGTTCAGGAAGGAGCTTGGGAATTTATATTGTGAGTTCATATGTGATATGAGTTCATATCACAGTGTTATGAAGAGCAGCAAAACATAATCTTTTGTGGGGAAGTTTTTTTTTTTTTTTTTTTTATTGACCTTGTGGGTTTTTGAAAGGTTGGATGGCATGTTAGCATGCACTTCAAGATGGTAAGTGAGGAACAAAATATCAAGATTGGTTTTTTTCTTTAAGATCTGCAGATTTTAGGCATTTTTTTTTTTTTTTTATGAGAGAGGAAGATTACATGAGAGAATGAATCATCTGGCTTTTCCAAAATTCCCCTTCATCATTGTAAGCATGTTTAGTCAGACAGAAACTTGAAAATTCTAAGCAGGAGTGAATGTACCTGTGAACATTGTGTATCTTGAAAATACTTTCAATTTTGAGCATCTACGTAAGACATTTAAGTGTGAGTAACACTTGTGCAAGTCCCAGAGTAAGCTGGAGTTGATAAATGCTTTAGCCAGCACACCATGGCATTCATAACATGTATCATGGCTCCTCCCTAATCCCTAGGTGATTATGTTCTGCGGAATACCATTTCCATGCTTCTGTTCACGTGGTCCCAGCTGCTGCAAGCTTTTCATTTGGAAGCAATTTCTTTCTAGTCTGTATTTTCAGTATCTGGTTTGTACATTATATAGGGTTTGTGTTACACCTTGCTTCGGTGATAGGGTGATTTGTATGCAAGCCATCTCTCCTAGAAGATGGAGTAGCTGCCATGCACTGAGCTTCTTTGATGGCGAGTCCCAGAGAGCCTATTTCTGGGTGACTCATAAATTCCCATTGGCTATTTATCTTAGTCTATTCAGGTTTCTGTAACAAACTGCCCAACAGCTAAAGAAGTGAGTGGCTTATAAACAGCAGACCAGTGTCTTACACTTCTAGAACCCATTAGGGCAAGATCAGAGCACCAGCAGGCTTTGGTGTTCTTTTTCTTGTGCATAGTGGCAGGACCTTTATGAGGGACTTTGGTCAACGGAAGTCTCTTGACCTTCTTTGATAAGGGTAATGCGTGGCAGAGTCACCTCCATCTCCATGTCCTCACACAATTACACTGGGAATTAGATATTGACATATAAGCTTTAGATACACATATATTCAGTTTGTAGCACTACGTATGATGGTAATTTGGTTTAAACTTTTTTTCCTGTAGCTGGTGTCTGACCTCCGTTCTGCCCTGGGACTGTTGATCTCTTGTTACTGTGACATAGCATCACAATCACATTAGGAAGCCTACTTACTGTAATAAAACCTATTAACCTCTCATCTTTCACAACTGCTCTGGAGTTCGAGATTAATACAACTAGTTTCTTGAATCACAGTCTCCAGGAGTTTTCTCCAGGTCAATTATTTCATGCTTTGTAAACAACCCCCTTTCTGCATTTGTTTTTATTGAGGTAAAATATTAATAACATAATATTTACCACCCTAACTATCTTTGAGTAGCTGTATCCTTAATACTAAGAATACTCGCATTGTGGTATAACCATCACCACCATTTCTCCAGAGAATCATTTCATCTTGCAGTCTGAAACTCTCTCCCAGTACCGAATAGCTCTCCACCAACATTTTCCTGGCAACTGCACTTCTACTACATGTTTTACTTTGTGAATTTGACTCCCTAGTAGTACATATAAATGGAATTATGCAACGTCTTAGGTACTATTCTAACACCATGACAAAAATACCATGACAAAGGCAACTTACAGAAGAAAGCATTTCATTTGGTGGCTCATGGTTCTAGTGAGTTAGTCTGTGACCATCGTGGTAGGGAACATAGCAACAAGCAGGCAGACATGGCACTGGAGCTTAGTGCAGAGCTTACATCTGATCCACAAGCACAAGACAGACAAGGGGTCAGGAGAAGTGAGACAGACAGAAGACAGACAGACAGACACAGATACACAGAGAGAGCTACCTGGGAATGCTATGAGCTTTTGAAGCCTCAGAACCTACCCTCTGTGACATACCTCTTCCAACAAGGCCACATCTCCTAATCCTTCTCAAAGAGTTCTACCTGGACATGGTGGTACATACCTATAATTCCAAACTATGGAAGGGAGAGAAGTCCAGTCTCAGTGGTCCTGAGGACCAACAGTGCAAAAATATATGCTGATGGGGACCATTCTCCTGTAAAACACCAAATACAGTAATTGACTTTCTGTGGCTTGCTTACTTCATTTAACATTCTCAAAGTTCATCCTTATGTGTTAGGATTGTGATCTATGTGAAAGCTCTATAAGATGCTATTGTATGTGTGAATCAACACAAATTACAGTGTAAGTATCATGACTAACGGCATTGTGAACACAGGCATGTCCTTATAGTCTCTTCACAATGACCTTCTTCTGTATCAATGGTACTTTCTAAGAGTTTAGACATAGTCTGTTTTATCTCTAAGATATTGACGCTGGTTATGATGGTACATACCTATAACCCCAGCACTTGGGAGGTAGAGGCAGGAGGAACAGGAATTCAATTCCAGCTTCAGCCATAGGGAGTTGGAGGGTAGCATATACTACACAGCAAGAACACCCCATAACAACACAAAACAACTGAAGACCTTGAGGAAAGGGTGTCTTAACAGTGTTTCTGTTACAGTGAAGAGACACCATGATGAAGGCAATTAGTAGAAAAAAGATTTAGTTGGAGCTTGCTTATAGTGTCAGAGGATTAGTCTGCTATCATGGCGGAGAGCATGGCAGCACAGCAGCAGGCTTGGTGTAGCTGAGAGCTTCGCATATTGATTCATAGGCAGCAGAAAGAAGCATAGATAGGCAGATAGATAGATAGATAGATAGATAGATAGATAGACAGACAGACAGACAGACAGACTAGGCCTGGCATGGGCTTTTGAAACCTCAAAGGCCACTCCTATTGACACACCTCCTCCAACTAGCTTACACCTTTTAATCCTTCCCAAACAGTTCCACTAACCGGGGACCAAGCATTCCAACATATAACTCTATGGGGAGGAGACATTCTCATTTAAAGAACCATGAGGGTCTTTGCATAAAGGAACACATGAAGGCATGTTTCCAGTAAGGTAGTGGCACAAGTGGAAAATCCCAGGCAGACATGTAGTTTCTGGAAGGTGTGCAGAAGGAAGGAGCACTTGATCTTGTGTATTAGTTTTTAATGTTCTGCTTCAGACCAAAGGCGTGGAGCTTGCTTACTCCTGTACCTTTAGTCACACCTTTAATCTGGAGACGTACACTCCTTCCCACTTTTGGCTCTGTCTGCTTGAATAAAGTGGCTTCAGAAGCCCCCCTAACAGGGCTCCAAAACTCTTCAAAGTCAGTATCATAGAACAGAGTGGGCCAAAGCTGGGGAAGATGTTCACAGAAAGAGTGAAAGAGGATTGTGAGATCTAGGTAGGGAACTGTCTGCTGTAACTTCCTAGTAGGAGCTTGCATTCCTGGATTTCACTTGCAAAGCGTTGCTTGCGGTGCTCTCCCCATTGAATTTCAAGGAAGTCCTTTGAGAATCCCTGAAGGTGTCACTCCTCCAGTGTGCCCGCATTCCTGAGAGGGCTATGTCTGTGGATATCACTGTGTAAGCCACCTGAGGATGTCAACCATATATTCTTATCTCTGAGCTTCGAAGTTCTAGTAGAATGCAATGCAAATATCAGTGTACCCAACTGCAGAAGAATACCTTTGTCTTTGGACATAGTGTTAGCTGTATTAGTTAGCTAGCATACAAAGGAAGGTCCAAACAAAAGCAGAGTTTGGAAAACAAGTTACCTTTAAGTGTAGACGTGTTTACTAGGCTGAAGGTCAGATTCATTAGTTGTAATTCTTGCTCTGAAACCAGGCATTGAAGAAAACAACTTTCTTGGGGGCTTTGAGCAACTGTGCTTTATATGGTCACAGTCTCTTCGCACACACAATCTGGCCATAACAGAGACCTTCTCTTTATTTCTACAACCATGAGACCCCAGACTGGATTTTCTAAATAACCCCCTAAATGTCCATTATTATCATTGCGATCCTCCCTGAGTCCATTAAAATTAGTTTTGAAGGTTGTCCACAAAGTTATAGGAATGATTTCCTTTTGCAAACTATAGAAGGAAAACACTTTTGGGCAAGATGGCAGGCAAGGGACACTATTAATACTGTCTTACAAACTCGTAAATAGAATCTCCATTGCACCAGCATGCATTCATACCCATGTGCAGGTCCTAGGGACTTCCTACTGCTAGCAACGCTGCATGGAGAGAAAGATGTTATTAAAATCTACAAGTCCATCTCTCCCACAGGGAACATAACTTTTAATTTGGCAGTCATAAAAGTCATCGAGTAGAACCATAACTACCATTTCAAAGATAGAGGAAGTGAGGCAGAGAAAGTTAATGGGATTTCACTGAAGTTATATTAATACAGTGATACATCGTACCATTAACAGCAAATTATTCATTTTCAGTAAAAAGTAAATTTCTTTCATGGGGAACAATTAGCTGTACTATTGATTACCATCTGGCTTGATTTTTTTTTTTTTTCAAGCATTTATCTCCTTCCCAGCATCTATTTTTCTTTTTGTGGTATAAGGTCCAGTTAATCCAAGAGAGTTTTGCTGCCCCATGGTTAGATGGTAGTTTATGCTTTGCGCCTTGAATCTAGGATTTAGAGACAGAGCTGCATGCAGTGAGGTTCAAGTCAGATCCAGAGGCAACCAAGAGGCCTCTATGTGTCGTGATCTCCGAGACTCACCTTCTCAAGTATTAGTCAGCACAGCACACACAACAATCTTGTGAGAAGAGATTGTTGATTGTACCTCGACAATGGAAAGGAACAACTGACTCTGATAACAGACTACATTATCATTTCATCACAGCATTCGTTCTCCAGTTGCAATGACAAGCTGCAGCCTCTCGCTGAAGAGCCACAGGACCGGCATCCATGGGTGGTTTGTCAAAAAGAGAAGATACTAAGGGAATGGGCTGTTCACCTAGTAACTGCGCAGCCCTTGAAACAAGCAGTTGTCCAACAGCTAGGGAATCTCACGAGTGTATCTTATAGTGAGCAAGAGAATGTAGGGAAAAGAGATGCAGGGAAATGTGACAGACTGCACAAGAGCCTTGTTGTTTGTTCCTTTTAATAGGCTAACTACCAGGAAGTTAAAGGCCATTGCATGGCAAATGAGCAAGTGTACTGCATGGCATGAAACTGGTCTTTATTGCAGAGCTCTAGTTTGTCCTCAAGTTTAACACATGAGTTATTTTTTTCTACCATCTCACGTGGATTCTAGGAGGACTGATAACATTTCTGTTTATTTTTACATAATGGATGATGCAAAGGTTAGTTTAAGTCAAACAGCACAGTTCAATAACTTTGTCCGTTACAATACTGACGAATTTCACTGTGATTTAAAGTAGAGCCTTCTCTCCTTGCCTCTTTATGGCAGCTAAGTTGCAAGTGGGGGAGAGAAGAGAAGCTGCGGGTTTAGCTCTCTCCGCCATGCATGTTTCTTTCTCTTCTGTTCTGCTCACTTTAGTTTTGAGCACTGAAAAGGATCCACTCAGAGGAATATGAGGCAGGGGAAGCAATAAAGTTCTTACATAACTAACTGGTGCTGTTCATGATCTTTCAGAACTTTGTAAGCATAGCTAAGGTTCAGAGCTGATTTTTCCCTCAAAACCCTTTTATAGATCCTTTGGGAATTTGTGTTTCCTTTTTGCAAAGAATTTCCGGTGGGCAAAGGCATCTCTAGAGGGGCCAGTAAGCTTACTTGGCATGCAGTGAGGAGACCTAGAGTTTACACAAGCTACTTTTCTTTGAAGGTAACTACAGCGAGTATTTTGTGAAGAAAGAAATTTAATACAAAGAAGATGTTAGACTAAGCCCTCAGAAACAACTCTCAGGCAAATAGTGTACCAGCCCACAAAAACAGAGGCACCTCTGGAGATGTGGCAGAAGTAAGAACCTACTGTCACCTCTGAGCCTGAGCTAGGCTATGGAAATCATAGCCCTGGTTCATGGATTAAACAAATGAAGCCAATGATTGCTGCCACTTGAGTTACTGCCCACAACTTCTAAACCAGGGAACTGAAAAAACGGCCACAGTTTTCAAGAAAATGCATATTCCATTGACTCTGCTCATCAAAAGAAACAGCCAAGTCTGGGTAAGACTATGTACTCTGCCTTATTCCTTCTAAAAGCAAGTAAGTGAATCCAAGCACCAGATCCGAACATACTCACAGAAATGCTGCTGTAAGAACATGGGGGTGATCCCATTATAGGTACTGAAAATTATATTAACTGATTCTCTACCTTACAGTTGTTAAAGTGTTTTTAGTACTTTTTATTGTTTAGTTTTCCCCTCCCCATGAACTGTAAGTTTGAAAAGGGCAGGGGGTTCATCTAGTAGTTTTTACATGCCACCCCTCTCTCAGTATCTGGACTAATGCAAAAAATAGACAAGAGTGCAAACATAGTTTCTGTAATTTCAATTTGAGAAAAAAGGAAAGAAAACATCATAATTGTGGCTTGAAAGGAGTTAAGAATAACCAAGTGATTTATTTTATTTTATTTTATTTTATTTTTTTAAATTAATTTATTCTTGTTACATCTCAATGTTTATCCCATCCCATGTATCCTCCCATTCCTCCCCCCCCCCCATTTTCCCATTAGTCCCCTCCCGTATGACTGTTCCTGAGGGGGATTACCTCCCCCTATACATTCTCATAGGGTATCAAGTCTCTTCTTGGCTACCTGCTGTCCTTCCTCTGAGTGCCACCAGGTCTCCCCCTCCAGGGGCCATGGTCAAATGTGAGGCACCATAGTACGTGAGAAAGTCATATCACACTCTCCACTCAACTGTGGAGAATATTCTGACCATTGGCTAGATCTGGGAAGGGGTTTAAAGTTTACCTCCTGTATTGTCCTTGGCTGGTGCCTTAGTTTGAGCGGGACCCCTGGCCCAATCTGCCTATCATATTGTTCTACTTGTAGATTTCTAGGACCCTCTGTATCCTTTTATTTTGCTGTTCTCCCATGCGTCTCTCATTTAGAGTCCCAATAGGATGCCTTCCCCTCTGTCCCAGTTTCCTGGTAAGTGAAGGCTTTCGTGGGACATGCCCCTTGGGCTAGTATGCAGATATAAGTGAATATATACCATTTGATTCTTTCTGCTTCTGGGTTAACTCACTCATTATGATCATTTCTAGCTCAATCCATTTATCCACAAATTTTGGGAATTCCTTGTTTTTAATAGCTGAGTAGTATTCCATAGTATATATGTACCACAGTTTCTTTATCCACTCTTCTACTGAGGGACACTTAGGCTGTTTCCATGTTCTGGCTATTATGAATAAGGCTGCTATGAACATGGTTGAGCAAATTTTCTTGTTGTGTGCTGGAGCATCTTCTGGGTATATTCCAAGGAGTGGAATAGCTGGGTCTTGAGGAAGCCCTATTCCCATTTTTCTGAGATAGCACCAGATAGATTTCCAAAGTGGCTGTACTAGTTTGCATTCCCACCAGCAATGAAGGAGTGTTCCTCTCTCCCCACATCCTCGCCAGCATGTGGTGTCGCTCGAGTTTTTGATCTTAGCCATTCTGATGGGTATAAGATGGAATCTCAGAGTTGTTTTGATTTGCATTTCCCTGATGACTAAGGAGGTTGAGCATTTCTTTAAGTGTTTCTCAGCCATTTGATACTCCTCTGTTGAGAATTCTCTGTTTAGTTCCAAGCCCCATTTCTCAATTGGGTATTCGGTTTGGTGGTGTTTAATTTCTTGAGTTCTTTATATATTTTGGATATTAGACCTTTGTCAGATGTAGGGTTGGTGAAGATTTTTTCCCAGTCTGTAGGCTGTCGCTTTGTTCTCGTGAGAGTGTCTCCTGCCTTACAGAAGCTTCTCAGCCTCATGAGGTCCCATTATTAATGGTTGACATTAAGGCCTGGGCCGTTGGTGTTCTGTTCAGGAAGTTGTCTCCTGTGCCAATATGTTCCAGGCTCTTTCCCACTTTTTCCTCTAAGTGGCTTAGTGTCTCTGGTTTTATGTTGAGGTCTTTAATCACTTGGATTTGAGTTTTGTGCAAGGTGACAAATATGGGTCCAGTTTCATTTTTTTACACATAGACCTCCAGTTAGACCAGCACCATTGTTGAAGATGCTATCCTTTTTCCATTGAATGGATTTGGCTTCTTTGTCAAAAATCAAGTGACCATATGTGTGTGGATTCATATCTGGGTCTTCGATTCGATTCCACTGATCAACCAGCCTGTTGCTGTGCCAGTACCATGCTGTTTTAATTACTATTGCTTTATAGTACAGTTTGAGATCAGGTATGGAGATTCCTCCGGAGCACCTTTTATTGTACAAGATTGTTTTAGCTATTCTGGGTTTTTTGTTTTTCCATATGAAGTTCAGAATTGAACTTTCAATGTCTTTAAAAAATTGTGTAGTTATTTTGATAGGGATTGCATTAAATCTGTAGATTGCTTTTGGTAGGATGGGCATTTTTATTATGTTAATTCTCCCGATCCATGAGCAAGGAAGATCATGCCATCTTCTCAGGTCATCTTCAATCTCTTTCTTCAGAGTTTTGAAATTTTTTCCATACAAGTCCTTCACTTGCTTAGTTAGGGTAACTCCTAGATATTTTATATTGCTTGTGGCTAATGTGAAGGGTGTGGTTTTCCTAATTTCTTCCTCTGCAAGCTTGTCATTTGTGTATAGGAAGGCTACAGACTTTTTTGAGTTAATTTTGTATCCAGCCAATTTGCTGAAGGTGTTTATCAGCTTTAGGAGTTCTCTGGTGGAATTTTGAGGGTCACTTATGTACACTATCATATCATCTGCAAATAGGGATAATTTGACTTCCTCCTTTCCCATTTGGATACCCTTGACTCCTTTTGTTGTCTTATTGCTCTGGCTAGAACTTCGAGTAATATATTGAAGAGATATGGAGAGAGTGGGCAGCCTTGCCTTGTTCCCGATTTTAGAGGAATTTCCTTGAGTATCTCACCATTTACTTTGATTTTGGCTATTGGCTTGCTGTATATAGCCTTTATTATGTTGAGGAAAGTGCCTTGTATCCCCGATCTCTCTAAAACTTTAAACATGAATGGGTGTTGAATTTTATCAAATGCTTTCTCTGCATCCAAGGAGATGATCATGTGGTTTTTTATTTTCAGTTTGTTTATATGGTGGATTACATTGATGGATTTCCATATATTAAACCATCCCTGCATGCCTGGAATGAAGCCTACTTGGTCATGGTGAATGATATCTTTGATGTGTTCCTGTATTCGTTTTGCAAGTATTTTATTTAGTATTTTTGCATCTATGTTCATAAGAGAAATTGGTCTGAAATTCTCTTTCTTTGTTGAATCTTTGTGAGGTTTAGGTATCAATGAGACTATGGCCTCATAGAATGAATTTGGTAATTTTCCATCCATTTCTATCTTTTGGAGTAGCTTGAAGAGTATCGGTATTAGCTCGCCCTTGAAGGTGTGGTAGAATTCTGCACTGAAACCATCTGGCCCTGGGCTTTTTTTGGTTGGGAGACCATCGATGATTGCTTCTATTTCTGTAGGGGAAATGGGACTATTTAGCTTGTTTATCTGTTCTTCATTCAACTTTGGCAAGTGAAATTGATCAAGAAAATCGTCCATTTCCCTTAGATTTTCAAATTTTGTGGCGTATATGCCTTCAAAGTAAGATCTTATGATTCTTTGAATTTCTTCAGTGTCTGTTGTTATGTCTCCCTTTTCATTTCTGATTTTGTTGATTTCAATATTGTCTCTCTGCCTTTTAGTTAGTTTGGCTAACGGTCTGTCTATGTTGTTGATTTTCTCAAAGAACCAGCTTTTGGTTTTGTTGATTCTTTGGACTGTTTTCTTAGTTTCTAATTTGTTAATTTCAGCCCTGAGTTTGATTATTTCCAGGCGTCTACTCCTCTTGGGTGTTTCTGCTTCTTTTTTTTCTAGGGCTTCCAGTTGTGTTGTTAAGATGCTTATGTGCGATGTTTCCAATTTCTTTTTAAAGGCACTTAGTGCTATGAATTTTCCTCTTAGCACTGCTTTCAATGTATCCCACAAATTTGGGTATGTTGTTTCTTCATTTTCATTGAATTTCAGAAACTCCTTGATTTCTTTCTTTATTTCTTCCCTGACCCAGGTGTCATTTAGCAGAGAGTTGTTTAGTTTCCACATACGTGTAGGCTTTTTGTTATTTCTGTTGTTGTTGAATTGTAGCCTATGAGCATGGTGATCTGATAGGATACAAGGTATTATTTCAATCCTCTTGTATCTATTGAGGCTTGCTTTGTGACCTACGATGTGATCAATTTTGGAGAAGGTTCCATGGGGTGCAGAGAAGGTGTATTCTTTCTTGTTTGGGTGAAAGGTTCTATAGATATCTGTTAGATCCATTTGGCCCATGGTATTGGTTAATGATGTTATTTCTCGGCTTAGTTTCTGTTTCAATGACTTATCCTTCAGTGAGAGTGGGGTGTTGAAGTCTCCCACTATTATTGTGTGGGGATCGATGTGTGGTTTAAGCTTTTTTAGGAGATCTTTTACAAATGTGGGTGCCCTTGTATTGGGAGCATAGATGTTCAGAATTGTGATGTCATCTTGGTTGACTTTACCTTTGATGAGTATGAAGTGTCCTTCCTCATCCCTTTTGATTAATTTTGGTTGAAAGTCTATTTTGTTTGATACTAAAATGGCTACACCTGCTTGCTTCTTGTGACCATTTGCTTGGAATATTTTTTTCCAACCTTTTACCCTGAGGTAATGCCTTTCATTATGGGTGAGATGTGTTTCTTGGATGCAGAAGAATGTTGGATCTTGTTTATGTACCCATTCATTTAGTCTGTGTCTTTTTATTGGAGAATTGAGGCCATTGATGTTGAGAGACATTAATGACTAGTGACTGTTAAGAGTCTTAATTTTGATGTTGTTTCCAGTCGAGCATTTGTGTAGTTGTGTTTTTGCCATGGGATAGTTATCTATTTCCTGGGTAGTTTTGGTTGTAGCTTGACCCTTAGGGATGGAGTTTTCCTTCTAGTACCTTCTGTAAATCTGGATTTGCGGATAGGTACTGTTTGAATTTGTTTTTGTCATGGAATATTTTGTTTTCTCCATCAATGGTTATTGATAATTTTGCTGGGTATAGTAGTCTGGCCTGGCATCTGTGGTCTCTTAGGGTTTGTAGGATCTCTGTCCAGGCCCTTCTGGCTTTTATGGTCTCTGCTGAGAAGTCGGGTGTAATTCTGATAGGTTTACCATTAAATGTCATTTGGCCCTTTTCCCTTGCAGCTTTTAATATTTTTTCTTTGTTCTGCATGATTTGTGTTTTGATTATTATATGGCGGGCAGTTTTTCTTTTCTGGTCAATTCTATTTGGTGTTCTGTAGGCCTCTTGTATGTTTATAGGCATTTCTTTCTTTAGATTGGGGAAATTTTCTTCTATGATTTTGTTGAGAATAGTTTCTGGGCCCTGGAGTCTGATGTCTTCTCTTTCTTCAATGCCTATTATCCTCAGATTTCTTCTTTTCATGGTGTCCTTAATTTCTTGGATGTTTTGTGTCAGGAGTTTTCCAGATTTGGCATTTTCTTTAATGGTTGATTCAATATCTGTGATTGTATCTTCTAGCCCTGAGATTCGTTCTTCCATCTCTTGGATTCTGTTAGAAAAGCTCACCTCTGTGTTGCTCGCCTTCTTCTCTGAGGTCTCACGTTCTCGTTTTTCTTCTGTCTGTGTGTTTATCATTGAATCTATTTTCATTTTCAGATCTTGAACTGATTTTTTGATTTCTTTCATCTGATTTTTTGTATATTCCTGAGTTTCTTCCATTGCCTCTTTATAGGTCTTCAGAGCTTGAACCGTTTTAGTTATTTCTTTCATCTGGTTGTTTGCATTTTCCTGCAATTTTTCCAGTTCCACTCTATGTGCTTCTTTTATGTCTCTCACCTGTTTGTCTGCGTCTTCCTGCATTTGATTACGAATTTTATTTGTTTCCTCCATTATCCTCATTACTAAGGATTTGAGGTCATTTTCTTGTATTTCCGTTGTATTTGAGTTCTCTGGGTTGTTTTCTTTGGGATAGCTGTAAACTGGAGACGCCATGTTGTTTTGGGGTTTTTTGCGTATGCTTTTTCGTTGTCCTTTAGACATCTTGCCGTCTTTGTTTTTATTGGGTAGCTTCCAGAGTTGGATGGAGGGTGTCTGGCGATAGATTCACTTGTTGTCTCACGATTTCCCTAGGCTGCGAGCTCAAAGCTTCACTGGTGTGGATGTTAGGAGGTTAGCCCTGTTGTTCTGGTCTCTCACAGCCAGTGATCTTCAGCCCTCCTGTGCTGTGGATCCTGCAATTGTTCTGGGTCTCTGAATGAGCGTTGGGTCGTGCCAAGGTATCCACAGCCTTCTGTGTTCCTTGCCAAGTCCAGCCAGGAACACTGGGCCGACCACGGGCTGAAGCAGCTAGATTCTCAGGGCCTGAACCATCTGCCAAGCTAGCTAGGGATTCGGGCCCAAATGCACACAGGTCCAGCCAGAATTTTTGGGCTGGGACACTCACCAAGCTCCGCTAGGGCCTTTTGGCCCCAAAGTGCGTGCTGTGGTCAGTTTATTGACTCAGGGCCCGAACTGACCACCAATCTCAGCCAGGAATTCTGGAGTCAAACTGCACACCTGTGGCCAACCAGAGTCTTAGAGCTGGTGGAACCGAGAGCTCTGTCCAGCCTGCGCCACAGCAGGGGAGCTGCGGCTGCTCTGAGTTAGCACCAGTGGTGGAACCAAGTGCTCCGCCCAGACTGTGTCACCGCAGGGGAGCTGCCGCTGAGCTGAGGTGGCGCCTAGGGTGGAACTGAGTGCTCAGCCAAGCCTGCGTCACAGCAGGAGAACTGCGGCTGCTCTGAGTTAGTGCCTGTGTTGGAACCACGTGCTCCGCCCAGACTGTGTCACCGCAGGGGAGCTGCCGCTGAGCTGAGGTGGCGCCTAGGGTGGAATTGAGTGCTCAGCCAAGCCTGCGCCACAGCAGGAGAACTGCGGCTTCTCTGAGTTAGCACCTGTGTTGGAACCAAGTGCTCCGCCCAGACTGTGTCACCGCAGGGGAGCTGCCGCTGAGCTGAGGTGCTGCCTAGTGTAGAGCTGCGGGCTCAACTAAGCCTGCGCCACAGCAGGGGAGCTGTGGCCGAAGCTGAGTTAGTGCCTCGGGTAGAATTGCTTGCTGGGCTGGGCCAGTACCCCGGGACTCTGGGGCCGAACTGTCCGCGAGTCTAGTCTGGGTCCGAAGGCTCCACGCGACCCAAATCCTGCCCTGAGTCCCCTCTCCCGCAGCAACTCCCACCAGCCACCACACCAATCACCTCCACGGGAAGGCTATGATCTGCAAACCTCAGCCACTGCTGCTGGTGCCGCTGGTGCTGCTGCCTCTGCCGCTGCCGCTCCGATCAGAGAAAATCCACGCTCTTCCTGTGTGCAGGGGCACGCAGGTCCTCCGCACCCAGGTCCCTCCGAACCGTGGAGCACTCCCGCTGCCGTGATGTTCGGACCTCGGTGTTCCTGGCTCAGAAATCTGTGCAAATCCCTGAATTGTTCACTGGAGCCTCCAAACACGGTCCACACTGCTCGCCGCCATCTTGGATCCCCCCGTGATTTATTTTATAACTGGAATATAAATTTGGTTTAATTCTTGAATCTAATGCAAACAGATTAAATAGGAAAACTGATACACTCATCACCCCAGATGTTGGCAAAATTGAACATTAGAGTATTGATAAAAGCTCATCTGGCACAGTGTCTTCACAAAATAGAAAATAATAATACACTAAACACACACATGATATATGGATATTGGAAAAATAGTTATAGAAGTGAAAGTCACCTGAATCAAATGGGACAAGATCTTGTGCTCATGGACTGATAGACTTACTACGATAAAATGCCAATCATCCTCAAATTCCTCATGACCCAGGACAGCCTCTCCAAAGCCCTTTTCAGTTGAAATTGAAAATCAGGTTCTAAAATGTTGTGGGACTACCGAAGACTTAAGAATAGTGAAACTATTTAGTAAATGGAAACATGGAAGCTACTCAAAGTTATCTGTACAAGTTCCAGGGTCTTTTCTATGGGTCCAAAGTAGAGGGAATGACCTTTTGTGGTTACTATTCTGTCAAGGTGAATCAGTTCCTCAATGTCTGGCAGCTGCTTCCGGAGTGGATCACACGCTGTTGTAACTCAGAGGGACAACGCTAGAGGTGTGTCCTCACTAATAAAGGCTGCTTTTAGTCATGTGCATTAGTGTTAAAGGAATGTTCACAACCAAGTGAAACAAAATATGAAAATTCTAATGGCATTTTTTAAAACATGGGAAACACAAGAATTTGAAACATTCGTGATAAAATAGTTTAACATACTGTTTGTTATGATACAGATCTAGATTTAGCATATTTTTCAATCAAAATGGTGTGCGTTTTATGGGGTACACTGTAATGTTTTGGTGTAGTTATACATAGTGTATTTATCAGTTCAGGATGTGTAGGCTATAGCGCCTCTCAAACATCATTTCTTTGTGATGAGGATATTAAAAATCTCTTCTATTTTGGACTATGTGTTATTTTAACCTTAACTGCCTTTCTGTGAAACAGAACTTATTCTTCTTATCTGGCTATGACTTTATATCTATTACCCAGCCCTTGCATAATTAAAATTAATGTTTATTACATGCTTGACTCCAAATAACAATATACTATGCATTTAAAAATGTCTTTTCCTACAGAGTTGATTTAAATGAAATAGCATGTATCTAAGATTGTTTTATATACTATGGGTATATATCAACTATAAACATATAATTTGTTGATGATTGCATTTAAATGGAATCATATAACAGTATAGTCTCAACCCAATTCAATAATTACAGAACAGTAAATGGCAGACTCATTAACAAGAAACTGAGTGCTAGAAGACTTTCTGTAGACATTTCTATCTCTGCTATTCAATATGGTAGCCTATATATGGTTAGTCAAATTCATATTAATTCAAGTAAAATCAATGAAAAATATAGTTTCGTTTGACAGACGAAGAAACTGAGGGATGGGGTTAGTAGGTGAGTTGCTCAAAGAGCTGGGGTTTGAGCTTCAAGAAGTCCTAATGCCTTCATGTTGCATCCTGAACAGAGTTTTCTTCTGCCCTGAATTTGAATGTTGGAATTCAAATGCTAGCACAGGCCCACTGGTTAACCTGGTGATTCTACTCTATCTTGAAGGAAATAATTTAAACCATCAAATATGTGAAAGAGTCCAGCTATGTGCATTTCACTGAGTGGGTTCAACCTTGACACACTTTATACAGATGCCATCTTGAGGGGAGAAGCCTAACCTACCAATCCCGGAAACGAAAGGCAATGCCATACCTCTAGAGAGTCAGCCCTCAAGGGTTGTTTGCAGATGAGAACAATTATGAGTTTCTGCTACAATGGAGCAAACTCTGACATTATGCTGTCAGCCAAAGATCTACAAACTCTCAATTATGTCAGTTTCAACTTGACACTGATGTGGAGTTAAACTGCAGCTGTCTATGTAGTCATGCATGGGCACCTCCAGGTGTTTACATCATTTTGGCCCAATGATTTGGAGACTGGGTAAGTGATGTGACTCTAACTTTGTGGCAATCGTGACAGTAAGTTTTTGAGTCTCAGAGTTCAGGCAGAAATAACATTACACAGATGGAGGACCTAGTTACAATCTGAAGTATTGTTATGTTTGTGTTGATGGCAAAAAAAATTTTCTGCAAGCAGCTAGAACATTTTGCTGCACATCAATCAAATGAGTAGTTGCTGAATTTCAGTAAAAGCTTGTTGCATGAAATGGAGGTGAATACCGTATTGTCAGGGTCTTTTTGTCATCTACATCATATCGTGTGTGTGTGTATGTGTGTGTATCAGCCTATAAAAAAATCTCACAAACATTATATAATGAGCTTCAGGAGATGCACTTGTGTTTGGTAGATTATTTTTTTTCAGTTGCAAATGTGAGAAACTCAATTGAAACACATTTAATGAAAGAAACACAAATGGAAATCTATTGGCTCCTATACTGGAGTTTTGAGAAGTCAACTTCACTATAAGGGTGGCTAGTTTATGGGGTTACATTGATTTTATTAAGAATATTTTTTCCCTTCATTCCCAAGATCTATGTTCTACTGCTGGATTTAGCCTCAGGAAGCTTCTCTTCACAAAGCCATAAAACAGTCTTAAAGGCCCCATCTTAAATGGCCCTTCGCCTCTATAATCTCCAAAGAGAGATATTTTTCCCCTTAAGAAAGGCTCACATTGGTTGGCTTTTGGTCATTTGTTCATCTGTGACCAAAAGGATAGGAACTGTGGCTGTCTAGGTTTTGCTATGTGCCCACCCCTGGACAGAAAAGGTAGTGGCTACCCCATCCCAATAACACAGTCTGAGAATTGAGGATAGGTGATAGGTGGCTTCAAAAATCAAAACTGAGGATCTGGTAGCAAATGTGTGAGTCCACACCTGCATGCATACTCATGTGTATGTTAAGATGGAAGCCTAGCCAAATTCTATCTGTGACATTAGTCACTGAAAAATATGACTTATAGCCTTGCTATAAGCCTCCTAATTTGCTAGTTTGAAAGGTTTACACTCAACATCAGTTTCTGATATAAGATACAAACAACTGATCTGAGGTTGCTGTTGAGAAATATTAAATATGAGTCCTAAAACCTTAATGAATTCATGTTAAAGAAACCTATTAATTTTGTACCCTAGTGATAAATATGATCTAATGATTAACTTTGTTATTATAAATCCTTTGATTAACAAATTTCATCATTGTTATTTCTAAATGAATGTACAAGCAAACCCAAATTTTTCTTGATTATAGATTTCATGTTCTTAGAATAATAAAATAAATAAACAATTAATTCATTTTGCTACACTATTCCAGATGTTCAACATAAAGTATAATTAAACCGATGATTACTAGACAATATACTGGTTTATCTTATTTGAGCCTATGGACTTTCTGCTATTGAACTTATGAAATGGAAATTAAATATTTCAATTCTTGCTAGGTATAATTAGGGATTCATCTTAATAATACACTTTAACTATAGATCAGTGATCTGGATGCCCAATTTTTAACCCTGCAATATAAAAACTACCTTTCAGCATTCTTCAAACTAAATTTGTAAATGATCATGCTAATAATACTTGGATTATGAAATAGGATGTAACTGAAAGAGCCACTGAAGCTGTTCTTTGTCATAGTCTTCATAATGATGACCATAAAACTGTGACAGACCCCCCACCCCAGCTATGCTTTTGAGTCAGCAGTCTCACTCTGTAATCCAGGCTGGGAACTGGAACTCAGGCAATCCTTCTGTCTTAGCATGCTGAGTGCTAGGAAATGAGCTACCATGACCAGTAAGGGATGTTCGATGTAGAATATAATTTATGAAGTCAGAAGCATGTAGAACTATGAGTACTGGAAATGAGAACTCACATCATATGGCTATTAAGTAACCAGGCTAAATTTCAGCAACATTCACTGAATGCACAAATTGTCATTAAAGAAAATAGCTAGAGTTTAAAACGAAATCTGTGGTATTCTATGATGTTTAAAATGAAATGACTACCTACTGGCTTATTAAATGAAGACACTACTGAGATTTTTAAACTAGATTCCCTTCTGTTATTTTAAATGTTTATTAGAATTATCTTATGATTTATATAGTGAGAGAAAGATTGCAGTGTGTAAGGGTTGGTGTTCTCAAGGGTAAGTGAGATGCTAAGGCAGCAGTTCTTCGGGGGCGGGAGGAGGGATTATACTGTCTTATTCAGGCAGAAATTCCAGGATATCTACTTGTTACTCATATGCGCCTAAGGGCTGAGATGGCATTTTCCCCACTTTGCCTCTAGGCTGTCATCACAAATACATATAGAAAAATCTTAAACAGGGCTTCCAGTTCCTTATATGAAGAATGTTCTGGAATATCTTCCTGACTCTGTCTCTGTTCTTTCATAGATATGCCTTGTCATGGGTTAACCTAGTAGGTAACATTTCCACATACACTTTCATGCATGCACACAGGTGCACATGTACATATACCTTTTGAGCCAGCAGCTCAGGTACTAAACTCAGCAATCAATAAGTGAGATCTCATGAAACTGAAAAGCTTCTGTAAGGCAAAGGACACTGTCAGTAGAACAAAATGGCAGCCTTCAGAATGGGAAAAGATCTTTCTCAGCCCTACATATGACAAAGGGATAATACCCAAATATATAAAGAATTCCAGAAATTATGCTCTAACAAACCAAATAACTCAATTAAAAATGGGGTACAGAGCTAAACCAAGAATTCTGAATGGCTGAGAAGCACTTAAAGAAATGCTCAGTGTCCTTAGTCACCAGGGAAACGCAAATAAAAATGACTGAGATTCCATCTAACATCCCTCAGAATTGTTAAGATAAAAATAAATAAATAAAAAAAAATCCTCAAGTGACAGCACATGCTGCTGACAAGGATGTGGAGAAAGGGGAACACTCCTCCATTGCTTGTGGGAGTGCAAATGTATACAACCACTGTGGAAATCAATCTAGAGGTTCCTCAGAAAATTGGGAATAAATCTACCTTAAACCCAGCCATACCACTCTTGGGCAAATAACAAAAAGATGCTCATTCATACTACAAGGATACTTGCTCAACTATGTTCATAGCAGCTTTATTTGTAATAGGCAGAAATGGGAAATGACCTAAATGTCCCTAAATTGAAGAATGGATAAAGAAAATGTGGTACATCTGTAGAATGGCATACTAGTCAGCTATTAAAACAAAGACATCATGCAATTTGTGGGCAAATCGATGGAACTAGAAAGGATCATCCTGAGTGAGGTAACTCAGACCCAAAAAGATAACATATTCACTTATAAGTAGCTATCAGCCATAAAGACCAGGATAGCCATGCTACAACCCACAGACCCAAAGAAGCTGAGAAGGGCCCAAGGGAGGATGCTTGAATTTCACTCAGAAGGAGAAATAAAATAGACATCTGGAAGGAGGGAAATGGGTGGGAGAAGGAGTGGGCACCTGGTGTGGGAAAAGCAGAGGTGGAGGGTGGGGTGGGAAGGAGAGGGAAGACTGGGAGAGAGAATGGAAGTCAGTGGAGGGCATCTCTGGGACAGCGAGGCTCCTGGGTGTTTACCTTAGCTAAGACTCCTAGCAACAGGGCATATGGTCTGAAGTCACCACATCCTCTAGTCAAGTGGGACTTCCCATGGAGGGAGGGGGCACCAACCAACCATAAAACCTTTGACCCAAAAGTTTTCTTATCTACAAAAAGTATAGGAATAAAATGGAGCAGACACTGAGGGAGACTGACCCAACTTGAGACCCATCCAATGGGAGAGAGTCAACCCCTGACACTATAAATGATAGTCTTCTGTGCTTGCAGACAGGAGTCTAGCATAACTGTCTTCTAAGAGGCTGCATCCAGAAGCTGATAGAAACAGATGCAGAGAGCCACAGCCAAACAATAGGTAGAGTTTGGAGAATTTTGTAAATCAACCTTTCTAATACATCTACATACTTTAAGTATCGATTACTTTCAGCTTAATATTTCAAGGCAAATGCAGAGCTCAAGGCAAAATCTAGAGACACTAAAAGCTAAGAATTAAGAAAAGAGCAAGTCAGAGCTGTTACCAATTTAGGAGATCCAAGGAAGGAGAGAATGCTCACATGAAAAAGTATTCTTATCTGAAAATATTAGTCTTTTGGAGACTCTGGATAGAAGTTAAAAGAGCAGTTTAGGTAGCACTATGCTCAGGACCAATGTGAGGGATTAGCTTTAATGTAACACATCTCCCTGAAGCCATGTACAACCATCAGGTCAATGGTAGACCTGCCCAGCCAGCCAGGATAACAGTAGAACTGGATCTTGTCTTAGCTGTTTTTAAAATCTAAATTGTAACCAGATTATTTGAGGATATTATTCAAGATAAGCTACTGAATGTTATTTAACTCTAATGCAGACATGGTAATGAGAAATTTTACCCCTACTGACTAGTGCTCATGTGCTGAAAAAAACTCTACCCACTATCAGAATAGAAAAGTAATCATCAATATCTCCCAGCTATAATCCCTATATTTACAACAGCAACCCACCTGAATAATATGCTGGTTCAATAGTGGCACAATGTTATAAAAGTAACCAACCACTTTCTGATAGGATCTAAGGTCTATTCTGTGAAATGGAACCCATATATGATCCTGCTAAATCAGCCAATGGCCTGATACTAGAGAGGTCTTGGACCCAGGGGAAAATCAAACACTATCATTCTGTTAATGGAAATAGCAATAATATGACTCCTAATGACATACTGCTATACCCATAAGTCAGCGCATTGCTCATCCTTCATCAGAGAAACTTCTTTCAGTACATGGAACTGACTCAGAAACCCACAACTGGACAGTGCACAGGTAGTGAGTAACTTGGGAGCATTCAGTCCTAAAATAAATGCCTTCATCAAAGCCTTCCTCTCAAAGCAGGGATCTGCATGGAAGAAGAGACAGGAAGACTGTCAAGTGATAGAAGACACCAAGAAAACAATGTCTTCTGGCCACAGGAGGACAGATCCACTGTAAGAAGCTTCTCAGATTAGGGCTGAGTGAATCACTGGTACCTTTGCTTACACCAGAACCAGTGTTTCTAGTCTTCCATCACTGACTAAAGAACTAGAAACTTTATATGACTCCAGAGAAGGATTTTGATTCTATATTGGAATGCCTGAGGCACCCATAACAGTTTTGTGTTACAGTCTGAGCAACCACCATGCTCTTAGCATCTCTAGTGCGAGGCTGCCACTATGACTACTCTGACTGCTGAGGTGCCCACTTCAAGGGCTGAGCACCTATCAAGTTCTCAACCTCTCAGGTGTGATTCAGCTGATGCTAGTTCCGAAATAAGATGATTTAATACATTATTTTAAAATATATTCATTCTGTTGGCTTGGTTCTTCTCGAGAACCTGACTAATACAATACCCAGTCTGCTTGCTAGCCAAGAAGAGTCTCATTGTCAGTGAACTGTAACATTCATAGTTGTCTATGTATTATCACAGGTGACCACAGTGATCAGGTCTATATTGTGTGTTCTTTGTTTAGTATCTGGGTTATATTTGTTCTACCTCTTTTATCTTGACAGCTTAGGCACTTCTCTGATTCATGAAAAAATTGGCATGGTTGGCTCTTAAATTCAGTATTTATAAATATAGTCTATTATATAATATAACACTAATGATGTTTTATTAAGGTTTCCCCATTCATTTTTATTTTATTCTTGCTAATTGATTAAAGAATGCAGGTGAAACCAGGAAGTTTGTATTTCTCTTTATTTAATGCCATGCAGTGTTGTCATGCCACCCATCACAAAACTATGAGTGTACCATAATTTCTTCATCTTTCTATTGGAAAAACAAAACCCAACAGACAAGAGACAAAACCAGATCTTTTATTGAGCGGCTCTTCTTGTCAGCTACCAGGTTGTTTATAGTTTTCAGTTTTCTAGAACTCATCTTATACATCTGAACTGCTGTCTTAAAGATGAACATTACTGTAGAGTGTGGATAAGGGACTTCAGAGAGCAGGAGAAACCATCTTCCCTAGGGAAGAGCACACAATGGGCTACCCAATATCAAATGGTCAGCCCTGAAAATATATACATATAAGTAACATTATACTTATTGAGCAGGTTGTATTTATGTATTTAGGAAATAAATACATGTAGTAACAACAATTAATGAAAAAAGGAGGTTATGGGTTTAAAAGAGAGCAAGGGGGGATATATGGGAGAGTTTGGGAGGAGGAAAGGGAAGAGGGAAATAATGCAATAATATTATCTCAATGGTAAAAGAAATAATTAAAATGGCAACTGGCATGACTGATATGATAATGAGCTTGATTTGCTAATTTCACACTGGATATTTATATCAAAACACCACATTGTGCCACATCCAAATTACAATTGTTAGTTAAAACTTCAAAGGAAATAAATAAATGTAAAGAAAAAATGAGTAGCCTTGTAGAGGGTGAATAAGAGTGTACACTCTCTTAACTTCAAATATATTTTGTCAAACTACCATATGTGAGTCTCATTTTTGAGGAAAAGTAGCAACTAATAATACATTATATATATATATGTAAACATATGACACATATATAATATTTAAATTCTATTAAAGACAAATTTTTTTCTCTTAAGGCTACAGTTACTATTACAAATATTAATACATTTTATTTCTTAGCCATAAGAAGCTACTTAACAAAAGCCATATAAGACTATCTAATCTTAGGTAAAGCTAATGTATCCAAATAATTCAGGTATTCAGCTGTGTCTGTATGGTGTGATAAAAAGTTTTCTAGGCAAACAGACCTTTAAAAATAGATGGTTGGGGGTGGAGTATTAAGAGGAAATCTAGCTTATTAATGGCATGCCTTAATTTCTCAATTGCTAGAATTGTCATTAGTGGTAAACTGGGAAGGAACAGTATCAGAAGTGGGTATATTGACCAATGCAGGATTGTAGGCACTTGGGAGTATGGGGAAGGTAGAAATTATGAGTTGCCAGACTGACAATTCTTTGCTGGGCAGCAATGATGCACTGGAGAAGAAAACAGATTAAGGTTGACTAATCACTAGTTGAAGGCAAAATAAGAAAACCAGACCATTGACAGTGTATCATCAACTGTATCTTTTACAGCTGAGAGGTCAGGAAAGCCTGAGAGTTAGGGACCAGACTTAAGCCAACCAGAGAGATTTGCACTTTCCATTCTAACAAGACTTCGATGCTGAATTTAGGGAATTGATTGGAGAATTTTGAACTCTGAAATTTGAAATACAGACACTTAAATCACTACACTATGTAAATTTGAAGCCTCAGACACCAGTGAACCCTCTGGGCCCAAAGAACTGGTCCACTCCTTCCTGTTAAACAATGACCAATTCTCTAGCTTAAAGATATGGGAATCTCTACCTTGATCTCAAGGTACCCATAGGTTCATGCTTTCTTGACCACAAGGCTCACGGGTTAGAAGCTGAGTTCAGTTCAATTCAACTAAGGAATCTCTACTGCGCTGTTAAAGGTAGTATAGAATACAGGCCCAGGACATCTGAATAGAACTTATTAATTTTAATGTTTCCTTTGTATCTTGGTTTATATTTTATTTGCTTGTTCTGTAGAGATATTTCATTGTTGTCTTATTTTATTGTCAAATTTTCAAAATGTTTCCAAGAGATTTTCTTTTAAATGCAATGCTAAGCAATTTCATGTGTAACATGAAGCTTTATTGTAGAGTTATATTTTTCTCCATCAGTAGATTGGAGGGCCTGTGACTAACTGGCACAGTTCTCTTTCTTATGTATCTAGTATAAAGTTAGTTTAGAACTCTTTTGAACTATTGAATTATGGTTTTGCTTTTAAAGACTATTTACCTCATCAGGTTTTTTTGAGAGTTAAAATGGAAACAGCCACATAGTGGGTATTATCTTTTTTTCACGCTATGTTATTTTGTGTATATGCATCCAACATGGCTTGGTCATTTTCTCAATTTAAATATGTTATCTTTTCTCATGTCAGAACTTGGATTTTATTTTGTCTCTTGTTACCATCACAAGCATTCTCTCTTTTCTGCAATTTTCTTGATAAATATTTTTAGTTTTGCCGGTTTATTTGCCTTGAGTCCTTTTGTATTGCTTGTTTTGGTTGAAAGCACTTAAGGACAGAGTTGATTATATAATATTTTATTTTAATTGAATATTTGGGTTTCCAGCCACAAAAACTTCTACCTATAATCTGTCCTGCCTGTAAGATGTGCTGGGATGACGCTGGTATAGAACTTGTGTCCCAACCAATGTCTGGCTCAACTTGAGGCTCATGTCATGAGAGGGAGCCCATTCCTGACACTGTCTGGATGGCCAGGAACTAGAGACAGGACTGTCCACAGACCCAGGATAGAACCAAACATGGCTGGCAAAAAAAGTGCATGAAATTATTACTAGTGATATTCTGCTATACTCATAGATTGGCAACCAGCGCAATTGTCATTGGAAGGACATTGTACAGCAACTGATGGGAGACCCATTGCCAAATACTGGGTGGAACCAGGACAACCCCACAGAAGAGGGGGAGGAAGGCCAGAGGGATCAAGACCACCACAAGAGCATGGCCCACAGAATCAAGTAAGCAGGGCTGATAGGCCTCACAGAGACAGAAGCAGCAAACACGGAGCCTGCGTGGGTGTGTGCTAGGTCTTCTGCATGCATACTGTGGTTGTGTAGTTTAGTATTCTTGTGGGACCCCTAATGGTGTGAATAAGAGGATATTTGACTCCCTCCCGAGCTTGTGATCATTTTCTTCCTCCTGGGTTGCCTTGTCCAGGCTTGACATGAAGGTTAGTGCTTATTCTTATTGCTGTGCCATTTTTACTTGATATCCCTCAGAAAACTGCTCTTTTTTTTCCCTGAAGAGAAAAGGAGAAGCAGGGGATCTAGGAAAGAAGGGAGGTAGAGGAAGGGGCTGGAAAGAGTGGAGTGAGGGGAAACTGCAGTGGAGATGTACTGTATGACGGAAAAATTAATTAGTTAATTTTTATAATTTTTAAATATCTTATAATAATTTTATAATATTTTAATATTATTTTATCATTATACTTACTTTATATTATTATATTATTTTATAATTATAACTATTTTATAATTAATTTTTATAATTATAATTTTTTATAATGTCTATAGCTCCTCAGCTAGGGGTGGGTATCCATGATACCTCCATCCCAACTGCAGGTTGAAATGACGACAGAATAGATTTTATGCAGAAGGGGACAACTGATGTTAGTTCATGAATATAGAGGTCTCATTGTGTCCTGAAGACAGCTTGGCCCTAGTTTTCTTGTATCTGGCTCTTACAGCCTTTGGTCCTTATCTTCTTAGATGCCCATTGAGCCTTAGTGGGGAAGAGTATGGTATAGATGTTCCACTTATGGCTGAGCACCCCACAGACAATTGTTCATTTCACTTTGACCTGTTGTGACTCTCTGCATTAATTGCCACCCAGTGCTCAAAGACACTTTTGGATAAGTTATCATAAATATTTTTCTCTTAGCTTTGGCATTATTGAGATTTGGTCTGGATGATTCTTTGTAGTTGGGGTTATGCCTTGTCATCCCTTTACCTTTCCAACATCTTCCTAATAGAGAAGAGAAGATATCACATCATCATCATCATGGAAATCCAGTTATGAAGGTAGGCTTCTCAGTGTCATGGGGCTGAGGAAGAGCACACTGTTCAATGACTTCATGCCTGGCCATTGGTTTTTAACTTTGATTTTGCTGTATGGCCTTGGATGAATACCTTTGGGTATTCCAGCATTGATATCTGTCATAACGGCGATGTCTAAAATCACTTCTAGAGACACAAATTGTTGGCTTTTTATAACCTCAGTGCCCCCTTACATGCCATCTGGATCATGATAGGCAGTAAATAAACTTTGTTGAGTACATGAATATTCTGAGTGTTCTATGAGAATAACTTTGCTTTTCACTAGGATCCAACATTTCATTATATGTTTGTCTTATTCAATACTGTATCACCAGACCCTACCCGTCTAAGAGGAGCATTTTAATGAGTCCTTATCAAATAGAAGCCTGAACAAACATGATCATATTTTTGGACAATATAATCAGTAATAGTGAATTCCAAAGCTGTACAAGGTCACTTTCATCCAAAAGCTACCACCATTGGAGAATGCCTGTTAGCGAGCTCTATCCCGTGCCACAGGACTATAATATGCATTCTTTCCAAAAGCAAGCAGTTCATGTATTGAAGTAGCATTTTTATGGATAAATTCCACCTGCCATCCTTCTACAAAAAGCTGTGGTTGCTCAAAAACATTTCCTTTTAAGAAGGGCTTTTCTTAGAAACTAGTCAAATTCTGGTTATTTTCAAGTCCACGTGACACAGAAATCTACACCCAGGCTTTAGCATGAGAAAGACTTAGGGTTCAGAACAGTCCTGTTACACTTTGGTCTTTTATTTGTTCGTATCAGTGTCAATATATCACAGTGTTGAATACCACTGGAAACAGACTAAGTGGGCTCTTGCCTAAGCTGGGGCATTTCTCACTCTATGGCTCAAGAATCTCTCACCCTGTATGTATTGCGCTTTCCAAATATGCAAAATGGAGATAAAAATACGACATACCTCATCTTGTTACAGTGATAACAGAAAGGCCCACATCTGTGGTTGTCTTGCATATGATAAATAGTAAAGAAAATTCATTTATTTTTGGAATCTATCCTGGAATTTTTGCTTATAAATTGTAGTAGCATGGCTGGCAGAAGGCATGCAGAATCCTGGGTTTTGGCAATTTCTACGCTTTATTTTTTCATTTTTTTTTTCACAGAACAATGCTCACAAAACAGTTGTTTAAATAGGGCTCTCTGTGGTGTTTTGAGATTCTCTGGGATACATTTTATTCTATTGCTCATCCTAAGTACTTGCAATGCTCTGAGATAGCTTCACAGTTGAATTTTTCTCTCATCTGTTGTGGAGTTCACTAAAGATAGTGTATAGCTATAAATAATCCTAACCATGTAGCTGTAACCATGGCAACCACCAGCCTTCAAAAGGAAAGAGTGGGGCTCACAAGGCTAGTCTCAACTTTACAATAGCCCAATATGTCCGCTTTCAAGTTTGACAGCTTTGAATTGTGCTTTGCACACAACCCAGTTGTTCATTGCTCTCCACAAAGTGCTTATCACTGACTTCAATCTCAGAGAATTCATTACTGACTTTCACATGTCCTCTAAATGTACTGTTCTCTATTCTGTGGAGGATTTAGTGACTTACACAAAGCCCTTCCATACTAGCAGTGGGGCCTTCCTAAAATCTCCATTTCTTAAGTGACTTACTCCCTGCTCAGAATTCTTCCATAGCTCTCCAGTGGAAATATAGACCCTGGCTCTTGCTTACCTTAAGATTTATTTCTTACCATCTTTCCATTGTACCTTAAGTTCAAAGCTACTAATATTTTTTAAAGTCCATGTTCTCTGTTTCTTGCCTCTTTCTGCATCCCCCCCCCCTCCACCCCGCCCCATGCTCTCTTATTTTCCTTCCAAGCTTTTATTTTTTCCTCTGGTCTCAACTCAAGTACTTCCCCTGTGTATTTTCCTGTTCTGGTATAATATTAATTTAATATATTTAAAAGACAACCATTTCTTCCCACTGTCTTATGAATGACTAAATAAAATTAAGCATTCACCTCACTAGGGTAGGAGAAAACAAAAGAGGAAACACAAAGCAAAACACAAGATGAGAGCCACCCCCCTAAATGAAGCAGGTTACTGAGGATAATGACTGCAGATATTTGGCATGGTGACATGCCTGGGCTGGTGTTACTGGGTCCTATAAGAAAGCCAACTGAGCAAAAACCTTAGGAGCAAGCAGTAAGTAGCACCTATCTATGGCCTCTGCATTAGCTCCTGTCTCCAGGTTCCTGCCCTGTTTGAATTCCTGTCGTGATTTCCTTTGATGATGAACAGTGTCATAATAGTATAATCAGGATAAATCCTTTCCTCACCAACTTTTTTTTTTTTGTCATGGTGTTTCATTGCAGCAATAGAAACCCTAACTAAGACAGTGGGAGATAGAGAGATATATAAACTATAAGGTGTTATAAGCTTATAGTTATAAGTATAAACCATAAGATATATAAACTACTAGGTTATTGGGAGAACGTAACAACACTATTTCATATAGGAAGCAGAGGATGGATACATTTGGAAGATGGAATTAGGCTTACTCTTATTTTGTGTATTTAATCTATGACTATTACACACATGTGCTTAGAACATGACTGGAAACCCCCACTTAGACTACAGGAGCAAGTCATAACTGGGTATATAGGTTGGGAAATTGTCCAAATACTTCCCCTTGGTGGAGAGGCCCAGAGGCACACAGAGGAAGGGGAAGCAAGCTGTCTGGATGAGACCTGATAGGTTATGGTCATACAGTGGGGGAAGAGGTCCCTTCTCTCAGAGGTCTAGGGGAAGGGAATAGGGTGGAAGAGAGAGGGAGGATAGGAACAAGAAGACACAAGTGAGGAGATAACAACAGGAATGTAATCTGAATAAATTAAAATAAAAATAAACAAATGGAAATTTACAGTGGTGTAAACAAAACTGTTCACAGAGAGAATAGATTGAAAAGACATAATCATATTTAAGGGAGGAGGAATTCAGAGAAGGAGGCATAGAGGAGTCTCAGTATGACAGAGAAGGTTAAGGGTGGAAACCAGGTACAGAAACCAGCTTGAGTAAGTGGAAGGTTTCTTCTTTCAAGCAGGCAGAAAAGAGGGAATGGGAATATATGGGCTTTCCCCTCTGTGAACAAACCAGGAGTTAAAGCCTTCTGTGGAGATGTAGAGTGTGGGGTAAGCTCACCACTCTGCTAAGAATAGAGTTGGCAATTCTTTCTCAGAAATGATCTAAGGGAGCGATACTATCAGTAGGATACTCTCAGTTCTGGCAGCGTATGTTGAGTCATGCATCTCGAAGTGATGCCTGTCTCTGCATTTAAGGATTTTCTTTATGGGATTTGTTTCAGAGCAAGGAAGAAATGGATTCTATCATCTTGCACATTTCTTGCTCCAATCCCAGTCACCACGTCCTCCATGCTCCTTGAATACATCTCACATACTAGCTCTTGAGCACATCTTGACTTTCTTCTTCAGGAGTTTTCTTCGTTCTGCATGCCCAGCTTTCCATCTTTGCTCATATCTGGTATCTGGCTTTTTCAGTGCTATTTACCTTCCCCCTCCTGCTCAGCAGCCTAACATCAGTCCTACATATTTCTGATTTCCTATTTTTTTGTCCTAGCACTTACTCCATGATATATTAAATAACTTGTTTATTTATTGTTAATTTCCCGTAACTGAGATACAAGGAGGTTGAGGGTTGCTGTTTTGTTTACAACTCCCCCCCTCCTTTTAAGACAGGGTTTTATCATGTAGTTTAGTCTCCCTCTGAACATGTGGTCCTCTTGCCTCAGAGTGCCAAGTGCTGGGATTAGAAGTTTATGCCATGGTGCTCAGATCTTTATTCTGTTATGACATGTCCTCAATTACCTTGATAACGTAAATATGTGTATATACACACACACACATATATATATATTTCATAGTTTTTGAGTAAGATCAAGGTGACTAAAGACATGTGGGTAGTTATAAAGAATATATACAGACAATTAGTTTTGCCAAACTATAAACAGAAAATCCATGTGAAAATTGAAAATTTCACTGTTACTCTTCTGATTTAACTTGAATTTTTTAGGTTATTAAATAAAATTATCCCCTTCCTCTTCATACGCCCACTTCTTCATATCTCTCCATATATAGATGCAGTTATAATCTACTCTGCTAGATCACTCACTCACACCTAAGAATAAAATCATCTCTATGTAATTGTGTCTCACATTTAGAATCTTAGATTCTAAAATTCTATCTATCTATCTATCCATCTATCTATCTATCTATCTATCCATCTATCTATTATCTATCTAATCTATCATAAATCTGTATCTACTATCTATCATCTATCAACTATTATCTATCTATCAATAATCTATCTCTAAATGTTATCTATCTTTCATCTATCTATAAATTTTATCTATGTATATGTCTATAATCTATATTATTATATCTATCATCTATCTATTTATCTATCTATCTGTATCTATTATCTACCATTTTTATCTATAGATCAATAATATATATAAATGTTATTTATCTATCATATACCTACAAATTTTATATCTATAATCGATATATATTATCTATAGCTATCACCTATCTACTTATCTACCCATCATCTATCTAATCTATTATCTTTTATTTGATCTATTTATCTATCTTGTATCAATTGATCTCTCTATCATCTATCTTTCTATGTGTTTGTCTGTCTGTTGGAGCATAAGTGATGATTCTTTTTGTCAGGACTATTGGAAATTGGAGGACGTATTTATTTTATTTTTGGGTGCTAGCCAAAGAGACCAGGTTGTTGTATAATTAAAAGCTTCCTGTATTATTTAGAGGTGAAATGGCCAAATGCTATATCACCTCTCCATAGAGTGCTGATACTTAACACAGAAATGGATTATTGTTTTTGTCTGACAAGTTCTAGCTAATCAGGTAACTGGATTCATTTCTAAGAATCAATGTACTAGTTTAATGATTCTGAAAGGCATTCTACACATTTGCCTAAAGACCTTTGCTTCCATTATGTTTGAAGAAAATGACAGTGATGAAAATAGCTTTTAAGTTAACTATGTTTCATTATTATTATTATTGTTTATACGAGAGCGTGCGTGTGTGTGCGTGTGCGCGCGCGTGTGTGTGTGTATTGGAGCACACACAGGCATGGACAGTATATAGCACATGCAGGGACATCAGAAGACAGCTCTGGGGAGCAGGCCCTGTTGTTTCATCTTGTTGAAGCAGGGCCTCTCTTACTGGTTCTGCCACTCTGTGGACCTGAGGCTAGCTGGTCCCCAAGCTCCTGGGAGGGAGGTTATTATGCTGGGAATACAGGTGTGCATCATTGTGGCAGCTGTATATTTGGTCTACAGGGACAAACTTCAGGTCACCAGGCTGCACTTATATGCATTATGTGCTTTTAGACACAGTCATGTTGCCACCACTTAGACAGATTTCTTACAAGCTAAAGGGAGAAATTACCTTGGGTCAGACTGAGAGGTTTGGTCCCTGCTCATAGGAATCAAGCTGAGTTTTCTGTCCCCTCTTAGGTGCAGGAGACTATTCTTTCTTATACCAGGCCTTGTGTGTGCATTCTCCTTGCCAACTTCAAATTTACCCCGCTTCTCTTTACCACAGTTCTCTCCTCCCTGCAGTTTTCTTCACAAATATCCAGGAGAGACCAATGGGAAAGATCCTGTGGATGAGTAGGGGCTTGCCTTATTTCTGAGGGGAATCAGGCATTCCAAACTACCTCACATGTCAAAATACTTAGTGTTTTATTTAACTCTCAGGTGTTTCATTTGACCATCTCTATGATGGATACCTCCTTTCTTCTGCCACCTGCCAAACATGGAACAGTTTGGGAGCAATTTCTCCTTGAAGACATTGGGATTTCAGTTTGCCCAGTCTATTAGTTACTTTGCATCATGGTGACAAAATGCCTGGCAGAACAACTCAAAAGGAAGAAGAATGATGTTAGCCATAGTTCCAAGAAAAGCTGAGTTCATGGTTGCCTTGCCACATGTGCTTGAAAAGAACATCATGGGAGCAGGAGCGGGAGGGGAGGGCAGCTGTTCCCACATGAAGAACCAAGAAGCAGAGGGGCAACCGAGAAATGGCCACCAGTAATATGTTCCCAAGGACCTATCCCTAGCGACCTGCCTTCTCCAGTTA
The DNA here is from genome assembly GCF_903995435.1 of Acomys russatus. NCBI lineage: Eukaryota > Metazoa > Chordata > Mammalia > Rodentia > Muridae > Acomys > Acomys russatus. The sequence goes on from NC_067138.1 coordinate 59,712,563, forward strand.
GTCTCCACATCCCAAGGCTTCTAGAATTTTCCAAAATAGCACTAACAGCTTGAGGAAACAAGAGCCAATGGAAGACATTCACTATCCAAATCATAGCAGTATGTTAGTCAACTTCCTGGTTGTCCCTCACACACCAACATATTTAGCATTTTATTTAGCTTTCAAGTGTTTTCTTTTGCTGATACCTATGAAGGCTACCTCTTTTCTTCTGTCTCTGTAAAAAACTGAACAGTCTGGGAGCCATTTCTCCTCGAAGATGTTGGGATTTCAGTTTGCTAAGGGTGACCCTTGAGGGGTTTTAAACATTTTTGTAGGCTCCTTAGCATGTGTTCATTGTTAGGCTAGAAGTGACTTTCTCTGCTGACTTTCTATATTCTTGGTGGAGCATATTTCCATTATCTGGAAGGACTATTTGGTTCTATCTTCAATCTGTTTAATTATTTCTAAATCCCTTGGTTTTCTCCCCACATTTAAAAGCCATTTTTTTTATTTAAATATAGTTCCTTATCTTCTATGTCTAGCAATGTCATTACCTAGAATTTTGTATATCCAATTCTGCTGCAATTTTTGTATATCCAGTTCTGCATTTGATTTTTCTCAGTGACTGGTTTTGGTGCCTAATGCATTATGGGATTTTTGTCTGTAATTTCCCATCCTTCTGAACTTTATCTATGGGAATTCTTTGAACCAAGGCTGAAGTTGCATTCCTTTCAACAGAATCTGTGTATATTATTGCATAGGACACAGACAACTATTTCATATTAAATTGTGTGCTTCAAAAATTTCAGCTCCCCTGACAACATAAAGGCTAAGTTGTACTTAAAAATTCTCTGAGGTGGTATTTTGTTCCTCTAACATGCATGGAACAAACCCAAATTGATTTCTGAATAATGCCATTTTGTAAGGTGAGCTAGCTTGACATTATACTTAGTGTATCTTTTAGAAATTCACACTGTGTGTCTAGCATGGGAGAGGACGGGGCCAATTGACGTGGTTTTGTCTATCCTAGATTTTCCAATGGCAAGTTTGTTTCTTCTGTGCACCTGTAGCCCCAGGAAAGAAAAATAAATGTCTCCACAACAACTTAGGACATAGTTATGACTTTGCTTCTTTAAAAGATTCCTTTGTTTCTTTGCTTAATTTCCATAGATTAAGTTTATATCTACTGTTTAACAAATTAATTTTTATCAAGACATTCACTAGTGACTCAAGAGAGCAAAAATGCTCGTTGTTAATTACTTTTTAACTGACAAAGAAAAGAAAAATGGCCTCCTGTGAGAAGCTTCTTTAAGGCAGGAGACACTGTCAACAGAACAAAGTGACAGCCTACAGACTGGGAAAAGATCTTCACCAATCCTACATCTGACAAAGGTCCAATATCCAAAATATATAAAGAGCTCAAGAAATTAAACACCACCAAACCAAATAACCCAATTGAGAAATGGGGCTCAGAACTAAACAGAGAATTCTCAACAGAGGAATATCGAACGGCTGAGACACACTTAAAGAAATGCTAAATGTCCTTAGTCATCAGAGAAATGCAAATTAAAACAACTCTGAGATTCCATCTTACACCCATGAGAATGGCTAAGATAAAAAACTCAAGTGACAGCATATTCTGTCAAGGATGTGGAGAAAGGGGAACATTCCTTCATTGCTGGTGGGAGTGCAAACTTGTACAATCACTTTGGAAATCCATCTGGCGCTTTCTCAGAAAACTAGGAATAAGGCTACTTCAAGACCCAGCTATTCTACCCCATAGCATATACCCAGAAGATGCTTCACCACACGACAAGGTCATATACTCAACCATGTACATAGCAGCCTTATTTGTAATAGCCAGAACCTGGAAACAACCTAAATGTTCCTCAGTTGAAGAATAGATAAAGAAACTGTGGTACATTTACACTATGGAATATGACTAAGCTATTAAAAACAAGGAAATCCTGAAATTTATGGACAAATGGATGGAACTAGAAATGATCATACTGAGTGAGTTAACCCTGACCCAGAAAGACTCACATGGTATATATACTCATTTATAATTGGACACTATTTCAAAAGAGATGTCCAATGAAAGTCTTGACTTACCAAAAGATCGGGGTAGATGCAGGGACTTCCTATTGGGAAATATGGGAGAATGGGGAAATAGGATACAGAAGATCCTAGAAACCCACAAAAAGAACATCAAAATGGGTGGATCTAGACCCAGGGGGGGGGGGTCTGCTCAAACCACTGCACCAAGGACAATAGATGCAGTAAACATTGAACCCCTATTCAGATCTAGCCAATGGACAGGGCATTCTCCACAGATGCATGAGAGCAGGGAATGACTCTGACATGACCTCTGGTGCCCCATATTTGACCACTTCCCCTTGGTGGGGAGGCCTGGTGGCATTCAGAGAAAGGATAAACTGGCTACCAGCATAAGACTTGATAGGCTGTGACCATATTGTGGGGAAGGAGGTCCCCTTCTGTCACAGACCTAAGGGAAGGGAAAAGGGTGAAAGAGGGAAGGAGGGAGGAACAGGAAGATAAAAGTATTGAGATGTAATTGAGATTTAATCTGAATAAATTAATAAAAAAGAAAAGAAAAATTATCTGTTCTTATCATGTACGTGTCCTGAAGTATGTACCCATTTTGGAGTGTTTAATTTGAGCTAGTTAGCATATCTATCAGCTCACTTACTGTTTCCTGTGCTCAGAACACTTAAAATTGACTCTGTTTTCAAGAACATGACACATAAGTGTAGAGTCACTAGGTGGGGCAGTAGATTTTTTAAATCTGTTCCTTCTACCAGAAGTTTCATGTCACCTGCTAAACATCTGTGTGATTAGTCCCCTTCCCTGTCTCTAGTCACTACTACTCCACTACTAGCTGTGTGAACTTAATGTATTTGGCTTCCCCTGTAAGGGAGATCACATGAGTTTTTGTCTTTTGTTCTCTGATTTACCTCAATTAGTATAATACCATTCAGGGTCATACATGTTGTTGCAAGTGACAAGGCTTCTTCTTTCTATATTGGCCAATCATTGTTCTAATCTACTTATGTATCTGAATAAGGACATATAGATGAGTTGATTTCATAATCTTTGCCATTGTGACTAAAGCTGCAATGAACCTAGAAGCACAGATTTATTTTGCTAAGCCAAGTTCACTGACTTTTTGAATACAGTTGCAGGATCATATGGAAGTTCTATGTTGATTTTGTGGGGAACCCCACATGTTTTCCATAATGGTTGTATTAATTTACATTACTACCAACATTGTGCAGCATTCTCTTTTGCGGGAATTTGTTTTGAAGATTACTATTATAACAGGTGCGAGGTGATATCTCATTGAGCTTTAATTAACATTTCTATAGTTATTTAAATATTTTTAACATTATGTCACTATTTGTGTATCTTTTAAAGAAATAAATATCTATTTATGCACTTTGATTCTTGTTTATTTGGTTTTTTTAGTTTCTAGCTTTCTAGTTAAATTCTTTATAAATATTGGATAATGAGCTCTTATTAAATTATGGTCTGCAAGTATATTCTCCCAATCTATAGGTTTTGAATTTATTCTTTTGATATGCTAGTGAGATTTTTTTTGGTATTTATTTTATTTTATTTTTAAAAAAATTTATTAATTTATTCATATTACATCTTAATGGTTATCCCCTCCCTTGTATCCTCCCATTCCTCCCTCCCTCCCATTTTCCCCTTACTCCCCTCCCCTATGACTGTGACTGAGGGGGACCTCTTCCCCCTGTATATGCTCATAGGGTATCAAGTCTCTTCTTGGTAGCCTGCTATCCTTCCTCTGAGTGCCACCAGGCCTCTCCATCCAGGGGACGTGGTCAAATATGAGGTACCAGAGTTTGTGTGAAAGTCAGACCCCACTCTCCACTCAACTGTGGAGAATGTTTTAGGTTAGTAGAATCCTATCTTTTAACTTTCACTTTTGTGGCTATTTGCTTGTGTCATTTTTGTTTGTTTGTGTCATTTTATTAATTAAGTTTATTCTTAGAAAATTTCACACATATACCCAATGCATCCTGAGTACTTGTACTTCCCATCCTCTACCATGCCCCCATCTCTGCTCTTCACCTCTCCTCAAAGTCTCACTTTCATGGTCCTGTCTATGAGCTGAACCAAGGCTGTGTTTGTGGCTGTGGGTTCAGAGCTGTCCACTGCAGCCAAATGAGCTCAGCAAAGATTCTCTGTCTTCCAGAATTTATTCCAAATCTTATGTCCTGACTAACGTCATGTAGCTTTCCCTTTGTGTTTTCTTCTAATGGTTCATAATTTTTAATCTTGTAAAAGCATTTATTTTATTGTTTAAGAATTTCATACACAGGAACTATATTCACACCATTTCTACCCATCCTCTCTCTGTTCAATTCCTCTCATGTCCCCTTTCAATTCCCTCTCAAATTCATGACACTTTCTTCTTTAGTTATTACTGAGTCTGTATAGTGTTGCTCATATGCACATATGTTGAGAGGTGACCTCTTGGGACTGGATAACACATGGGGAAGGGGCTTAATCCTATGGGAAACTGACCATCCCTCTCTCCACCTCTGTTAATTGCCGTTAGCTCTTCATCTACAGGGTGTTACATTGTGAAGTTTCCCGGTCCACATGCTTGTGTCAACTGGTGTTGCCATTGTGCATGTTTTGTTTGGGCAGCTGTACTGTTGACATTTCATATATGGGACATTTCCTTGTCCTGGTCCTCTGGGTTTTCCCATCTTCCAGTCCACTCTTCATCACTGTGGGACTTCGATGTAAAGGTTGCACTGTAGGTGAATCAATTAAAATAATATTGATTCTCCCAATCCACAAACATAGGCTCTCTCTCCATTTATTTGTGTCTTCATTTGTTTCCCCATCAGCATTCTGTGGTTTTCAGCATAGATGTTTTTCATCTCCTTAGTTAGGTTTATTCCTGAGTATTTTATTCCTATTGTAGTTATAGTGAATAGGTGTTTTCTTAAATTTTTTTACATATGTGTTGCAAGAACATAATCATGCTATGATTTTTGTATTTTGATTTTGTGTCCTGCAACTTCATGTGTTCTCACAAATCACTTATTAGTTCTAATAGTATGTTTTTTGGTAGAAATTTTATAGAATTTACAATTGATAGGATCATTAATCTGAAAATAGGGACAGTTTAACTTATTCTTTTCCTACTTGGATGCCTTGTATTTCTTCTTTTTGTCCTATTGCTCTGGCTGAGAGGTTCAACACTCTATTGAACAAATATCTTGAGAGTGTTTTGTTCCAGACTTGAGTGGAAAAACTTTTCACCATGAAGAATGACATCATCTCTGGTTTTACTGTTTGTACTTTTATATGCAATATTTCAACTAAAAGTCACTATGTTAGCTTTTTTCTGTTTTTTTTTTTTTTTGAAACACAGAACTTTATTTCTCACCATGTGTAATGAAGGGGAGTAACTTTGTAATTTCCTTCTTTCTTTTTTTGCTTTTATTGAGTGTCTACGATTTACACGTCATGCACCAAAATCCCTCTCCTCTCCCAGTAAAATAAAACAAACAAAAAATCTTGTCATAGAAGCTGTAGCGTATCACACAGTATAGCCTTTTGTTCATATATGTTTACTTTCAAAAGTTCATTGCTATGAGTCATGGGTCTGGTTTGAGGCCTACACTATTGTTCTGGATCCTCACTGGGGCTGCTGTCGGATATCCTCTTGTTGCTGTGTGTCAAGGAGATTCTTAATCTTTAAATCTGCAGGTCCGGGCCCTTTTGTGTTCCAGCAGGTCATACATGGGGTAGATGTTGGGGTGAGGTTCACTCAGAGCCCTGGATCAGGGCCACTCCCTTGTCCTCAGGGCAGGGCCCATTCTCTTGCTTCCATGTTATCATGGCAAGACCAGCTCTCCTGCTTCCATGTCCTCAGGGCAGGACCTGCTCTCCTGCTCCCGTGTCCTCAGGGCAGGGCCTGCCGTCCCGCTCCTGTGTCCACAGGGAAGGGCCTGCTGTCCTGCTCCTGTGTCCTCAGGGAAGGGCCAGCTCCCTGGCTCCCATGTCATCAGGGCAGGGCTGGCTCACCTGTTCCATTGTCCTTGGGGTGGGGCTGGTTCTCCCACTTCTGTGTTCTCAGGGTAGGGCCAGCTCTCCAGTTCCTGTGTCCTCAAGGCAGGGCAGCTCTCAGGCTCCCATGTCCCCATGGCTGCCTCACCTGCTCCTGCATCCTAAGGGATAGCTTTCCTGTTCTTGTGTCCTCAGGATCAGTTGTCCTGCTTCCATGTCCTTAGGGCCAGCTCTCCTGCTCCCGTTCAATTCACCAGATTGTTGCTGGCCGTCAAGGCCTGGATAGCCTCCTACTCCTGTGGGTACTGGATCTTGTGGGCCATCAAGCAGGTGGCAAGTGAAGGACACTCAAAGTTTTTATTGAGTAGCTTGCAGAAACCAGTGATGTTGACTCAGCTCAGCTTCTTTTCCTGGGGAACTTGTGGCTCTGTTGATTTGAGTCTCTCGTTCCATTGTGTGCTGCACCCACCATGGGCCCCACCTTAGTGCTGTCCCTAGTATCCACTTCTGCATGATCCAGCTCTCAGCACTGAGCATGGCCCCGGTAGCCTATGAGAGGAGGTCGGTGAGGCCTGTGGTGTGGGCAGTGCAGTCCTCACTTGGGCTCGACTCGAATAGCACATCCTCCTCAAATGCTATCTCTTTGGCCCACACTGCTCCAGGCTGCAACCCAAAAGGTAGTGGTGGCCAGGTGGGAGCGACAGCGACCCGGGGCCCCTGGGAACTCACTGGAGCATGGTTCCATCGTCCTGTGGTGGGAGGGCATGGATAATCCACATGACAGGATTTCTTTCTTTCTGGGAAACACCAGCACTGTGTTTTGGGGCTCTGAGTATGGTCCTTTGGTGGCTGTGCAGTCACTGCTGTTCCGCTGATCAGACACAGTGTATGATAGATGCCATCTTGGATGATCTGGGTTTGGGTATTTCTAATACATTCCTCCCAATCAGGCTGCTCTCAGGGGTGAACATTTCTTTGTAGCTCTGGAACACAATTATCCTCCTCAGAATGTACTGAGGACCTCATCTTTCAAACTCTGTGGATTTGTGCCCACCACACAAACCTGCTCCCCACTATGTTAGCTTTTAATTATTAGGGGCCTTTTAGTGTTTCCTACATCTACAAACAGAATTTCCATTGTAAAAATTCATTATACTTCATTAATGAGGTCTCAGAAGAGAGAAGAAATATTTTGCATTTTTGGGTCATACTGCTTAACTTTAGAAATTAAAGATTTCTTTTTAAAAAATACAAAGTCATTCAAATGCTTATTTAAAGAATTTTTTTTAGGATCAAATAATGTTATTTACAGTAACTCCTTAATTGCTTCTTCTTAAGATATCTCTCCCTATAGGCTCATGTTTTGTTTCTAGTTGTAAGCGTGTGACTAATTAGTGTATCCTGGACCTTTTATCATTCAAGTTGACTGGTTTTATGAAACAGAATAATTAATAAAGAGAAAGTCAACCTAATGTGTGTGTTACCTAAATTCTAACTTCATGATTACACAGATATGAAATGGTTTAATCTTTAAAATGAAAAAAACCTTAACATTCTTCCTCCCTCTTCTGTGATTGGCCCTGTATTTCTCCACCCATCTAACTTGTCGCTTGGATTACATCAGAGAACTTAGCTCTGCAGAAAGTGATCTGGGTGACACTTTTCTGAATTTTCACAAGGGTGACATATATTAATATCAGTCTAGATGCCTAGCAAGTTAATTTCTTGTGAACAGGTTCAAATTATGGCTTAGTTCTCTAGTGTAACCTCTCATGAGAAAACTAAAAAGCTGTGTTCCACACGTCATTCCTGAGGGTACTCTTAAACTGTTTCTACTTATAAAAGAAGGAGGAAGTCTGGCTTATTATAGCAGGATTACGACAAAGGGAAGTCTCTTTATTGGTACGTCTGTGGTATTCCCTATGCCTTGTGTATCTCATCTCACAAAGGGTGATTGAAAATATGCAAAAGTTCAATGAAGAGGATATAATTTATGAGATAAGCTGGGGTTATAGGAATGTCATTAGTTTCCGGGGCTCAAGTGGAGTTTTCTTGATTGAAGGAAATAATTGAGCTTAATTTCAAAATATAATTTCTCTCTGCTACTGTCACCTCTTCTATCTATCTTCACTCCATGTGGAATAAACACCTAACACCAAAGGGTAGTGAATCATTGTAGTTCTGCTCATATCTAAGTGATTACTAAGTCTGTCTTAAATGTTTCGTGCTCAAGTACACCAGAATAACAACTTTGGTGTAGAAGTGTGGCAGGGAATCATCTCAGGATAAAATTAACATTGAATAGTATGCTAATTTTCTGGGACGAATTGTGAGTTCTTCAGACCATTTTGGTAGACCCTACACTATTTACTATGTTTTATTGCATCAATTATCCCAGAGACTCAGCTTTTCTAAAATATAAATAAGATTCATGTCCATACTTACAATTTCTAATGGCTCTCTATTACACCATGAAATAAGTGACAGATTTTCTTTTGCATGTATATGGGAGTGTGGCATGTATATGTGTACATGTGTGTTCACGTATGTACCTGCATCTCTGTGTGAATGCATGTGGAAGACCAACGTTGACACTGAGAGCCTTCCTTTATCTCTTGTTGAAGCCAGGCCTTGCCAATTCTGGTTGTTCTAGCTGGCCAGCTTTTCCTGGGGTGGGGGAGGGGAGGTTCTGGCTCTGCTTCTTAAACTCTGAAATTACAGGAGGCCATTATGCTTTGCCTGACTTTCACGTGCATGCCAAGGATCCAGATTCTGATCTCATGCTTAAACAGCAAACGCTTCATCCTCAGACATCTCTGCAGGCCTATTAGATTATGATATAATGCAAGGCCTTTCAAAAATGGCTCTAAACAGTCTCTCCTCCCTTACTTTTCCCTTCTTGTCCAGACGCACTGCCCATCTTCTTTCTAACACGTCATGTTTTCTACTGAAGGAGCTCTTTTTAGTCCCTCTACGACTGCCTCCCTCTTTATGTCTGTTACTTGCAGGAACAGAAGAGTAGAGTGGTTCTCACATTAATTGTACCTAGGTAATAAAAAGAAGAAAACCAGCAATTTCTGCTTTTTATGCGCAGAGATTGTGATTTATTTAATCTGACATGGAGCTTGGGTATTTTAATACCTTTAAAGATCCCTGAGTGAATTTAACACCTAGTTGAGTAGAACCACTTACACTTTGGTTAAGAGCTCATGTCTAGTCAGACAGTGAACGTGAGTTCCTCAGAGTGTTTTAGCAGCATAAGCCTCACTGGGATATGCTCTTTGTTGCTTGACTTTGTTGTCTTAGTTCTTTCCCCAGTGAATTTAAGGAGTTGTTATAAACATTAGCTTAGAATATGTAGGTAAAGACTTAAGTATAAAACATGGCAAAATAAATATAAAGTTTTCACTCCCTAGATAATGTTATTTCCTCTGAGTTTTGACCATTATGATAATTTCCCCAAATTAAAAATTACCTCACTTAAAATCAATATTGCATTGTCCTATGCTTCTTAAAGGTTCCTAGTTTATATATATACATACACACACAGTAGGTTGCTCTATGTGTACATTGTGCTCTTTCTATAGGAAATTGACACCAATTCTTATTTGCTAGCTTGAGGTATTGCTAATTATGGTCCAAAGTAGAAAGAAACTCTCTGTCCCTTAGTGGAATCAGAGATTTAGATAAGCAAGGGTGTAACTCCGAGTGAATATTGGGTAGAGGTGAATGCCCCACTCAGGTATCTGAGTCTCTAACAACTCACAGGCAGACTACTGCTTGTTTTATGCATCCATTGTTAAAAGATCTCAGTTGGCCAACTAAACCCTCTGTGAGCCCAGTTTTTTGTCCTCGAGGAAATTCAGAGAACTTGCAACCTTCACTTCAGTCTTCACAATGAAAAAGCTCTGACTAAAATTCATTTCTATTGGCCATGAGGGATGATGCCTGCTTTAAAAAACACTTTGATATCCTTGAGAAGAACTCCATGACATTGAATTCCCAGGGACACAACAAGCAGTAAAGTTTTGAACTAAATCCAATAACAGAAATAACAACTCCAAAGGATGCACATGGAGCTTATTGCTGCTAGGCTGTGTCATCTAAGAAGATAACTTTATTCTGGAATTAGTCTTAGGGAAGAACTTCTCAACTTTTAAAGCTTTATTCTTTCTTTTTCTCACACAAAGATTTACCCATTGACAAAACAACTCTAAGGTGAAACCGTTAAAATAAAGGCCTTAAAGATAAACAGGGTTCAAAATATCTGCTGTTCCATGAACTAGGTATAGGATCAGGCACAATGCTCAGTCTTTCTGGATCTGTTTGAATTTTGACAACTGCACAAGAGGGTAATAATTTCTTCCTCCTGAAAGTGTTATGCTGAGTGACTGAGATTAAGGATTGTGAAAAGGCTGTTTTGAAATGTTGGTTGTTGTAAGACAACACCTCTTAATACCCAGTGGAAAACTATTCTCTCAAACATGCCAAATATTATTCTTGGTTGTGTTTCAAAGACCATTCAATGTGTTGTGTTCTTCTGTGAGTTTGCTTTAAAAGCCAGGTGTGAAAGGGAAATACTTTGCCAGGGGATTTCAATTGCGATAGGAGTCAGTTCACAAAACTTAATGTCAGTCCAAGCACCAAGATGTGTCCCTGGCATCTACCCGCTGTTTGAGTAAATCATGACTCATTTCCTCTTTGAGGTTAAACAAAATAGACACGGTATCCACCATTGCTACTCATGGACAAGTTTAGTCTCCTTCAACAGTGAAGAACATCTCAGTTGGTTTTCTCTGTACTTAAATGTGAAATAGCCTGGAAAGAATTTCCATTTCCATGGTTTCTATTTTATTATTTAAAATTCTGAAGTAATTTATGTATTTATTTAGCTTCTCTCTCGTTCTCTCTTTCTCTTTCTCTCTATCTCTCTCCTCTTCTCTCTTGCTCGCTCTGAGTATGTGTGTGTGTGTGTGTGTGTGTGTGTGTGTGTGTCTATACATGCAGTGCATGCCACAGTATGCTTGTGAAGATCAGAGAACAATTCACAGGAGCAGATTCTCTCCTGCCATGCAGCTTTTGGGGATTTAACTCAGGCTGTAAAGCTGGTACAGCAGCAAATGCTTTACCTGCCTAGCCATCTCATCATCCCATGCTCTTGAATCTCCATTGTGAAAATCTTCAACGGTTTCAAAGGCTACCCCTTTTCTTCCTATCCGAGTTGTTATAGCACCTGCTTGAGGTCACGCTGCATTTTCAGATGCAGATAACCATCAGTTCTTAGGGTGAGATTTGAACCCAGGGGAGGAGCTTGACCAATGGAAAACCTGACAGAGAAACTGTCTTGCTTGTGGAAGATGAGTCTCCACTCGAGGTATGTTCTAAGAAAATATACTTTTCACTTGCATGCCGTGTCTGCAAAGCTCTGACTATTGTAATGATGATACTATAATCTATCGCAGCTTCCATTGCTCCTGACTCTGTCAAGCTTACTATAGAAATTTAATTTTCACTCTGCTTTTTAGGATATCCAGGCTAAACTCCACAGTCCACTACACTCCTCTATTTCACACTTAGACTGCTCCTATACACTCCATTACTTTTTTTTATTGTACCATTCCAAAAATTGAACCTAGGCACTTGTGCCTACTAACCAAGTACTCAACTGCTAAGCTTTGTGTACAGTTCTCTCCACTGCTTTTAATAATCAAGTTTAATTGAAGATGTGTCTGATACCATGGTAGGGTAGCACTTACTACTGATGAAGAATATTACTTTATTTTGCATATGTGTAACAGTGGGCCAATCTCTTTTAACAGACTGTAGTCTACCTGAATACAGGAAGGCACTTAAGATGGGGCCTGTCACTTACACAGTGATCTCTGAAGTTATTTAATGAATAAATGGGACCAGAATTTAATGCTTTGTAGGTTCTTTTGATTATAATGGCCTAGTGCTAGATGTTTGTGAACTATTTACTACTGGGGGCACATTGTTATAGAGTTATCTTTATAACATAAAGACTCTACAAGCAAGCAGGAAAAGGTGTCAGAGTAATGACCGCCCAACATGTGCTTCAGGGCGTTCAGTATGTGCTAGGGTTAGTAATATGCATTTGCCATCTAGGCAATTGTTCTTGGCGTTTATTCATATAGCAGTTCCACTGTCCACACTGTGTTATCAATATAATGCTGCCACTTTACATATAAGGAAACTGAGAAACCAGAAGGTCCAAGAAACGAATTGAACATTATACAAGCAGGAAAAGGCTGGACATTTTTAAGTGCCATCCACACAACTCTGATATTACACCTGGTTGCTGTGATAAAATCCCCCATCAAAAAGAAAACTTGAGGGTAAGCATGGGTTTGTTTGGTTTACTATTCCAGGTCAGAGTCCATCTCTAAGACAAGTCAAGGCAGGAACTCAAGGTAGGAACCTAAAGCCAGGCCTGCCTGCTATTCCACACAGCACCATCTCTGACCAAGGCACTCACCTCATACCAACAGAAGCACAACAGGAATGATGCTGTCCTGTCCAGGGTAGCCTGGGCTGTCCCGAGGCATGGCTGTCATACTGGGTTTCCTGCCACTGGGCTGCTAGTCAGGAAACACATGCCTGCACGTTTCTCCCAAAGGCTGGTCTAAGCGCCGTTTGCTTCTGGACAGGAACAAAGAAACCCCAGAGATCAAAGATTCTGTTTCTCCCAGGGTCAGCTTAGGGTGCTCAGGGCAAGGCCTTTGCCGTAGGCAAGGCTCCTGGTCTCATTGGGGGAAGCGGAAATATTGGGTGTTACAGATAGCTCTTTTAAAAAAGAGGGAGAGAGATTGCTGTTATTGGACGACAGTGGAAGGTGAAGCTTTCCAAAAGCCGGTGATGAGACTACAGTGTCATAGCCCTTGGGTTAAGCTGCTATATTAATGTCAGGGGCCCTAAAGCTGACCAGAAGGCAGGTCTCGTGAGATACAGTTCCAGAGGGACACAGCTCAATGGCTGCCGAGGCAGTTCCAAATGCTGGTGAACAGGGGAAGCTCTCAGTTGCCAGCAGCACATGACTGACTGGCCAGAAGTCAAGCCCTGGACCATCTAGAAGCTCATGGCAGTGGCTGGGTGGCTGTGTGATTGGCAGCCAAGCTTGGGGCATTCTGAGGCAATTCTTCAGGGAGCCCTTCCTTCCTCAGAATAAAGGACGAGTCTTAGGCAGTTTATTTCATGCATCAGGGGTTCCAAGGATGAATGTGTTTGATTTATTGGAGCTAGGAATGCCAGGAATACTCGATCTATATATAACAAAACAGCCCTATCATAAGATGGGGAAAGCAGTACTTAATTATCCTATGGGGTGGGGTGAGGGAGGAAAAATTCAAGGTATGGTCAAAGGTTATTGGTTGAAGCCAAGACACCAAGACATCTTATTAGCATAGGGTGAGTGTTTCCAGGAATCCCCAGGTGCTTGTTGAATAGGCTTCTTCTCAGGAAAGGGTTGGGTTTATAATCTCCCTAGGGAGGGAGGGCTAGGGAATACTCCTTAGGATATCTGGAATTCCCCAGATCCGGTGGAGAGGGAACCCAGTTGAGAAAAGGAGTCCATCAGCTTATCCCAAGCTCAGAGGCTATCAAGAAATGCCAGACTGATGGTTCTTGTTGGCTAGAAGGCAGGCTCAAGCTTAGCTAGCTTTCTCGGACAATTCAGGACCACTTGTATAAGGATGGTGCTGCCCACAGTGGGCTGGACCCACCATCAATTGATGGTGAAGACAATCCTCCATTGACATGCACTCCAGCCAATCTGTTTGAGGTAATGCACCATTTGAAATTCTCTTCCCAGAAAATTCTAGAATGTGTCATGTTGACAGCTAAAGCTAAACAAGTTACTCCTTTTTGGTATGGCTTGTGCAGGATTCTCCAGGAACAAGATACCTTGGATTACTTCTCATTTTTGTGTCTATCCATTCTCATTCTTATTTTAACACGTTTTGTGTGTCACATCATTTCTGTCACTAAGGTGCTTTGTCAAAGGGAGTCATTTGTCAAGTGACTCTTCTGGCTATGGTGGCGAGGGTTCAGCAAGTAGTGTCAGCATAAAGCATCCCATAGTGAGAATTTCAGCATGTTAGACTTAGTCAGACAAAAGGCAAGTGTGCATTCTCACACAGGAAGGCATCTCATTACTTTTGACATCAGCTGAAAAGCTTAGAGGATATCTTACACTCACCAAATCTGTTCTCCCACAGAGATAATGCCACATTATTTCTGAAGAGAATGAGAACTTTCTTGCCATACTTTTCAAATTTGGAAACTCAGGCACACACTCTTATACTTTGAACAGTTCAGCACCGTGTTCAGACAAAAGGTCATGAAAGCTTTCCTCCCCTCATTGTCTCCTTTAACTATTACTGCACCTTCTGGGGAAGACAGTTCTGCTCTCTTTTCAAGATAAATACTCAAACCCCATGAATCTGCCAAAATGAGCTATTTCATAAAACAGCTTATTCAGAAAAGAAATACATGTGGAGATTTCTTAATCTTCCACAGAGTGTGCCTCCTTAATTCAAAGACATTATTAAAATGTAATAATAAGCACATGGGTGCCAACACATTGCAACTGTTGTGAGGAAGAAGTGAAAACAGAGGCTTCTTCTTGGCGAGTTAAATTCCGTAGCATCCTTTCAAAGGATAGTTTTTCATGCTGACTCTACTCATGAGGTGCCCTATCACCCCATCTTCAGTCGGCCTGCTATGTCTTGCTTTCTTTTTAAATGTAACATGAGTTGAATTGAATGCATCCATCTCCTCTGAAAGCTCCCTTTTACTCTTGGTCTCTGCATCTCTTTAAAGGGATGGTATTGTCCTTTCCCACTGCACTCAAGGACCCAGCTTGAAGCCCTCTGTTCTAGGTGTGTTTGTGATTGTCACCCTTCTTAAGAGCTACCTTCTGTCTCCCTGGGAGTCTGCATTCCCCATTCTCTAAAGCACTGTGCTCTTTAGGCTGTTCTCAATTCACTCATGAATTGCTGCAGTGTCTTAATTGACTTTCTCTCATCTGCTTCAGCCTTCATTGCTTCCCGAGTGTAGTGGTGGGGGATTTGAAACTCTCCGGTCTTTGTTTACGGTCCTTATCCCACCACCTGTGCAGCTTCGTGGTCCCTTTTTTCTGGCCAAGCAGTTCTGCTCTTGTCAATTTCAAACCACAATGATATTCCAGCATAGTTTGAAGCATTTTCTACATACGTACCACCTAGGTCAGTCATCATGATGGTATAACAAGCACTGAATGGATGCTGGATTTGCTGGAGGATGGCATATGTGGTATAGACTTGAGCCGGTGACAGAACTGAAGTCTGTTTCAGTTTTCTCACAAGACTAGTATCCACATTCCTGAAGTGTCATGAAGCTTTAATGACAACATACATTACAGTGCCCAATCCATAGGGTATGCATAGTATGTGTCGACCATTGGTATCAGACCTCGCAGTAAGAAAAAAATTAAACAATTGTCAAAGGGCCAGGGCAGCAAAGGAATTGAGTTTGGATTATTGGGCTACAGAATTCACTTCAACATTTTGTCTTCCAGTTTTTCGTCACAGCATA
The DNA here is from genome assembly GCF_903995435.1 of Acomys russatus. Classification (NCBI taxonomy): domain Eukaryota; kingdom Metazoa; phylum Chordata; class Mammalia; order Rodentia; family Muridae; genus Acomys; species Acomys russatus. Next base: position 59,728,205 of record NC_067138.1, read on the forward strand.
TACACCCACCATTTCTCTTTGCTATCTTTCTCTCTCCATTAAGGAATGGTTTATATCTCAAGGACTGTTAGTAGCTGGCCTAGTTAGCTTGTCAACTTGACACAGGGAGTCTGAGGAGGGAGTCTCTACTGAGGAATTTCTCAGAGCAGACTGGTCTGTGGACATCTCTGAGGGAAATTGGTCTTGATTATTAATTGATTTAGGAAGGCCCAGACCAGTGTCGGTGACACCTGCATTGTCATGGATGCACTGCATCCTCCTGGAACTTAGGATCTGGAAGAATGCAGATTGTAGGGAAAATTCTTATAGATTTGTTTCCTTAATCTCTAAGGATCAGGGATGCATTTCCATTTAGAATATGAAGTCAAAGGCTCAGGAGAGTGAGTTATTCTGCCAGGTATCACTGGTCCAGTGAAAAGCTGGGTTCACATCTGGTTCCTTCTAGCAGCGCTTCTTCCATTTGTCGTAGGATCTGTTCTGCTACGCAGTTTATGGTGAGCTTTAGGGCTAACACTTGGTTAAAGGATGACAGCAAGCTTGTGAGACCTTTGACTTGCCCTTGACTGTTCAGGGAAAACAGCCAGATGGTTTCATTTAGTTACCTAAACATTCCCACCAGAAGAGTTCCCAGTGTGGTTTCTCTTGCTCAAACATTGGGCACATTAGACACAGTTATTTGGTAATAACAACTTTTTTTTCTACCCAGCCTCTTCAAAGGTATATTTTAATTAAAAAAAATCATTTCCACATTTAATCTTTCTCCAATAAGGCCCAGAAAGGAGATGCTATTGAAATTTCCAAGTTATAAAAATGGATGTGAACTTCATGAAGGAGGGTACTGAGAGAAGGCTTGTCGGGACTTCACAGACCAGCGCCTGCATCCCTGAGTCTGTCACCGCAGAGTTGGGCTCTCAAGCCCTCATCTCTTTCTCATCCTGGCTGGAATGGCGCCTTTCTTCTGAGATTTCACAGGAAAGATTTCCTTCTTCACTAAAGCTACAGTTTCCCTTCCCTGTTTTCCCCCATAGCTGTCACTCAACTTATGAAATTAATAATATTATTATTTTTATTGTCAGCTTTCTTGAGTGCAACTTTTTTGAAGGAAGATAGTTTTTCTTTAAGTGTGTGTGTGTGTGTGTGTGTGTGTGTGTGTGTGTGTGTGTGCACATGTGTTTGTGCTTGTGAAGACCGTAGGTCAAGTTGGATGCCTTCTTTAGTCACTGTTACTCATTTTTGACATGGAGCCCCTCAGTGAACCTGGATCTTAGTGATTCACTATCCTGGCTAGCCAGCAAGCCTGAGGGATCCTCTCTTCTTCGCCTCCCCAACTCTGTGGTTATAGGCCTGGTTGGTCATACCTGACTTTTTACGTGCATTCTGGTCACTAAACTCAAGTCTTCAAGTTTGTGCAACACTTCCCTGACAGCCATCTACCCAGACCCACTTTCAGTTTCCATTGTTTGATCCCTATTCATCATTAAAACAGGTCTTCATGCATAGCTATCATGCAAGCTGATCTCTTGAAGTGATAAATTCTTGTTTAGTTGATGAGGAAACTGAGGTTAGAGTCTTGTGTGTGCAGTTTTGCCTTTTTTTATATAGTTTTATCATTTAGTGTGCTAAGTATCTGAGATATCTCCATGTTATTACGCACAGATCTCTTGGAATTAATCTTTTAATAATAATATTATTAAATCAACATTAATTTTACTATTAATTAATATCACTGATATTTTATTAATGTTATTAATAACTATTACACTATTGGTAACTTGAATCTGTCAGTTTCATTTTCTAGTTTTCTGTAGCTGGATGTTTAGGCTGCTTCCTACAGCCATATGCGAGCTGGGCTCTGGGTAAAAGTAAGGTGCTTTCAGTCACCTCTGAAATGCAAAAGTCAGTTAAGACCTGAAGGTTAAGAGCAAAAGGATTTGAGAACCTCATTTTCTCTGGTCATGGACCCTAACTCTGAGCTGCTACTGGCCACCCTCAGGGCTTGTCCTCTCTAAACTGGACGTAAGGACAAGCCTGAGGGAGAAGAAGGAGGGCCTTCTGAAGGAGTGCCCTGCTCATAAGGGAAGTCCTATCATTCCTAATGTCTGTGTGTGCATGTGCTCATGTATGTGTGTGCACACATGCTCATGCCATATGTGCTCACACATGTGTGTATACATGTGCTCTGCCTCTGTGTGCACATGTGCTCGTGCATGTGTGTGAGTGTGTACACATATTCATGTATGTGTGTACACATGTGTTTATTCATGTGTGTGTACATGTGCTCATGTATGTGTGTGTATATATGCTCCTGCATATGGGTATGCATGCATGTATGTGTGTAGATGCATGCATGCACATGCATGTTTAAGGGTGAAGTAGCTAGAGTCCTTTTCCTATCTCTAGGGAAGGATCCTAAAAGGAGCTCATTTATAAAGCCCCAGGGAACCCTGGCCTCCCACCCACAGTACATTTTAAGATTGAGAACCTCTATTGTGAGAGTTGGAGAGGGGGTCCTCTGAGAGTTTAGCGGGAGGGAGAGGAAGAGGGAGTGGGTGTGAAGGAGGACAAAGGAATTTTTGTACTTAGTGTGGAGAAGCTACACTCTCTGGATTTGAGATGCAGTGTGGTTTGAGCTACAGTCTTAGTGAACAATTCAGGTGGGATTTGTTCACTCTTCCTGGCCTTTCATCACTGGCTTGAAGGTTGTTTCCTTTCTTCTTATTTTAACCATCTTTTAAAGGCCCGAAGTTTCAAATAAAATGTCTGACTTACTACCAGGGCAACAATGCCTTTAAAATTGTATGATGATGAAAATTATGCTGTCTTCAGGAGTTCTTGCAAAATGAAAACAATTTCTGGTCACTTTTTAAACAAAGTGGTTCTACTTGAAGGTTTGAACAAGAGACGCAGAATAATTTTTCGATATATTAAGAAGCCTCCAAGCTGCTTTTATGAGGTCTTGCATGAGATTTTAAAAATTCATCTAAAAATCATACTAAAAATACGTTTGAAGGTTAAAAGCACCCAAATCCTCATGCAGTATCAAGGCAGCACTTCTGTCTGCTCAGTTAGTAGACCATTTCCTGTTGGATCCCGTTACTTGCCTCCTTGGGTAACGCCATGTCAGATTTGATCATATAGTTCTACCCCCGAGCATCCCCATCTGACCTGCCATGTGTGCGCATGCTTTCTTTTAGGGCTGGGACAACTAATGCTTGTGAGTGTTTGCTAGAAGACACAGCATGATAATTACAGTTGTAAGGACTTTAAGCCAGACATTTATTTCTGACTATTCTCCCACTGACTCCCTCCAAGTCTTTCCCAAATCTGCCCGCTGAATACGGTGTTTGAATCAGCTCTCACTGCCAAGGTTTTGATTAAGTAAATGTCATAGCTAGAAATTTAATTAGAAGCACTTATCAAATTGCAGCCAACTGATATTGGTCTCTAAGTGCAGCCTATATATCCACTGCAGCATGCAGGGTGTGGGCTTGCTATCTACGAAATGAAATGTAGTAATAAATTGGGTATGCTGCATTTCTCAGCATGCTTTTAACTTCCATTAACCGGATTACTGAGGTGGGGGCAGTTGGTGGAGAACAGCTGGCAATGCTGCAGACTTTCAAATGTATAATATTGTCAATGAGCAGAGGGTGTTGTACTCTTAGGATTTTTCTTCGAAAGGTATTTCTCTACTGCCCACTATCAGACTCTACTTACTACATGGCAGGTTGGTTCTTCTCCAGGGAACTGCAGGGTAGGCAGAATCTCCTCTCTCTCAGAGACCCATGTGACTTTCCATTCAATCACAAGACATTAGTGGAACTGCTGCCAACATGTCCACCGCCCTTGGCCATCACCTTCAATTAGAGAGAACAGGTGTCCCATCAGACAGTTAAAACAGCTCAGGAGGCAAGTGCAGCTGCCAGATTCGTGCCAAGACACACAAATGAGAGGCCAGATCACTGCCCCAGGGCACAGAGGCTTGGGATTCCCCACTCAGGGGCAATTACCTCCAGATTGGAAGGTGAAAAAGAACTGTTGCGCTTTCTCCCATGGCCGTCCTTGCCAGGGCAGAGTGAAGCCCTGAATTAATTGGATGTCAGTCTTGATTTTCTTGTCAAGAGGACTATGGTAACTGGGTCATTTTTATTTGAATCCTAGATAGGGAAATTTGGAGATTAAAAATAAGTACTTGGGTATTTCCAGGGCAAACTAGAATGGAAACCGAGGTTGATGGATACAAGAGATCTGTTGGGTATATCTTGAGTTATTCTCCTTTTATTCTGTTTTTCTCTCTCTCCCCTTCTACTCTACCCCCGCTTTTACCTTAAACATGGCATGGGGTTGAAACAAGCTTTGGAATGATGGAGATTCATTTGCCTCCATTTTCTACCTACTCTCTGACAGGATGGGGCAAATCATTTTGCTTGTTGAGTCTCCATCTTCTCAGCTAACAAATGAATTGTTAGGGTTCACGAGTCGTATCATGAACATAGTCTTGTGCATGCTGCAGCACTGGCACATCACTAAAGACCAATGCCTTTATCTTTTCTAGCATCAGTTATCCATCTGAGAACTCTGATCCAATCAAGCTCAACCTGATGCTCTTTGAGCATCCCGGATTATTAAAAATAATGACTATTAAGCACTGTTCAACTCTGGATTTGAGTTCTATAACTGTTATGCCATTTACTGTTTAGCTACTTGATTGGTGAACTCAATCATTTAAAATTATTCCATAACCCACACTGGATTCTCTGCATTGACTGTTTTAGGAGGTGGAGAAGAGAAAGTATTTTCCAAGAGAAAAATAAGAATTTTGAGAAGGCGGAATAGTTCTCAAAGAAAAAGAAATGGGATATATTTATATGGTATTTTGTGTAAAGGTGGCCTTCTGCAAAATAGCAGTCATGTTTTCAAAAATATTTTTTTCTTTTTCAAGGAAAGTAGGAGTCTGCTTTTGTGTGTTCATGTGTGCAGGTGCATGTTGTATGTGCATATGTGTGGAAGCCAGAGGACAATGTCTGCTGTTGTTTCTTGGGCCTTCTTTTCTGAGACAGTAACTAACTGACAGGCTGGCTAGCTCTTGAGCTCTAGCAATGGACCTATCTCCACCCACCGCCCCAGCACTGGGATGAAAGTACACACCATCTGCTGGTGTCTTCCACCTAGGCTCTGGCTGTCAAACTCAGGTCCCTATCTTTCCAAAGCAATCCCTTTACTTACAGTGTTATCTCTCCATGCTCAAGGCAGATAGCCGTGTATCGTTGGCAACAGATAAATAAATTACAAGGACAGGCACACAGGCTCTGGCTTACAATTGGACTCGATCACCCGGCTACTTGACCTCAGCTTCCTCACTTCATAAATGGTCTATAACAGATAGTCATTGGCTAGTGTGGTGAGATTCTGTGCACATCTGGGAGGTACTCATAACAGTGTTGATCAGTACCACTAGCTTTCAGATATTATTAGATCGTGCTTTAAAGCAAGGTTTTTAACCATCCCCAGCATTGCATCTTCTCTTTATTTTATCTAGGTTCCTTTTCTTTTGTGTCATCATAAAAGGGCAGTATGCATGTGGCACTGTGCATATGGCTGTACGATTCCCACAAGTGTCTCCATCCCCTTCTCTAGATCTTATTCACTGAAGAATAACAGAAGGAAACACATCAATAGAAACAAAAATGTTGGCTATTTTGAGGGCTGCGGTGGGTGTTCAGTGATGTCTCTGAAAGCTGAAATGGCGGGATAAAGTTGGCTGCCTGATTCCTGTAAACCTTTCCTCACACTAATGAAATTCAGTGGACCCATTTCTCTCTCACAGATCACATCTGGTGCAATTTCCCTTTTGGCCATAAATTTATGCAGCCATTGACAACTGAGCAATAAATTCTTTGTCTAATTTCACATAGTTCTCCACTGGGAAAAGGGTTCTTCATGTGTTATACCTGATGTGGAAAAAAATGACACAGCTCCGATTCAGTTTTAACCAGTTTGATTCTCTGTGTTGTATATAGTCCTTAGGTTATTTTTATGCACACATTAAGCATTAAATTGAGTTCTAACCATTTCAGCTGTCCCTCTCCTTATAAAAGGATATTTGATTTTGATTTGGTTTAATGTGGGTGTGTGTACACTTGAATCTATGTATGTGCACCATTCTGTACAGGTGCCTTCAGAGGCCAGAAGAGGGTATCAGCTTCTCCTGGGACTGGGGTTAAAGGCAGTTGTGAGCTGCCCAACGTGGGTACTGGGAACTACACTTGCTCCTCTGCAGGAGTGGCAAGGGATGCCAACTCCTCTCTTCACCCCCTCCCCATGTGGTTCTTCTAGTAGAATTGATGTTGAGAAAACAAAGGCATATTATTGTGTATTTGGTTATTTATGATTTGTACTCTGGAGTAAGTATACCCAACCATAATACATACTGAAGTGATGGGATGAAATTGGCTGCCTTGTTCCTGTATGCAGACCCACAAACACTCATTGCATTTTCAGGTGGAATGTTTCTCAGGGTAAAGGTAAGCTACCCATATGCCCTCCTGGAGAGCGGTCCCAGCGGCAGGTTGGCACCAAAGGAGTTAATATAACCCTCCTACTTCTTTCTTCCGTTATGTGGAGTGAAAACTCTCATTCTACTCATTCTCATCCAGCTTTGTTTTAATAGTTAGATCTATAATGGTCATAATTTCTCAATTTTCTTGAGAATTCCTTACAGAGCTGGGGAGATGACTTAGTTTGCAAAGTTTGAATCCCAAGAATCTCATGATGCAGTAATGAACACCTGCATTCCCAGGCTCCTTTTGTGAGATGGGAAATAGAGGCCTGGACAGTCATGGCATAACAAGGTGGAAAGTGAGGACCAACACTTGAATTTGTGCTCTGACCTCCACATGTGCACTGCTGCATGAACATACACACACACACACACACACACACACATGCACACACACATCTCTCTCTTTTTTTAGTACCTTGTTCACTTTCTTTTTTTAAAATATATTTTATTAATTTATTCATATTACATCTCAATTGTTAGCCCATCCCTTGTATCCTCCCATTCTTCCCTCCCTCCCATTTTTCCCTTACTCCCCTCCCCTATGACTGTGACTGAGGGGGACCTCCTCCCCCTTATATGTTCATAGGGTATCAAGTCTCTTCTTGGTAGCCTGCTATCCTTCCTCTGAGTGCCACAAGGCTTCCCCATTAAGGGGACGTGGTAAAATATGGGGTACCAGAGTTCGTGTGAAAGTCAGACCCCATTCTCCACTCAACTGTGAAGAATGTCTTGTCCATTGGGTAGATCTGGGTAGGAGTTTGAAGTTTACAGCCTGTATTGTCCTTGGCTGGTGCCATAGTTTGAGCAGGACCCCTGGGCCCAGATCTGCCTGTCATAATGTTCTTCTTGTAGGTTTCTAGGACCCTCTGGATCCTTCTACTTTGCTATCCTCCCATGCTTCTCTCACCTAGAGTCCCAATAGGATGTTCTCCCCTCTGTCCCAGTTTCCTGGTAAGTGAAGGCTTTCGTGGGACATGCCCCTTGGGCTAGTATGCAGATATAAGTGAGTATATACCATTTGATTCTTTCTGCTTCTGGGTTAACTCACTCATTATGGTCATTTCTAGTTTAATCCGTTTCTCCACAAATTTCGGGAATTCCTTGTTTTTAATAGCTAAGTAGTATTCCATAGTGTAAATGTACCACAATTTCTTTATCCATTCTTCTACTGAGGGACACTTAGGCTGTGCCCATGATCTGGCTATTATGAATAAGGCTGCTATGAACATGGTTGAGCAAATGTTCTTGTTGACACACTCCTCTTACAGTAAGTGCTATAGTGTGGTATGCTGCCATTTGGGTCTCAAAGCTTGAACTGGCTCATAGCATCTGTCCTCCCTGTCACTGCCATTGCTTTCAGATGTGATTTCAAGACGCTGATATGACATCGCTGACTGCAATGGGGGAAGTCATGGACATACAGCTCTTGATAGCCAGTGAGGCAGATTCAGTGTTCCACTGTTTTCTTTTGTTAACTGCATATTTTAACCAAGGAAACTTTGCTGACTATTCCAAAATTAGTTTACAGAGATTGAGAGGCATTTATTATATACTTTTTGCACGATGTATGTGTGTATATATGTATGTATGCATATATGTAATATGTGCACAGACAGAGAGAGACTTGTACAATTTTTGTAGCCAGAATTTTAGGCACATTGATATTCTTGGCAACTGAGTATCACATGATTGTGAGTTGAATCCAGTATTTGCTTCTTCAGATAAAATCTAAACAAACAGAGATTAGGTATTAAGAACTCTCCACAACAGGAGAGATGTCTTCCTCTTGGGTTGCTTTTCTAGGAACCAGATGTTCTTGTTCTAAAAAGACAAGAAGCAAAACAAGCTCAGAGCATTATTCTGGTAACTTGGCTTCCTGTTTCACTGGTCTTAAGTGAATAAATGTCTAATGAAAATGGCATCTCTCTTCCCACTTTCTGAAAACAGGATCAGATTGCCACAAGTTGTGATTTACTTCTTCCTTCTTTTCTTCTTTTTTTCTTTTCTTTGTTACTGGAGCACCACTCCCTGGGAGCTTACCTTGCCTAGGTTGTACCTGGGATGAGGCACAGCTGTGGGGAAAGCTCTAAGATTTAGCAACTGCCTGTATTATCCCTAATGATGCAGAGTTTGGCAAGGAACTTGACCATAAGGTGTTTCTGGTATTTGTGTGATGGGTGTGATTATGTTTCTGGCTATGTTCCCCTAGGCTCTCTGGATTTTGAAATCCATTCTAGTAGCTCTACAGTTGTATGAACAGTGTCAAGAGCGTGGCTTTTCTTGCTATAGGCAAACCAAGGTGCCATTTCAGTGTCAAGAGGTTTTCTACCTAATTTAGGGGGCTCAGGGGAAAGTGAATATGTAGAACTCCTTGTTAAAAATTAATGATTTCAGGAAATTGAGCCAAAGCAGAAAGTCAAGTGTGGCTGAAGTGCTGACCCTGATTGGCTTCTGTCATACACCCATGAAGGATTTCATATTCGGCTTGATGATAGAACTGGGCAGCTTCAGTATGCATAAAATTATATCTGAGTGTCTGTCACCATCACTGATGGAAGGAGTTTAGTCCATAGATGAAAAATGAGAGTCAATATTTCTTTCTAGAAAATACCTTGGGTGGAGACATGGGCTATGTGGCAGCATGGTGGAAGATCAGGAGTCCAGTGGGGGAAAAATTGTTGGCAAAAGCCAGGGGGCCAGCGTTGGGATTTCCTCAGCCAAAGAAAGACCAAATTTAAGTTGAAAGTGTTTGCTGAGAAATGTTGATGGAGTGTCCTTCAAGCTAGGACAAGTAATCAGAAGGAAAGGACAGGTTCATTTCCTGCTGAGCTTTCTGTAAAGGCAGCATGGAAACAAGAGGCTATAAAGTCTACGGTATTGTCTGTTCCAGGATTGGTAGCAAATGTTAAAGTAAAAATATGTTGAAGTTGCAATACAAGTTAAAGTCTGTTTTTTAAATTCAGTATACCTTTGTGGCCAGTGTATTAGAGAGGGCTACTAAGGACAGAAAGACTGTCCAGGGCAGAACTGGTCTAAAGTCATGCTGCCACTCAAAAGCACAAAGCAGTGGAAGTTCCTATGTTTCTACTGTCATATGAATTAAACTTGGGCATGGTCTTAGGTTGAAATGGAGACGGTATCTGAGTGACAAAGAGAGAGACATTAAGGAGGATTGAGGGAGATAGTGAAGTTTGTTGTTTAGATGTGAGTAGAGTTAAGAAAGAATCAGGTTCTAGTAGGTCGTTTTCCTTGGCCTTATCTTACTTTGTACTCTGTAGGGAATCTGACCCATTTCCATGTCTTCTTCAAGTTCTTAAGACTGAGGACTTGCAAAACTCTGGGCTGGCTTTGAGTTGTACCCTCAGAAATCATCTCCTTCTATACTCCCAATCAATCTGAGCTGCACGTGGGACCTAGACACACCGTGCCTCTCTCTTGGCGTTCCCTCTGCCTAAAATGCCACCTCTGATGTTAACTGCACATACTCCCGCTTCACTCACTGCCTTTTTTAGATTGGCAGCTCCTTCAGCTTCTTCTAGAGTCGGCTCTGACAGAGTCCTCTGTGGAAGCTTTCCTAGTCTCTCTTCCAGATTTTTATATCTTTTTTGGATGTCTTTGCTACACCTTTCTTTCCTTCATTAGTTATCAGAATATACAATAAGTGTGGCTTACCCTGTTTTATCACCTATTACAAGAGTTCTTTGTGTGCCAGGACAGAATTAGATCATGACCTGCCACTGAGACAGCATGTTGAATGTGTCTGAAACATAAACTGTTTTCTAGGATAAGTGGAGAAGTCGTTGCCCATGTGCCTGCTTCATTCTCTAAGACATATTATTAGAAGTGGCAAATGGAGTTGTGGGAAAAGTAACCATTACTTCTTATACATAGGCTAAGTAGCTGAGTGCCATGTACTCAGATGGAGAAAACTTGGAGCTTGTTTCTTCATTGTCACTCTGCAAGGTCATGGACACAACTGTTTGTGTTCCCATGCTGGCAGTATATCATCATTTCTTTTAATGGGGCTTTTATTTTGGCAATAATTCAAAGTGTCTATATCTTGACCTTCTCATTCATTTTCTCTCTTATTCTTTTAGTATTTTCGTTGCATTGGGGAAATTAGCATCACCAGCTGTGTGTACTCTTACTTTTTCCCATATCCATAGCTGGGGTTCTAGGTAGCAATGTGGCTGATGATGGGGGAGATCCTTACTCCTCTCCTCTGACCATCACTGACTTTGGTCTCAAGTTTCCTTGGGATAGCCAGATGCCAAATGCTGAGCTTCCCCTGCCAAAATGGTCTCAGACAATGGAATTACCATCTGCAGTTTCTCTGCCATGTAAGTCCACAAGACTAGATGGTTAATACATCTGAATCACTCATGAAATCTATAGGGTGAAGGTTGCCTCATGTGCTAACTCCTGACTCTTAACTTCAACTACTCTTGGGACTTGGACAGCAGGCATGCACAACTGACAGCCACGAGTTTCCAATATTCTTGCATTTCAGTTGCAATGTGCCAGGCAGACATTAACTTAAGAGGAAGAGGAACTAGCATTTGTAACTCTCATCAGTTCTGAAGAAGATAAATCACAAAATTCCTGTATTATAGAATCACTATATATAAACACTACTATGATGAGAAGAATATTAAGAAAAAACTACCCCTTGGCTTCTTAGATGGATGTAATAATTATGATTCATATGAGTTTCACAAAAGCAATTACTTATGTATAAATTACTGATTCTGATTCCCTGGTTCAAGAGTGGCATCTGGCTCAAACTTGGTCCTCAATAATTATCCACCAAATAAACATTGCTTCTGATTATGCCTGAGGGTGCTCACTGTGTGTGTGGGACCTTGAGCTCATTCTCACAAGTCAATCATGAGAATCTCATTTGCTGTATTCCAGATCCTACTCCTGTATATTATTCTTATCTGTAGGATCATCTGTGTTAGGTAAGTGAGCCACTGTTCCATAACAAGTCCAGATGGAGTTATAAAAGAAGGAGGAGGGGGGAGGGGGAGGAGGAGGGGGGATGGGGAGGAGGAGAGGGGGGGAGGATGAGGGAGGAAGGGGAAGGGGGAGGAGGAGGGAGGAAGGGGAGGGGGAGGAGGAGGGAGGGATGGGGAGGATGAGGAAGGAAGGGGGAGGGGGAGGAGGAGGGAGGGAGGGGGAGGGGAAGAGGAGGGAGGGAGGGGGAGGAAGGGAGGAGGGAGGGAAGGGGAGGGAGGGAAGGGGAGGGAGGGAAGGGGAGGGAGGGAGGAAAACAACAACAACAACAACTCTGCACAGCAGGGATTCCCACACTGTCAATCATCTGTAAAATCTTTGTCATTAGCAGTCAGTGATGTACCAGTGGGAAGGCAGTAGGGCTGTCTGCCTCAGTGGAGAGGTGTTGTCTAGTATTATTTAGAATTTACTACATCGTCTGTGTAGTAAATGGGAATTAGAATTTATTTATGTCCTTTAAGTTCTGTCCAGAAAATGCGCTCATTTATCATAGCTTTTACAGGAAGTGTGATGACACCACTGTCCCCGGCTTCCTATACCATAGACAGCACAGTAGTTGGCAAGGCCCTCAAGCTAACTTCTGAGCAACATGATCATAAAGAGTGTGACCTTATTCTGCTCAAATCCCACCAGTGAGATCATGGCCTATTCATAAAAAAGTGGCATGTAGGACTTGCTATAGAACTTGAATTTGTTCGTTGTGTCTACTGCTCTCTTTATAACTTCTTATTATGACGTTTGAATTTCTCTGTTAGGAGTATCTGGGGTATATTACACATTGCTTTGTAATAAATTATTACACAACTTACTGGCTTGAAATGAGATTTATTACCTGAGAGTACTGAGTGCTCGGAATTGTGTCATTTTAATTAGGTTCTTTGTTTCAGGATCTGTCCCAGGCTGAAATCAAGATGTGGGCTTCATCAGCTTCTGTTGCATTTCAACATTTCCTTGTGAGTTCTGCAAGCATTTGGGCTTGAGGGCCTCAGTTTCTAGCTGTTGACCAGAGTCTCCATCACACAGCATGGCAGAGAAGGCAAGTTAGAGGACAGGAGAGAACATGGATGCAAAGTAGGACTAGATTAAGAGAGGCCATGGTGTTTTAGAGCCTAATCTTATAAGTAAACTCCCATTGTTTTTATGGTCTCTTATTAGTTAGAAGCAAGTCATTAGGTTGAGTGTATACAAGTCACAAGTGTGTGTACACATATATACCACACACACATATGGTCTATTGAGACGGCATTGGCTTGTGTGTGGGGGGGGGGTTAGTGAGGGGAATAAAAAGAGGTATCAGGGTTCATACCAAGATACCCCACATTCTCAGTAGCTTAACTTCCCTCCACTAGACCCCACCTCTTACAAGTTCTACTACTTTAAAAGTCCTATAAGCTGCCAGCTAGCCTTCAGCACAGTTCCTAAGTGACATTTCTGAGGCCTTGTTCACAAATATAACCTGCCATTTTAATTATTATTGAAAGAGTTTAGTAAATATAAATCTTGAGAGATTATTTTCTCCTTGCAACATGACTGACACTGATTCACTGGCCTCTCTTATCCCTGTGGTGTAGCAGTAGTTGTGGCTGCTGCTGTCGAAGGGAGGCCTTACGTTAAATAGATCAATTATTAGGTGCCATAGTGACTTCCCACATGCTCCAATCACTCACTGCTGCAGTGCATGTCCATGGGCTCCTACCAACATCATCTGTGACTGTCTGTCTGAGGACTGTTCTCAGCACATGTGCCGATGGGTTGAGCTACTGAGTTCATATCACTTTGTCCCATTTTAGCCAGAGATGAAGAGCAATTCAGGATAGCATTCTGTTTTCTCATCTCCTGGGTGGGATAAGGCTGACCTGTGTGCTTTGTGTTCCTAAATTTCTCTAAAGGAATTGAGCCTCAGTTGCCTACAGCAATGACCAGCTTGGTACAGATGGCTTTAACCATCACGTACTCTTCCTCGTTTCATGTTGCCATTTTCTTTCTTGTGCTCCCTGAGACCAATAAACATTTATCTCAGAATTTTCTTTTGGAGAGACAGACCCAGAGGTCATTCTTTTTAAAATGTGATTGGTCCTCAATTCTTGACACTCTTTTAAGAAGTGGTGGGGACTTCCAGCAGTGGGCTTTAGTTGGAGGTAGGTCACTGGAGGTATCCCCTGGCCCTTTTCTGTTTATTTCTGTTTCTTTCTTTCTTTTTTTCTTTTTAAAAATTTATTTATTTTTATTAATTTCCTTTTATTAATTTATTCATATTACATCTCAATGGTTATCCCATCCCTTGTATCCTCCCATTCCTCCTTCCCTCCCATTTCCCCCTAGGGTATCAAGTTTCTTCTTGGTAGCCTGTTATCCTTCCTCTGAGTGCCACCAGGTCTCCCTGTCCAGGGGACGTGGGTGACATATTTCTCTGTTTCTTGTGTACCAAAAGTGAACAATCTCCATTGCACACTCTGTGATCACATGCTGTCCTAATTCAGACCTAATGTGACAGGACCATATGACCATGAGCTGAAGACATTCAACTATTGAAACAGAAGAAATGATTCTTCCTTGAAATAGTTTCTTTTAACCACTTACTAGTAGTGGAAAGATAACTGGCATAGTCATTTAATTTAGGTACAGATAAACTTACTCAGAAGCTTGTAAGATTTTACAATATGCATTTATCTTGAATACTCAAAGTTTCATTGAGATTTTTGGGAGTCTTTCAATAATGTATACTTTCATCTTTTCTTAACTTAAGGATTTTACTAAATTGTAGCTTTGATATTTTTCTTTTGAAATTTTATTCTGTTTACTTCTTCACAAAATTTTTTTTGTTTTGTTTTAGTTTCTCCTTTAATCCCACTTGTTGTAGTCTAATTTCTTGGTGCCGTTGTGAAATAGTCATGAAAAAGCAACCTGAGAAATAACGGGTTTATTCGACTCAGGCTTCCAGGTTATATCCCATCACTGTGCAGACGTCAAGGTGAGCAGGGGCTACATTCACAGACAAGAGCAGAGGAAACGAATGCACGGATGCTAGTGCTCACCTCTCCTTCTCCACCACTACACAGGCCAAGACCAAGTCTAGACTACAGTGTGGCCCTCAGTGGGTGGGAGCTTCCTATCTCAATTAGTGTGATCGAGATAAACTCTCTCTACCTAGAATGCCCACAGGCCAATCTGACATAGCAGTTGGGGGTGGGACGGAACAATACTATAAACCTTCAAAGCCAGCCTGAGTGATGAACATTCTCTAGAAGGCTCCACCTCCTAAAGGTTCTATAACCTCCCAGAACATGCCACCAACTGGGGACCAAGTGTTCAAATACATAAGCCTATGGGGAGGGAGGGAGGTTCTCAGATCACAACAGACACTCTGTGACATGTCTCACTGTTCCTGCCCTTGTCTATCTCCTCACATTTCCTACCCAGTTTTGTGGTTGGTGTTGTTGGGATGTACTTACCCTGAAAGGATGCAGAAATATGCTAGTAAATGTAGGAGGAGGAGACTTAAGCTCAGAGGTCTCCGGACTCCACAAAGGTGCCAAGCATTAGAGTAGAGATAGTAACATATGTGTCTAAGAGATATTCATGTTCAAAAATAGCTTTTTCTTCCTTACTGTCCTTGGCTCTGTTTTCATAAAACGCGTCTGGCTCCTGTGAAGAACTGATGTATGGCTCATATTCCTAAGTCACACTCACCCTCTTCATAACTGTCAGCACTCACTCTGAGACCTTGGTCTTAGGTTTTATTAAGGAAGCCTCAATTGCCTGTGATATTGTGTTGTTTCTTTGTATCATTACTAGTGTATCTCTGAAACATTAAGAGATACCTTGTAAGTAAATGTTAATGAGATGCTGCTTTCAAGGAGAAGTCTCACCGTCATGTCTGTTGCATTAATTGCGTGGTGGATTTTGTCATGGTTGTTGAACATAATGTGTGACTCTCAAGCTTTGAGATTTCTGGTGCTTTAAACTGTACTCACAAGTAACAGTAGTTTCTATGAGGAGATTAAAATGATAAATAATTTTAAAACTTGCTTTGTGTATGGTATAAATGTCAGTTTAAAATTATTTTTGAGGCAACCACTTCAACTTTAATCTACATGTCAATCTCAAGGAATATTGCTTCCAAGACTATGATGAAGTGTCCCAAAATGTACATATTCATGGCTAGCGCTGTATTTCTCTCTTCAGAATTCATGACTACATCAACTGTGCTGACAGAAACTAAGAGGAAGATATACAAGAAAGCAAAAACATATGTAGAGCACTCTCCATTTTTAACAGGCACTGAAAACCTCAGCAGAAGAGTGCCTGATAGGTAAGATACCTATATATCATAAACATATAAGAACTTGAAGGATTTTTTGATATGCTAAAAGTGAAAAAAAAAAAAAAAAAAAAAAGGAAGCCAGACTTCAAAATTCATGTGCTTATTCACCCAAAGCTTGAACTTTGCCTGGCTTCCCTTTGATGATGAGTGACAGTAGAACCACTAGACTTTTCATGTTGTAAGTACACACATAACTGATGAACAATCAACTATTCCTTAGTCTGTTGACAGGTAGAACGATCTATGCATGTACTCCTTTGCAAGGCTGAGAGGGAATGGCTTTTATACTTTAGTTGCCTCTCAAGAACCAACTTCACATATTTTTTCCCAAACTCTGTTTAATGGATATCACTCTGGTAGCCCACGAGTCCACCACATTTAATCATTTATCTCATGTCAATTGACTGTGCTACAAGTGCTGCCCTCCCCTACAAGTTGTTAAACACTTATCAGCACACCAGATTTTTAGAGTCTTTTAAAATGTTTTCCTCTTGTTTACATGATTATATTTTGATTATTTATATTAAATTACCTACACCTCATCATAGATCATCAGCCAGTGACATTGGATTTGAATCTCAATGCACTTGCTTTTAGATAAGAGCAGGATTCCACGTTTAAACAGGGGTTTTACTTCTTGTTTTTAATAAGCACTTGGTTCTGTATGGATAATAAAAAGGAAAAGGTGTAACAATAACAACTGTAAGCTCTACCCTCTTTGGTATTTATTATCATTAATCACACCAAGCTAAGGTGTACTTCTAGTTCAGTGTTGTAAAATTAGTATATCAATTAGGGGATAAAGGCTTCCAGTTTCATTAATAATGGACATAATCTACTTTGCTCTAGAAAGTGTTTATGAGTGAGTCTCTAGCCCAGGTCCCTTTTTGTATCCCTGCTACATCACCTGGAGCCTTGCTGCCGTGTGAGTAGAAACAGACTGCTCAAGAGCAGTACCCCAAGAACTAAGTGTGGAATCTGGGGTTCCAAACTACTACATCCCTTGACTTGATGATTCTAGTGTATTTCCTTAAATAAAACCCCAAGTTTCAATTTGGACTACCCATGTGTGTGGGGCTATCTACTGGAGCATGGTCTAGTAACAAAGACCACATCCTCAGCAGCCATCAACTGTGAAAAGCTCCTCTACTTGGAATAGGAGCTCCTGAGTCCCTCTCTGCTTCATGCTGGGACACTGAGAGCCTTGATCTCGTGTTGGTCATGTGCAGGAGACCACAGCCACTATGGGTTCATGAGTACATCAGACCTATCATGTCCAGAACACACTGTTTCTCCCCAGTCCTTCTTGGTCTCTCGCTCTTTGAATCTTTCTTATCCCACTTCCTTCATGTTCCTGAGCCTTGGGATGAAGGAATGTAATATAGATGTCCTATTTATGGCTGAGCACCAAGGATTTCTATTTTCTGCATTATAACCACTTGTGAGTTTCTACATTAACCACTGCCCACTGCAGAAAGAAACTTGTATGATGCAGTCTGGGAACTGCAATCATCTGTAGGTATAGAAATATAATAAAATTAGAAGCAATTTGATACTATGTCTATTGGTCAAAATAATAGTAGTCACTTCATTCATGAAGTCTATGAGCTCCAAAGCATGGGTTATTGTCCGGACTTACAGTAGCAGGCATGTGTTTCCTCCCATGGAGCAGCTCTTAAAATCAGAAAGTTGTGGCTACTCTTGTAACATTCGTGCCACTATTAAGAGTTCATTCAACTTTTATTTGGGGAAGAAGAAATGTCAGCACCTGTTAAAAATCTGTTGTGGTTTCAGCTTGAAAGAATCATTCCTGTCTGTTATACTGGACAGATTTACATATTGCTGGCTTTGAAAGGTTTGAATGTGCAGAGCCAAGTTAACCTGGTACCATATTTTCCAATTGGTTAAGTAATATTTTGATGTTCCTAGAGATGTACTTCTCAACTTTCCACGAGTCTATCACCTGACATTTTGTTAAAAAACACATTCAGCAATTCTCATTCATTTGGTCTGAGTGGAACATAAAGTCAGCACTGAATAGAACCCCTCCCCATGTCTGTTTTTAAAAAATGGAGACAAAAAACTAGTTATTTTGTTAAACTTATTAAATAAGTCATTAAAACTTTTCCCTTGAGAGGAAGAGTAGGCTGCTGACATTATAGCACTTTCCTGAGTTTTAAATTGTAACTTTCCAAAAAAAAAAGAAACTTTAGTACTGAGAGGACAACTTGATTCTATGACTTTAGCATTTATATTTCAAAGTTACTGCTTAGACTATGTCATACAAAAGCCCTGAGAGGCTTTATAAATGTTTTTTAAATGATAACATTTTGGTCCAATCACTAAGGATCTTTCTTTAAAATATTTTAGTTGCTCAAGTCCCCTATGCTGCTATAGCTTCTCACATATGATTCTACAACCCCAACAGTCAATAAGCTCATTGATTAATGAAAGTCAAAAAATTCAAGGAGTGATACAGGATAGTGAGACTGCAAGCATGCAGTCTACTGGTAATGATTTCTATGACTCCAAGATGCCTAGAGAGTGACAGTGGTATTTCCATGAGATTTTTACATTAATCCTCTATTTACTTCCTAATATATTAGGACATTTTCACCTATATGTTTCTAAGCAAATCATAAGCTCTCAATGGTGCATCCCTATCAGGAACACCCAAAATTCTCAATAAATAGTTGTTATGTGCATTGAATTTGAACTGAACTCCTATTCTTGGTTCAAATTCTTGCTTGCAAAATTAAAATGATGCCTGACACGAACATATGTTTGCACTAGTGGTTAGCCCCACACTAACCTGGTTGGACCAGGTAGATGAGCAATTCATTCTCTTTATGATTTAATTCTGGTATTTATTCATCAAACTTCTCCCAGGCACTTCAACTAAATTTGAGCACTCTCCTTTCTGTACATCCATGGAAGTCATTCTAGTTCATATTGTTGTCATGTACTCTTAGAAGAGATAAATCGCCAAAAACATTGTGAAATTCTTAAAAACAGAAACTAATACACATTGTGTTTCTTTCTGTATTCTACACTAATTTGTCCAGAACTAAACATAGAAACTATTCAAATAAACCTTATTAAAATGACTTGATCTTTTGACGAGAAGTTGTTCACTGGGCGCTATAGAGTTAAAACTTCTTCCCTAATTGGGTTCTGTCCCCTCTTATTCCCATAGCATTTGTTACCTTAGTTGAATATAAACTCCGAAGTTATATACAATTACAAAAGGCCCAAACATTGTAGGACCCTACAAAGAAGCTCTTCAACATTAGCATATTCAATAAAATTGTTTACCAAAGAACCTTTATAGACCCCCAACAACCTTTATTTCACTATTTATTATTGCCCCCAGCTTTACTTTAATGCTAGCATTCACTCTATGAGTTCCCATAACAATGCCTCCATCCCCTAATTAATCTAAACTTATGTATTTTAATTATCAAGTCTCTCTGTCTAGTCAATTTTATGACCAGGCTGAACATCAAATTTAAAATATCCTCTTTTTCTTTCTTTTTTTTTTTTTTAATTTTCACTTTTTGACAAGATTTCTCTGTGCAGCCCTGGCTGTCCTGGAACTTGCTCTATAGACCTGGCCTCAAACTCAGAGACTGCCAGCCTCTGCCTTCTTACTGCTGGGATTAAAAGCATGCACCACCACTGCCTGGTTCAACGTAGTCTCAAGGAGACTTCTGGTCAGTTGCCTCAACAATTCCCTATGAAGTTACCCTATTATTCTCCTGTTAGTGATCTTCATAAATGGTTTCTTTTTCCCTTCATCCCTGATTTTTACCAAAGAGCCTTTGTGACTTGTTATTCCAACCTGGTCCCTAGCCAAAATATGATCTATTTCCATGTTGGCCGAAGCTACCTAAACTCCTTTGCTTAACATATACATATATATTTGAAGTCATTTCTCCAGTGTCACAAGGACCAAGAAAATGTAGAGCTATGAATAAAACCAACCCTGCCTGCCTCAGTTATGCTGTTTAAACAGCCACATGATACTGTTTAAATTGAATCAAATTAAAGTCTGGTTCCCCAGTCACACCTACTGTATTTCAAATATCCAATATTGACATGTGGCCTATGTCCATCTTACTAGACAACACTGGTGTACATGTCCACATCCCAGCTCTGCTCGACAGTGCTGGAGACCTCCTGGATGGTCTCCATTTTTGAGAGACTCACTATGAAAGGTTTGGAAGTTGGTGAGGGTAAATTTGGGGCAAAGTAATTGAGCACTGATGAGGTAGGTAGGAGGAGTCCTGTGTCCTAGGCCAACTGGAACTAAGATGAGGGTTTTATTATAAGTGAACTCATTGTGATCTGCTGTGGAACAATTGTGATGGGGAAGGAGCCTTCCTTCGGCTATCCTTCTAGAGAGCAGATAATATCAGCCAGTTTTCGGTCACTGTGACACAGCGCATCAGCTTAAAAAAGAGGAAAGGTTTACTTTTGCTCCTGGTTTCAGCCTGTGGCTGCTCGGCTCTGTTGTCTTGGGACTCTGATAAGGTGGAATTTTATGAAGTATATGTTATTACTATTATCATCATTTCATGTTACACATGGGGAAACTCAGACTCAGTAATTGATCGCACAGCTGCTGGTCACAGGGTGGAAGAGAGCCCAGGTAGTGTAGGCCCTTTGCCTACATTCTCAGCCACAACAGTAGCCTGCTTTGCTTCCCAGCTTGATGCCACTTCAACTTGCAATTTTCTCTGCTTTCTATGTACATAAACACTCATTGGGTGTTCCTTCTGTCATAGTTTTGCATGATTACTTTAGCCTGGGAAAACATTTGCTGAGCTTCTAGAGAATACTTACCTTGATTGACAGATACCTCCATGGTGACCAGCTTGTAGGTAGCTAGCAATTGGAATAAACCTCATCTTTTCATATATATATGATTTTTTTTTACTTTCTTTTCTTTTGGTTTTTTGACACAGTGTTTTTTAGTGTAACAGCCCTGGCTGTCCTGGACTCATTTTGTAGGCCAGGCTGGCCTCGAACTCACATCGATCCACCTGCCGAGTGCTGGGACTAAAAGCATGCATCACCACACCCGACTTGTATATAGAATTTCTAATCTGCCCTGTGATAGATATTTATTTCACTTTAAAAAATGATCTAAGTAAGTGTACACTTGCGGAGTTGTCTGAGGGTCAGACTTTTGATTCCAGTTGTGTAACCTGTTTTCTGTCACAAACTAGATACTGCTTTCTTTAAAGCACAGTCATTACCTTAGGAATCACCACCTGGGAATAATAAAAGTAGTAATTAACACATAAATAAATACAAGCAATAGTTAATGCTCTATTAATTGTCACTAGTGTATGCCCTGTCAGACTGCTGTAGAAAACATGGAAGCCTAAGTTTGCTAAGTTTCGTAAACTGGAAAAACAATCCCAGGGAGGCTGTTACCAGAACTCTGCAGAGAACTCTTACCTTGTTAACAGGTGAACTCTGCTAGTTAGTCCTGGTACATCAAAACACTTGTTGGTAACTCGTGGAGGGCCAAAGAATTTGATGTTAAAGTGAGGAAGGTCTCCTGAGAGCATCGAAGATGTGGCATCAAACTCAACATGAAATGCAAGCATGTCACGTAATGACAATGTCGTCTACAAAGTTAAGACCCTAGGTCAGCAATTCTCTACCTGTGGGTCATGGGAGTCGACCTCTTGGGAGTTGAATGCCCCTTTCACAGGGGTTTCCCAAGACCATCAGGAAAAAGATTCGTACATTATGATTCATAACATTAACAAAATTACAGATATGAGGTCATAACAAAAATGATTTTATGGTTGGGGTCATCACAACACTAGGAATTATAATGAAGGGTCTCAGTGGCTGAAAACATTTTGGATTTTTCTTTCTCAACTGGGTTGTCTCACTCAGAAAAATTATGTATAGTTCCATCTATTTACCTATACATTTAATCACTTTATTTTTACTAATAGTGGGTAATAGTCCACTTTATAAATAAACCACGTTTTTATTGTCCATTCATCAGTTTATGGACACCTATGCTGTTTCCTTTCCTGGCTATTATGAATAAAACCCTGATGAACATGCATGAGCAGGTACCTCTATAATAGACTATGGATTCCTTTGGGTATATCCCCAAGATATGTATATGCACATATGAACATATCTTGAATATATATATGAACATATCTTGAATATATATATATATATAAAATCAGAATCATGTATTCAATATTACACTAGCTACGTGAAGATATTTTGCAGTTTCATATGAATTTTTCTTTCTTCCTTCTCACTTTCCTCTTTCTTGCTCTTTTCCTTTTTCTCTATTGTAGTTCTAGGGATTGGTTTTAGACACTTGTATGATAAGCAACCGTTAAGCAATACATGCCCTAGCCCATGGATTTCTTTTGCCGTGAAGGACATCATTGTTATGTTGATGGAGTTGGGTTGAGTCTGTAGATGACTTTGTGCAGCATTTTAGTAACACGAATTCTTCCAATTAGTGAGCACGAAGTTTCTATTCATTCAGTTATATCTCTCATCAAGTTCACTGTAGAATATTTCACTCTCTTGGTTAAATTTATTCCTGAATGTTTTTATGCTGTTGTAAGTGGAATTACTTCTTTGATTTAATTTTCAGATGGTTTGCTGTTAGTGCATAGGAAGACTTGATTTTCATGTGTTGATTGTTGTATTCTGCAGCTTCACTAAACGTATTAGTTCTGGTAGTTGTGTGTATGCATCTGCATGTGTGTGAGTGTGGAATGTCTACCATTTTCTATACATAAGATCATGCAGTCAACCAATAGGGCCAGCTCAGCTTCTTTATTTTTAACACGTATATTTTTATTTTTGTCAGATGCCTGTTTGCTCTGACTAAGACCTCTGTATATGTGTTGAGTATAGATTGAGAGGGTGGGCATTCTTGTTCTGCATCTTAGAAGGAAAGCTGAGACGTTTCCCTTTTGAACATGGTATCAGCCGTGGGTATGTCATATGTGAGACTTACTGTGTTGAGGTACATTTGCTCCACATCAAGATTGTTGAAAATTTTTATCATGAGGTTATTGAATTTTGTCAAATGCCTTTTTTATAGCTTGTTGAAATGACAATATGATTTTCATTATTCATTCTGTTAATGTGATGTTTCACACTTATTGTTTTATGTGTGTAGAATTATTATTGCATACGTAAGATGACTCCCATTTGACTCTAGTAAATTATCCTTTTCATGTGCTTCTGAATTCAGTCTGCTAGTATTTTGTTGGAGATATTTTTTGTATGTTCATCAGAGATAATGGCTCTGTAGCGTTGGTGTTCCTCCCTCCCCCGCTACTCTTTTTCTTTCTCCTTTCTCCGACATTCCTTTTTTTCCCCCTCTTGCCTGCCTTGTATACATTTCTTCTTCTTCTTCTTCTTCTTCTTCTTCTTCTTCTTCTTCTTCTTCTTCTTCTTCTTCATCTTCATCTTCATCTTCTCCTCCTCCCCCTTCCTTCATTTTCTTGAAGTACAATTTTGTTATCCTTTGGAACAATTCCCCTTTTTTCCCTCTCCCTTTAGTCCAGGTCTTTGGGCATGCTAAGGAAGGATGCTAACACATAGCAACATCTCCAGCTCTTTGGTTTTTTTTTTTTTTTTTGTTTTTTATTTTTTATTTTTTTTTATCTTTTTTTTTTTTATTAATTTATTCTTGTTACATCTCAATGTTTATCCCATCCCTTGTATCCTCCCATTCCTCTCCCCCCCATTTTCCCATTATTCCCCTCCCCTATGACTGTTCCTGAGGGGGATTACCTCCCCCTATATATTCTCATAGGGTATCAAGTCTCTTCTTGGCTACCTGCTGTCCTTCCTCTGAGTGCCACCAGGTCTCCCCCTCCAGGGGACATGGTCAAATGTGAGGCACCATAGTACGTGAGAAAGTCATATCACACTCTCCACTCAACTGTGGAGAATATTCTGACCATTGGCTAGATCTGGGAAGGGGTTTAAAGTTTACCTCCTGTATTGTCCTTGGCTGGTGCCTTAGTTTGAGCGGGACCCCTGGGCCCAAATCTGCCTATCATATTGTTCTACTTGTAGATTTCTAGGACCCTCTGGATCCTTTTATTTTGCTATTCTCCCATGCGTCTCTCATTTAGCAGCTCTTTGGTTTTCTACCTGAGGCTAGCATCTATTACCTCTTTGGGTTACCTTTTTTGTATCTCATACATTTGTGTGTTATGTTTCCTATTTATGTGTGTGTGTGTGTGTAACTTGGTTTTCATCTTAAGATATTTTTTCAGTATCCTCTTTGATTTCTTGATTATTTCTTCCAAAGCATGTGGATCAATTTCCATATAAATGTTCCAACTTCTTCCTATTATATTAGTTTAAAAATTTATAACTATAAAAATCTAAGATGAAATATACCACTGGCTTAGTATTCTCCTTGAAAAAATGATTCATTTAGTGTCTGACATAATATTCTGTGATTCTCCCCCCACCCCCACCAACCCGAACTATTGGTCATAGCTTTCTCATGCCTTTAGTGGCACTATGGATGAGGTGACATCTTTAGGACTGGTTAGAGAATTCAGATCTTCTGAGCTGTGGCAGCTTCATGAAGCTGGAATACAGGCAGAAAGTGGAGTTGCTTTTCTTTCTGTTTAGGGTCTCACAGTAACATGGCAAAGCTGGATTGGTGGAGTAACAGAGAACACCACACTCCTCATATTTTGCTTGAAAGGGATGTTTCTTGCTTGCTGTTTGTACTCTTGCATTTAACTCTTGTGGATTGAACAGTGTAATGGAAATTGCATATTTTCTAACCATAATTTCCACACTTATTTGCTGTTCCCAGAAAAAGTATGGTGATTTTAACCAGATTACTGGGTTGGGTTTGTGTCAGAGCAGGTCTTTGGGCTCTCTCTCTTTTGGGTTAATGAGTTATGAGAGAACAGAGAACAGACTTGCCTCTTTAGCATTGGTTCTCAGGATTGTTGTGTGTCCATGAATAACAGAAGGTTGATGGAGTGACAAAATCAGCAATTAATTAAAGACTCAGACATGCACAGACACACATGCAAACACAATTATGAGTGCACACCTGCAACCACATGCCTACACACATGCACATGTACAGACACACAAGCATTTTATTTCAATCACAGTTGTAGGCAAGCTCTATACTAAAAGAAGTCTATTCAAACAGGCCCATGTGCTGTACAAGATTTAAGAACAACCTCAGAAATTGTTACTTTTGTGCGCATCCCTCTAGGGGATTTTCACTTGTGTGCTTTGACCTTTGCGTGCTCCCTTGGATGTGGTTCAGTATGTCAGTGCTGTATGTGGACCATATTTTAAAACTACCCGATCGTGTTATTCCAGTTTTCATACATGTCCCCTTGGCTTTATTGACAATTAGGCTTTATAAACACAGTTCTTTCACACAAGCATCCCTACCTTAAAATAATGCCAGCACATACAACACATCAACAACCTACAACATATAACAACACTGTTATAAAAGTCTAACCAACACAGGTCTACATGCAGCTTACTAAAAAGTCTCATATATTCAATTTTGGTTCAGGACTAAATCACAAACCCTCTTCGCCACCCACTGGAGCTAAATCTGGAAACAAATTTGTAGATCTACAATGGGAGATGAGTATATGCTAATGCCATGTGTAACTCTTACGTGTTCAGGCCTCAATTCAACTTTCTTCAATTTGGAGTGTAAAAGAGAGCCATCCTATACCAAGATGGGCTGACAGAGCTTATACTTGCTCAGTGCTTACACACAGCCTTTTGAACAAATGTAGTCAGACAAGATCCAGCATGTCTCAAGATCAAAATCCAAGTGCAGTTATGGTTCTATTGGCTTGGAATTTAAAAGATTGTATTTCTTTGTTCTCAGTCACTTTTAACTTTAAATAGCCAATGAAAATTACAATTCCTAAATTCAACCATATTGGCTAACAAGAATCCAAATAAAGAGCTAGCGGGGGGGGGCCCAGGTGAGGGCTCCTAGGGGAGTGCACTGAGGTCTTGCACCCTTGCACCTGGGGACTAGATGTGCCCCTCTTTACTTGTTGAAGTTCATTGCTAATCCCAAGGTATCTACATTTTAAAATAATCATGTCAACAGAAGATGCTGATGATTACTGAAGTAAGTGTTGTGTGTGAGGTAGCTTTCCTTCTCTGGCAAACAGAAGTGTTTGATAGTCATAATTGCAAGGCTTCCTAACTCCCTTAAGGAAAAGGCAAGTGAGGAAACAGGTGTTCTTTGTCACAAAGAAGCAATAGGCTGGGGTAAACTTTCTTCTATCTTAGGTTTCCAATTTTTTAAAATAAGTTTTTATCCTTCTCCCAAGTCCGGAGCTGAATCAATCAGAGGATTGTGACTCCTTGGCTGCTTGGTTAGAAAGACCAATCAGCACAAATCCCCAGACTCCCACCAGTAAATCCAGAGGAAGAGCCCATTTTGTCAGCATGGGGACATTTGCAGCACAAAGCTGACTCATTCGAGTTCAGAGGATTGATGGATTTGTAGCATCCTTAGATGCTGTGTTTTTGTGCCTGGGTTGAGTGATAAAGTGTGGACTCACTATGCATGAAGTTTTGAGTTTAATACACAGCACCGCATCCTTCCTAAAGTAGGTGAAGCTCTTGCTACCTGTGAATTTTCATCACATGAAATCAGCTTCACTACTAAGCAAGCCAGGTTGTTTGGAATGTTGTTATTTGAAACTGGTGGGACCATACTTGAGACAAGTACTGGTGCTTTATTAGTTATTTATTTGCTTGTTTGTTTGTTTTAATCCCATGTATATTTTAAGACCTTTCAGCTAGACATTAATTTCTATACCATCATTGCCTCCACTTGACAAATTAGAAAGCCAAGGCTCAGAAATGTTGCTGAGGCTGGTAGAGCAGGATTTGGATCTGGTTCATCAAATCTCCCAAAGCCAAGAATTTTTCCTTTTTTTTATATCTTACTGTATCCCAGTTATGAAGTCCAAGGTCACTTGCAGATATTTCATTAACCCTTGTGTCAGCATTTCTCATATGTCTGCTGACTTACCTCTGGATGTATATTCATCCATTGACATTATTTGAGATGCAGACCTCCTCATGTGTAAAGCTCACTCTTTCACTCTTAAATCTCTTAGTGGGTTTGCAGATATACAAATCAAAGCTATAATACAGGAGTGGAATGCGTTTTGAAACAGACCCAGCGATTTAAGAGGCAGAACTGAATAGGCTGCCTTTCAGGCCTGCCTTAAATGGAAGCAGGAAATAGCACAAAGCTGGAGATTTTGGAGTTTGGTAGATGGGTGCAAATATTGACTGTAGGACACTGGGATGTTCACCATGCCAAATTAGATGTGCCAAACAGATAAACCCTAAAAAGTCCATTGAAAATCAAAAGATCAGAAACACTTATAAGTAGCCATGGCAGTGACAATGAAAGAGTACAGCTGAGCATCAGTCCTGATGTTTCACTGAAGGGAAGGACTGAGAAGCATCTTCATGCATTGAGTGTTCTACTTAACCTGCTTCCTCTACGGGCAAATGGAAACTGTAACTGAGTCTCTTTGCTCCGTGTCTAATGTAGGATGATGAAGAGTCACCCAGTCGGAAGACCCCAGAACTATTTTGCATTGTGGGGGAAGTGCCCTTAAACTCAGTCAGAGAAAGAATCTCCTTTTCCTCCCCTTTGACAGTGACACATATGGTAACCCTCAGCAACGAGTCCTCTATCTGAGAAGTAAAGTATTAAAGGTCAAACTCCACAGGAGGGAAAGGTCCTTGCGAGGAAGTGCAGTGTATGATGGAACATGAGAGAGATGTCTTGTGCTATTCAGTCAGCCAAAGAAATGGGATCTGCGGTGGCGATTTGGGAAACATTCATAGAGAAGACATCGAGGAATGGTGAGGCTGAGAAAAGGAAGAGCCACCTTCACCCTGGCAGTCCCTTACCAGATGGATGTTTGCTGGGAATCACAATGAGACTGCACCCTCCCCTCCCCTTGTTAACAATGAAAAAAAAAAAAAAAAGGGATGGTATTGTTAAAGGGTCCTAAGGAGGAACAAATGTTGGATTTGGTAGAACAATGATGAAAAAAATATGAACCAAAACCCAAGAAACCAACCAAACAAAAAAACCCAAACCACAGGAAACCATTTAAATGAAGCATTCATGAGGGGAAGAGTGCCCAGCGGATGTGGTGAGTGTGGTGAGCCGCCTTCTTCCTCCTGTGCTTCTCTCTTCTCTGAGCTTCCCACACTTCCCCACATTGCTGGGGGAGTTTTGTTGTCTTTGCTCAGGGCAGGCATGAAGCAGAACAAAGTCAGAAACACAAAGGAGTTTGTTGACCCTGTTTCCAAAAGCCTAGGTCCTTAGGCCACTGGAGAGGAAAGTTGCGTCTAATAGCACTAAGGTGAGGGAGAAAGAGGTCTGACTTTCTACTTCAGCTGGAGGGTGAGGCATGGATTTGTTCCAGGGGACTCAACTCTGAGTTCTGCATTCGAGGGAAAGCATGGGGCTCAGAGAGAATAAGTCTTATTGTGGCAAAGGCACTCCCAGAACAAAGGGACTGCATAATTGGTTTCTATGTGCACACGTGTGATTCTGTCATAACCTTGTAACATAGATCACCTAATCAGAATAGATGCACCATAAGGAAGACTAAAGAGAGGGGCTAAAATGTGAAGGGAACTAAAGAAGGGTGTATTAGGCTATGCCCTGTGGCATCTGGGGCTTGGCCTTTGTATGAGACTATGTCAAATCTATGTCAGCATAAATAAACACTGCTTTCTGACAGAAAGTCTTAGTATTCTGCTTCTCTGCACTAGGACCTCACAGCATTAGCAGTTTATCAGAGGTTGTTTTGTCTCATTACAGCATAGAAGGGTTAGAATATATTTTAAGGTCATAACATGGGAGGATGGCTACCAAGATGGCACAGTTGGTAAGAGCTACTTGCTGCCAAACATGATGATCTGAGTTTGAGCCCTGAGGGCTGACATTGTAGAGAAAGAGAGTCCTGTCGATTGTTTTCTGAACTCCATATATGCACTGTGACAAATATTTCCAAACATAAGTAAACGTAATAGAAACATTTTTTATACTTTTGTTTTATTACACATGTATAAAACAAACTACATACAGCAGGGAGAACCATGTGACAATCATGAGAATAATGAGTTCTATACATGTTACATTCATAGTGACTTGGCCATCTACATTCATCTCATTTGAAGTAAGTGTCTTTCCTGTCATGTTGGGTCTAAATTTCCAAATGAGATTCAATATCTATCTTATCTCAACTCTAATAGCTTAACTTCTTTATCTTGATCTAAAATGATCTTGTCCCCTAATGAGCTAAACTTGGTTATAGAGCTATATTATCTTGTCTTCAATGCCCCTCAGAGACTTGAGAAGGAATAAAACTTAAATTCCTGAGTGAATCAGCAGTGTGAGTTAGCAGTTTCCAAAATGTATAAATTGACTTAAGACAGTTTACTGCCTGACCAGTCACCCAATACACTTTATAACGTTGGAACCTCATCTTCAGCTTTCTGGTCTAATATTCTGCCAGATTTGTTCACAGGGCAGGAACTATTGAGGACTTGCTTACCCTGACTTGGCAGAGTGCAGCTGTCGACTCTGCCTGCATCTAAGTTGCCCATTTTAGGCAGATTCTGTTAGTGGCAGAGCGAGGACATTTTGCTCAGTGGTTATTTTGCCACCTTTGGAGCCATGTCCATAAGGAGGCTCTTTGATGCTCATCATCTTCTTTGAGGTCGGCTGGGTGTTGTCAGGAGTTAACTTGTCTTGTTGTCGAAGATATTTAGGATTGTGAGAACAACTTTAAATGCCATATTCTGTGTGTCTCTAAGGCTTTTGAAGACCTTATTCAACTATTTTACCTCATATATCGATAGAGTCATATCTATCTGTTAGACTTAGGATATATATTCTTGTGTGGCTCAGCTGTCAAAGGCTAGGCTCACAACCAAAAATATAAAATATAGAAACATTTTTTAATGAAAGAAGAGAGGGTTGTCAGACTCAGTGGTAGGTTGAGAGAAGCTGCTGATAGGTCATTTGGATGTGATCTGCAGGAGCTGTGGACATAACTGAGAGGGTATAACATTCTCCGAGGAGCATAATAGAGAGCACCCGATGAGCCACTCCAATCTTGGGCAAAGTGAGGTATCCCCAATGTATTCAAGACTAAGTATGTGACATTCTGACAGAAAGGAAACTCGTGTAGTGACAAGTGCTGTAATGTTCTATGTATCTAATTACACATCGGGGATGTAGTCTGAGATGAATAATTTTGGCTTCGAATAACATTATAAATTACACAAACGTGCACAATCATAAGCTAGGTGTTAAATCCACTCCTTACACATACAGATCACATGAACAGCTATAAAGCTGACGCCATCAAATTAAATAGAAGCAAAACAAAATCACTGACCACATTAAGTTAATCTGTCATGCCCATGCCTATTTGTTTCTCAGAATTTATTATTAATAATAAACTTAACTTTGCACTTCAGCTAGATGTGAAGTAGTCTTTGGGAAGGCGAGAGATGGAGACTTAAAAGCCATGGAGAACTTTGGGGCTACACATGGCAAGACCAGCAACATCACCATGGTGACCATAAACTACTCAACACAGGTGGCATTGTCTTTGTACCTCTGATGTACTATCCTGCAGTCTTGGTGTTCTTGCACATCTTTGTGTTTCATATTTTCTTATTTCTCTTTAAACCTAGTGAGATTGATATTAACTGCATTGGCTATAATGATGATTACTTTCCTATTACAGCCCTCATTTACATTTTCTCTTTGCTCACTTAGCAGCAGACTTTAAGAATGAGTGAAAGTAAATTTTGTTAATAACTTTATGGCACATTCTGAGGTAACTGGAGAGCCCATTATAAGTGGAAGTCTGCTTCTCTAAAGAATTTAAACTTACTCTGGTTCAGGCCTTTCAATGGTTTAGTAGTAAAGTCCCAAGAGTCAGGTGTCCTCTGTACCTTGATGGTAAGACCCCATTGTTGAAAACAACACATACTTATGACAGAGACCATGGAGAAATCCAGCTGGTACTTAACTGGAGGCTTTACCCCTAATTGCTAGCATTCATACTGCTCGAAAGTGCTATACAGGCTACAGAAGGAGAACAGTAACCAGTAGCATCACCCAACAAAGAGCTCTGTGAGCTATAATAGTGACTTGTCTGCAATACGTGCCTACAGGTGCAGTCATTGCATGACTATACAGGAATAACCAACCACTTTTTAGAAACTGGATTTAAGGCCCAGTCCATGAAGTGGAATCCCTACTTGATATTGTTGATAAGGCCAAGAGCCTAAGACCAGATCTCAGCCATGGGTTCTTGAGGAGGAAAACCACTGCTGTTACTCTGCTAAGTGAACATAGCAATACAACAATTACCAATGGCATGTTGCTGTACCCATGGAGAGGTTCAGCCTCATCAGGGAAGTTTCTCCTTGCAGTAGATGCCAAGTAGCACAGAGACCCACAACTGGACTGTGGGTAGAAAATGAGAGAATCCACATCCTCAGTACTACTGAGGCTCAGAGATTTATTTTTAGAAGAGGAGGTGGAAAGATGGTAAAAACCAAAGGTAGTGGATGATTTTAAAGAAACAGCATTTTCCAGACACAAGAGGGCAGATACACATATGAGCTCAGAGAGTCTGTGACAACATGCACAAGACCTGTACACGCTTAACCAAGGCAAAATCTCAGCATGAAGGGGGAAGTGAGCATAAAGTCCCACCCCTAGCCAAGAAGCTATTCACAAACAGTGGCTGCTGACGTTAGGTGTAGTTGGCAACAAAGTAGACTCCATATTTCTTTGTTTCGCTTTTGATTTTGTCAATGAATTTCTTTTCTTCTTCTTCTTCTTCTTCTTCTTCTTCTTCTTCTTCTTCTTCTTCTTCTTCTTCTTCTTCTTCTTCTTCTTCCTCCTCCTCCTCCTCCTCCTCCTCCTCCTCCTCCTCCTCCCCCTTCTTCTTTGAGAGAGAGAGAGAGAGAGAGAGAGAGAGAGAGAGAGAGAGAGAGAGGGAGAGGGAGAGGGAGAGAGAAAGAACAAATATGAAGATAAGTGGGTAGCACGAAGGAAGGATCTGGGAGGAGTTGGGGGACAGGAAAGAATTACAACATATACTGCATGAAATTCTCAAAAAATAGCTGGGCACAGTGGCATCTGCCTAAAATCTCAGTATTTGGGGAGGCAGAGGGAGGTAGATCTCTGTGAGTTTGAGGCAGCCTAGTATACAAAGCAAAGCCAGGACAGCCAAGGCTACACAGAGAAACCTTGTCTTGAAAAATGACAATAACAACGACAATAACAAAAAACCCAAAAAACAAAAACTAAGAAACAAAAAAAGAAATTCTCAAAAAACAAAGAAGAAAATAATTAATATTACACAGCTATTTCGATGCGAAGCTGCTTCTCATTCCTGTGAGTGATGCATATCCAGTGATGCAAAGCAGGCATTCCTCTTAATGAAGCGTACTGCAAGCTTTCTATTCCCTGACCTTGGGCTAGGCAAGACCAATAGGAAAATCAGTTTTACAAGTAAAAGTCATCTCTAAATGCAGGCAGCTTTTAAGCTGCCTTTAGATCAAAGAGGGTGTCGGAGAGAAGCTGCTCACAGGCCCATAGAACACTTTGATGGGCCCTATTTTCTCCTTGAGATTAGCAAGCCTGCACATCTGGGAGGGCTCTCCACAGCATCTCTTCTGTTTAACTTGCAGGTCAGCTACTCAATAACCTTGTGAGACAAATAATTCAAACAACCATGTGTGACATTTTATTACTCCTTTCCAAAAAATAAACGACATAGGAGATCATTTCCTGCTATAATTTCCAGATGACATTAAAAATCATCTATCACTGATTTCTATTTCATTGTGTTAGAGTCTCCAGAAGATGTGTCTTTGCTTTTTTTCACTTGTTCAAAATACCACCGTGTAAATTATGGATACATTTTCATCCTACTTTTATTTATAAATCCCCACAGGCATTTCACTTGGAAATATTTTGTTTGAATAGTTTGCTTGTGCAGTGTTTAATGCTTCCAGCACACAGAGTGCTTCTTTTGGAAGCAATGGAAACGGCATCAGGTCCTCCGAGGAGATTCGGAGCCCTGTACCAGGGAAACAATGAGGATGCCAACAATTACAATGCATCACAAATAAGGCTTCAAGTCTCAGTCTGCATGCACTGTGGAATGGCTGCCTGGGAAAACCTCAAGCTCCCAGTGGTGATGAGGTGGCTGGCATCATGTGCCTTCCATTTGAAGCTCTGATGTTTCATCAGCATTACTTTGTTCTCCAAAGAGAGGAGCTTTTCTGATTTCCCTGTCCCACTGTCGCTGGACTCAGTGTGTGAAATAGTCCCAAGGGCAGAATTCGGGTCCCAGAAACCTCAACATAGAAAAAGGAGGTGGAGTTTCAGAAGGACAGGAGTCCTTGGCAGAGTGAGAGGGACTAACTGAAATTTTAAGTCCATAGGGGATGAGCTGTGGGGAAATCACCTTGTATTTTGTTTTCATTGCTGTGGACTCCATAAGAGTGCAAAGGCATGTGGATTCCCCGTAAAGGATTCAATGAAGGCACAGTGGACCTCAAGCCTTGCTTCCTTTTACCTAGAGAAAAGGAAGGAAAAACAACAACAAACCACTGAATACAAAAAAGAAAAAAAATCATGGCTAGTTTTAGATTTCGATCCTGGAATATCTAAAGAGTCTCAGGAGCTATTGCCGGGAAAATGGAGGGAAGGGTGAGTTCCTCGTTTTTCAGATCAATGGTTCCACGTGGCCACAAGAAGCAAAGTCATGTGTCCATAGATGAATAAGCCAAGTTCTCTACCCCACCTCAAAGCCACAGGGGTCTCTTTTTAAAGCTTACTTAGATACCAGAGGAGAAGAGAGAGAGAGGGAGGGAGGTAGGGAGGGAGGGAGACACAGAGAGAGACAGAGCGAGAGACAGAGAGACAGAGAGAGAGAGAGAGAGAGCGAGAGACAGAGGCAGAGACAGAGACAGAGACAGAGAGACAGAGAGACACACAGCGAGAGACAGAGACAGAGACAGACAGACAGAATGCTCAGGCCACTGATGAATGTTGGACTCCCCATGTGACTTGACATCTCTTTGAGTTGGTTTCTCAGCTTTGGCACCACTGCTGTGTGGGTAATAAAATTACTTGTAAGGGGTCTGTGTGAGGCTGGGTAGTTACCATCATCTCCTGCTTCCACCTTCTGCATGTGTAGAACATCCAATTTCCTGGACACGATGACCACATTTCCTGCAGGTATTGCCGTGTGCTCCCTGGAGCTCTCCAGTTGAGAATCACTGTTCCAAGTAATAACGAAAAGGATGCTAAAACATATAAAAAGACATTAATTGAACCTTCATGGAACAGCTCAGGCTTTTAATATCTGGCAGGATGCGGTTCTCTGAAGGCATTTTGTAGACTCATTAACCTGAGCGAACTTCTTAAGTAATGAGAGAAGACAGGCATAGCGCTGAGAGACCCAGTGTGAGAGAGAGACATTCCAGAAGGAGCAGGGTGAGCTCTAGGGAGTGGGGACCCATGCCACCTGCCTAGTGAGAGAAGAGCCAACTGAGAACTGAAGCTATAGTCACCAGGCCAGGCACACAGGGAACAACCTCAGAGTGTGGCTTCTAACGTGCTCCTCCTGAATTCAACAAGGAAAGGAGTCAACACACCGACTCCCTCATCCTCTCAGGCCTCATTTTTGTGGCTTGCTTTCCTTTTCCATGCTGCCTTGGGTACCTATAAGAAGGTCTCACTGGCGACATGGGGTCTGAAGGGATGACTCAGCGGTAAGAGCATCTGCTACACAAGGGGAAATCCTGAGTTGGCTCCCCAGTACCTAGGTGAAATCTGGGTGTGGCTGCGTGTGTTGTAATCCCTGTGTTGAGGAGGGTAGAAATAGGTGGGTCCTTGGCACTTGCTGTCCACACAGCCTAGCTAAAAATAACAAGCTCTGGGTTCAGTGAGGGACTTGTCTCAAGGCAGTAAGGCAGAGAGTGCTGAAACAGAGCACACAAGGTCCTCCAGTGACACAGGCACATGGAAGAAAGAAATGTACAAACAAACAAACAAAAAGCCCCCAGACAAACAAACAAAAGACCAACCAACCAACAACCAAACCCACTTCGCTAAAATACTAAATTCTAGCCATTTAGAACCAGAATACAAATTTCCTACTCAGGATTTTTGTTTCGACTCAGATGGCAGGTCATGATCTTTCCTACAGTGCTAACTGGCAAGCTTCACGTAGAGTGGAATCTTCGATGTTCTTTGTGGAAGAGAATTCTTATCCATTACAAGTAACCTGAATGCTGAAGTTCCTGCCATGAGAGAATGGGTCACCTAATTCCATCTCCACGTCTATCTCTTTAATTTACTCTACTTTCAAATGAGCCTTATTTTGCCTATTATATATTTTTATATAGTATCACTTTCTCCTTGAAAGTCCTTTCAGCTGAGAGTGAGAACGTCATAAAGTGGGTGGGGTAGCGGTCGTTGATCTTTCATGTTATATTCAGGCAATGAACCTGATTGTCTTTTACATCTGTCCTGAGAAGTTGAGTGAGAATGAATTCAAAACTAATGGGCTAATGGAGGAAATTTTAAGATAATATAGCACTCAACCTTTGCAATTGCTATTGTTCACTGCTCTTATCCAGATCTACAGTGAAAGAGAGAAAAAAACTTATGAAAAATGTGAGGTTTGGCAAGGAAAGACGAGTTTAAAGACCAGGAGAGTGCAGATGAAGCATCTGTAACCGTTAGAGGTTGGCACCTCTAAAGATAAACTTCACAATCTTCACTGGGACAACAGAGAGGTGTCCTTAGTTTGAAACCCCATCTGTTGACGTTTCCTAATTGTGAGAGAAAATTCATTTGAAGAAAGAGCCTGAAATGAGAATGTCACTGAAAGCTTTCCATTCTTGAAAACAACCATGTCTGCAGACAGAGGCCATTCTACATCTTGAGTTTTCACCATACTTTGGTAGTGTCATCCACATGGTGTTGGTTTTGCAGAAAGTAACATGCAAGAATGAAGGAGTTATGGAATCTTGTGCTGAGGTTTCTAAGAGCCACTGAGGGCAAGCAATATGTGACAAGGTTGGATTCCCTGCAAGGAGACCCTCATGGGCCACTGTGTGAAGCTGTGGAAATTAAACACCAGGTATACTAGAGATGCCAAGATATTGGAGGTGACAGGACCACGGAACATCCACCAAGGAAAGTTGCAAGCCTGGAGTAGACTTAGCCTAAGGAAAGGACTGTGTGTGTAGTGGCAGCGGAACTGGAGATGCAGGGCTTTGGCACTGAGGTGATTCCATCATGAGCTCCACATGTCATGCTTTGCTGCAGGGATTTAGGTTTAGTCTTGCTTTTGTCTATCCTTTTTGTTGTTATTGTTTTTAACTACGCCTCCATCCCTCCATTTTTAAATGAGAATGTTCACTCTTCCATTGTACATTAGAAACATGTAACTGTTTCACTTTTACTTATTTATTTTTTCATTTTTGAGATTACAACATAATTATATTTCTCCCACTCCTTTCTTCCCTCCAAACCATCCTATATTCCATTCCCCATTATCCTTCAAATTTAATTTTTCATTAGTATTTATTTCAAGAATATATGTATATGAATATAAATTATATTTCTAAATATAACTTGCTCAGTTTATATAATATGACTTGCATGTACGTTTCCAAGGTTGACTCTTTGTTCCTGGATAACTAATTCTCCCTGGGCAACACCACCTCTCTTGCTCCCAGTTTTCTTCAGTTGCCTATAGTTCTTTGTGTAGAGTTGAGGTCTCATGGGCTTTTCCCTGCTCACTTTGGCATGTCCATTGCTATCATCATTGCTTAGCTCTTTTTGGCATTCATGTTGGTAAGTTTATGCACGTACCATTTTCCTCTGTTACAGGGCTCACAATTAAGAGATTGAAAGTTTCAAATGAGACTCTGTACTTGCACTTTTGAATGATGCTGCCACTGTCAACATGAGGATGGTTGGAGTTGGACTGGCTGTACTTTTCATTATGAGGCAGCAACAAACTCATGGAGAGAAGGAAGGGAAATCTCTGGCTTACGAGTGGTGTTTGACCATCAAGCTGACAAGAGGGAAGCTGTGCTGGCTGATCTCGTCCACTCTCTTGGATGTAGAGTCACTATGGAAATACAGTTTTAGGGATGTCTGTCAGGGTGCTTCCAGAAATATGTCACTGTGGAGGGGACACCCATCATAACAGTGGTGGCACCATTAATGGGTGAAGTTCTGGATTGTATGATAAGGAGGAGGGAAGCTAAATGTTAGAAATGTGCTTATCTCCATTTCCTTACTAAAGATTAATATGTCCAAATGCCACCTCTCTCAGCCATGATGAGCCGTATTTGTTGAGCTGCTTTAAGTAGCCTCTTTGATTGGTGTTTGATCTCAGTAAAGAGAAATGTAGGTAATACACACACACACACACACACACACACACACACACACACACACACACACACATATATATATTTGGGGGGGTGTCTAGGAGCATTTAGAAGCTTCAGTATTTTCTGTGTCTATTTTGTTTTTATTTTTAAAAATGATAAACATCTTTGAGAATAAAACAAGAAAGCATATCCTGGGGTTATCTAGATGGATTTTTTTTTACAACTTGTTTGATATGAATTTGAATGTGTTAAAACTTAGCTTCTGTATGGAAATAGTTTTGGATCCTTGGGTTAAGATTTTCTGTATGCTTACTGGTGTGTTTCTTTGGAGTGTGTGTGAGATCATCGATGGCAGTGAGAAGATCTGTGCTGCAAGGAAGAACCTAAATAAGAAGGCATTGCTGCAACTCTCATCATTGTTTTTTAATTTGCAGAGAAAGTAACCAGAGCATCTTAGGTATTCTCAGGTATCAATTTTATTCCTCCTCAAGTCTCTGATGGGGAAGACCAGACAGTTTAGCTTTGCAGTTATGCTTAGTTGTTTAGGGGTTAAGATGTTTTTAGGTCTAGATAGATGTTTTAAGTTGATAATGATGAGATATGATAGATATTGATTTACATTCAGAATTTTATACTCACCAAGATAGGAAAGATGTTTTCTTTAAGGCTGCCAAATATAAAAAGTCAAAACACTACGAATATAACATACATATATATATAATTCCTGATTATTTCATCTTGCTGTAGGTAGTTTATTGTATATATGTGTAATAATATAAATGCACATGTAGAAAATATTTAATAAAAAAATTCAGGTCTGTTAGAGAACTGTTTCATATTACAACATCTTTTGCAAACATAAACATATTTCAAAACTTGAAATTTCCTCAGTCAGAGACCTCTTTCCTCTTAATTGAGATAAGCAGTTGGCTACAGAAGTTTAGCCATTGACAAACTGGACCCTTGAAGACAGAGAGTGTAATAAGTGGCATTTGCTGCTTCCTGCTGAGGATGGGTGCACTGGGGCCTTGAGATGGAAAGTGCGTACTGTGGCTTTGGCATGCAGTCGGAATGGATGGACATCTTACTGTCACACAGTAAGATCTGAGAAGTGGCTAATAAGCCACTACATTACGTTCAGGGTTGCTTTCTCTGTTTCCTTTTCTAGTCTTGCATCGTGTAGCTTTTCTACATTTTAGGATGATGTCATCCCAGCCTTCTATTTGCTGAAAACATAATCTGCTTGTTTTTCAGTTGTTTGTTTGTCCTTTATGTAGGAATTAGCACTGTCATTTGCTGAATCTGTTCAGAAATTAGACTCTGCTGCCTCATTTTTCATTGTGATTTCCTTTGCTATTGACTGTAATAATCAATTAAAAAACACTAGTGTTCATACATGGTACATTGATTATATTCTAAGCATGACAGCACAAAAATATTAAAGTGTGTTATATTATTTCTTTTGAATTTTTAAGGCAAGCCCACACAAATTTGATTCAAAAAATAGAAACATATTTTCTGCTTCTAATATAAAAAAAACTCAGTACCAAGTAAGAAAATTGGGAAAGTCCACATCAGAGTGGACATAGCATGGACATAGTCAACTAGAAAGTAGCTGTAAAAAATTCTGTGTGTGTGTGTGTGTGTGTGTGTGTGTGTGTGTGTGTGTGTGTGTGTGTGCTCATGTGCACATGTATGTGCAGGTTCAAGAACAGTCATTAGATGCCTTCGTCATTTGTTCTTGACCTTATCTTTCTGAGACAGCTTCTCACAGAACCTGTATGGAACTCACCAAGTAGGCTAGACCAGCTGGCCATCAAGAGCCTGGGATTCTGTAGACGCTGCTGCTTTCTGTTCTGGGATAACAAAAGCACGTTTGTGTGCCTGGCTTTTTATATGGGAGCTGGAAGGAAGGTCTGAACTCATGTGTTAATGCTTGCATGAAAATCACCTTACCAAGTAAGTCATCTCATAACTTTATTTTTTTGAAATGGGGTATCTCATTGAACCTGGGGTAGGCTAGACTCTCTGGCTTTCCAGACCCAGAGATCCTCCTATCTGTACACTTTTTGCACTAGGATTTCAAGCATACACTTCTTATATATCTTCTATGTGTGTGCTGGAGATGGAACTAGGTTCCTCATGCTTGCACAGCAAGGACTTTAGAGATGGAGCGCAAACGCGCACGTGTACACACACACACACACACACACACACACACACACACACACACACACCACTAGCCTTCCAGTGAGCTCCTAATTGTATAACTTTAATATGATTGAAGGTATCCTGCTTGTGGAAAAAGGCATACATTCTATGTTGTAGAAGAGTTACTTTGATGCCAAAACCTGATGGAGGAATGAGAAAAGAAATCTTGCTGATTTTGTCTTTTATAGTCAACATAATATTTTTTATTAACTTCCTTTTTTGTAATGCGTGATTGTCCATTGCTGGGAACGGAACTTGGAGGATTCCATTAGAGAGTGTACATTCCTGTCTAAATTTCTGATGGCTGTATCGTTAGGTAAAGACAGCAAAGAACAAAGAGGAGAGAGAAGCAGATTGCCGTCTCCAGCCAGAGGCTGGACTTCTTTTGTTTACTGATGTTGTAAAGTAGAGCTCAGGTCCTCAGAGGACAGTTCAGTCGATAAGAGTGTTTACTCTGCAAGTATGAAGACCTGAGTTCAAATCCCTGGCATCCACTCAAAATGCCAGGCATGCTACACATGCCTCTAACTCCTGCATAGAGGAACAGGGGCAGATGTATTCTTAATGCTTCTTGTCAGCTAGCCTAGCAAAAAATTATGAGTTTCCAGTTGAGTGAAAGACCTTGTCTCAAGGCAGTAAGATAAGATTGATGTAGGAAGACACGTGATGTCCTTCTCTGGCTTATGTATACACGTACACAGAGGTGCACACCTTCATTCTTCTATGCATTCATTTTACACACACACACACACACAACACACAGAGACACGCATGCATATACACACCACAACATACACACACACACAGACACACATGCACACACACACCACAACATACAACATATACGCATAAATAAATAAATAATGAACACAGCGTCAAAGAAGACATTTTCCAGCACGCACATGCACACCCAGGGCACCAATGCACCCTAACCTAAACCCAATTCTCTATTTGTGTTACATAGTTCTTTCTGGTACAGATCTTTGTAGTGGCCCTGAGGGGTCAGGCCAGTCTCATTAAAGACATTCTTCTCAGGGACCCAAGCCTGATTTCTTTTGGGAGTGTCTTATCTGTACGTCTTGTTGTAATTTGGTGTCAGAGCAACTCTTGTCCTCAGCTCATCTGAAATTACCTCTAAAGCATTAACTTGATGTTGCTGGGCCTTTTAGTAAAATTGACTCTAGATTGTTGGGAGAGGCCCTCGTATCATGAAAATGAGGCCATGCGTTTTATGCTTTTGTAGTAAAAGCAATTTGTTGGCTTTACTTAGAATTCCCTTCCTACAGAATAGAAAATAAAGGAAAATGTATTTCCCACGTCTCCCACACACATGCCTTATACTGCCGTTGCCTATTTTTATCTTATTCTGCATGTACATAGAGCACAGTTGTCTCTGTGCAGTGTGTCTGTCTCTGGTATAAAGAATCAGCAATGGCTCCCGTGCATTGTTGAAATGTATTTCTTATCTCTTCTACCATGTTTCCCTTTCATAACCAAGTCTAACTGCAAGTCTGTAATGAATTACTTTATGGGAAGTCCTTTCTCCCCCAAAGTCCCTGTATAATTTCTTTTTCCGTTGCCACTATGTGACAAGTGCTCTAACTTATAATTGTCCCAGGGATCCCTCTAATGTCCAAAGAATCTGATAAAATACACATGGGATCTCAAGCTTCCATTTGCTCCAGTACATTTTCAATTATAGATAGTGCAGTACTCAGGCCCTGGGAGCTCCCAGGACATATATAACCTCCCCTAAGTACTGTGGGTCTCTAGCTGGTCCTATCATCACTCAGACCCGGGTGTCAGGTGAATGTGTGTGCAGGATAGTCCATGTGGGAGCTTTAAACTCTGTTTGTTTAGAATTACAGATTGATGCTTGGCACCATTGGCACTTGAATACCTTAAAATGGCCCTTGTAGCCTGGCTTATTTCCCTTTGAACCCAGCATAACTATCAGGGAAGGAAACGTGCTGAAGCAGCAATGTGGTAGACTGATACTGAATATAATTGTACCACTCGTTCCTGGTAACATGAAGTTGAGATTAGAAGCCACTTTAGAGCCAGGACTAGTCTCAGCGTTGACAGGGAAGATGGGAGTTTATAAGAAGGGGGTGGAGGAAGCGGAGGAAGCGGCGGGCGGGGGGGGGGGGGGGGGGAGGGAGGGGAGGAAGGGAGGAGGGAGCGGGGAGGGGAGGATGGGGGTGGCGGGGGGTGGGGGGAGTGGGGGCGGGGGGGGGGGGGGGGCGGGGCGGGGTTGGTTCTGAAATAGAGTCAAGTGTCAGAGTGCTCTGACTGACATCCTCATTTATACCGTCAGCACGGTTCTAAATGGGTAGGGATGAGGTCCACCGTCTCCTGCCTCCCTTGCCAACCTCTGACTCCCTGAAGTCACTGTTACTTTCCCTTGTCTGCAGTTTCCTAAACCCTCTCTGGAAGCAGGAAACACAGGCCATTGTTGGCTCTCCTCCACGCCTCTCTGCCTGGGGCATGCTCATGGTCCAGTGCTGCAGTGCACAGAGAGCAGGGTAAGCTTCAAATTGAACCATGAGGATTCAATCCACAGTTGTGAGAAAACAACCAAATACAGAATAAGCCTTCTGTGCTGGGATATATAATATTCTATACAAATAGTTATAAAATTTGAGGATCTCCCCAAGCATTCACCAACAGGGAATTAGAAATTCATTCGATGGGGATTTCCACTATTTTAAAGGTTATATTTATAGATAATTCATGGGAATTCAAAACACGTTTAAGTTTTTAAATTATGCTTTCTTCATTGTGTGTGTGTGTGTGTGTGTGTGTGTGTGTGTGTGTGTGTGTATGCGTGTGTGGAACATGTATGTGTCACAGCACACATGTGGAGGTTAGAATACAACTTACAGGAGTCAGTTCTCTGTGCCATCCTGTAGCTATCAAGAACTCAATACAGGCCATCAGGCTTTTTAGCAGGACCCGTTACCCACTGAGCCATTTGACAGCCTAATATTTAGACTTCTGTCTTAATTGTATTTTTTTCAAAGGATATGTTTTTAATTTTTAGTGTATGC
This sequence comes from Acomys russatus, assembly GCF_903995435.1. Lineage (NCBI taxonomy): Eukaryota > Metazoa > Chordata > Mammalia > Rodentia > Muridae > Acomys > Acomys russatus. The sequence goes on from NC_067138.1 coordinate 59,770,908, forward strand.
ATGTGTCTACATCTGGGTTGGTGCAATTGTGTGCAACTGCCTACAGAGGTCGGAGGTTTCAGATCCCTCTGGAGCTGGAATTTACTGGTGGTGATGAGGCACTTAATGCAGGCACTGGGAACTGCACTGGGAGCTGCACTTGGGTCTTCTGTAAAAGTAATACACCCTATTAACTGCTGAGCCATCTCTCCTGGCCAACATTCAGGTTTTTAATACCTAATAAAAGGTTGGGGTTGAATATATAGAGCAGGAAAATAAAACCAGTATTTTTGAAAAAGCTGACATTGTTTCCATCGAGAACTGTTTTGTTGAATTTTAATCACTGTTATAATTTTTTGGTTTTTTGTTAATATATTTTATTAATTTATTTGTATTACATCTCAACTGTTATTCCATCCCTTGCAATGTTATAATTTTTTACATTACTTCTATTTATTGAGATAATATTAAAAATTATTTCGCTCTTCTCAGAGCTATGTTAACACCTATACATGGAACAAATGTTATTTACATATTTATTTGTCTTCTTTTTTCACACACACACACACACACACACACACACACACACACACACACACTTAAAAGAAAAGAAACTATATATCTCCCTGGGGTTTTATGAGTTGCTTTCTAAGGTGGCATTTTCTTGGAGAGTCTGATGTGGCCCAGGGTCAGCCTTCAGCTTGTCATCTTTCAGCATTATCAGAAGGTCACCTGCCTACCCGAAGTCAGAGTGGATGAAGGTGGCTAGTGTGGAGAGATATTTCATCACGGCTAAAGGAAATCCGATAAATCATGGCTGCACAGCAGGAGTCACCTTTGTGAGGAAAGGAGACTGTGTCTGACCAGTGCTGAACAAAATGTGGCCTGCTTCTGGTTGTCAGCTTTCTCTCTTGCTCACCTGCAGTTAATTAGTCTTGCTCTTTCCCCAAATCACCACAGAATCACCACAGCTTTAAATCCGTTTCCCTTATACGCATTCTTCTCCCTCACTTGGAGGCATCAGGTGTGAGTCATATGTCTATGTTCTTGGAGACACTCTTGGAAATAGCGTTCCAGTGTATTGACAGGGATGTACGCTTATTTTCATTACTTGAAAAGGCACAAAGACTATTTGTTAGCTTGTAAACACATCTGTGGAGGTGCGTACACTGTCTTGCTTAGGGTTTCTATTGCTGTGAAGAGACACCATGACCACGGCAACCCTTATGAAAGAAAGCATTTGATTAAGGCTGGCTTACATTTAGAGGTTCAGTCCATTAGTATCATGGCATGCGGGCAGACATGGTGATGAAAATAGTGGCTGAGACTTCTACATCTGGGTCCTTAGGCAGCAGGAGGTGGGAGAAAGAGACACACGCTGGGCCTGGCTTGAGCTTCTGATACCTGAAAGCCCAACCCCAACTTCCTCCAACAGGGCCACGTATCCTAGTCCTTTTAAATAATGCCACTCCCTATGAGTCTCAGGGCGGGGGGAGGGCGTTTTTATTCAAACCACCACATAAACATCTGGAATGCAATCGTATTCCATTTCTAAAAGTCATGGCTTGAATTTATTACTCTGATTTAGTACTTATCACTTGACTTTTTTGTTAAGATTTGAAATGATTAAGGGCTATAATATGACTTGAAATCTCAGAGGGCCATTCTGAAAGCAGCCTCAGAAATCCACAACAGGCAAGACCCCCTACAGAGGACTCAGAAATCACATACACTGGGGTACCAAGAGGTTGGAAAAACTAAATCATCAGAATACACAAACCCTAAAGGTCAGTTAAAACATCAGTGAGTGATGTAGAGACATAGCTCACATGACACAGACCTTGATATAACCCCAGTTTTAAAGCTGAAAGTCGGCGAATCTTGGTTCCTTTTCTACTACACATAAAATAAAACTTAGTAACCTGTAAATTCAACATCGCCTTCAGCCTTGGAGTTCCAAGACACTTAAATAAGAAATAGGAAACTTTTATAGATACCTTGATAGGTACCTACCATGTACCAGCAAGAAGGCATTTATTAAATGTGTGGAGATGTATTTAACTTTCACAAAACTATAAAAATAGTAATGTTCTAACTTTACAGAAGAGAAGAGTAAATATCAAAGAGGTTAACTTGGCCAAAGGTTGCTTGCTGTCTTACTGGGGCATCCATCCCCCACAAGACTGCAATGCCCTTGGGTCAGCAAAGAGTACAGAGACAAAGCATTATTCAGGGCACAGCATCTGCTTTATTGCATAGGATCAACCAGTGCCGTGGTGAAGGCCTGTTGACTGTGATTGGTTAGCGCTGGATGGTGAGCACTCACACCACCAGGCTCTTACGCAGAAGAAGCCCATTAAAGGCAACGTGGAGAGTGCAGAGTCCTCCACAGGCCAGCTGCAGGCTACCCACACTACTTAATATTCAGTGTTCTGACTTCAGGAGCATGGCATGCTTTGCTTCTTATTAATGTGCCAAGAAGGCTGCCCGCCAGGGTGTGTCTGCATTTTCTCCTACAGTTGCTCTTGAATTTGAATTCTGTTTCCCTCAGTGAAAGCCTGCTCTGCTACTAAAGTGCAATTCTCTCAAGGTTCACTCTTGCTCTGGGAGAGAAGGCTTTATGTTTCCTACGTGAGGAATCTGTGAATCACACAAAAGAAAATATACCAGGATGACATCGGACCTTTACTCCCATGGGGAGTTATATGCCGGCAACACCCAGGAGATAGGCCGGTGTTAATGAGGTGACCTTTATGACATGGTTGGGACAGCGAGGAAATGGGTCCTCCCAAGTGCTAATTTCTTCTTCACACTTTTGTAAGTGTACAATTTCACATCCATACCAACAACAGCTTACACCGATGGAAGTTGTGTACTGTGCCAGGACCAGAGCTCAGAACTTCTCACACAGTCAATGGTGGATAAACATAGCTTTAAATCTGAATAGGCTTAACAGAACTATGCTTTCCCAAGGGACAAATTAGTAAATGTTTCTCTAGAGGGGTGAGCTAAGGGCTATATTAACTATGAAAAACAGGACTATATTGTAAATATTCAATATATTTTTACACATACACATGTATAGAGACCAGAAGGCATTGCCATCTTTCAAAACAGTGCTAAGGACCTACTAACAGCTTCTCTACGAACCTTTGGCTTCTCCCTTTGGTGAGTATTACTCTGAGAAATGAATGGCAGATGCTGCGATGTTCAAATCATATCACTGCAGCTCACTTGCAGCAATAAACATAGTGGGTCTGGCAATATGATGCGCAAATTGTGTGATAATATCTTGCACAATATGAATTTGAAAATAATGAAGGGCCTTGAATCTTTCCCTCCCCACTCCCTCTGTGTGAGTGTGTGCATGAGTTATTTTCCTTTTTTGAGATAAGGATAGTGTTTTCCAAACTATGCTGGCTTGTGTATTTCCCCCTCTTCATATCCAAAACAGACACCATTATTGCACACTGTATATACATGCGGGCTGCATAAGCAAGAGATGACCCCTTCTCAGCTAAGCACCTACAGCTGCTCGCTGTGTGGTCTGTCATTCTGGATTTGTCGGTGAAGAATCTCCCGTAATTGGAAAGAGGCCTCTCCTCCAAGAGTCTGCTGTGTTTTCTGAGTGTGAATCCTTTGAACGAAAGCAGTCATTTCTATTCTGTCTGCAGCAGAGTGCTATGCATTTTTCTCCTGGGCAAATGTTTTATTGGCCCCCCCCTTATAGTCTGGTCTATTGGGAAGGCCAAAGTAGACACAGAGAGCACGATGTGTTCATAGTTCCTGCATGTCATCATGATCCCATTAAGTCACCGCTTTAGAGTCTGGGGACAAGTAATTTATGAGTCTATGTAAACCATACTGGTTAGAAAAAGGTTGCTATATACATGAAGAAATTGGGGCATGTTTATTTAGTATTAACATTAAATGTAATTATCAGTATAAATTTGTAATTTAAATCAAGCACCTTATAATTCCACAGATTTTACAAACTATTTTTTTTTGTATATGAAGTCTTATTTAATTTATTCATCCATATGAACTAGGTACTGTGATGCCCAATTTCCCAGCCAAAAAAGTTATAAGGTTGAAAATTTTATTTTGGCTTTTACTTCAGAGACACGAAAAGACAAGGGCTGAAGTGAAAACTCGTCTTATTTTCCTAAATGCTGCGTTTTCCCTCCAGGATAACTCAACCGTTTGCAAAAGACTGTGACATTAATACAAGTTATTTGGAGTAAGATAATAAAACAAATTAGAATCTGTAATACATATTTCCGAAGAGAAAGAAAAAGCTAGGTTGGACATTCTGTGAAGTTTAGCACTGTGACTTAGAGGTCCCTGAGGGATCATCTACCAACAGGCCTGGGGAACAGAAACGCTGAATGTCTTTAGAAAATATTGCAAAGCTTTAACCTCATGCATTGTTTATTAGAAAGAGTTTCTTCCTTTGGATGCCACTGAGTGGGTAGCCTGTATGGTTGGCAAATAATGGTTACCTTGACCCGCACTCACTCAGTATTTAGGTGGCTGCACACCTCCTCTTCAGCAGCCTTCCTGCTGGATTACCCACCACAGGACACTGCTCTGCATCCTGCCTTCTCCTTGCTTTTCTCCAACCCATTCTTGTATTTTGACAGACTCCACAGAGATTCAGAATAGTCTTTCTAAGATGAGATTTTAAGCATGTCTAGTCACTATAACCGCCTGTAAGTTTCAGAGGCCAGAGATCATACCTGTCTGATTTCCCATGTTTTCTCTGTCCTCAGTTAAGCATAAACCTCATAAAAAATACAAGGTCTTGTGTGTTGTCCTTCTTCTAGCTCCATCTATCTCCCCTGGCCTGACATTGCTTCATCCATGCTAAACTCCATGTAGACCAAAGGATAAGTCAAACTCACTCTTTTCTCAAGCATATGGCAGCACTAGTCCCATGTCAGTTAAATTACAACTGAATTTCAAGTTGAATTTTCTGAGGAGAGAGATGTTCAAGCCGTAACAGAATCTTTGAATGAGCAAATAAATTGTACAATATTGAGTAGTCCATTAGAGATTTTGTTTGCTTTCCCTTCTGACCCTAGAATCTATTATAGTACATAGTTCATAGTGAGTTTACATTGAAAAAAATTAATGCACTAACTCAAATGTGAGACTTAAGCAAATCTTTCACATATGTGCACGCACACCTAAGTATCTGTAGTCGGGTAATTGGATGTTGTATTAGGACAATCTGACCAAAGCCACTCTCACTTGGTTAATTGGCAATGTTCTGTGTCCGCCAAGGAAGCATTCTGAATGGTTCCATTGCCAGGGAATTATAACGACCATATATTCTCATCATGGAGAGTAGCTGCCACAGTAATAAGCTTAAAACAAATCTGTGGCTTTCCTGCTTAATACCCTTAACTGCCTCTCAAGCCCCGCCTCCGGGATGACATCCAACCCACTTTGTGATGCCAAGCCCCATGTAATTTCTTCCCAACCCTGCTTCCTTCTCCCAACCACTACACCGTGTATACCAGTGGTTCTCAACCTTTTCAGTGCTGTGACCCTTTAATACCCTTCCTCATGTTGTGGTGACCCCCAACCATAAAGTTATTTTGCTGCTTCCTTTAAAAAATTAAGTAGTTTTTAAAATTTTACATCCCAATGGCAGTTTACCCTCCCTCTTCTGCTCCCAGTTTTCTCCTCTTACCTCACCTCCCAGCCATTCTCCTGGGCCACCGCCATGATTATAATGTAAATCTCTGGTGTGCAGAATATCTGATATGCAACCCCTGAAGGGATTGAGACCCACAGATTGAGAACCACTGCTTTATTCCCTCCATAGCCACTACAACAGGCTTGGGAAACCCCTGAAGAGCTTTAAATTCCCTCTTTTTAGCCACACATCTGATTTCCCGTCGACCACTCATCTTTCTGAAATTTTTTGTTGACATTCTTCAAAATCATGTCTAAAGTATCACCCCTTGTAGTACGCTGTTCCTGGAAGCTCACCCCCCAATTTCCTCACACCCATAATAACTTATACCAGATATATATTAACATTCACATATATTACTTGGTGACTAGACGGTGAGCATTTTGATGTTTAGAAATTTCCTCTCTACTCACCTTTTTTTTTTTTTTTTTGAGACACTCAACTATTTACAGGCTCATAGACAATCCAATAAATACTGATGTACCAAAATTGGTTTTATAATTTCATGCCATATGTTCTTCTGTAACAACTAAATTTGTAATGTTTCATTAGCTTTGATCTCATTTTTTTCCAATTCATGTTTCAAATATTATAACCGCATACTATAATAATGTTCACAATACCATATCATTATTACGGTGATATTGTTCAAGTAGCATTAACAGTCAACTCGACATAGTACAGAATCACCTGGAAAAAAAAAAATGAGCTTGTCAAGTTGGTCTGTGGCGTGTCTGTGAAGGATTGTCTTCAGTCTTAATTCTATTGGCCCATTCCACTGTGAGTGGTACAATTCCCTAAACAGGTGGTCCTAAGCTATCTAAGAAAGCTAGCTGTCTCCTTGGGAGGATCCTGAACCCTCTGGGTCCTTCCATCTCCCAGTCTTCCTTACCACTCCAGCACTGAGTCCCAACATAGGTCCCGGTTCCCCCTGGGTGGAGTCTCTCAGAAGACATCTATGTTGGGCTAATATTCATTTATAAGTGAGTATGTATCATGCATCTCTTTCTGGGTCTATGTAACCTCACTCTGGATGATCCATCCATTTGCCTGTAAATTTCAAGATTTCCTTGCTTTTATCACCTGAGTAGTAGTCTATTATGTAAGTGTACCACAGTTTCTTTTTTCCATTCTTCTGTTGAGGGACTTCTAGGTTGTTTCTAGATTCTGGCTAAAGAGACCATCAACACTGGCAGATCTGGATCCAGGGGTCCTGCACAAACTATTGCACCAACTAAGGTGTACAGTAAATCTAAACCCCCTATTCAGATACAGTCAATGGACAGCGCATTCTCCATGGTTGTGTGGAGAGCAGAGACTGCCTCTTACATGACCTCTGGTGCCTGCGATTTGATTACTTCCCCTTGGTGGGCACACAGAGGAAGAGGAAGCAGGCTATCAGAATGAGACCTGACAGGCTGTGTTCATATGGTGGGAGAGGAGGTCCCTTTCTGTCAGAGGTCTAGGGGAGGGGAATAGGGCTGAAGAAGAGGGAGAATGGTAACTGGAAGATACAAGTGAGGGGATAACACTCAGGATGCAATCTGAATAAATTATAATAAATTAATTTTTTTTAAAGTTCTGAAATCAGGAAAGAAAGCAAGCAAGAAAGAAAGCTGTGAGTGAGCCAGCAAGCTGCATTCCTTCATGGTTTATGCTTTGAGTTCCTGCTCTGACTTCTCTTGGTGATAAACTATGAATTGTAAGCTGAAGTAAATTCTCAGTCATTTTTGCTCAGAGTATTTGATCACAGCAACAGGATAAAACTAAAACAGTATAAAGTACCATTTCCCAAGTCACCTCTGCTATTTTGCAGTATGTGCAATTTATGTGTTACCTGGCACATAAGCTATGAAATTCATATATCAAAAATGAAACACAAATGTTAATGTGTGATGCAGGTTCTGAGGGAAGTATTTCCGAAATGCAGAAGAATTCTGTTTGTTTTTATGCTGTTTGATGAGTTCTACGACCGTCAGCAGATGAAGAGCATCTTGGTCTAGGAATGTTAAGTGGGCATTGTTCATAAGTGCAATACTTTCCATCATGGTTGCTGTCTTTACCTCTCTGCTCCTATCCAGCATCCCTCCGTAATGATGACTATAGTACCTCAGTGGCAAAACGGAGACTTCAAAAAGAACCTGGATTCATTTGTAGCTATAAAATTCTCACCAGATGAAGACCTGAATGATTGAACTAAAGCACAAGTTTAATTGAATATTAAAAACAGAACACAAACATAATTAGCATCAGAGTAGATGTTTTGTAATAAAATAGGAATTGTTTATTTTAAAATATTTGGGATAGAAAAACTAATTATAGATTGTGACTTTATAAACACATTTGACACCAAGAGTTGAAAAGTTCAAATGAAGTTTGAATATCTCACATGTGAATCTAAAAAGAAAGCAGTTCAGTTATACCATATAAAATTATCAGGAATATTTCTTATTCTTTTAAAAATACACCAAATTTATGGGCTTATCAAATTAAGTCAAGAGGACAAAGAGATGGCTGGGCAGGCAGAGATGCTACACACCAAAGCTGGCAAGCTGAGCTCACTCCCTAGGAACCTCATCCTAAGGAAGCAAGGACTAACCCTTACTCATCGCCTGCTGACCTCCATCTACATGTTGTGGTATGTATCCCCTAGCCTTGACCACCAGATAATCTAAAACAAAAATGTAAATAGCAAAATGTAGGAACAGTTGGTGCTTTTGTGAATTGCCTGGTCTTGGCATTTTGCAGAGGTGGCACTGTCAGTGTTATTTGATAAGGATTTGATGAGCTAAATATATGCTGTAAATCATTTAGGAGTATTCTTTAGTATATCTGAAATGACCTTCATTAAAAAAAAAACTTCAAACAAAACTAATTAGAAGGTCTTTTGCCCTACATCTAAATTTCTTTCTAAATCGCAACTGAACTCCTTTTACTGACAATTAGCTATACTTGTCTATCTGGACCATCCCTGGTCAAGAAAGTCTTATTTTAGAAATAATGTGAAAGGGGTAGTGCTTTGTGAACAAAACACCCGCATGTTATGTGTAGCAAGTGCAATTGCAGGGTTGGCTGCTCTGCACAGAGGACCACTTTGACTGCCTTGGTGTATCAGTGATTTCTCATATAACAGTAACCTGTTGCTGAATTTATAATTTGAGAAAAAATAGCAGCTACCTGCTGTAAATATGTGTGAGATTTAAAATTCAACAAGTCTGGTTTAATACACAGTTAAACAATGGACTTATAGCTCGCATTTGAATGGAAAAACAGTTCTTCTGCAAGATGTTACTCCACAGCACAGCAAGAAATGTAATCCTTGGCCTCCAAAGGCTACTTCATGTGATTATTTTTATATCAAATTTGAGGTTTACGAAGAAGTAAAAACTGTGCAATTTGTATATGTGATTATGTGATTATTGCTGTAAACTAAATGTCCTAGAACTGAAATGGCACTTTGCAGAAATAAACTGCCCAGCGTGACCCACTCTAAAACGGAGGATCTGGTCAGGGTGCTCGCAGTCAATAGTGATGACTGTGTTTACTGAGTCAAGACGCCCTTCTACATGGTTTATGCCGACCCAGCTAGTGCTCAGAAAAGCCGTCTGAGGAAGACGCTTTTACAATCCTTCCCATCCCTACTAAGTAAAAACTGAAAAAATTGGGTCTCAGCAGAACTGTTATTCTGGAGTGTATAGCCACACAAAAGGATTGTGAACCAGAGCAGCCCCACACTGGGGACCCGAACCTGTGTGGAGGCTATGTTCACAAAGGAGGCACTTGTTGCTATTATCGTTCTGGAGAAAGAATAATATTACTTTATGTTCAAATAACTCTTTAAGAAGCTGTGTGTGTGTGTGTGTGTGTGTGTGTGTGTGTGTGTGTGTGTGTGTGTGTGTGTGCATGCGTGCACATTATAACTCTGGCATTTTGATTCTGGACTCATTTGGAAGTGTGCCTTCTCATTAATTCTAGAAGAAACATTTATATGATGCATGTTTTATGACGACTTCCAATAGCACATTGACTTTATTTCAGAAAACCTCTTACGACAGTCCGTCACAGCAATCTATTACTTAAGGTGACACTGTATAATGGGGGACGTGGCTCTTTGCCAGTGGAGGGTCCTTTATGAATAGGCAGGAGCAGCTTAGTGGTTGAGAAAATCTCAGAGTAGAAAAGATAAAAAGCAGGATATCACCTCCTCTGGGCCTTCTGCCTTCGAGAAGGCTCTGTGAGCCCTGGCCAGGGCAAAGGGATAGTATATGGAGTAAGGCAGGTACACATGAATCCTGGTTAACGCTGCTTTCCATCTCAGCCAGTTACTATAAGCCTGGTGGGATTGTTACAAGTGACTAGTTGTTTAAATTTTTTATTTCTTTTTTTTTTACTATTCAAGGTTTATTTGGTGTTCTCGTTAGCACGACACTTGGGTAGTTGGTTGCATTATCCATATGCAGATCTTACTTTTTACATAATATTACAATGTACACTGCTCACACATACAATACACAAAATAGTATCCTTTAGTCAGTTATGCACAAGATATGCATAATGGACTTACACACTGGAGACCTGTTATGACTAACTGGGAACTCGCTGGCCTAGGCGTGTTTGGTGACAGTGCACACCAGTGACACAGCAGGCTCCCACGATTACTGAAGTCTGCACACAATTGGCAGTGTTTCAGAGACAGTGGGACTATCACACTAACCAAGTTACCACTACACAAATACCACTTAGCATCAGGGTAGAGCTGTGGGAACTGAGGTTTTCCCCAGACCGCCTCAACCCAAGTGCACTTAACCACAGCTCAGATGGGGAGGAGACAGAGTGTGGTCTCCATAGAAACCCTGTGGCAGCCTGGACCGTGAAGTGCTAAGACATGGGGAGACATTAGAACTACAGCACTCTCTGGATCGCCCAGAGGGTGTCAGCGCTCTTCTTCAGGCAGGTCTCCATCTCAGGAGTCAGGGTCACCTTCACAACATCTGAGATTCCATTTTGTCCCAGGACACAAGGGACACTGAGGAAGATACCTTCCTGGGTCCCATAGAGGCCCTTAATCATGGTGGAGATGGGATGTGTTCGCCTAAGATTCTTTCTTATGCTCTCAGCCAAGTCTGCCACAGAGAGGCCAATGGCCCAACACGTGTTTGATCACCTCACAGGCACTGTCAACGACCGGCTGGTGGACCTTCTTTCGCTCCTCCTTGTCTTCGTCGGTGCCCATTTCTGGGTTCAGAGTCTTCCGAGAGACACCAGCAACATTGACGCCACTCCACTCGGGCACACTCGAGTTTCCATGCTCCCCTAGAAACCATGCATGACAGCTTAGCGGGTAAACTCCCAGCCATTCTCACATCAGGTAACAGAACTGAGCGGAATCCAGATTGCGACCACTTCCACTAACTTGGCTTTTGGGAAAACCACTTATTTTCCAAGCCACGTAGGTCAAGATATCCACTGGGTTGGAAACAATGAGCTGCTTGCAATTTGGACTGTACTTGACAACGCTGGGAATGACGAACTTGAAGATGTTCACATTTCACTGGACCAAATAGTGTCGGCTCTCTCCCTCTTGTTGACGGGCTCCCTCTGTGATGATGACCAGCTTGGAGTTTGCGGTCACACTGTAGTCTTTGCCAGAGACAATTTTTGGTGTTCTCAGGAAGAGGCTGCCATGCTGGAGGTCCATCATCTCTCCCTTCAGTTTGTCTTCCATGAGGGCAAGCTCATCTGCCAAGTCCTTCATTAAGATACTGATGGCACAAGCCATGCCAACAGCATAACCAACAACTGTTATGTTATTCTGGGGCGCCTGATCTTTCTTAAGAAGATTCACAATCAACTGGTCCTTCCTTGAGGGGTGCCATCTTGGACTTTGAACCTTTTGGGACCGCCAGTGCACGATGGTCGGCATTGAGAGAGAAGGCAGGATGCCCTGTACTTGGCCACCGAGGCTCCAGCCTAATTTTTGATTTCTAAATTTGGTTCTTACGATCCACTAGAAAATAGACTGTTAAAGAGAAAGCTTTTGCTGTAAATGTTATTATCAAGGCCCAGGCTACTTGAAACAAAACAAAACAAAATAAGACAAAACAATCCTTTTGGAAATCCAAAGAGTGCATGAAGTTAATCCATATGGTACAGAAATTCAAAAGAGGCTAGGTAATCAACTTGACGACTCCAGACTGATGGGTGAAGGATGGGAGGATGATAAGAAGGAGGATAGAACGTTCCAAATTCAGAGGTCTTCACACAAGAGGCGCCACCAAGTCTCTGCAGAGTGGGTATTTTCTCTAGAACAAATCAAGAGGCTGATTAGCATAGGGGCTCATGAGCAAACCTTCTGTCACAGTCCTGATGAAAGGAACGACTTGGGTATAATGTCATCTGTCCTGTCTGAAAGACTCTACATCAAAGCTATTGACGCACCCCCCAGGAGTGACACAGCCTTTGCCTTGATGAGCAACTAGTCTATCAGAAACAGGACACCAAGAATACTTTTTAACAAAAGGGATGGCACCCCAAGTTTAGCACTGGGGGTGATGTGCAATCTGGGTCCAGCTGCTAACAAAAACAGTTTGATTATCCTAGGTGGCAGAACAGCCAACCATACTGCCCAGTTGTTGACAGTTCAGCTTACAGCTAAGAGCAAGATGAAGCACTTGTAACGATCTATATCCTGTTTCTTCACACTAAAGTTGCTCACCTTATTAATTTATGACTCATTAATAGGAAAACTGTTAAACAGCAGAGATCATGATTAAGACGCTACAGACTCTTAGCTGTGAGAAAAAGCAATGATAATTTAAAAGGTAGTCTGTTTAATTTCTTTTACATAAATCATTTCAGAAAAATGTTACTTACAAAGAATCTTCTCTATTTAAGTTATAAGAGATAATTTTTAATAGTCTGCTTGAGTGGCTGGAGGTGTAGCTCAGCAGTGAAACACTTGCCTGGTAAACACAGGGCAGGGTTTGTACCCAATCATTGGAAAACCAACTTTTCTGTACTTGGCTGTGTAGCTCCTTAAACGTCAAAGTCATTATATAAATAGTGCTTCTTTTGTTTTGGGCACATTCTGTCAGGAAGTAGAGAAGATATTGGTACATCTTTGCAAACATAGAAGTAGAGTATGTAGCGCAGGGACACTAACAGAAAGACCCTATGTGACTTTGGTGGAAGCTATGGCAATGGGTCTTTGTGACAGAAAAAAAAAATGTATTTGCCACCATCTAATAAATGCACATGTGATACAGATGTAGATCATTCTGAAATGATGAATGTTTTCAAACTTCTTTGGGAATAGTACCAAGTCTGAATTTGTCTAAGAAATAAATATTATCTCCTCATGCAATTTAGGAACTTCAAAACCAGAACAATAGCTTTGATTTTCTTGTAACATTGTGGGTTACTAATTTTTCTTAAAAAAAAAAAAAAAAAAAAAAAAAAAAAAAAAAAAAAAAAAAAAAAAAGACCAACTGGAATGCCAAGAGCTCTTCTGCCCCTGTCAAAGCTATTATGATAACTAATTCTTACCAATGGCTTCCCAGAAATAGTCACAAATTCAGTTCTTTATGTCTTAGAATAATTTATAGTCACCTATCTTGGCATAGGCACATAGGGTTTAAGTAACTTTACGTTTTTCTGATTTGCTGACGTTAGATATTTGGAAGGGTCCTTGAGGTGGGGGGGGGGTGGGGAGGGGAAGGAAGGCAGTGAAGGCCTGAATTCATCTGTAGATTCTTACATGCTGTCACAAAAGACAGATGAATAAGAGCCAGGACACTCCTTAGCACAAATGACTGAACTGGGAGTGAAAGCTACATTAGAATATTTATGTCTCTAGTATTAACTGTGGGTTTTTTCAGGATGTAATTGCAGTGAAGTGGGAGGGGTTACTAGCAATGATGGAGGTAGGGTGAAGAGGATTTTATGTGCTTATCTGATGCTTACATGTGGGTTTTGTGACACACATAAATCTTTGCAAGAAAAAAAAGGAAAGAGAGAGAGAAGGAAAGTAAATGTATCCATTAAGTCTCATATAACCATATGGAGACAGTAGGTGGATAAGAAAATGTGGCTTAGGAGAAAAATGGTTTTCCTGGTGTTCACATACTCTACTGTCCATATTTGTCCCTATTGAAGGTAGCATTGAATGTAATTTGAGGATTCTCCTGCAGAGGGTAGACTGCAGAGGTTTCAGTATTGCTTGTCTATGACCAACTTCATGGTATACTAGGAGACAGCATTCTAGGGTAACCACGAGAGTCACCAAACACCTTTAGGTGATAATAAGCATTAAAAATGGAAGCAGCTGAAACCTTAAGTGTAGAGCAAGTGAGATGGCTCAGCCTAAAAAACACATCACAGTTTAAGTCTGAGGATCTGGATTCAGTCTCAGGATCCTACAGTGGAAGTTAAGAAGGAACACCTGAAATTTTGTGCACTGACCTCCAGTATGCCACGGTATGTTCCCACCCGTACTCTGTCCCGCACATCCATCAGCAGATGCAATTTTAAAGTCAGACTTCCTTTGAAAAAAATCATCAAATACTTCAAGTAAAAATCAATCCTGTAACTATAAATCTCACATAATTTAGCTCCTGCCGAGTCCCAGCGCAGGAGATAGGAGCCATGCTCTCTAGACAAGATACTCCCTCATCAGTGAACTGTGCTCACCTCTGCAATGCCCAAGGTAAACGGGTAGAGCAGAGTTTCAGATAGAATCAGACCAAGGGACTTCTCAAATCTGAAGTCCATTTTTATATCCCCATCTTGATAGTTTGCTAAGAAGAGTTAATTGTAGTACATAAATTTCTTTAGGAGTTAAGAACCCTAATTGTTTTCTTTCTGTGTCTCACAACCATGAGACTGAGGTTGATATTCATTCATAGTAGCTATTATACCAGGCAGTAAGTCAAAAGTTCCCAAGATGGAGAAGACAAAAGACAAAATAAAATCAGGGGGAGATTCACCAATCAGTCCAACAGCCTGTGCATTCATCTTCATATTCTCTATTTAAAGTATTTTAAAGAATTTATAAGTATTTTCCCTGCATATTTGTGGTATGTGCATTACACATTTGCCTGGTGCCTTCAGAGGCCAGAAAAGGGCACACACACACACACACACACACACACACACACACACACATGAATAAACAGGTCATAGTTGCTGCAAAATAGCCCAAATGCCCAGCTTTGATCAGTAAAATGCATAGATTTTGGCTAGAGATGATGTGGTTACTGGGACAGGAGCCATTGCCTCACAATCTAGTATGTAAAGTACAAGACATTTCTTCCGGTCTCTCAGGTGACACCATTGGATTCTCAGCAAAGTCTTCAGCATCAAGATTTGTTTGATCTTTGTGTGAGATTTATTTATCTCTCTTTAGGGAAAATATTAGAGATCAATGTTTTGTACACAATTTTCATTTAAGAGTATCTATACTCTGAAAGTGCCAAATGCTTCAAAACACAAGTCTTTCCTAAGCAGAGATAAATGGAAACTTCCAAACCTGACCTCAGTTAAAACCCAGATGCTCTAAAGACGTTTTATCAAATTGTCTTCAGGTTACATGGATAGTATATATATATATATGAAACAAAAACAAATCTGGGATACGGAGTTTGTGTTTAGGTCTGAGCTCCATGTCCGAGGTATCTCATGCATATGGAATTATTTATGTAAACACTCTCAAATTTAAAAAGTATCGAAGTCTGAAATGCTTCTGGCCCCAAGCAATTTTGAGCAAGAGATATTTGCCCTATATTGTGGAGAAGACACAATGAACAGGAGGCTTGTAGGATGCTCTGTAGACTGTTGGTGAGAAAGCATTCACTAGAGAGGTGATGATTAAAGGATGCTCAGGAGCATAGAGAACACTGATGGTACCTACCTTCTCCAGTGACGGTCACTCGCACTAGCCCTTGAATTTAGAATCAGCACAGAGCCACCTTGTAACAGACTGTGAATCTGTTGCAGTGCGGTGTGAGAAGAAATAAATATACTTGGAAGAAGATAGAGTATTACGATGTGAAGATAGTAGGTCTGCATATGCACATACAGAGAAGAAAACTTTTTGAGTATTAGAAATAACCAATATAATCCAGTAAAAGGACAGGACATAAAAATGCATTAAAATACCAGTGACTTAACTACACATCTAAATTAAACAATTCAAATATGGATAAAATTTTCCATTATCAATAGTAACAGAGATCATAAACCATGTCATGAGTTTTATGAGGTAACATGAAAAGAACTACAAAATCTTTACTTGATAATATAAAGTAATGTTTGAAGTAGTGGGGCATCACATCAGAGTAAGAGAATAAAAATTGTGTCTTACACCCTTCAGTTTTTCCTTAATTAATTGTGTATCTGTGGCAATTCTAATATAGACTCAATTTGAAAAAATAACTTAATAATCTAATAAAGAATATGTGTTAGGGAAAGAAACATATTACTTTAATCATTGCTAGATCATGTTATAAAATTACTGAGATTATAGCAATAGAATTTGTGTAAAAATGCCTGGCTCTTCAAAGAAATTAGTTAATCTTAAAATAAATTTTAATAATCTCTCTCTCTCTCTCTCTCTCTCTCTCTCTCTCTCTCTCTCTCTCTCTCTCTCTCTCTCTTTTCTAGACAGGGTTTCTATGTATAGCCTTGGCTGTCCTGGACTCATTTTGTAGATCAGGCTGGTCTTGAACTCGCAGAGATCTGCCTGCCTCTGCCTCCCAGAGTGCTGAGATTACAGGGTGCACTACCATGCCCAGCTTAATGTATATGTTTTTATATATTTAAGAAGTGTATGTATATATGTCTATGTCTATGTGTAGGTATGAGTCCATAACTTCGTGTGTTGACAGAGGCCAAAAGCAGGTATCAGCTCTTGAGTTGGAGTAAAAGGTGGTTGTAAGCGCTGGGAGTGAGACTCACGTCCTCGGTAAGAGCCGCACACATTCTTAAATGCTGAGCCATTTCTTCGTACCAGAAATTTTATTATACTAATAAATACAATGTATCATATAATTAATACTGTTAGTGAAGAAAAGTAAAAATTGAACAAGAATATTGAAAAATTTGATTTTAATTTCATATTATAAACAATTAAACGTACAACCGTAGGGCTGGGGGAATGTGTGAATGTGTGAGTGGTTGAAAAGTTTGGTTTTAGTTTCATATTACAGATCGAAGTAATTACAAATGCAACTACTAGGTTGGGAGGGCCTGAGATTTGATCCCCAGCACCCACATCAAAACTGGGGAAAGTGTACGCCTCTGTAATTGCACAGTTGTGGGGGCAGAGGCAGGTGGGCAGTGGGGGTTCTCTATCCAGCCCTGGGTTCAGTAGGAAACCCTGTCGAAAGAAATAAGGTGAACAGCAGAGGTCAACATCTTTTCTCCCCAACATGCACACACATACATCCAAACATAAATAGATAGATTAACAAACTTTAAACAACTGGCCTGTTTTATAGATAAGTCAAGAGCTACTATTATAGATTGGGAGTTTATATTCTAAACACAAAGCAATAGAAGTACTTTTAATTATTTCTGAGATATAATTCAATCACAATATTTCTCTATTTCTTTTTATGGCCTCCTTTTACACTACTTGTTAATGAAAGCATATGCATGTACACATGGATTCCTCAATATAACCTGTTCAGTCCATATAACGCATTCTGTATGCATGTTTTCAGGGATGACCTTTTGACCCTGGGCAGCCAGTTGATGTGCTCTTCCGTAGGTAATGCTACACTTCCCCCTTCGCAGCTTGCCTCAGTTACTTACAGTTCTTTCTGTGGGACGGAGACCTCTTGGGCTTTTTCAAAACAGTAGACATTTTTAATTGTGTAAAATATCTAGGCTTAACCAAGAGAGATGTGACTAAGGAATGAAAGGGAGAGAGAAATAGAAAACATGTGCAACTAAAACACAGGGAAACGGTTTAGGTAAATGAAGGCGGCCAGGAAGTGGAGGCACAGGGGTTGAGAAGGATGGCGGGGGAGAGGACTGAACTAGAACAAACTGTAGAGGGTCACGTGGTATAAGAAATGCCATTATTTTGTTGCTAACTAAAAACTCATAGGCTTAAAGTCAGTTACATTAAAATATCTCTAACAAACTCGGAGATGGTATTTGGGTAGGTATACAAGTATGCTTAAGATTCATGTCTCTGTGGAGTCCAACAAAAGAACATGAAAAACAATAACGAGATGGGTAAGGAAACTGGACAGAGATCTCCAAGGACGATACAGACCCATAAAAACACTTTCCTATATTAATAATTCAGGAAGAATAATATGTCATTTTCATCTGTCAATTATATGTTAAAAACTCCAGCCTGAACATAATGGTGAACCTCACTTGAAGGGTGCAGGAGTGTCTACTTTCTGTACGTGTGATTGCACGTGGACCCGTAGCTAGGAAAGTAACACTAGCTATAGTGAAAGAGCTTAGTCATGGGGATCATGGTTTTTTAAAGTGTTCATATTTGTCTCTGATAATTACAGTTCAAAGAAACAAGAGTAGTCGATTTAAAATGCTAACCAAGATTTAGGTGCAAATATGCTGCTCATAGACGTATTTGCAGTCAGAACAACAACAACAACAACAAAAAAAAAACCCAGCCAAAATGTACACAATAGAGGATTGATTAGGTACTATATTTATTTGATAATGTTCTTCCTCGTGAGCACAGTTGTTTTTAAAGAATATTTAACTACATGGATAATGTTCACAAATTTTAAGTAAAAAGCGCAGAGTCTTTAAGTAAGATTAAATTCACGATAAAGAAATTTAAAAGTGTATTAAAATGTATCATGTGTGTGTGTTGCTTATATCTTAATGCATAAATGTACATCCCCTATGTGCACCTATGGAGGATGAGGAAGAAGGCGAGTGTTTTCCTCTGTCACTTTCTGCTTTGCTACCCTGAGACTGGGTGGGTCTCTCATTGAACAAGAAGCTCCTTGTTTCAGCAAGACTAGTAGGCCAGAGAGCTATAGGAGCTGCTTGTCTGGCTCTGCCACAGACTCAGTGATGGCTGCAGGGAAGGCATGCACAGCAATGCTGGTCTTAGTGTAGGTGCAGGGGATCCTTACTGATGTCCTCATGCTTGGGCTATTTTCTCTGGGTCATTTCCTCAGTCTCCACGTTACACATTATATAGCTGGGTATGCATATAGAAAAAAATTAAAAGTACCAACTAATACTTATTTCTGAATAGTATGACCAGGAATGTCATATCGGACTTTACTTCATTCTTGCTTAAATTTGCATGTCCAAGAAAGCCAATTTACAATTTAAAATTAAGAACGGAAATCAACAAGGACTTTGCAATAATACTCATTTGATAGGAATACGTTATGTGCACATGATCAACTTCAAAATGAAATATAGGAATCATTTTTTTTTTTTGAGACAGGGTTTCTCTGTGTAGCCTATGCTGACTTCGAACTCAAGAGATCCGCCTGCCTCTGCCTCCCTGAGCGCTGGGATTACAAGCATGCACCACTGCACCCGGCTATAAGAGTCATTTTTATTGCTCATTTTCGTAATAGGAGCACTCGAGCTGAATGAGTTTACAGCCACTTCTACTAGCGAAAACTCAGAAAAGGTTTATACAGCTTTTCTAATTGAAAGGAATGCCTCACATTTGACATAAAGGTCAAGCAATTATAAAGGCGTGTTATATTTCTGGTTGTGAGTTTATTCTTTAACACTAGTCTGAGCCATACCACTGGAAATGAAAACCTTAGGATCTTTATATTTTTAAATTTTTTATTTAGTTAATTTATTCAGATTACATCTCAATTGTTATCCCCTCACATGTGTCTTCCCATTCCTCCCTCCCTCCTGCTTTCACCCTATTCCCCTCCCTAGGTCCGTGACAGAAGGGGACCTCCTTCCCCACCAAATGGTCAGAGCCTATCAAGTCTCATCCTGGTAGCCTGGTTATCCTTCCTCTGAGTGCCACCAGGCCTCCCCACAGAGGAGAAGTGGTCAAATATGGGGCACCAGAGTTCATGTCAGAGTCAGTCCCCGCTCTCCACACAACTGTGGAGAATGTGCTGTCCACTGGCTAGATCTGGATAGGGGTTCTAGGTTTACTATATGCATTGTCCTTGGTTGGTACAGTAATTTGAGCAGACCCCTTTGGGTCCAAGTCCACGAGCCTTGATGGTCTTCATGTAGGTTTTTAGGACCCTCTAGATTCTTCTATTTCCCCACTCTCCTGTACTTCTCCTACCCAGAGTCCCAATAAGAAGTCCCCACATCTATCTCAATCTCCTGATAAGTGAAGACTTTCATAACATCCCTTTTGGGCTAGTGTCCAATTATAAGTGAGTATATACCATGTGTATCTTTCTAGGTCTGGGTTAACTCACTCAGGATGATCATTTCTAGTTCCATCCATTTGCCCACAAATTTCAGAATTTCCTTGTTTTTAATAGCTGAGTAGTATTTCATAGTGTAAATGTACCACAGCTTCTCTTTTTTTAAAGATTTATTTATTGATTATGTAGGTATACAATGTTCTGCCTGCATATATGCCTGCAGGTCAGAAGAGGGCACCAGATCTCATTACAGATGGTTGTGAGCCACCATGTGGTTGCTGGGAATTGAACTCAGGACCTTGGGAAGTACACTTAGCCACTGAACTATCTCTCCAGGCCAATACCACAATTTCTTTATCCATTCTTCAACTGAGGGACATTTAGGTTGTTTCCAAGTTCTGGCTATTACGAATAAGGATGCTATAAGCATAGTTGAGCATATGTATTTGTTGTGTGCTGAAGCATGTTTTGGGTATATTCTATTTTTTAAATTACATGTATTATCAGTAGGCCCAGCTAGCAATCAATCAAGACAGAGACACTTGTCATATTTTAAGATAGCCTTAGTTAACCTGGGGCAGGATATCTTTTCAATCCTCTAAATTGCCTCCCATAGTGGGGCAGGCATGGGATCCCTGCCTCAATCCCATGCCATCTGCTTCCAATAACTTCTGTCAAGCTACCTCCCATCCATAATCCCAAGTACTTGCTCATGTTCTTTATCAGGGCTGGATTCTCCATCCACACTGGTGGCCATGTGCTTCTCCTCCAGCTAACCCATGGCGGCCTTCCTCTCTTCACTTCAGGTCTCCCTCTCCTTCTCTTCTTGGCAGTCTTTCTTCTTCCCAGAATCCTCTCTCTCCTAGCCCCACCTATCTCCTGCCCTGCCCAGGTGGGATGGCTTTTTATTAAACAAAAGGTGGGTCAGACAGCAAGCAGTAATCAGCATCAAAATACATTAGATTATCCCAACAGTATTCCAAGGAGTGGAATAGCTGGGTCTTGAGGTAGCCCTATTCCTAGTTTTCTGAGAAAGAGCCAGATTGATTTCCAAAGTGGTTGTACAAGTTTTCACTCCCACCAGCAATGGAGGAGTGTTTCTCTTTCTCCACATCCTCATCAGCATGTGTTGTCACTAGAGTTTTTGATCTTAGCCATTTTGATGGGTATAAGATGGAATCTCAGAGTCGTTTTGATTTGCATTTCTCTGATAACTAAGGATGTTGAGCATTTCTTTAAGTGTTTCTCAGCCATTTGATACTCCTCTGCCTGCATCTGAGCTTGCCCATTTTTAGGCAGAATTCTGTCTGTGGCAGAGATGAGGACATTTTGCTCAGTAGCTGGTTTGCCACAAATTGACTCCATCTCTTAACATAGAAACTGTCCCCAGCTGATAGCCACCTGCAAGTAAAAAATTATTCTTTGGTGGAATCTCACTGGGGATACACCTGCTCCTAAGGGCAGGTCCCACACCTAGTGTAGATGATCACCACAAATGACATCAATGACATCTTTAATAGTTCTTTGTCCCATAATATTTGGTCAGGGCATTTATTTATTTTAATTTTATATTTTTAAAATGTTTAATTATTTATTTTTTTCTTCCTTAGCGTGCTTTGTGTACATATTATGGTTATCAGTTTTGTGCTTTAATGGGATTTCTGTATGTGTGAAAGTGTGTATCTCTGTGTCTATATTTGCTTCTTGTGCCTTTTCTTTGGTTCTTTTTCTTCTGTTGTTTTGTTCTATTCTGATTTTGGTTTGGTTGGCTTTTAGTCTTACTTTATTATTATTTATTATTTAAAACATTTTATGTACCCATGTAACTGAATTATAATACAAGGTTTACTTCCAATGCTTTGAAAGTGCTATCAAGCTGTTTAGGAGAAATTAGTTATACAAATTAAATTTTAGTAGATTAAATCATGGTCATGTCAATTGTTAGTCTACTTTTATCACAACAATATACATCTTAGGTACAGTAGACAGATATGACTCTATAGAAAAATAAGGTCTTCAAAAAATCCCAGAGACATGCAGAATATGGCATTTTAAATGTTTTTATTACTTTAAAGAATCACTGATAAAACAAACAAACAAACAAACAAAAAGACCTGACAATGAGACAGGTTAACTCCTGGCAACACCCAGCCTACCTCAAAGAAGATGATGAGCATCAAAGAACCTCCTTATGGAGATGGCTTCAAATGTGGCAAATTAGCCACTGGGCAAAAGGTCCTTATTTCTACCACAGACAAAATTATGCCTTAAAAAAAGGCATGCCCAAAATAGGGTAAACAAGTCCTCAATAGTTCACGCCTCACAAATATATCTGTCAGATATATTGGGCTAGAAGGCTGAAGAAGATGCTCCAACATGAGAGAGAGTTTTGGGTGATTATTCAGGTAGAAAACTGTCTCTGTCATCTTTTCATTTGGAAAGACACTAACCTGCACTCCCAGCATACACAGATAATCAAGTTTACTCCTTCTCAAGTCTCTGAGGGAGCTGAAGACCAGGTAGCTTAGTTTCACAATGAAGGTTGATTGTTTAGGGGTTACGATGTTTTTAGGTGTAGATGGTGTTCTAAGTTGATAATGACAATATGTGGTGGAGATTGATTTACATTCAGAAATTTAGATGCACCAAGATAGGAAAGATGTCTTCTTCAAGGCTGTCAAATACAAATAGCCAAAACACTAAGAATGTAACATTTATACAATTCCTGATTTTTCACGGTTCTTCTTGCCATAGGCAATCTATTGTATATATGCCTAATAATATAAATGTATATGTACAAAAATAAAACAACTTAAAAAATAAAGCATTTTAATTTATTATTTATACATTATATATTCACTTATAATTATTTATTGTTATCTAGATGCCCAATTGTATTATAAACAGACAGACAGATGGATTTGAATGGAAGGAGAAGGATCTCAGAAGAGTTGAAGAAGGGGAACCATAATCAGAATATAGTGTATAAAAAAATCTATTTTTGGACTGGAGAGATAGCTCAGAGGTTAAGAGCACTGCCTGCTCTTCCAAAGGTCCTGAGTTCAATTCCCAGCAACCACATAGTGGTTCACAAACATCTATAATGTGATCTGGTGCCCTCTTCTGGTGTGTAGGTGTACATCCAAGCAGAACACTGTATCCATAATAATAAATAAATAAATCTTTTTTAAAAAAATCTATTTTCAATAAAAGAAAAATATCTAGTACAAAAAAATTTTGCAAATGAATGCCTATGGATAGATGATAATCCACTTGCTACAAATTTCACAGTGCTACTGAAAGAAATCAGTAGACAATCTCCTTAAGCTTTGATTCCCTCAGTGCAAAAGCAACCTTTTCTCTCTATGCAAAATTGCTCTAATATTTCACCCTAGACAGTGAGATTCCATTCTGGAAGACACAGAAACCATGTGAGGTTTCCACTCTGCTTACTTTAGCACTGAGTTCTATTCTCGGGTTGAGCACTTTACTTTGGTAGGATGTACATGCTTCTAATTCTCTCTTTAAAACAAAACAAAACAAACAACAAAAACCATAATATTCCAATATGCCTGGCAGAAAAACCTTTAATTACAATTTAAAATATAAATTTAGGGGGCTGGAGAGATGGCTCAGTGGTTAAGAATATTGCCTGCTCTTCCAAAGAACCAGGGTTCAATTCCTAGCACCCACATGGCAGCTCACAACTGTCTGTAATGTCAAGGTCTGACACTCTCATACCAATGCACATAAATTTAAAAAATTAAATAAAATATATTTTAAAATATACATATAAATTTAAAGTTGATTTCAGATGTTTTCTACTCTTCTTTATTTTTGGTCTTTGCTTTTTAATCTTAATTTTTGGTCTAAGAGTCCTCAGAGCTATCTGTCTGGAGAGGGGAATGAGAGCCACAGGGGCTGAGGTAGGTACCAGTGGCTCTTGTCTGACAAGTTCCTAGGGAAAGACCAGATGCATTTACCTGCCTGGAAAGTATCTTCATCCTTCATAGGCAGCTAACAGTTCTTCTTTGAACAGACACTGTAGTCATCATATAGAAAATAAGTAATTTCAATTTTACAATGTTGATTCTAGAATGAATTGAGTGACTGGAGAATGTCAGGGGTACAGTTACTCAAATTGAATGACAATCATCTGCCCTCAAATAATATTAAAAAAATAAGTGTAACTTATGGGGCTTAAGATGCACTGTTTTGAACACCAACAGCCCAGGACTTGAGGTCAACAATTAATAAATGGGACCTCATGAGGCTGAGAAGCTTCTGTAAGGTAGGAGACACTGTCAAGAGAACAAAGTGACAGACTACAGACTGGGAAAAGATCCTCACCAACCCTACATCTGACAAAGGTCTAATATCCAAAATATATAAAGAACTCAAGAAATTAAACACCACCAAACCAAATAACCCAATTGAGAAATGGGGCTTGGAACTAAACAGAGAATTCTCAACAGAGGAATATCAAATGGCTGAGAAACACTTAAAGAAATGCTCAACCTCCTTAGTCATCAGGGAAATGCAAATCAAAACAACTCTGAGATTCCAT